>NC_072415.2:71007602-71632602 GCF_028858775.2 Pan troglodytes | reverse complement strand
TTCGGGGCCTCAAAATTGGGAGTAGGGACATAAAATGTGTGTGTGTTTGTGTGTGTGTGTGTTTTAGAACAGGCTTGAAGTGGACTCTACCACCCCCTCCCACTGTGACGACTTCCAGTGGGGGAGCAAGTCCCTTGAAAACAGCCAGCCTTTTGTTTGGGGTATTAGAGCAATTTATTTCAGTCCTGTTCATTATTCAGAAAAAAATTTTTAAAATATCATTTATTACACTCTTTGCTTTTATTTTTTTGAGGAAGAAACTCACTGTCGCCCAGGCTGAAGTGCAGTGGCAGGATCTCTGCTCACTGCAGCCTCTGCTTCCCGGGTTCAAACAATTCTCCTGCCTCAGCTTCCCAAGTAACTGAGACTACAGGTGTGCACCACCACGCCTGGGTAATTTTTGTATTTTTAGTAGAGAACGGGATTTCATTATGTTGGCCAGGCTACTCTTGAACTCCTGACCTCAGGTGACCCACCTGCCTTGGCCTCCAAAAGTGCTGGGATTACAGGCATGAATCACCACGACCAGCCCCATTATTTAAAATTTTGTTTAAACTCCTTGCACAGCTTTTTTCCTCAGGTGAGGCTGGAGCCATGGACCTGGCTCTGTGTGTGTGTGTGTGTGTGTGTGTGTGTGTGTGTGTGTGTGTGTGACCCATGCCCTTCCCATATTGTCCTAGGCTGGTTTCTCCAAAATGCAAGTCACAAGCCATTGCTGGCTCATAATATCAATTTAGAAAGTCACAATCTTTATTTTTCTTTAAAGGAGTAGAATGGAATACAAATTACAAAGTACATTCCAAGTAATAGAGTATGATTTCCTCAAAAAGCTTTGTTTCAGGTGTGTGTGTATGTGTGTGTGTGTGTGTGTGTGAGAAAATAAATGTGATAATAGATGTCAGCTGCCTGGAATTGTGTGAATCGTGTCATAATGTAAAACATTTACTGTGGGTCATGCTTAGAAAAGTTTGAAAGTCATTGTTTTAGCCAGGGGTGGTGGACATGCACTTGTGGTCCCTGCTACTCAGGAGGCTGAGGCAGGAGGATCTCTTGAGCTCTGGAGATGGAGGCTGCAGTGAGCTGTGATTGTATCATTGCACTCCAGCCTGGGTGACAGAGCAAGACCTTGTCTTTTAAAGAAAAAGAAAGAAAGAAAGTCACTGTTGTAGATGTGGCTTCTTGTTTGAGCAAAGGAAGGTGGGGTGCAGGGGAAGGGGAAGGGAGAAGGGAGCAGAAAGAGGAATCTTGAGGGACCCTCTGCTGCAGATTAGTGAAGTATGTCTGCCCCAGCCTTACCCTGGCCACTTCTGGTCCTTCTGCGGTGGTGGGCTCCACTGTAGTGGTGTTGCTGTCATAGCTGGTGTTTGTGGTTGTTTAGGAGCTGTGTTCAGTTTCAGCTTCACTGAGGAGCTACCACGTTTCCAAGACAACAGGAAAAAACATCCCACTTAATACCATGTTGCACAAACTTTTTATTGGAATGTCTACAATCTTCCATGTACCTTTTTCTTTAGTCATATAATATTGTAGGTTCTTGGCTTCCATTTCTCCCCACTGCAATATTCCTGCCATCTGGGGTCTCTTTTCCTATCACCCTGCAACTTCCCAAAAGCTTCCTCTGAGCTGCTGAATGGGAACCAACCCAAGCCTCCTCTGGACCCCCCACATTTGGTCTCCTTGGCTATTACATGTTTTGTTTCATTTTTCCTCACAGTGAAATGAGTGGTTTATCTGTCTCCTCTACCAGACCGTATTTCCTAGAGGATGTGGGTCACAGTCCAGTTGTCCTTGCATGCTTTGTAGCACTTTCCATAGAGTAAGTGGTGAAAATGATCATAGCACATTGAATGGCAAAAAGGAACTTCTTAGTCATCTCCTAGGATGCATTTTCTATAATTGTCTGGTTGCAATTCAGGATTATCATTGTGTGCCAACAGCTGCAGGCTCATTTTAAATGTTGATTCTACAAATCCTCTCAAATAACAATGCCTTATGTTGACTTAGATTTTATAAAATGTCCTAGGTCACATGGTTTTGTTTAAAACACTTCTTTTGTCTTTGGAACAGCCAAGTGAAGTTCGATGTGGTAGATGTTACTTTCATTTTTTAGATGAGGAAGTGTTCAGAAAGTGTAAGTGACTTGCCCAAGGTTCCTTGGATAGTGAATCACGGCTTGTGTTCTGTTCCTCTCACCTCTTTGCACAGAGCTTTGACATTCTTCTGTCAAGTCACCTTGCAAGTCTCATGCTTTCTGGGTAAGTAAATGCCATCCAAGTACTTGTCCCGGGTCTTCAGTGATAAGTTTTGGTCCTGTCCTCAGCTGCTGGTGCCTCACTGAGTATATGACACTAGGCAAGCCATTGACCTGTTTCCACATCTCAGATCTTTCATCCTGAAAATAAAGATGACAATAGATGCAGGCTGCCTCGAATGGCGTGGTGAAGATTAATGAGATGATGCAGAGAAGTGCCCTGAGCTCCTGGGACAAAAGGCTTGGTAGAAGCACAAAGTCTAATTATAATTTTCTAACATTTTCAAAGAGCCCTCTGGAAAGGCTAGCTCTTGCTTCTAAATTTGGAGAGGATGCCTGCCTGGGACAGATTGTTTTCTCTCAACTGGCAGCCCCAGCAGCCTCCTGCTTATGCTGGCCTTGATGGTTCTGCTCTGATCCAGTGGCACTCAGTCTACCTGGATCCCATTAACAGTAGAAGGTACAGTCCCCAAAAGTGCCAGCCCCTGATCTTCCATGCCTTTTGGATGGAGCAAGGGTAACCCACTTTGGACAGGCATCAGATGGGGTTCAGTTATTCTTAGGGAATGTAGATGTAGTCCCTGGTCTAAGGATGGGAATGTGACATAGATTAGGGAGAATATAAGAAGTCTGCTTGGACCTTCCAGGAAAAATTTTTCCTCCCTAATAAGAGGAAGTCACAGAAAATCTTCTAGTCCTATGCTCAGCTTCCTGCCCTTGAACACAGTTTGAGATCTGAACCTTGAAGCTGCTGATGCCATCTTACAAACCAATGGGGAAGCCAAGAGAATTCAGCAACATTGGCCCAACACCATTGAGTCCCTTAAACAGCATGGCACTTCTTGTTTGTGACAAAAACAAATCTTTGCTTAAACCATCATCCGCATGCTGCTTCTGTTCCTTATAGACAGATACCAGTAGCTGAACTGATGGCTGTGTCAATCATGGTGTGGCTGCTCAGGTCCAGGGGGCGTCGCAGATTATCTGACCTGGAGTGTTACTATAGAGGTTTTGGAACGCTGAATTTTACACAGAAAATCTTTGGCTTTGTTCATTTTCTACCCTGCTTTGTTTTCCTTTGGGCTACTCTTTCACCTAGCTACTCATCAAATGATCTATCCTGAGTGCAGGAATAAAATCAATACTAGAGTCAGTTTCCAAGTAATAGGGAGGTAAGCTTTGACTTTTCTCTTTCCCATTTCTTTTTAGAATTTATATAAATTTAGGGTGTACAGAAGCAATTTTGTTACACGTGTACAACATGTAGTGGCAAAATCTTGTTTTTCAGTGTAGCCATCACCCCAATAATGTACATAGTACCCATTAAGTAATTTCTCATCACTCTCCCCTCTCTTGTCCCTCCACCCTTCTGAGTGTCCACTCTCCATCAGCCCACACTCTTTGTCTACGCGTACACATTATTTAGCTCCCACTTATAAGTGAGAACCTGAGGTATTTGATTTTCTGTTTCTGACTTGTATCATTTCTCAGCATTCGCATCCAGATATTCAGAGCCCTCAATGTCCCTGACTCTGTACCTTGTTTCTCATCTCCATCCAAACCTCTCTCTCTGACCTCTTTGGTCTTCACAGCCCCAACTGTTGCTGGCCTAAGGGGTCACCTTCCCAGGTAGTATGGCATTTTCACATAGTGGAGACGACTTGGCAAATCATGGAGCTAGGCACCCTTCTCTTGCCCTTTTCTGTTCTATCTAGTCTATCCTCTGCTCCTAAAAAAGTTTTCAAGCATCTTGTGCCTTCTTGGTGTTCAATAGGGTACCATTTTTAATCCCAGGGGACTCAGTTGTCTTATCTCTGAAATGGAGATAACAGTATTTTGTCTGCTCAGAGACTGAGGATCCAGTCCTCTAAGCTCTTTGGACTCTTTCTGACTCCACAGTGCGTACCTAACAGGGCACTGTTAGGGCCCTGTTTGTCTTGGCTGTATGAAAATTATTACCACTTCAGTACCCTGATCAATGCTGTGATGGATTTTTTTAAAAGTCTTGATAAAAGAGGTTTATCTCCCCCAGGGTGTTTGCATTTTCAGAGATAACATGTGAGGGAAAATGTTGAAAAGTTCAAGACCTTTTCTGAAGCCCAATGCAGTCAGTCATTCTACCCTTGTGACCAGCCCATTCCTAAAATGAGTACATGAACATCCACAGTCTGGCTTTTAGTTGACTTTCCCTTCTTTCAGATTCACTGCAGATTAGAGTACCCAGAATTAGCCAAGACCTTCAACATTTAATGACTAGCCACAGAGAAGAAATAAGATGAACTGCTTGTCCCAGAAAGCGATAGAACTTTGAAAGCAGCTATATATTTCCTAGCTACCTCTAAAAAATGGAGCTGTCTTCCTGAGACCTGTAAGAAGCCAACAGGTACCTCGAGATATAATACTTAAAGGAATGGCAAAGTAACTGATCTAATTAAGACATCCCCCAAATATCACAAAGTAGGAAGATTGATGCTGAAAGAGATGCTTTGAGCACCATTGGTTGCCTGTAAGGAGTATGATTTCAAATGGCAAAGTTGACTGGAGAACCTCCTAGGCATTAAGTGGTTTTCAAGAAGACTTTCTTTGGCTTTCTCTTTGTTCATGAAACAGAAAACTGTGTTTGGGTTGCATTCCAATACAGAGAGACTTAGTCCCTATAAGATTGAAATGTGCTGGTTCTTAGGTAATTAGGACTCCTTCCCAGCTCAATCGAGAAAATTGGCTTTGCCTTATGCTTGGAAAGAAAGTGGAATGTATATGGAAGCCAGTAGATATCTCACCTGCCACTCAACTCATTAAGGTTAATAGCAAATGAATAAACAGAAATTCTGTTGAGGGATGTGGCATGTGTACCCAGTCATTGGTGACATGGCTATGTGCACACGGAGACTCGCTCTGTCAGATCAGTAGGATAGTTTTAGCTTTTACTTTTGCCTCTTAGATCTGAGGTTTCTCATTCTGTCCTCAGTGATTAATGATGTTCTGTTACTTCAGATGCCCAAAACCTGGCTCTGGCAATTGGATGTTCATTTGGTTGCCCTGATGTAATCATTGAAGGGAATGGCGTTAATGGACCGTGGAATAGTTGGCATCCATATGTGGATGGACTGACTTATGTGGATGGACTGACTTAGACTGAATGTTAAAGTGACCCAGTTTATTGTTTGATAATTGGCCATGAAGTGAACCAACACTAACGTATTTGGTGATTCAGTTATTCTAAATCACTGTTTGGTATGAGATGAGAGAAGAATGGGAATAATATCTAGTGTTAGTTCTGTAATTTTGTTAAGTAGTTTTGAGGCCCTGCTGTGGGCTGAGTGCTGTTCTAGGTTCTGACAGGGTGTTGGAGGAGAGATTAAAAGGTGAACAAGATATTGCTTCTGATCTTGATGTGTTTTTATCTGGAGAAAGAAGACTTCGGGCCTCATATCCTATTTTGCTCAACTCAGGGCAGAGACCCGAGAAGCGTTAAGATTTAAAATGCAGGAACGTGTGAGATCATTGCATAAAGACTCATTATAAAAATGCCAAGCAGTCTGAGAAGCAGTAGAGAGAACATAATTAAAAGACACTGTTTTAGTTTTCTAGGGCTGCTGTAACAAGGGAACACAAATTGGTGGCTTAAAATATCAAGAATTTACTTTCTCACAGTTCTAGATGCCAGAATCCAAAATCAAGGTGTCGGTAGAGTTGATTCCTTCCTGGAGGTTTAGAGAAAGAGTCTGAAGATGCCTCTCTTTTGGCTTCTGGTGGTTGCTGGAAATTCTTGGCATTCCTTGGCTTGCAACTGCGTAGCTTCAACCTTTACATCGGTTGTCACATGGCCATCATCCCTCTATGCCTTTCCATCTCTGGCTTTCTTCACTTCTTATAAGGACACCAAGAAATACTGGATTAAAACTACTCGAGTATGACCTCAGTTTAACAAATGACATCTGTAATGACCCTATTTCCAAATAAGGTCACATTCTGAAGTTCTGGGAATTTGGGGGTATGTGTGGGGACACTATTCAACCAAACTTTTCACCAACCGACATACCTACAAATGTTGACAAAATCAGTAGGGCAGGAGAGTAAGGAAGTGAAACAATATACTTCCAAGAAAGAAGCAAAGAGAAGAAAGGTATTGTTCTTGTATTCCTCTCCCCTGAGTTTAATATAGGCACCGAAACTTGAAGTAGGACTGTAGCAGAACTAATATGATAATTACTTTCAGAGGAAAATGTAGGGGCTTTTTTTTTTTTTTTTGACAGGGTCTTGCCCTGTTGCCCAGGAGTGCAGTGGTACAATCTTGGCTTACTGCAGCCTTGACCTCCAGGGCTCAAGTGATGCTCCCACCTCAGCTTCCTGAGTAGCTGGAATAACAGGCATGTGCCACCATGCCTGGCTAATGTTTGAAAATTTTTTACAGATATGAGGTCTCACTATATTGACTAGGCTGGTCTCCAACTCCTGGGCTCAAGAAATCCTCCTGCCTCAGCCTCACAAAGTGCTAGGATTGCAGGAATGAGTCACTGCCCTCAGCCCTGGGATATTTTATATTATGAAGTAGATGCAGTTTACTCTTTCCTGACTTTTTGTGGTGTTGGAAGATAAACTGGCTTTGGCTTTACTTTAACTCTGGAGAAATTGTGGAACAGGATGAGAAAGAAAGCCTGGAATAGGTGATTTAGGTTTGCTCTAGGCTTGGGAAAACACAGAAATAGGACCTTTTGGGGTTCATTCTAACATCTCCAGAATAGCTCACTTGGAGACAAGAGAAGTCAGAAATTTAAGACAGACTTTTCTCCTGGAATAATAGTGTGCATTTAATTGTGTTTCCCCTCAATCTCTACGACTCCTGAAAATGTTGTGTCCAGAGGGTGAAGAATGCTAAATAGCCAGGCACAAAATAGTTACAATACCAGTGAATGTGCTGAATTCCGGGAGAGGTATTAACTCTGTACATAAGAACTCTGAAGTGGTAACTGTCTCTGGATCAGAAGGCTTCACGAGATGGAGCTGGAAGGCTGAAGTATGTTTTTGATAGTTGGAGATGGGGAAGAGCCACAGACTACAGTGCTATTTGATATCTCCAATCTCAAAAATGTGTGCTGCTAATTTTGAAAAGAAACAGAAGAAAGTTAATTGGTCAAGGAAATCCATTCTTATTCATGGAAAAAAAACCCCAAAACTGGGGTACATGTTTCTTGATGAGGCATCAGTAGTCATTATCCTATTCATATTGGTCATAGTCATACCATTGATTATTGATATGATTTGGCTGTGTCCCCACCCAAATCTCATCTTGAATTGTAGTTCCCATAATTCCCACACATTGTGGGAGGGACCTGGTGGGAGGTAACTGTATCATGGGGGCAGTTACCTCCATGCTGTTCTTATGATAGTGAGTGAGTTCTCACAAGATCTGATGGTTTTATAAGGTGCTTTCCCTCCGCCTTCACTCTGCAGTTTTCCTCACTGCCACCATGTGAAGAAGGATGTGTTTGTTTCCCTTCCTCCATGATTGTAAGTTTCCTGAGGCCTCCTCAGTCCTGCAGAACTGCAAGTCAATTAAACCTCTTTCCTTTATAAATTACTCAGTTTCAGGTATGTCTTTATTAGCAGTGTGAGAATAGATTAATACGGTTAGTTTCTCTTCTTAAGAGAAGTTAACAATTGTTGTTGTATCAGTCAGGATAGGCTAAGTTATGCTGAAGTAACAAATAACTCCAAAATCTTAGTAGCTTAACACTATAAAAGTTGGTGTCTCTGTCATATGACAGCTGTTATGTCTACTCAATACAGTCGCTCAGAGACCCCAAGCAGCAGAGGCGCCATCCTGGCATAGGCTATAAAGCTCACCATAGCAGGGAGAAGAGCACATAGCAAATCATGTACTAGCTCTTAGGTATCATGTTCATATTTCGTTAGCTAAATGGAGTCACGCAGCCATATTTAACTATAAAGAAGTGACAAAATGCAGTCCCACTGTGTACCTGGAAGGAGGATGTCTTAGTCAGTTTGGGCCGTTATAACAGGACATCATAGACTGGCTGGCTTAAACAATGTTTATTTCTTACAGTCCTGGAGGCAGAGAAGTCTAAGATCAAGGCACCAGCAGATTTGGTTTTTGATGTGGTCTCTTTTCCTGGCTTGTACTTAGCTGCTGCCTTGCTGTGTCCTCATGTGGCCAAGAGAGTAAGCTCTAGTCTCTTTTTCTTTTTATAAGGTCAATAATCCCATGATGGGGGTTCCACCCTCATGAACTCATTTAAACCTAATAACCTTCCAGAAGGCCCCACCTCCTAATACTATTGCATTGGAAGTTAGGATTTCAACATATGAATTTATAAACACAAGAATGCAGTTTATAACAGCGGAGTTACTGGAATGTCTGGGAACGGCCCTAATGACTACCACATCAGGATGTAGATTTCTTGTGCTTTAGAGTTCCTACACATTGGCACCATCATTCTTTTCAGTTCAGGAGAGGGAGAACTCTCTCCTGCAGTGTGGAACTTTGACCAAACAACTGAACACGATGCTGAGAAACCTCTTAGAACATGGCCATGGGTAATAGTGCTATTTGTAATCAAAGACTTAAAATAGAAGGACAAAGGATCTATGGCCATCCCTTGAAGAGTTTTAGGATTAGTATTCAATAATTTAGGCTCTCAAGTGTGCTAGTTACCATACAGGCTATAAAAATAATATATCTACTTTAGTTTGCTATTCATGTAGTTTATCCATTTATACCTTATTAGAAAACTTGGCCAAGGACAGTTGCGTAATACAATTAATGTGCCCCTCAGTTAGATGGCCACATTTCTCCTGTATTGACATTTTTACATCTGCTTTTGAGGCAGGAGAGGTATCCAAGGAAGTAACCGTGTTCTTGGGATGCAGCAACCTTGGTGATCATACAATCAACAACACAAATCTCAGCATTTACATCGTAACTGAGCTCATTCAAGCAAAGCTATTTTCAATAGGGAATTTTCCCCATAGAGAGCATGTGCATTTTGATTTTACCTGTCCTCACAGTGACCCTTTGCTCATTATGATAGTAAAAAACACACCCCTTGGGGGAGATTTAAGATGCTAATGAGACACGTAATGTATGAACAGACACGGACAGCTACTGTGCATGTGTACCCAGAGGACCACCCAGAACATGCTTACTAGTAACACCTCTTCCTACTTCCTTATGAATAATCATGTCAATTCCCATAAAGGGAGTTTCTCCAGCAAGAATCAATGCTGGAGAAACTCATCCTTATGAGCAGCCCACCCTCTGTTCTCTCTCTCTCAGGGTGTACTGTCCATTCTGCACCTAACTCTAATTTTTTAATTATTTATTTATTTTGAGATGGAGTCAGGCTCTGTTGCCCAGGCTAAAGTGCAGTGGCATGATCTCGGCTCACTGCAACCTCTGCCTCCCAGGTTCAAGTGATTCTTCTGCCTCAGCCTCCCAAGTAGCTGGGACTACAGACACGCGCCACCACACCTGGCTAATTTTTTGTATTTTCAGTAGAGAAGGGGTTTCACCATGTTGGCCAGGCTGGTCTCAAACTCCTGACCTCGGGTGATCTGCCCGCCTTGGCCTCCCAAAGTGCTAGGATTACAGGCGTGAGCCACTGCTTCCAGCCCTGTGCCTAAATTTCAAAATATTTTTTTTCCTTTGCAGCAAATTGTTCCACACTCTATCTCCTTTGCTGTGTGTCTCTTGTTTAAATTATTTTAAGCTAAGAAGACAAGAACCGAGGTCTCACAGCAGCCATCAACAGTCTAACTTTGGCTAGGGAGAGCCTATAGAAACTTCTATGCTGTGAGTTTCTATTTGTGCAACCTCAAATTTTGTTTCTTCTCTTTTAGATCAAATGGAGGTTCCCATGATTTTCTTTTTCCTCATGGAAACGTGTTTGGTCAGAAGGGAAACAAACCAATTAAGGTGATACCAAAGGATGATCCTTGATACAGTTATATTTTGGTGGAGCGTTGAGATTCGCCAGTGAACTCTAACAGTGAGGATGGCACTGGAATAAAAAGAGAAGAAACATGTACTAGAAGCCAAAAAACCTTGTCTTATTTTCTTTGAAAAAAGGATGCTCTAGCTAATAATAGCAATAGGGTTTCCACATGTGCTGTGCTGTTATTGTTGCCTGCAACAAAAGAACAACTTGAATAATGAACAGTCTAGCTTCACAGCAGGACACTGTTCTACAGGGAGGCCCTCAATTATGGTGTATTTAATAATTAGAAATATGAGCAAGAATTGACCTTCCAAGTTGCATATATTATTATTCACTTTACCTGCTCAATGTCACAGTGGGTGCCGTCAGGAAGACTGTGACTGAAAACCCTAAAGACTTTTCTGCCAAGTCCCATAAATAATCTGTTTGCCAAATGTGCCTGAGATGTACATGGCAAATGCTTAGATCCATGTCGGAGTCTGGATGTGGCTCGTGGCCTTGAGTTTACAGAGTATTTGTACCTGTTTGTAGGGAAGGGACATACTGCAAATATGGCCATGTGCCCATGCCCTCCAGAAAGAGACCCCTGCTCTTTTGAGAGACAATTAACCTGGGTATACAAGGTCCCTGATAACAAAATCCTACATGATGACATCTATTATTTTTTTTTTTTAAAGAGATAAAGTCTCGCTCTGTCTCCCAGGCTGGAGTGCAGTTGCACGATCTCGGCTCACTGCAACCTCTGCCTCCTGGGTTCAAGCGATTCTCCTATCGCAGCCTCCCGAGTAGCTGGTATTACAGGCGCCTGTCAACATGCCCAGCTAATTTTTGTATTTTTAGTAGAGACAGGGTTTTGCCATGTTAGCCAGGCTATTCTCGAACTCCTGACTTCAAGTGATCCACCCACCTTGGCTCCCAAAGTGCTGGGATTACAGGCATGAGCCACTGTGGCTGGCTGACATCTATTTTTTTAAATCTTTACGTATTATAGTGAAATCATGCTTTCAGGAAAGAACTGAAGAGTGGAATTTTGAAATAATGATCACTCACTGATTCTCAGAGGATTCATACCAGTGTCCTTCCCTGGTTTTACTGCTCACTGTTAGGGCCAATCTTCAGTTCTCCAGAGCTTAAGGTTTAGAGGGAGTATCAACAATCAAAGGTCAGTAATGTTTTCAGAGAACATTCTATGCGTTACTATTCTTGGAGGAGTCAATGATATCCATATCCAAGGCGAGTGTTTCACACACAGCCTCTGTTTCCTTTTCTGGTTTCAGGTTTTTGCTAAGTTTATTTTTTAGTATGGCAATGTATGTGCAAATACCTAGCACGGTGCTTCCATACAGTAGGTGCTCAATAGTTGGCATCTTCCTTCTCCACTCCTTTTTCTAAACCTTGCATCTCAGCAGTGAGGATGTCAGCCTGGAGAATGCTGATGAGGCCCGGTGTGCCTCTTGGGTGTAGTTAATATATATCCTCAGGTAATGACTCTCATTTGAGAATCTTGTCTTGTACTGACCGTCATACAGTCCATTAGTCAAAGTCCCAAAAAGTCACTGGCAGATGTAAAAATTTGAGGTTGATGAAGCTAATCCTGGGGGTAGGCACCAGGCCAGACTGCGAGTGCCCCTCGGTAGGCTAGCGAAGAAAAGAAATCAGGATGAGTGAACATCATTACATATGGGCCTGGCAGGGAAATGCAAGGGATTGCATCAGGTTCCTGGGGCAGCCAGAGAATGTCAAGCATGAGAAACAGAAGGAAACCACACAGGCTGCTCTTTGAAGGTTAATTCTTTCACTTTGTAGGGCAGCTCTTCACTTACAGAGTCATGGCAAGGGGGAATTCGCCAGCCTGGTCCATATGCTCTGCAGTCAAGCAGGGTGTGGGGCACCTTTCTGAACACCGTTTCTTTGCTGTTGTACCTGAGGACCCAGGGGCACTGAATACTGTTTCCAGCAAGCGTGGGCCTGTCTCCATTCTCAGCAATCTCTCTGCATGGCCCATATCAGTGGGGTCACACGAATGGAAGTGTCTCTTTTCAGCCATCTGGTGATTCATTCTTCCCTACCCCCTGTCTGGCATCGTGAGAGAGCTGCTCACACACTGCCAAGTCAGCTAGAGAGGAATGCTGCCACCGTGGCCTGCCAGACTTCAGTGGCACATTCAGAGGTCCTCTCTATGCACTCAAACTGTGTGTGATGGCAAAGTTAAAGTTAAAAAGAAAATCTCACAAAATGAATGCACTAGTTCATAGGTAAACTGGTGCGTGTGTGTGTGTGTGTGTGTGTGTGTGATGCATGTGTTGTAGGTACAGTCAAAGTGGCAAGGGCACATAAAAGCCTTGTGATTCAGTATTTTTAATGTTTAAATAGATTAAAATATGTTACATACATTTATGTGTACATTATGTATGTATATATCTTAGGGTGGCTGTAACAAACCGCCATATACTGGGTGGCTTAAAAATCTCATGGTTCTTCCAGAAAAGAGCCCAAATAGCCAAGACAGTCCTAAGCAAAAAGAACAAAGCTGGAAGCATCACACTACCTGACTTCAAACTATACTACAAGGCTACAGTAACCAAAACAGCATGGTACGGGTACAAAAAACAGACACATAGACCAATGGAACAGAATAGAGAACTCAGAAATAAAGCCACACACCTACAACCATCTGATCTTCAACAAACCTGACAAAAACAAGCAATGGGGAAAAGATTCCCTATTTCATAAATTGTTCTGGGAGAACTGGCTAGACATATGTAGAAAATTGAAACTGGACCCCTTACTTACACCTTATGCAAAAATTAACTTGAGATGGGTTAAAGACTTAAAACCCAAAACTATAAAAATCCTAGAAGAAAATCTAGGCAATATCAATCAGGACATAGGCATGGGCAAAGATTTCATGACGAAAATGCCAAAAGCAATTGCAACAAAAGCAAAAATTGACAAATGCAGTCTAATTAAAGAGCTTTTTCGCAACAAAATAAACTATCATCAGGGTGAACAGACAACCTACAGAATGGGAGAACATTTTTGCAGAAGAAAATCTAGGCAATATGAATCAGGACATAGACATGGGCAAAGATTTCATGACAAAAAGCAATTGCAACAAAAGCAAAAATTGACAAATGTGATCTAATTAAACTAAAGAGCTTTTGCACAACAAAATAAACTATCATCAGGGTGAACAGGCAACCTACAAAATGGGAGAACATTTTTGCAATCTATCCATCTAACGAAGGTCTAATAAACCAATTTACAAGAAAAAAAAGACCCCATTAAAAAGTGGACAAAGGACATGAACAGGCACTTCTCAAAAGAAGACATGCATATGGCCAATAAACATATGAAAAAAAAATCACTGATCATTAGAGAAATGCAAATCAAAACCACAATGAGATACCATCTCACACCAGTCAGAATGGTGATAATTAAAAAGTCAAAAAACAACAGATGCTGCTGAATTTGCAGAGAAAGGAATGCATTTACACTGTTGGTGGGAGTATAAATTAGTTCAACCATTGTGGCAAGCAGTGTGGCAATTACTTAAAGACCTAAAGGCAGAAATACCACTTGACCCAGCAATCCTATTACTGAGTATATACCCAGAGGAATATAAATCATTCTTTTATAAAGATACATGCACATGTATGTTCATTGCAGCACTATTCACAATAGCAAAGACATGGAATCGACCCAACTGCTCATCAATGATAGACTAGATAAAGAAAATGTGGTACATATATTCTATGGAATACTATGCAGTCATAAAAAGGAATTAGATCATGTCCTTTGCAGGGACATAGATGGAGCTGGAAGCCATTATCCTCAGCAAACTAATGCAGGAACAGATAACCAAACACTGCATGTTCTCACTTATAAGTGGGAGCGGAATGATGAGAACATATGGACACATGGTGAAGAACAACACACACTAGGGCCTGTTGGGGAGGGTGGGAGGAGGGAGCACATTAGGAAGAATAGCAAATGAATGCTGGGCTTAATACATAGGTGATGGGTTGATTTGTGCAGCAAACTAGCATGGTACACATTTACCTATGTAACAAAACTGTACATCCTGCACATGTACCCGTGAACTTAGGAGTTGAAGACTAAAAAATCTCATGGTTCTGGAGGCCAGAAGTAGGAAGTCAAGGTGTTGACAGGCATGGTTCCTCTTGGAGGTGTTGGGGGAGAATCTGTACCAGGCCTCCCTCCCAGCTTTTGGTATTACCAACAGTCCTTGGCCTTCCTTGGTGTGTAGCAGCATCACTCCAATTTCTGTCTCCATCGTCAACATGGTGTCTTCTCTGTGTCTCTGTCTCAGTGTACAAATCTCCCTCTTTTTATAAGGATACTGGTCATTGGATTAGGACCCACTGTAATCCGGCCTGACCTCATCTTATTTTATGTCAATAAACAAAGACCCAATTTCCAAATAGGGTCACATTCCCAGATACTGGGTGTTAGGACTTAAACGTATCTTTTTAGAGGACACAGTTCAACCCACAACAAGGCTCAAAGACAATGCAGTGAAGAAAAGATAGCCCTTTTCAATAAATGGTGCCAGAGCAGTTGGATACCCATATGCAAAACAAAACAAAATAAAAAATAAAAAACAAAAGGACATTGATCATATCTAACAATCTACAAAAATAAACTCAGAAATGAATATAGACCTAAATGTAAAGCCTAAAACCACAAAACTTTCAGGAGAGAACATAGAAAAACAACTTTGTGACCTTGAGTTTGATAAAGTTTTGTTAGAAATGACGCCAAGGGTACAATCCATAAATGAAAAAAAAAATGATAAAATGGATGTTATCAAACTCAAAAACTTCTGACTTTTCAAAGATATTGTTAAGAGAATAAAAATGCAAACTACAGACTGGGACTATATCTTTGCAAAGCATATAAGTAATTTTTAAAAAGCATCTAAAACATAAAAAAGCATATAAAGTTTATAAGGAATGTGTATGCAGAAAATATAAATAAATCTCAGAACTCAATACTAAGAAACAACCCAATTAAAAATGGACAAAACATCTGGAAACAGCATCAAAGCAGATATATGGATGGCAAAAAAGCACGAGAAGATGCTCGACATTATTAGTCATTAGGATATTGTAAGCTAAAGCCACAGTGAGATGCCGCAACTCTCCTATTATAAAAAGTCCAGCCACACCAAGTGTTGGTGTGGATGTAAAAAAAATGAAACTTTCATTTATTGCTAGTGGGAGTAGAAAATGGTAAAAACACTTTGGAAAGCAGTTTTGCAGGGTTTTTTTTTTTCTTCTTAAAGCATATACCTACTGTATATTCCATCCATTCCACACCTAGGCATTTACCAACAAGAGGAAATATATGTCCATTTGAAGACTCATACATAAATGTTCATAGCAGTTTTGCTTACAATAGCCAAAAACTGCAAACAACCCAATTATCCATCCATATGCAAATCAATAAACAAATTGTCCTATAGCTATACAATGAAATGTTACTCAGCAACAAAACCCAATAAACTATTGATACACACAATGACACTGATGAATACCAAAATAATTATGATGAGTGAAAGAGTCGAGATCAAAGAAAAAAGTATCTATTGCATGATTCCATTTATATAAAAGTCTAGAAAATGCAAACCAATCAATAGTGGTAGAAAGCATAGCAGCAGTTGCTTGGGGTTGGAGAGGAGTAGGTCAGGATGGGAGGGAGGTGTTACAGAGGAGCAGGAGAAAACTTTTGGGGGTGACAGGTATACTCACCATTGTGACTGTGGCGGTGGTTTCATGGGTGTACACATATGTCGAAACTTAACAAATTCTATGCTTTAGATATGTGCAGTTTATTATACCTCAGTAAAAATTCAATACAATTGACCTTTTATTGAGGTCAATTATACCTCAATAAAATATATATATTGAATGCTTCTTATACATCAGATATTTTGCTAGGTGTTTTCATGAAATATTCATTTACTTCTGAAAGTACTTTGTGGTAGGGAGAGTGCTGAATTTCAAAGAATAATAATATATCTATGGAAATAAGAATGTATTCTACAACGAAGAAATGGAGTGGAAGAAAGGAAATGATGAATGGAACCAAAAGTGATTTCCTGGAGTAAGAAAAAGAGGCAGGGTATTAAAAAAGGAAAAGACAATATAGCAGATTGTATTTTCCAACAATGGGCAACGTTATTTCTTATAATATAGATCTAGCTCTGACACTCTTCTCACTGAGAGGTGGAGCCCACATTCCCTCTTCTTCAACATGGGGAAGCTTGTGACTGCCATAGAGGTAATGCTACATGACTTCTGAAGTCATTAAAGGTGATTTAGCTTCTGCTTGGTTTTCTTGTGATGTTTATACTCTTGTAACTCAGCCTCCATGCTGGGGAGGATGCCCAAGCAGCTACATACCAAGGTTTGGCTGACAGTTGCTCCATTTGATATCCTTGTTGATAATCAGTGTCAACCACCAAGACATGGGTGAACAAACCAATGGATGTGTCAAGTCCTATCCCATGAATCACTCTCAGCCTTTGACCCTTCCCGGCTGAGACCCCAGACACTGTGGAGCAGAGACAGAGTGTCACAAAGTGTCAGATTCACCCTTTCTGAATTCCTGACCCACAGAACGTATGAGTATAATAAAATGGTTATCATTTTCATCAGTTTTTTAAATTAAAAAATTTTTTATGCAGCAGCAATGGTAACTGAAACGGGTGATAGGAAAGAAGGGGAAGAAATGGAAATAACAGTAAAAAAGACCAAGGATCCAGCCCTCCCGAAAAATTAGAGAAGATTCTGTGGGTAGTTGTACCAGTTTTTGAGAGTGGCTACTCTCAGATAAGTGATGTAAGGCTTTCTGGGATGGGAGATAGAGCGCTTGGCATCACAGGCACCAGGAAGGTAACCACAGTAGCTAAAGCAATAGAGTGGAAGAAACTCTGTCATCATCAGTCATCTGATCATCCTTATAAAACCAACAGTGTGGCCAAACAAATGAGGTAGGATTTGCTAGCTTCCTGTCCCTGGAAGAAAGATGTAAGAAAAATTGGGTTGGTGTTATAGTTAATTACATAGTATATAAATTAGTATTCATGTGTATTTTTGCATAACATGAATCACAAGAGACAAAAAAGTCACCAGAAGATCATTTTAAAAGAGGGCCACGACTGAGCTACAAGATGGCCAAATAGGAACAGCTCCAGTCTACAGCTCCCTGCGTGAGTGACGCAGAACATGGTTGATTTCTGCATTTCCAACTGAGATTTGAAGAGAGCAGTGGTTCTCCCAGCATGGAGTTTGCGATCTGAGAATAGACAGACTGCCTCCTCAAGTGGGTCCCTGACCTCTGAGTAGCCTAAATGGGAGACACCTCCCAGTAGGGGCCGACTGACACCTCATATAGCCGGATGCCCCTCTGAGACGAAGCTTCCAGAGGAAGGATCAGGCAGCAACATTTGCTGTTCTGCAATATTTGCTGTTCTGCAGCCTCTGCTGGTGATATCCAGGCAAACAGGGTCTGGAGTGGACCTCCAGAAAACTCCAACAGACCTGCAGCTGAGGGTCCTGACTGTTAGAAGGAAAACTAACAAACAGAAAGGAATAGCATCAACATCAACAAAAAGGACATCCACACCAAAACCCCATCTGTAGGTCACCATCATCAAAAACCAAAAGTAGATAAAACCACAAAGATGGGGAGAAACCAGAGCAGAAAAGCTGAAAATTCTAAAAACCAGAGAGCCTCTTCTCCTCCGAAGTATCGCAGCATGTCACCAGCAATGGAACAAAGCAGGACAGAGAATGACTTTGATGAGTTGACAGAAGTAGGCTTCAGAAGATCAGTAATAATAAACTTCTCCTAACTAAAGGAGGATGTTCAGACCCATCGCAAGGAAGCTAAAAACCTTGAAAAAAGATTAGAAGAATGGCTAACTAGAATAAACAGCATAGAGAAGACCTTAAATGACCTGATGGAGCTGAAAACCATGGCATGAGAACTACGTGACGCATGCACAAGCTTCAGTAGCCAATTCGATCAAGTGGAGGAAAGGGTATCAGTGATTGAAGATCAAATTAAATGAAGTGAGAAGAGAAGTTTAGAGAAAAAAGAGTAAAAAGAAATGAACAAAGCTCCAACAAATATGGGACTATGTGAAAAGACGAAATCTACATTTGATTGGTGTACCTGAAAGTGATGGGGAGAATGGAACCAAGTTGGAAAACATTCTTCAGGATATTATCCAGGAGAACTTCCCCAATCTAGAAAGGCAGGCCAACATTCAAATTCAGGAAATACAGAGAATGCCACAAAGATACTCCTCGAGAAGAGCAACCCCAAGACACATAATTATCAGATTCACCAAGGTTGAAATGAAGGAAAAAATGTTAATGGCAGCCAGAGAGAAACGTCGGGTTACCCACAAAGCGAAGCCCATCAGACTAACAGCAGATCTCTCTGCAGAAACTCTACAAGCCAGAAGAGAGTGGGAGCCAACATTCAACATTCTTAAAGAAAAGAATTTTCAACCCAGAATTTCATATCCAGCCAAACTAAGCTTCATAAGTGAAGGAGAAATAAAAACCTTTACAGACAAGCAAATGCTGAGAGATTTTGTCACCACCAGGCCTGCCTTACAAGAGCTCCTGAAGGAAGCACTAAACATGGAAAGGAACAACCGGTACCAGCCACTGCAAAAACATGCCAAATTTAAAGACCATCAATGCTAGGAAGAAACTGCATCAACTAACGAGTAAAATAACCAGCTAACATCATAACGACAGGATCAAATTCACACATAACAATATTAACCTTAAATGTAAATGGACTAAGTGCTCCAATTAAAAGACACAGACTGGCAAATTGGATAAAGAGTCAAGACCCATCAGTATGCTGTATGCAGCAGACCCATCTCATGTGCAGAGTCACACATAGGCTCAAAATAAAGGGATGGAGGAAGATCTACCAAGCAAATGGAAAACAACAACAACAAAAAAAGCAGGGATTACAATCCTAGTCTCAGATAAAACAGACTTTAAACCAACAAAGATCAAAAGAGGTAAAGAAGGCCATTACATAACGGTAAAGGTATCAATGCAACAAGAAGAGCTAACTATCCTAAATATATATGCACCCAATACAGGAGCACCCAGATTCATAAAGCAAGTTCTTAGAGACCTACAAAGAGACTTAGACTCCCACACAATAATAATGGGAGACTTTAACACCCCACTGTCAACATTAGACAGATCAATGAGACAGAAAGTTAACAAGGATATTCAGGACTTGAACTCAGCTCTGGACCAAGCAGACCTAATAGACATCTACAGCACTCTCCACCCCAAATCAACAGAATATACATTCTTCTCACCACCACATTGCACTTATTCCAAAATTGACCACATAGTTGGAAGTAAAGCACTCCTCAGCAAATGTAAAAGAACAATCATTAAAAAGTCAGGAAACAACAGGTGCTGGAGAGGATGTGGAGAAATAGGAACACTTTTACACTGTTGGTGGGACTGTAAACTAGTTCAACCATTGTGGAAGTCAGTGTGGCGATTCCTCAGGGATCTAGAACTGGAAATACCATTTGACCCAGCCATCCCATTACTGGGTATATACCCAAAGGACTATAAATCATGTTGCTATAAAGACACATGCACACGTATGTTTATTGCGACATTATTCACAATAGCAAAGACTTGGAACAAACCCAAATGTCCAACAATGATAGACTGGATTAAGAAAATGTGGCACATATACACCATGGAATACTATGCAGCCATAAAAAATGATGAGTTCATGTCCTTTGTAGGGACATGGATGAAACTGGAAACCATCATTCTCAGTAAACTATCGCAAGAACAAAAAACCAAACACTGCATATTCTCACTCATAGGTGGGAATTGAACAATGAGATCACATGGACACAGGAAGGGTAATATCACACTCTGGGGACTGTTGTGGGGTGGGGGGAGGGATAGCATCGGGAGATATACCTAATGCTAGATGATGAGTTAGTGGGTGCAGCGCACCAGCATGGCACATGTATACATATGTAACTAACCTGCACAATGTGCACATGTACCCTAAAACTTAAAGTATAATAATAATAAAAAAAACAGAAATCTTAACAAACTGTCTCTCAGACCACAGTGCAATCAAATTAGAACTCAGTATTAAGAAACTCACTCAAAACTGCACAACTACATGGAAACTAAACAACCTGCTCCTGAATGACTACTAGGTACATAATTAAATGAAGGCAGAAATAAAGATGTTCTTTGAAACCAATGAGAACAAAGACACAACATACCAGAATCTCTGGGACACATTTAAAGCAGTGTGTAGAGCGAAATTTATAGCACTGAATGCCCACAAGAGAAAGCAGGAAAGATCTAAAATCAACACCCTAGAGAAGCAAGAACTAGAGAAGCAAGAGCAAACACATTCAAAAGCTAGCAAAAGGCAAGAAATAACTAAGATCAGAGCAGAACTGAAGGAGATAGAGACACAAAAAACCCTTCAAAAAAAGTAATGAATCCAGGAGCTGGTTTTTTGAAAAGATCAACAAAATAGACCACTAGCAAGACTAATAAAGAAGAAAGGAGAGAATAATCAAATAGATGCAATAAAAAATGATAAAGGGGATATCACCACCAATCCCACAGAAATACAAACTACCATCAGAGAATCCTATAAACACCTCTATGCAAATAAACTAGAAAACCTAGAAGAAATGGATAAATTCCTGGACAAATACACCCTCCCAAGACTAAACCAGGAAGAAGTTGAATCTCTGAATAGAACAATAACAGGCTCTGAAATTGAGGCAATAATTAATAGCCTATCAACCAAAAAAAGTCCAGGACCAGACGGATTCACAGCCGAATTCTACCAGAGGTACAAAGAAGAGCTGGTACCATTCCTTCTGAAACTTTTCCAATCAATAGAAAAAGAGGGAATCTTCCCCAACTTATTTTATGAGGCCAACATCATCCTCATACCAAAGCCTGGCAGAGACACAACAAAAAAAGAGAATTTTAGACCAATATCCCTGATGAACGTCAATGCAAAAATCCTCAATAAATTACTGGCAAACCAAATCCAGCAGCACATCAAAAAGCTTATCCACCACAATCAAGTTGGCTTCATCCCTGGGATGCAAGGCTGGTTCAACATATGCAAATCAATAAACGTAATCCAGCATATAAACAGAACCAAAGACAAAAACCACAGGAGTAACTCAATAGATGCAGAAAAGGCCTTCGACAAAATTCAACAGCCATTTATGCTAAAAACTCTCAATAAGCTAGGTATTGATGGGACATGTCTCAAAATAATAACAGCTATTTATGACAAACCCACAGCCAATATCATACTGAATGGGCAAAAACTGGAAGCATTCCCTTTGAAAACTGGCACAAGACAGGGATGCCCTCTCTCACCACTCCTATTCAACATAATGTTGGAAGTTCTGGCCAGGGCAATCAGGCAAGAGAAAGAAATAAAGTGTATTCGATTAGGAAAAGAGGAAGTCAAATTGTCCCTGTTTGCAGATGACATGATTGTATATTTAGAAAATCCCATCGTCTCAGCCAAAAATCTCCTTAAACTGATAAGCAACTTCAGCAAAGTCTCAGGATACAAAATCAATGTGCAAAAATCACAAGCATTCTTATACACCAATAACAGACAAACAGAGAGCCAAATCATGAGTGCAGTCTCATTCACAATTGCTTCAAAGAGAATAAAATACCTAGGAATCCAACTTACAAGGCATGTGAAGGACCTCTTCAAGGAGAACTACAAACCAGTGCTCAACAAAATAAAAGAGGACACAAACAAATGGAAGAACATTCCAAGCTTATGGATAGGGAGAATCAATATCGTGAAATATCTATAAGGTAATTTATAGATTCAATGCCATCCCCATCAAGCTACCAATAACTTTCTTCACAGAATTGGAAAAAACTACTTTAAAGTTCATATGGAACCAAAAAAGAGCCCACATTGCCAAGACAATCCTAAGCAAAAAGAACAAAGCTGGAGGCATCACACTACCTGACTTTAAACTATACTACAAGGCTACAGTAACCAAAACAGCATGGCACTGGTACCAAAACAGAGATATAGACCAATGGAACAGAACAGAGCCCTCAGAAATAATACCACACATCTACAACCACCTGATCTTTGACAAACTGGACAAAAACAAGATATTGGGAAAGGATTACCTATTTAATAAACGGTGCTGGGAAAACTGGCTAGCCATATGTAGAAAGCTGAAACTGGATCCCTTCCTTACACCTTGTACAAAATTTAATTCAAGATGGATTAAAGACTTAAATATTGATCTAAAACCATAAAAACCCTAGAAGAAAACCTAGGCAATACCATTCAGGACATAGGCATGGGCAAGGACTTCATAACTAAAACACCAAAAGCAATGGCAACAAAAGCCAAAATTGACAAATGGGATCTAATTAAACTAAAGAGCTTCTGCACAGCAAAAGAAACTACCATCAGAGTGAACAGGCAACCTACAGAATGGGAGAACATTTTTGCAATCTACCCATCTGACAAAGGGCTGATATCCAGAATCTACAAAGAACTTAAACAAATTTACAAGAAAAAATCAAACAACCCCATCAAAAAGTGGGCGAAGGATATGAACAGACATTTCTCAAAAGAAGACATTTATGCAGCCAACAGACACATGAAAAAATGCTCATCATCACTGGCCCTCAGAGAAATGCAAACCAAAACCACAATGAGATACCATCTCATACCAGTAAGAATGGCGATCATTAAAAAGTCAGGAAACAACAGGTGCTGGTGAGGATATGGAGAAATAGTAACACTCTTACAGTGTTGGTGGGAGTGTAAACTAGTTCAACCATTGTGGAAGACAGTGTGGCGATTCCTCAAGGATCTAAAACCAGAAATACCATTTGACCCAGCAATCCCATTACTGGGTATATACCCAAAGGATTATAAATCATGCTGCTATAAAGACACATGCACACATATGTTTATTGTGACACTATTCACAATAGCAAAGACTTGGAACCAACCCAAATGTCCATCAATGATAGACTGGATTAAGAAAATGTGGCACATATACACCATTGAATACCATGCAGCCACGAAAAATGATGAGTTCATGTCCTTTGTAGGGACATGGATGAAGCTGGAAACCATCATTCTGAGCAAAGTTTCGCGAGGACAGAAAACCAAACACCGCATGTTCTCACTCATAGGTGGGAACTGAACAATGAGAACACTTGGACACAGGGTGGGGATCATCACACACCAGGGCCTGTCGTGGGGTGGGGGGAGGGGGGAGGGATAGCATTAGGAGAAATGCCTAATGAAAATGAAGAGTTAATGGGTGCAGCACACCAACATGGCACATATACACATATGTAACAAACCTGCACGTTGTGCACATGTACCCTAGAACTTAAAGTATAACTTAAAAAAATAAAAAATAAAAGAGGACCACTTGGCCTAATTTTATCGACTTCCTCTATCAGAAACTTGATCTTTAAGAATAAAGCAGAAGCTTCCCCAATCCAGATATTTATATATAATAATCTGTTGAAGGTTCTTTATTGTAAAAATGACAAATGGATATGACAGCGAGTCAATCTGCAATGAGAACTGCTTGTAAAGTGTGTCTGTCCTACATTCATATAGTCCCAGCACTATATGGAAATACTGTGAATTCTGTCATCAAGGCCTAGTTCTGCAATATTAGTGAATTAATGACAACTTTTAATCAATGTGCCTGCACTGATTTTTAACTTGTTGAATTCCATTTTCAGGATTCATAGATTCTTTCTTGTGTGAACCACCCCATGTTTGTCTTTGCTATATGCCATGCTTGAATATTCTCTTTTTAAGATATTCTCTTTTTCAAATTTTTCATTGCTAATTTTTATCTTTGCTTGTGTTCTTATTCAGAATACATTTTCAGATTGAGTCTCATCAATTGGTTTCTACAGATTCTCCTGTTTCCCTCCAACATGTAAATTATAGGCTAGCTGTCATACCTGTTGACAAAGAAATGGCTGAATAATTTTACAGCTCTCTGGCCTAACCTGATCACATTGTCTGTATAGAGATGATGATGGTTTTCTTTTTCTTTATTCCCAGAGGGATCAGCATTTGTATTACATTGTGGCAGTAGAAAGGGAATTTTAAAACTCATTTGGAGTGGGAATCTCTTAGCTTAGAGTATGACGCTGAAATAGATCTATTTTGTGCTTCAATCACGCTTCCTGTATTACACCGTTAAATATCCTCCCAGGGACCAGAAGATTCAGGAGATTTTGTTTAATCACTTCATGCCCAATATCATGGGGACCACATTTGCAGGATGTGGGGCATGATAACCCCGTGTGGTTAGGATAACAGCTGTTCTCAGTTGTAACATAAGCAGTACAAAGTGAAATACTCACAAAATTATCCTCAGGGCTGTGGTAGGAAGGAAGAATGTTATAGAGGTTGATTTGCCTACATCCATATAATTGGTATATTGTAAAGCCTAGTTTGGACTCAAGTCCATGCTTTTTCTTTTGCTTTGTTAAATGTATTTATTTTTACATTGCACTCTATCCTTGAAGAGGATGTGTGAGAGCTGCCTGCCTTTCATGGGAAGAAAGGGTTAGTATGCTGAAGGCTGAAGAGAATTTGGTGGCTGTTAATGTACCACGTAATGGTACCATGTAATATGTGATATGCAAAAAAGCACATCCTACTGCCTCCCAGACCCTCATCAGCTTTCTCATACATTTCTGTAAACTGTTCATGTTTTACTGAGAAAACAATTCACAACACCACTCTGCAGGAAGATGGGACCCAGTACAGATGGGGATATAGTTTAATCTTCATGTGTTAGAGAGTGAGTAACTACATATCAGAGGTTTTCAAAATGTGGTTCCTGAACCAGCAGCATCAGCATCTCCTGGGAACATGTTAGAAATACAAACTGCCCCAAATCGACTGAATCATAAATTCTAGGGGTGAGGTAGTTTAACAATTTCTTCAAGTGATTCTGATACATTAAAATTTAAGAACTGTTGCTATAATCAAGGCTCTCAGGGAATGATTTTGTTCACAATTTGTCCTCAATTGTGAGGATAGTTGTGTAAAATATTTTTTAGTAATAGAATGTCAAATAGAGATCCCTCCCATCATGTAGCCAAGTGTTAAGCACCTACTGTATGCAGAAGAGTATGCTAGCTATTGTAGCAAAAGGAAAGATGAATAAAATATGGTTTCAACCATCTGTGAGCTCAATTTGCCAATGAAATAGAGATGTAAGTAGCACAGTAGCCTGCCTCATTGGGGGCTATGTGTAATAACCTTTTGCAAAATGAAAAATATGGGCTAAATTCACCATTGTATAGTTGATATTACCAAACCACCCTTTGCTCTTTTCAGGGATGAAGAAATGAAGGGTGTTCATTAAAAGCTTAACAGTTTGAACCATAATGTTCATACGGTTAGCGACTGAAATAGAATGCAGCCTCACACTTCTTTTCCATTGCTTTTGCCTTACAAATTAGCCCCAACCCCGGGAGCCTGAGGCTAGATCAGGATTACAAAGTCATCTTCTACCTGTTCAGCAATTAAACAAATTCACAGTAGACTTTTCCTTCTATTTAACTTTTATTAAAAGAAGTGCTAAGGTACTGAGATGCAGTACATCATATTTATTACCAAAATTATTAACAAATATACAAAACTTGTACATGTAATTTTCTTACATCCATTTATTCTCTATAATACTGATTTTTGTTCAAGTAGGTTATCTACAGTATGTAAACATCCCTTGGATTGACCTCACACAGATTAGGAAAGCCCTCTAACCCATGCTTTTGTCAGATACTTCTTTTTTATTTGGCTTTCATTTGTAGCATCTAATCTCCACATTTGGCACATGGAAGAGACATCTACAGTGCAAAAGAGGCAGATTTTTCTGGTTTCATTCTGAACAATTTTGCAGGGGCACAGTTAAAGAGCTGAGAGGAGACACGAGCACTCTAACTTGATGGCGTTGGATGAGCTGTAATGCCAACATCTCTTGGTTCAGCCACTAAACTTGAGCATAAAGTCAATGTCTCTTCCTTCACCCACCCTCCCACCCATCCACCCCCATGCAAGGCTGATTCAGTCTTAACCTTGTCTCAAAAGGGTTACGGGAAATTCCATCCATCCCAGAACAAGTAGGTTAATTTCACTGAGTAACAAGTTTTTTGTTCTTTCTTGTGGGTTGGTTTCTGTGGTTTGAGCCAGCAAAACTCTTAAATGGAGAATAAGATAAGATAAAAAACAGATACGAGAGTAGAACTTTCTGCTTTCAATTGGCATCTCTGTATCCAAGGCCAGAGCCTTTCTGTGGTGGAAAAGTGACAAAGGCCTTAGCGAATGGCAGAGAAAAGCCACCCTTGTCAGAACACCTTGGACTCCAAGCCTTCGCACACAGTGTCAGAAAAATCAAAAAGAAAAGAAAAAAAGGTAATTAAAGATTCTGCCCTCTTCCTTCTGGGTTTCCTTTTGCTTATTTAACTTAATCTACCCAAGTAAAGCTGATCCAGAGAGAGCTCTGTTCGCCTGCTCACCCCCATTCTCACTCTCCAGCACAGTATTGCTCGTGTGGTTGGCTGCACCTTGTCCGCGGAGCACCCGCGGAGAACGTCTGGATTTGGACGCGCGCCTGCCTCCTGGCTTCCGTCACCACAGCGGCGCGGGTCCCTCCGACGCCCCGTAGAGCTCGGCCAGCTTCCGGAAGCGGGGCCCCCAGTCCGTCAGGAAGTCGAAGCTCTGTTCCGAGTCCGACGTGGCCGACTGCAGGGAGCTCAGCGACCCCGCCACAGAGCCGTCCCCCTCGAACATATACGTCTGGAGGGAGTCGAAGGGCGGCGCCCACAGGTCCATGTCGGCCTCGTAGAGCTTGGCCAGCACGTAGCTGTGGACGGTGCTGTTCACTGCGCACGTCTGAGGCACGTAGCGGGAGAGGCTCTCGATCTCGGGCAGCATGTCCTGCCGCGTCTTGGGGGCGGCCCCCGCCTGCGCCTCCCGGGGGTTCCACATGGCCGCGATGTCGAAGGCCTCGGTGTCCTCCTCGCCGCCGCCCTCGTCGTCGTAGCGGACGATGTTCTCGTGGATGTTTTCCTCGTCGTCGATGATGTATGGTTGTTTCCGGTGCCGCCTCATGGACAAAATGAGCAACACCAGCACTGCCAGGAACAAAAAGGAGAGTGTGTTTACCGAGGAGGTGTGGCTGTGTGTGCGGTGACTAGAAATAGTCTTGATCCACCACGGATAGGGGAAGGGCTACCGAGTGGAGGGCTCAGAGATAGCTTTTGGATATCTGAAACCTCGGGGAGTTCTAATTTAAGTCCACTTTATTCTCTTTCTGTAAGTCAGGTTGTGGACAACGAAGCCCTGTATTTCTTCAAATGGTTTAATTAGAAAAAGTTGCATATAGTCGCTTAGCATCAGCTTGCTGTTTTGAAATTGTGTGTCTACACCTAACACCCAATTTAAAATCCCACTAACAAAGCACAAAGGCCTGCTATGGACCAACATACTCTAAGGACCAGATCACGTGCTCTGTTTATATGATGATAAATATACATTCTTTTATAATGTGAAAGTCTTATTATGTAGGTGGAATTCTGCTTCCGTATATTAGCATCTTAATAGGATTCTACTCTGTATATAATCATATCTTAATATGCATAGAGACACACATGCTAAGTGTGCACCAAAGTTGTAGTCTTTTTATACCTCTAAAAAACAACAGAACATAAGTGATCCCTGGGGTCCAATAAACTCAGGTTCCTCAGAGAAGCCTTTCATTAAAGAAGTGGTTGTGGCTTTCTGGACCCAAGGGTATTTATGGAAGGCAGAGAATGAGCAGTGGCCTATTATATAATTCATCATGTTATCAAAGAAACACCACACTGTTAGATGTGCCCTTGCAGGTTTGGATAAAATTTTATCCCAACAAATGCATTTTTCCCCCCTAGAATGTGTTCGCTGGGGTTTAAAGGAGAGATAGAGATAATCCCATTGAGCTATTTATCTCTCTGAAAACGTTTTCCAGGAAGAGTGTTGAGGTTTTAGCTGTAGAACTGCTATTGATTTTTTTTTTTTTCTGGTGTGCTTTGTTATAGCTGGTGAACAGTGACAGTTTTGACAGCACTGCAAAATAAGACCCCAGTTTATCCAAGGGGAGAAAGTGGAGTACATTCATACATGCAGTAAAAGAATACAGACTAATAAAACTCACAACAATGATTTAAAAATTTTTTTGAATGTAGATGTGCTTTTTTATAAATTGCAATTAATGACATTAACACGTAATATTTTCCCAGATAGCTTTGGTGACAAAACATACACAGGAAACGATGATATGCTCGTGTGTATTTTCCCTGTGTGCAAAAATACGAGGCGTGGACTGAAAGGAGGGTGGGATTCCTAGAGAAAAAGAGACTAATAGGACTCTAAGGAAGCGTGGGCTTGAATCGAGCATGAAAGGTTGGAGTGTGATTTGGATTGATGCAGGTCGGAGACGTGAGATTCGAAGTGAGCATGCTGTGTTTGCAGGATTCAGTAAAGTTATTAAACCCAAATATTTTTAATCCTCTATGCTAAGCAATGGGGAAACAATATTGAGTGTGACATGGATTCTGCTCTTGTGAGCTTGTAATTTAAGGAGATTATGGATGCTGATAATTAATGCAAGTCAGACAGTGATAAGGGCTGTTAGAGCCCCAGGTGTCACTGGGAGAGTACAGAGGCAGGGCCAGTGAATTTTACCTGGGAGACTGGGTAGGGCTTCACAGAGGTGACCTTGAAGTGGTAGGGGCGGTATTTCGGATAACGCTAGGAAGCAAAATTGGAAGTCTTTTGAATACCTTGCTGCAGAGAATTCTGATGGTCACAGAGAATTAGGCCGTTTATATAGAACTCGTCCGTCTCTTGAAAAATAAAGACAGCTACGTCTTTTTTTTTTTTTAGGTAATCTAATTAGGTAAATAACAAATATTAGATAACAAATATTACATAATGCCCTGAAAATCAGATTTTGAGGAAAATGGTCTTATTCAGCTGAAAGGCTTCTCTGACAGAAGAGAATTAGGTCTAGGGATGGTTTATTCTTCGTGTACTATAGGCACGGTGCGTAGAGCTTATGAGATTTTCTAGGCACTAGATACATATATGAGACATGAAAAAAAAAAAACCCAGGAAGTCAGAATTAATTTATTTAGTTGTCTATAAAATATAGTATTTTGTTAACAAATGCAAGTCAAATCTTAAAGTTTGATGAATTATTTTTAATGTGGGATGTGTACTCTTAGAAGTAAGGGTACTTAAAACTGTGAGGATTTTATGACAGCTCTGCTCAATTTAGCTCCTGAAAACTGTTTACTTTTTCTGTACAGTTTAAAAGACAAGACATCATCGTGGGTGGGAAGGGATAAAATAAATTGTCCCTTGCACACCATTTTTAACTTAGCCTCTCCAAGCCAGTCTCTTTAAATCAGTATTTCTGTAATGATGGCTTTTTGTGGGCCAGGGTGAACTTTTAACTTCGACATTTTCCAAAGATAGAAGTCAGGACAGCCAGTCTGGAAATTCCTCCCAGGAACAAGTTTCTTCAAAGGCCTCTTACAGGTCGTCCACTTCTGTGCTAAAGGACTCCCAATGCCACCTTATGGAAACTCAAGGAATTGCAGGGAGGTTTTACTTGTCAATGCAGTCAGGGACCAGAAACCATCACAATTTTCTCTGACACAGGGATCCAAGAACTTAGAAAGGTTACTTATTTATACTCTTCCTCTCTTTACGTAGGACTGAACTAAAACAACAAAATTAAACCACATGTTGTATTTTTAAATGTATTTTGAGAAGCACATTGTACGGACCTACCTAGAAAATCAAGTGTTGACATTTTACACAGGAACTTCTTTCTTTGGTCTGTCTCTTGGTATAGAGGTGAACTTGGGATCAAGGGTGTATATGAATATCTGTACCTCTATTCTAATTTCAATCCTCAGGGCTTTTTCCCTCAGAAAACTCGGACTTCTTTTGTATTGAATAATACTAGTATCTACTAAATCTGTTTTTCTCTAAGCATGATATATATGCTATAGATTAGTTCAATAAGAAGAGCAAGGATATATGTACAGATACTTTCTTTTTTGCAAGAGTTGGTTTAGGTGTTTTTGTTTCACTGTTTTTGAGTGTGGAATTAGAAAAGAATTGCAAGGATGGCCTTACATACCAGGGAGTTGGGGAGCCACCTTGCAGTATGACTTGAGAGGAAGAAGGAAGGGTTCCTTACCCCAGTAGTGTTCTGCCACTACTAGCCTGTTATGCCCTTATTTCATCAGCAGAGGCAGACTGACCCTGTTTAGTCACTGTTCCTGGTTGGATGGCCATGGTGCCTGGGAGGGGTACTAATCACCCCAAACAGCTTATTTTCCAGAAATCTGTGTGGTTCACACCATCACTTCCTTCAGCTCTCTGCTCAAAGGTCTTATCAGTAAGCGATTCCCTGACTACCCTGTTTGAAGTGGCATCTATCCCTGTCACTTTTCCAACCAGGATACCTTATCCCTCTTCCCTTCCTGTAATACCACCTCCAGAATCGGGATGAGCATTTAGGAGAAAGGCAGTGCCTTTGAGCCACAGGGGTGCCCAGTGTATATGGCCTGCCTGCATTTCAGCCCTGGCTGTGCCTCTGACTTTGGTTTTGAGCCTGTCACTTACCCGTTTGTGACTTAGCTACTACTTAAATGAAGGGGTTAGAAGAGGTGATCATCAAATCCTGTCTAAATTGTAATTTTGATTCTATGATGTCAAAATGAACCTGCTTTGTTCTGAAGTAAACTCAGGAAGGCCAGGACTTGTCTGTTTTATTAATCCTAGCACCTTGTGTGGTGCCCCAGCTCATAGTAGATACTTTATAAGTATATGTGCTTTGATCTTGCCACAGACACCTCAAAGAAGGGACTGTCCTCAATTTCTTTACTGTTTTTTGCAGCCTCACTCTACCATCTTTTGAGTAAGCAAGGTGTGGAAGACCAGTTCTGAATAGCTGTGTCAGGAAGGTAATGAACAGATGTCTGAGTGAGCACTGGCAGGACTCCACAGAAGGGAAAGCAGCCCCTTACTCACCTAAGAGGACAAAGATGCAGGCGAGGATGGCAATGAGGGCGCCCCGGCTCAAACTGACTGGGAGCATGTAGGCCTCTGGGCTGCAGGACATGACGTGGCCGTCGTCGTCACAGCTGCACACTTGGATGGTCAGTGTGCCTGTGCTGCTCAGCACGGGCTGCCCGCTATCTGCTATCAGGATAGGCAGGTGAAAGACACTCTGCTCCTGCTGCCGGAAACCAGACCTCCTGGTTAGAATCCGTGCTGTGTTATCTGAAAGAAGGAGGGGTTCCAGGATTGGAAAAGGGAAGATGAATTAATTTCTTGGATTGAGGAAAGCAGCGGGGCAGGGGCAGGGTGTAGGAAGCAAAGAGGATAGTCAGATGTTCCCTGGTAGTGGTCAACCATGGCGGGTTTGCCTGGATCAGCATTTGGATTCAGAAACCATGCTTTTTGCTTGCTTTTAGGCAAAACCCTGAGGCCTAAGAAGAGAAAGCCTCTTTTTTTTTGAGTCTGTCTTATCCTTTGTGACATAAAGTGCCCAAGGCAAACTGTCAGACTTCAGATCTAGCAAAAATGTCCCTGGGAAAGCTTGACAGAAAAGAACAATCACTGGTGACTCGTGGTCCCTGTTTGTTCCTGCTCAGCAGCTTGCCAAGGCCCCAGTGCTGCTTTGCGCCTCCAGGAAAAGAATGCTGAGGAGCCTGTGTGACTGTGGCAGATTACTTATTTTTGCCACTTTGTCTGGAATTCACGTCTTTTACTATTTTCTTTTATGCCTCTGAAATGCAGTCACCACCTCCTGTGTTTCCTAAAGAACCTGCTCGTTTAGTAGAAGCTTCTTTGAAATCCCCTAATCATATGACACACCTTGTTATTTCTCCTGGGTTGGTGGTCTCACTTTAAGCAGTTAAAATGAACTTGGTGAAACTTTGTTACTGATCAATACTAGAAATCTTTCCTCCAGTTTTAAAGGGGATTCGTCAAATTATTAGATATTTTCTACAAAGTTGGGATGTGTACATGTGTGTTTACATTTATATTCACATATTGTGTTGTGGGAGTTTTCATTTTTAAAAATCTACGTTCTGAAGTTTCCTGGCATAGGTTTGAATTCTAAAGTAGATATACTTTTGCAAAGCTCAGATTATTTTCAGCAGAGGAAAAATTTGAGAGATGTAGTAGGACATGCAAGAAGTGATTCTCAAAGCTAATACCACCAACACAGAGGTCCCATGGATGTGTTTCATATTTCATAGGAAAGAGTCTAGAACATCACAAAAAATTCTGAGAGCCTAACCTAAGAAAACATTATTAGTGATTATCAATATTTCTGGTTCTTCTTCCCATTTTGGACATAATAAAGAATTACACTTTTCTATCCTCTTAAATGTAGGTATGTCTGTGTGATTTGCTTTAGTTGATGAGCAATAGTGATTTGTGTTACTTCTAGGCAGAAGTCTGTATGAGCTGGTGTATAAGTCTCCATGCTCTTTCCTTGCTGTAGTTACTGAGAAAGAACCACAGGGTGTGAGATGCAGAGCGGGGCGGCCTGGGACGCTGAGCTCAGACCCACAGTAGGCTGTATGTGAGCAAGAAATTAACTGTAGTTGTGCTAAGCCACTGAGATTTTCGTGGTAGTTCCCGTAGCATAACCTGGGCTATTCTGAGTAACACATTACCCCTTAATTAACTTTTCCTCCTCCACTCTGCTTTTTATGCTAACAGCTATTGTTACTAAAGGCTCATGTGCTATGTACCTGCACTTTGCATGCAGTATCTCACTCAATCTTCACAATTTGGACATAGTAATAATCTTACTCCTTTTCAGAAATAGAAGTAAGGCCTAGAGTGATTTTATTATTTGTTTGAAGCCACTAACCTAGTTAGTAGCAGAGCTGGGATTTGAATTCTGGTCTCTCTGGCTCCAAAACATGTACACGTTCCATTGTGCTATATAACTGCTTATTTAGTTTAGTAATATTAACTGTCAAAAAAATTCAGATAAGCATAACCTCTTCCTGCTTTGATACAGGCTACCTCTTATTTTCTTCTCAGTGGAGAAAGGATGCCAACCTGAGGATTATATTCATATTTCCACCTACCAAACAACCTGTGCGCCTTTCTGTGTTCCAGACTTAATAGCTAAATACTATCAATTCCACTTTGTAGTTTTAATTGCTTGTTTTTTCAGAAAGCAGGTTTTTCTCTAATCAGAACTTTTTTTTTATTTTTTTGATGTAATCCAGGTGAGGTCATGAGACTTTTAGAAAGTCTTACTAGAGCCGAAATTCATAAAAGTATTATACCTACGATATATATGTTTCTTGATCTAAGAATTATTTAAGATTAAAGAAAAATATCAGAGCATCACATTGCTGAGTCCAGTGCTGGAAGGGGCCTTGCATATAGTAGCCACTTGGAAAATTTTTGTTGAATGTAATAATGAGGACTTTAGTAACTTATTTGGAAACAGCATTTTTTCCTAAGGTGACACAGAACACTGTGTGTGGGGGGCGGGGGTGTAGTGGAGGGGCATGGTAAAACAGGACTCAATTTCTAATCCCAATTTTAATGCTTATTCAGCTTATTGACTCTGGTCTTGGGCCATTTGCTTACTTTCCTCATCTATCAGATGGGACAATAAGAATCAGAGGGATTAATAACTTCCTTAAAGCCTCACAGAATTATTGTAAATATCAAATAGGGTATGGGAAAATACTTTGAAACTGTAAAGTACTATATACACATAATTCTTTTCATAATGTTTTGGGGCTGAAAAGTAGAAAAAGGCTTTACTGGAGATAGTGCCCTGTTGTGTTCATAAAAGGACATCATGTTTCAGGCACAGGAACAGAGGTAGTTGACAGTAGATCTGCCCTATATTAGTCAGTTTTTGTTGTGGTGGCTTTTTTTAGAGACAGGATCTTACTCTGTCACCCAGTCTGGAGTACAGTGGTCTGATCATAGCTCACTGCAGCCTTGAACTCCTGGGCTCAAGTGATCCTCCCACCTTAGCCTCCCAAGTAGATGGGACTACAGGTGCATGCCACCATGTCTGGCTAATTAAAAAAAATTGTTAGGGATGGGGTCTTGGTGTGTTGCTCAGGCTGATCTCAAACTCCTGGCCTCAGGTGACCCTCCTGTCCCAGGCTCCCAACTAGCTGGGACTACAGGTGTGTGCGACCATGCCTGGCTAATTTTTAAAATATGTTTTTCAGAGACAGGGTCTTGCTGTGTTGCCCAGGCTGGTCTTGAACTCTTGGTATCAAGCAGTTCTCCTGCCTCAGCCTCCCAAAGTGTTGGAGTAACAGGCATGAGCCACTGTGCCTAGACTTGTTCAGTTTTAAAATGAGCCTCAGTAAAGGATACTCGTGAGATAAATTGTCATTTGGAGATTAAGAGTTCATGCTTTCTGTTGAAGATGTGCTGACTTCTGTTTTGGGAAACCTTCCACGAGATGAGTCACGTCTTACTATAGTCATCCAGTGCCGGTGGCCCATCTTTTTAAGGAATTGGTTCCATAAATTGGTGCCCAAAGTCCTCTTTAAGAAATTTGCAGCATTTTGCTGCATTTTGTTTCACTCATTAGAATGATAGCTTAGCTGAACAGTTGAAGAAAAAATATAATGTGTTACAATGTGTTATTTTCCCCCCCCCCAGGGTTGCCTTTGTAAAGCCAATCCTAGGTTGAAAGCACTTTTTGCGGGAATAGTTTCCCTATGAAGCAGATAAATGAATAGTTCAAAATTGTGACCCAATAAAAACTTCAGGATATTTAATTGAAGTATTTCTGCCTTTATAATTCATATTACCGTTCCTTCCAGAATTATTATAGTATTTTTATGATGACATGTAGGAGGTTGAAGGGATGACTTAGAAGAATGCTTTCCCATTTAGAAGAAAACAGGTTTGAGATTCTCAAGTTTTACAGCAGAAAACTGTCATGTGGGGTTGAAGTAATACTTTTAATCTCAAATAATTGATGATTGAAACTAAAATCAGGCGTGCCTAACCTAATCATGACTTTTTGTTGCCCTTTGCTTAGATTTTTACAAATCGGCAATTAATATTTTAGAATCGGAATGAAAATGAGGCTACTGCAGTCTCGAGAAGTGATGACCTTCCCAGGGTCAGCTGGCTAGCTGGCAGCAGAGTTAACAACAGATGAGGTTCATTTGACAGTTTAACTTATTTTTTCCATTGCCCTGACCTTTTTTTTTTCTTTTGAAGCAAATCATCTGGCTACAGAACAAAAGTCCTTCCTTTTCCCATCTGTGCCCAAAGAAGTGTGTGCTGGGTCTATGAGCCCCTTAGCTGGTCTGAATGCTCGTTGGAAAAGAGGGGCCTAGAATTCTGTTCCATCAAAGCTATAGCGGGGGCCAGTTTATGGATAGGGAACCCTACCTGAAAGTATTTCTCTAAATCATTCTAAAGTAATAAAGCTGTTTCAGTGCCAAAACTGTGTTTATGGTCCTGTATTTGCCCTTTGTTATCTCTATTATCCTTGTCTCCTTTTTGTTTGGAGAGCTTTTTACTGTTTCCTGCTTTGATCTCTGCCTAGAAATGTGCCCCCAGGGTTTTTTTATTTTATTTTATTTTATTTTTTATCCTAGATCACTTTCTGTCTTTCTCAGATTTTTCCCGTTGTTACAGAACATATGAACAGGGCTGCTACCAGTGGGAATGAAGGATTTTGCCTCTGTGCTTTGCAGTGTTTCTGGCACGGGACAGGCACTCAGTAAACATCTGTCGACTTACTGACTGAATGAGTTTTAGAGTTGGCAAAGGGTTCTCTGTGTTTGTTGTTCTGAAACAAAACTTTAAAAGACACTGTGAGGCTGGGCACAGTGGCTCATGCCTGTAATCCTAGCACTTTGGGAGGCTGAGATGGGAGGACTGCTTGAAGCCAAGAGTTCAAGACCATCCTGGCCAACATAGACCCCATCTCGAAAAAAAAAAAAAAAAAAAATACACTGAATTATTAACATCCTCCCTGCTGGTAAGGAACAGGTAGCCTTTGATACTGTTTGCATAAGACAGTAACCCAAAGTAGCTGGCCTATGCTGTAGAAAAGCATAGATAGCCAACCATCCACCTGATTACCTTGGTTGTCCCTTATGGTAAAGTTGGGGTTGTTAGCAGCCTCAGGAGCCAAGCTGTAGTAGAAATGCTGACCATTGCGTGGGTCATCTTGGTCCACCGCACTCACTGTCTGGATCAGCTGAGGGAGGGACATGAAATCAGGTGAGTTGGAGCCAAAGGAAAAAGCACCAGGGCCCAGTTAAATCCCAAACCCGGAAACGCGATGGTGGGATGTTTTACCTTATGAGAAGGATATCATTGGTATGGGAGAGGGGCAGGGAAATGCTGGGTAGAGAAGGGCAGGGTTCCTGGCGAGGGGTCCATCCTCTGGCCTGTGCCCACGGATCTAAGTGAGAATAGGAACTCCTGTTTTTGGGCCCAAATGTTGCATTTTCCAAGACCACTCTGGCCCACCACGCCCCCCATTCTGTACCCATATGAACTTGAGACCTTAGCGGGCACAGACACAAGCAGCTGGATGTTGAGAGGAGAAGAGGAGCACACCAGCAGACACTGGCAGACTAGCGATGGTGGAATGATGCGGATGCCAAGGGAAGTTCAGCCCGGGACAGTTGGAGAAGAATCTGGCCACTGGGCAGCCCAAATCCGGGGGAAGATCACCTTCCCACTCCATGCCCCGCTTCTGGCTTCCCATCCATTTCACTAAGAGCCACCTTCACCACTCAATAAACGTTGCACTCAGCCTTCCAGCCCATGTGTGATCTGATTCTTCCAGTTCACTGGGCAAGAACTCAGGCTGTCACACTGGCCCTGTGTCCTTGTGATAAGGCAGAGGGTCTATTGAGCTAATACAAGCCGTCTGCAGAAGGCGTAGCTGAGAGCGAGCACACTGTCACACACGCCCACTTGGGCTTCAGGAGTCCTAGACGCTGCCTTTGGGCCAGAGCCCAAAAGCGCTCCCCATGGCTTCTGCACCTGCCCGTCTGCATGCTTCCCCTAGGGGTTTGAGCAGCAGGGCACACCCCTGTTCTGCAAGGGGGATAAGGGAACTCTCCCGTTCCATGTGAAACTTCCCTGCACAGTCTCCATGCCATCACACACCTCGGGATTTAATTTTGCTTTAGGGTTGGGCTTGAGTATGTTAGTAGGCATAGGATAAATGTTACCTAAATACTTCAGATGTTAGACATCAAAATAACATATATTCTTCCACCACGGCCAGCCGTTTCTAGGCAGTCTAAAAAATAAGAGACTTTGAGTTAAAGGGCTCGGGTGCCGCAAAGTCCTGCTTGACCCCATATTTTCTTCTCACCTCATCTACTTAACCTCATCACTGGCCCAATATTTCAGGGCTAAATTGCTGTCTTTAAGAAGCCCCTATTGAAGAACGACCATGACCTGAAGAGAAGTGAGTGACCCATCGGCATTGGCCATGTCAGGTTAACAGAAAACAGACATGAGGGAATGGGTCACAGAGAGTCACATTTTGTTGGCAGGAGGGAGAGCTAGCAAAGATAGCACAGGATCCCCAGAGTGGAAATGCAGAACAGACAAGAGTCAGAAGCAGAACTCTGGAGTGGGGAGAGCAGGAGGTCAGGTGGCTTCCTCTTGGACTCACTGGCCACGTTTTGCCTTTTCCATAATGTTTTTCAAAGGAGTAAGTTGCATGAAGTCTGTGGAGACCATGATGTAAAAGCTATTAAAGAAATCTGTGTGAAACAGACGACTGGAACGGGAGCTGGCAGGCTGAGGGGGATACAGAAGAGGTATTGAACGGCAGCCTCCTTCATATGTGTTTCCTCTTCTACCAAGCAACAGCACAAACTATTCCTACCCATCTTGGGCCCAGCCCTGTAGACTTGCCAATCCTGCTGTTTAAAAGCCAGCTGTGCTTCTACCACCATAGGAACCAGGATATCAAAGGTCAGTTTGAGGTCCCAGCTGGGCTTGCTTAGTTTATATTTCTTCATCTGTAAATTAGGGGAGCTAAAGCTACTCTCACAATATGCTGAAGATTAAATAACTGGGGGTGGTGGTAGGGCGAGCTCCCATCAGGGGGCCTTTTGGACACTGTGTTGCTCAGATCCCCCTTCAATGAAGGATTTTTCCCCGTCACCTACCAGTCCCTTTAGGGATTGCCAATTGCAGAGAGCCACCTACCCACTTCTACGTTTTGGATATTTGACCCCACCAAATCTCATGTTGAAATCTGATCCCCATTGTTGGAGGTGGGGCCTGGTGGGAGGTGTTGGAGTCATCCAGGTGGATCCCTCATGAATGTTTTGGTGCAGTCGTCCTGGTGATGAGTTGAGTTCTTACTCTCTTTGTTCCTGTGATAGCTGATTGTTAAAAAGAGCCTGGCACCTTCCCCTCCTGCCTTGCTTCCTCTCACCATGTGATCTGCACATGTCAGCTTCCTTCCCCCTTCCTCCATGCATGGAAGCAGCTTGAGGCCCTCCCTAGATGCAGATGCTGGCACCATGCTTCTTGTACAGCCTGTAGAACCATGAGCCAAATGAACCTCTTTTCTTTATAAATTACCCAGCCTCAGGTAATCCTTTATAGCAATACAAACCGACTAAGACACCCACGGTCACCACATCCTTCCAGGGCGACAGACATCCAGTGACTAATTAATGTGATAGTATACGGGTCTGGCTATCCCATCTCAACTTGGGGAAACTCTAGTTCTGGAACTCTCTGAGAAGTCAGCTGAGGCAGTTAGTCTGCATGGCAGCTGGACTTCTTTTGCCCAGTCCTGCTTCCTTAGCTTCCCTCCCACAGGTGCTGGCCCCAAGGGCCCTCCTTAATAAACACCTTATACTGGAACTCCATCTCAGGGTATGCCTCCTGGAGACCCCAACTGTTGAACCTGAAAGTAGGGGGAATGGAGTTCCCAGGAAGGTGAGGGCCAGGAGACTAATGGAGATAAACTTGCTCACAGCCAATCCTAGTATCAGTGCTGCTCACACTCCAGGATTACCCTCCTGTCCTATCCCGCCTGGAGACAGAGCCGGCACTTTTCAGCTTGCTTGTAGTGCCAAACACATAGAGAGGTAACATATTTCTTGAGGCATGTTACACATAGGTGATTCTACGTAATTTGATAAACATAGTTGGGAAAGTCGTTCAGAATATCTGGCCTGCGTATTGTGTATATATTGGTGAGACTGGGGCCTGAGGCACAGAGCTGGTTGCTTACAGGGCTTTAAAGCATGAGTGAGTGAAGATACAAATCGCTAAGTCTGGGTTGGGAGCGCATGGCCCGCTCTCCTGCTCTCTGTTCTCCCAGCAGGTCAGATTTCTTCCTCAGCCCCACTTGTCGTGCAATATTCTGCTCAGCTGGTTTCATTCCGCCCTTGGCCATCACCAAGTATGTTATCTGATTTCTTTATGGGCTTCCTTCAAGGCTGCTTACTAAGAGGGAAGCATGTATCTGGACTTGTCAGACGTGAAGCTGACGACAGTATCCAACAAGTAAACACAAGGAGGCCCGATTCTTTATAAACCAGATGTATCTCTGAGCTGTATGCTTTTGAAAAATCTTCAAAACATTTCCCAGAGCCTAAATCAAAGGTTAATATTTTCAGTATCTTGGCCTAAAGGTGACAAATGGGACAGACTGAACTTGAAGTGAAAGATCTGTACTTCAGATCACTGTATAACAAACTATTAAAAGATGCATTTAGAAATGGGGACTATGTTTGTTTGATTACAAAAACAGGAGAGATCGTTGAAATGTTCTTCACTTGTTAGAATGCAACCTCTCCTACTCTGAAGCCCTTTAAAAAAGAGTGCTTTATTTTGGGGGGAAGGAGGTTTAATTTACTCTGCTACTTATCACCCTCTTTGTATTATAGATTAAAATTAGCTTATTTTATCATAACAAAATATTCATATAATTTTATAACATAAGTTTATATTACATATATATAAATTTTATAATATAAAACAAAAATTATTAAAATAAAGACCCAAACCTCCTCACTTAAACTCAACTACCTTAGCACAGTAATTATACTATTTTTGCATCTTCCCTCTCAATCATTGTTCACTTGCAGTCATAATTTTACATGACTGCAAGCATGTAGGTGTAGTTTTTATACCTCCCTTCTTTACCTATAATAACATGGATCGTTTCTTGGACTGTAAATTCTGCATTATAACTTTTATTGGCTGCATAACATTTCAGGTCTTAGTAGACTAGAAATTCACTAGATGTGGAAAGAGAATTATCCTAGACTTGTTGAAAAGAATCTTTTAGGAGGGCTATAGACCATTGCACCAAATTTCAAGGATTGTTAGATAAATTTAGATCAGAATCGTGATGGAACATCTTTCTTCCCCTGAGGGACATAAATCACTTTTTGCTTTGGCTGAGTAAATGGTAAAGATGTGTCGTCAAGTCCATCTTTGGTGAGTTCAGGGAGCTAACATAAGTTTTGGTTATGCAGACCTAGTCTCTCTGTGCAGCAAGATGCTGGAGGTACTACTCCCAGGGAGTGAGAGAAGTGAAGTGATATGGTTTGGCTGTGTCCCCACCCAAATCTCATCTTGAATTGTAGCTCCCATAATTCCCACATGTTGTGGGAGGGACCTAATGGGAGATAATTGAATTGCGGGGGCAGTTTCCCCCATACTGTTTTCATGGTAGTGAATAAGTCTCACAAGATCTGATAGTTTTATAAGGGGTTTCCCTTTTCACTTGGCTCTTAGTCTGTCTTGCCTGCTGCCATGTAAGACGTGCCTTTCGCCTTCCACCGTGATTGTGAGGCCTCCCCAGCCACGTGGAACTGTGAGTCCATTAACCTTCTTCTTCTTTATAAATTACTCAGTCTTGGGTATGTCTTTATCAGCAGCATGAAAATGGACTAATACATGAAGGCAAAGTTAGATTACAGTCAGGGGCCAGAATTACCAATGCATGAGTCCCTGTCTTATCAATATGCGCTTCCCCAGCTTTCATGTTAAAACCATTCCAGCCCATTGATCCAGCACCAGCATCCACAGGACCACAGGATACACTGGGGTGGGGAAGGGGAGTAAATGAGGACTATTAGGGGATCTGTAGGGTTGCTGGGTCATACACAGGGGAGGAAAGCATCTTACAAAAGCAGGAGCAGAATGGAGGAGATGGACAGATTATAGGGCAGGCAACAGCCTGACATGCATTGCTACATGGGCACTCCAAATGGAGTTCCAGATGTTTCTCAATTACACCACTTAGAATTTGATCAACTAAATATTCAGTTAGGTTTAAGGGCATACTTAAAAAATACACAAATATGTCTCTGAAGATTATGGAGGTATATTTCAAATAAGTAGACCTTTATCCTTTTGGATTACTTTCCTCTCAAAACTTACCTGACATGAGCAGCACCAAGAAAATGGATGTTTTAATTGAGGAAGGAGAGAAGGTAGGTCATTCTAGGTGGCAGCATTCTGAGATAGGCCAGGGAGTCCCTAAATAAGGTACTTCTTGCCAGAAGTTAAGAAAGGGAGGTGGAAAGATATAGAAAATAAACTTGTCCTACTGCAAGATATTTTGAGGAATTGGTACCACACTCGGGAAAAGAGCAGCTTTTTCCTCCTTTTCCTGGTCTTCCTGGTCTCTCACTTCCAGGCCTCAGAGCAGGTGTTACTGCCATTGGTGCTACACAATTCAGTTTCCAGGTGGACACATACCTTATACGGCCATTGTGTGCATCTGGCCACCCTCAAAGTGCTGTTTAGGCCATAAAAGGTAATGTAGGTTCCAAATAGTTTTTTGTTTTTTCACTTTTTTAGAGCTTGGGTCTCACGATGTTGCCCAGGCTGGTCTCAAACTCCTGGGCTCAAACTATCTTCCTGCCTCGGCCTCCAAAAATGCTAGGATTACAGGCATGAGCCACCACACCTAGCCTCAAATAGTTGTCTTAACAAATAAATGGTTGAAACCTGATATACGGGAATTAGGGACTCTGTTTTGTGAATTGTTCGTTTCTGGAGTCAAAATGGCTTTGATGGTGAATTTGGTTATCTAACAATTGTTTCCAGAAGTTAGGGGTTAAGCAGAGTGCACCACCCACAGGCCACCTTACCTGTCCTGCCTTGGCGTTCTCACAGACAAAAGCTTCATAGAATCTGGGGAACTCTGGAGCATTGTCATTCACATCTAAGACTTTGATTGTGACAGGAACACTTCCAACCTGGGAGGGATTGTCTAAAGGGAACACAAGGAAAACCAAATCTGAGAGTTTAGTAATGCCAAAAGGAAAAAAAAAGAGTAATGGTCTTTGCTAGAAGTCGGTATTTATGACTGGGCGCAGTGGCTCACGCCTGTAATCCCGGCACTTTGGGAGGCCGAGGCGGGCGGATCATGATGTCAGGAGATCGAGACCATCCTGGATAACATCCTGGATAACACAGAGTGAAACTTCGTCTCTGCTAAAAATACAAAAAATTAGCCAGGCATGGTGGCGGGCGCCTGTAGTCCCAGCTACTCGGGAGACTGAGGCAGGAGAATGGCGTGAACCCGGGAGGTGGAGCTTGCAGTGAGCAGAGATAGCACCACTGCAGTCCGGCCTGGGCAAAAGAGTGAGACTCCGTCTCAAAAAAACAAAAAACAAAAAACAAAAAAACAAAAAAACAAAAGAAGTAGGTATTTACTTGGTGAGTCTGGGTTTGAAAGGAGAGGATGAAGTACATGGAGATGGTAGCAAGAGCATAGGATCCATGTGTTGCCTACTAAGAGTGTGGCCGGACATGAGAAGTTTGGACAGAACAAGGTGTGTGTTGGTGAACCTTTGCTATCAGCAGTATGAAGGGAAGGGTGAGACAAAGGGAGCAAGTGTCAAAAAACGAATCTTAAAAAGAGGTTTTCAGTCTCCCATTTGGCTCACACTTCAAGTCTTGGAATTAAAGGCAGGTCAGTTCTGTATTCTGGGCTTTAAAAGAGCCCATTGCCAATCGGATGCATACTGTGTGGCACTGCTTGGCCTTCTTCCTGTGGAATCATCAGTTCTTTGAATTACATTTGCAAAGGTTTCGAGTTATTCACTGGAATAAAGATAACACTGCACATTTATTTCTGCTTAGGGACTAACAGGATATTACAGGATCAAACACACACCAAATCCATATCTTTGGCTGGGGTCATAGTCACTCATGGGGAGCTGTGTCTTTGTGATCTGTGTCTTTTGCTTGGCACTGCCATGCAGAGACAGTTTCACAGCTCTGGTAGTGCTCCTCCTGTCTTTTTCTGTTTTGGTCACCACCCCAAGGAGACAAAACAGAAATTGCGAGACACAGAAATTTTTCTTGGTTAATAATTTTACTAAATCCCAAAATGCATTGTTCTTCTGAATCATATTTTTCTTCCTTTCTTTCCCAAAAAATTATGCTCTACTCTTTCCCCCCTAAATACTTCTATTGCTTGGTTACCATAATATGCTAGCAAAATTAAGATTTATTTCTTCATTATAACAGTGGTGTTTGTCTAAGGAATAATGAAAATTCCAGAAAAGCATAGATGAATCCATGAATATGATCCACAGTCCTACCACCAGAGATATCCATTAGATATATGACATTATACAACATGGGTGTCTAAAGTTGGAGTTATACACCCTCCCCCGACACAGAAGTTACAGTTAAGCAAAATAGAAAGATTGAATTCAGAACATTAATATTTTAGGGTAAGGTTATCCTTTGTCATTGAATATGTTTTGAAAGCATCTGTATTATATTGTCATTTTACTATAGGTTGTACCATAATTTATTTAATCTCCTATTATTAAACATTTAAGTAATTTCCATTTTCTCCTTATTTTAAAATAACATGGCAGTGGAAATTTTCACATTTAAATCTTTGTTGATATCTGTAATTATTTCCTTAATATGATGACTAGCAGTAGAATTCCTGAAAGAGTATAAATATTTTGGAGAATCTCAATACATATTGCCAAACTGCCCTCCTGAATGGCTGTTTAGTTATATAGCCAATAGGTTAGGGACTGCCATTTTTCTAAGCCTTTACTATCACCAGTATGAAAAAAAAAAGGAATGTAGTAGTATATAATCTAATTTTTATTATGTTTATAATATATATTAATCTAGTTATTAATCTTCCATTCCATTTATAAGTTATGTTAATCAATTTGCCTTTTATTGTAAGGTATCTCAAATTCTTGTGGGCATGGATATGTATATGTTTGTATAATAAGAGTGATATGTTATAAATGCTTCCTTTCATACAGTAATATTTTATACTCTTTGTACATTCACAATCATATTAAAGATTGAAAGCCTGTTAGATTTCTCAGGAATCTTCCCTTTTCCTCATAGCTCCTTGGGATAAGAATGCTGTCTTTCACTGTTTTCCATGTTTTGTTTGCTTTTATCTCTAGCACAGGACTAAGTATACAAGCGAGCCTCAAAAAAGTATTTGAACTGAACGCATTTACTTACTTGCATAAAGCATGATTTCCATTTCTTCCCTTAAAGGATATAATTTTTGTTACAACAAGTTCTAGAAACTTCCACTTTCTATAACACCTATATTTTGTCACTGCATGGAGACCAACTTACTGTGCTACTTACTCATTTCCATAGCAAGGACAGTGATATTATGCCAAGAAAATTCTTCCCGGTCTAGGGGTCTTGCTGTCATTAGGGCACCTGTTGTAATGTCAACATAGAAAAATCTTCCAGGGTCACTGCTTCTATCAATGGAGTATCTGCAGAAACATGGATTACGTACATCATTTGCATTTGGGTAAGCATATGACAGCATACCACATGAGACAACTGAGTGCCTACCATATGAAACATGGTTCCACCACTTCTGAGTTATGGCTACTGGAAGGCTGCATTCGTGGTTTTATTTGTTCAAAAACAAAAGTCACCTCCTCCTCCAATAAACAAAACAAATATTGCTTCAATTTTCTCATTCAAAAAATGAAATAAACAGGGTGCCGACAGTCTTGGGGAAGTTTTAAGCTATTTAAATATGGTTTATGCTACATAATGCTTGGAATTACCCCAAGAATTTTGGGACATCCTGAGTATCGAGTCCTGTATATATTTGTTTAAAAAGAATTGTATTCAAATGAGTTCTCAAATGCTAATCTGAAACTAGAAAAGGAGAAAAGGTATAGTTTAGTGGTTCCAGTCCTTATAATTTGTATCAACTATTGAGAAAAGAAGCCTTGTACCAGGCCCTTTCTTAACATGCTAATGACCCACCTTCTGGCAAATACAATAATGGTAATGTATTTGCTAGCCGGAGAGTCCTTAACTGTGGTATGCTTTTAGCAGGATGGACCGAATCTGGCTAGGTTGTTTACTGTAAATAAACCTAGAGTTTATAAATTTGTGGGGTACAGCCTACTGGAAAATGTCATATAAGCTATGTAATTAATGATGTATAACAAGCAAATGTTCCATCACAAAAATGGATCTTTGCGTTCAAACAATGCACTTCGTCCATTGCTTCTACTTTTCATGTTCAGTCTGGACCAACATGCATCTTTATGCAAGAAAAGGACATTTATAGGCACCTGTGCCTGACAGTTTCAGAGCTCTCCAAGGGGAGAATGACTCATGTTTTGCTGTTGTCTGTATCATTTGAGCCATTAGTTAACTAGGTCCTGGGTAGGATCTATATTTCCTGTTGAACCTGATTTGGCAATCCAATTCTGTTGTGTTATCTCACCTGTGTTATCTCGTCTGGTCCCCATCTTGGAAGATTCAATAAATATGGATGGAGGCTCAGGCATGTGGATGTTAAAAACCCTCCATAAGGGATTTTGATATGTAGCCATGATTGAGAACCATCAATGAGAACCTTATGTAGTCCTTCGTAAAGGCCAAGTAATTTTTATCATTTTTATTTTTTAATTCTTTTTTTTTTCTGAGGTGGAGTCTTGCTGTCTTGCCCAGGCTGGAGTGCAGTGGCATGATGTCAGCTCACTGTAGCCTCTGCCTCCTGGGTTCAAGTGATTCTCCTGCCTCAGCCTCCCAAGTAACTGGGATTACAGGTGCCTGCCACCATCCCCGGCTAATTTTTATATTTTTAGTAGAGACAAGGTTTTGCCACGTTGGCCAGTCGGGTCTCAAACTCCTGACCTCAAGTGATCCACCTGCCTCAGCCTCCCAAAGTGCTGGGATTACAGGTGTGAGCCACTGTGTCCAGCCATTTTTATTTTTTTAATTGACAAGTAATAATTATATATATTTATGGCGTACAATGTGGTATTTAGATATATGTATACGTCAGAATGATCAAATCAGGCTAATTAACATGTCTATTACCTCACATATGTATTTGTTTTTTGCAATGATACCATTTAAAATCTATTCTTTTAGCTATTTTGAAATATACAATACATTATTATGAACTACAGTTACCATGCTGTGCAATAGATCACAGGAACTTACTACCCCTTACTGAAGCTTTGAACTTTTTGATTCTTTTCCCTTTTTACCCACCAGCCTCTGGCAATCACCATTGTACTCTCTACTTCTATGAGTTTGACTTTCTTACATTCTACATATAACTGAGATCATGTGGTATTTGTCTTTCTGTGCTTGGCTAATTTAGCATAATGTCGTCTAGATTCATCCATGTTGCAAATGACAGAATTTCTTTCTTTTCTAAAGCTGTATTGAATATTTAAGGCTGAAATGAATATTCCATTGTGTATGTATACCACATTATTTTTACCCATTCATCTGTTGATGGGCACTAAGGTTGTTTCTGTATCTTGGCTATTGTGAATAATGCTGCAGTGAATATGAAAGTAGAGACATTCTTTGACATATTAATTCCAGTTCCTTTGGATATATACCCAGAAATGGGATTGTTGGATCATATGGTAATTCTCTTTTTAGTTTTTTGAGGAACCTCCATACTGTTTTCTAAAATGGCTGTACTAACATTCTCATCAACGGTGTGCAAGGGTTCCCTTTTTCTACACACCCCAGCCAACACTTACGTTTCATGTTTTTGACAACAGACATTCTAACATTGTGAGGTGATATCTCATTGTGGTTTTAATTAGCATTTTCCTGATGATTAGTGATGTTGAGCATTTTTTCATGTATGTTGGTCATTTGTATGTCTTCTTTTGAGAAATGTCTGTTTAGGCATTTTGCACATTTTTTTAACAGGGTCATTTGTCCTAATTTTGAAATAATATTACAAAGCTATAGTAATTAAAACAGCTGGAATTAAAACAGACACATCAACCAACTAAATAGGATAGAGAGCTGAGAAAAAAACTCATGGGTCTGCAGTGAATTAACTGATTTTTGACAAAGATTCCAAGAACACATAATGGGGAAAGGACAGTCTCTCCAATATAGTGTTGAGAAAACTAGATACCCACATGCAGAAGAATGGAAATGGACCCTTATCTGACCCCTTATACAAGAATCAACTTAAAATGGATTAAAGACTTAACTGTTAAGACCTGAAACCATCAAACTACTAGAAGAAACCTTAGGGGAAAAGCTCCACAATGTTGGTCTTGGCAATGATTTCTTGGATATGACCCCAAAAGCGCATGCAAAAGCAAAAGTAGATGAATGGGATTGTATCAAACTAAAAACTTCTGCACAACAAAGGAAACAACAGAGTGAAGAGACAACCCACAGATTGGGAGAAAATATTCTTTTCAGAAAATAAGGGGCTAATATCCAAAATATATAAATAACTCAATAACAAGAAAACAACCCTGTTTTTAAAAGACCAGTAATTACAATAGCTGCCATTTGCTGAATATCAGGCACTTTACTATGTACTTAATACACAGCTTCTTTTAAAATTTTTCCAACATCTCTGGGAGGTAGTTATTATCCCAATCAACAGATAAGGAAACTGAGGCTTAAATAAGTCACTTTTTTTTCTTTCTTTAGAAATGGGTTCTCTTTCTGTCATCCAGGCTGGAGTGGTGCAGTGGCATGACCAAACTCACTGCAGCCTCAAACTCCTCGGCTCTAGTGATCCTTCCGCCTCAGCCTCCTGAGTAGTTGGAACTAGAGGCAGGTACCACCCCACCTGGATAATTAAATTTTTTTTTTAATTTTAAAAGACAGAGTCTTTTAAACAGCCTGTGTTGCCCAGGCTGGCCTCAAACTCCTCAAACTCCTACCCTCAAGTGATTTTCCTGCCTCAATCTCCCAAGTAGCTGGGGTTACAGGCATGAGCCACTGCAACTAGCTGAAGTCACTTTTATGCAATTACACAGGTAATAATTTACAGAGGTAAGACTTGAGGCCATCTTTATGGAGTTATAACTACTGTGTTTGATTTGAAGCCATATATACAAAGTTATAACTACTATGTTCTTACAAATTATTTAAATAGGGACTGGGAAATATATTGGGTTCAAAATTTGATTTAAAGTTGCCAGCAACTGTAATCCATATCTTAACGTTGTAGAGACGGAGAAGCAGCACTTTTGGAGGGAATAAACATTTTCTTTACTATAGTGCATTGTTTTTCAGATGTAGCTTAGTGGATTGTGAAATCAGTTTGGTGGGTTATGATTAGCATAGAAAGAAAATGAAATAGAATAGAATATATGCATGCCAGACTATCACATGCAGTAAGGGTAAATATTGATGTAAAGCTTTTGTTTTATATATATATGTGTGTGTGTGTGTATATATATACAAACAATACACACATGTATACAGTTGTGCATATATAGCTATTGTTGGTAAAATGTATTGTATCAAATACAATGTATATTTTTTTCTGCAGAGATTCGGGATGGCTATTTAGGAATTAGGAATTAAAGAGAAAGCTGATGAGTAACAGCTAGAGAAATCAGAATCATTTAAGCCATGACTCCCTAAGAGTTAGGAAATTTAAGGAAGAAAATTAATGTTTCTCTCTGCCTGTGACCCTATTTAATGAACATTCACTGTATGCCAGGCACTGCTCAGCACACATCACCTATATGGACTCATTTAATCTTTACAATAACACCATGAGGTAGGCACCGTTATGATCCTTATTTTACAGGTAAGAAGTCTGAGGAGTAGAGAGGTTAGGTCCCTTGCCCAAGGTCACAGTGCTGGGAATCAAGCCCAGGCAGTCTGGCTGCAGGTTCTGCTCCCAGCCACCAGGCCATGCTGCCTTATTGACACATAGTCTATAAGAGATTGTCTGAGGAAACAAGACTTTATCTTTTAAAGACAAGAGTATTAGTCCGTTCTCACACTGCTAATAAAGACATACCCAAGACAGGGTATTTATAGGGAAAGAGGTTTGTTTGACTCACAGTTCAGCATGGCTGGGAAGGCCTCAGCACACTTACAATCGTAGTGGAAAGGGACGCAAACATGTCCTTCACATGGTGGTAGGAGAGAGAATGAGTGCCAAGGGAAGGGGGAAGCCCTTTTTAAAACCATCAGATCTCGTGAGAACTCACTCACTATCATGAGAACAGCATGGGGGAAACCACCCCCATGATTCAGTTATCTCTACCTGGTCCCGCCCTTGACACATGGAGATTATTACAATTCAAGGTGAGATTTGGGTGGGGACACAGAGCCAGATCACATCAGAGTGACAGCGAATAGTTGCCTTTTTAATAAAGAAAAACACATGCTTCAGAGTTCATTTAAAATGGACTAGATTATTACTTTTTAAGCATAAATTGTTATTTACTTTTAAAGTTTACTATTTTCAGAATTGAATTTTCTCTAATATAAAATAAAAAAACACCGATTGGCTCATGACAGTCTTCTCTTTCAGCTCCCGACACATGCAGAGAGCCAGCCATGTGGTACACGGAGCCATGTCCCTGATGGCAGCTCTCCAGGCTGCAGGCATGATGCCAAGGGGAGAGGCAGCCTATGAGAAAGCAGCTTTCTATGCTTCAGGCATGTTGCCAAGGGGAGAGGCAGCCTATGAGAAAGCAGCTTTCTATACTCAGACCTACGGCACCATAGTGAATGTCGCATGGGAGAGGGAGTGATAGAAATAACTAACCCACAGGACCCCTGACAGCATTGCCGGGCTGACACACCAGGAGCCTTCCTCAGAGAAGCCTCCCTCATCGAGGGGAATCCCTCTCTGATTTCCCCAATGGGGCCGGAATTGAGGGAATAATAGCCTTTGTTTCCCTGAATGGGATGCTGGGTTAATTTTCAGGAGGCAGGAGAAAAATTAAAGGTGTAGATACAGATGGAAAACGAGGAAATTGGGACACACTCATGAATTATGTAGGTGGTTTTCTTTTCTTAACCATTACATCCTAACCTTCTGTGAGCAGAATCGGCATCATGCAGGTACAAAGCTGCCCAGAGCCAGCAGTAGCTGGTGCTTTCCGGACTCCCTGCTTGTCACTTAGCTGGGGACATCCTCTGAATTTGGGAGCAATTTGGAGGTGGGGTGTGAGGAGCAGGCTGGTTAAATCCACACACATTCTGGGAAGGAACTGGGGGGCAGGCAGTTTCCACATCAGCAGAAGCCTCTTTCAGTTGCCAAATGGCTCAGTATCCTGCCTGCCAAAAAGTCCTTGAGCATGTATTAAAAATTCAGGGGATCCAAACATTGTCTTTTCATGTAAATATCACTAAATCTGGAGATTTTGTTTTGGGGATTATAAATAAGTGAGGACCAGCATATATTCCTGAACACACCATCAACTTTCTAGAAAGGAGATTATAAAAGTCCTAATAATTTGTTAAATGGCCTTTTATCTGTAACATTTTAACTTCCGGTGATGTGTTGATTTTTTGAATTATTTAATAGATATTTTCTCTTTAAGAATATAAATCTCATTTATTCTTCGTAACAAAAATGCAGATGATGAATTAGCCATGCAGCATATAACTATACACATTATTTTAAAAGAAAGTAACTTTAATATGAAAAATAAGGATAAGAAGAGCAGTTTGGTGAAAGATAACAGAAGAAAGGAATTCCCAAATGGGTTTTGAAATGAGAGCCAGGGAGTTCATTGAGTTTTAAGTGCTTTTCCCTCTGAGAGGCTAGGACCCCCAGTGTTCTTCTTGGGTTCAGGGACCATTCTTTGTTGCTATTGGATAGTACAAAGAGTCAGGGACCTCATACCTAGCAATAAGAATTCCTCTCTTTCTTTGTAACCAAAATGCAGAGGGAGAATTATCCCCAGATCTGATCATTGGAATTTCACGTTGCCCCCTGTGCCTGAGCCATGTCTTATTACCTCTGGCCTTGTGGCCTTGTTCTCACCAATTTTCATCTCAGGATCTGCAGTCCTGCCCCAGAACAGCCCAGTGGACCCTGCCCTGTGCCTCTGGCCTGTTCACTCTTGCATTCATCCTGCCTGGGTTCTAGTGGGGTAGCCAGACACTCCAATATGAACCTCCCTGATGCTAACGGATGTGCTGGCCAACTGATAGTTTTCAATTGGTCATCATCTGAAGCAGCATTTTCTGTTAGCCAGACAAGATTTCTTCATTTTGTCTACCTCATTTTACTTCATGCCAGTGGTGAAAGTTTTATTCTTTAAAGTTTCTCTCATAGGGTCTTTTGTTACAGGAATAGATTAATTAGCCTATGGTGGATTAATACATATATAATTAATAAATTAGGGTCAGAAGGTATATATTCTTGGCTTCTGAAAATACACACAATGTTTTGTTTTCATTGTGATTGCTTTGGGGATAATATGGTTGACTAATCTCTCCCCATCCTAGTTTATATTTAAAAAGCTTCAGGTTGAAATACAACATCTATAAAGTTGTTATATAATACATTAGTTGCCTTTGAAAAAATCAAATATCAGAATTCAAATAAAATCGTTTTTGCCATTTTAATGCCTGAACATGTAAAATGTTTACTGTTTGGTTAGAGGAAGTGAATTTGCCCCTAGTATGGTTATTCTCTGGAGAAAGCCATTCTTGTTAAACTACAGAAGCACGTTTTCATTAAATACAAAACAGCACTAGGTGAGAGAAGCAGCCAGCTGACAGAAAAGGCATTTGATAAAGTGCGGTATGTTTAAAATGTGTTATCTGCACTAAAGCCCCAGATTCATTTTAGTGTGTGGCTTTCAACAATTAATGTGACAGATGGCTTCCGACAGCCTTGGAATTCTGATCTTTTGTGTCAAGCTTCATAGGTTTGGCAGCTGCTCTGGAAGGTTGTGGTGTCAACCTGTCCATCAACTATTTGCACTTTGGTTCCAGTTGATGAGAGATGGCCATGACTGTAAGAGCAGTTCTCATCTTCTTGAGCGGGAGCATCTTGGTTGGAATCTTTAATTCCAAAACATGGTTTGGAGAGATAGATACTTGGTATTGCCATACAAAGACCCATCTGTCTGGCCAGTCTACAAAGGCATTGAAGTTGCTGACAACAGAAGTAGTTTCTATGTCTGCTCTTTCTATAGTATGTGGAATATATGTAGTATATATTGTTTTCCCCAGTTTTAAAAAGTAAAACATGTCAAAGATTCATAAAAGATGGAAGAATGCATGATGATTTCCTTTATGTTTACCACTGAGAGTCAATGGATTTTAACATTTTGACATCTGTGTGTCTGATTATACTTTATCTGAATCAGTAGCTCTCAACCTGGGGTGATTTTACACCACTTCCCTGGACATTTGGCAATATCTGGGGACATTTTAGGTGGTTACAGCTCAGAGAGTGCTACTGCATTTCGTGGGTAAAGGCCAGAGATGCTGCTAAACATGGTTCAGTGCACAGGAGAACCCCTCCACAACAACACAGAATTATCCACCCCCAAATGTCAACAGGACCATGATTGAGAACTAAGGTGTGTGTGTGTGTGTGTGTGTGTGTATGTATGTGTGTCTCAACCAATTGAAAGTGAGTTATAAACATAATGACACTTCTAAATAACCTGGCAAGGCCGTGTTATTTAAGGGGAAAAAAAACAACACAAAAAACTCAAAGAGGAGAGTCTCCAGAAATGGGATAGAGAAGAAAGAAACAAAGGGAAAAGTGCTAGAAAATTACATACAAGGGAAGGGAAGATTCCAGCATATAAGGAAAAGGTGAAATCTGTGGAAAAACCTGATTGAGTTGTTGGTCACATCTGGGTCCTTGGCAGAAATGATCTGTATGGTTGTTCCAATCGCCACATTCTCAGGCACCTCCACAAAGTAAAAGCCAGGTTCAAACACAGGGGGCTCGTCCACGTCTTCCACGCTGATGTGCACTGTTGTTGTGTCCTGAAATGGGCCCAAGTTCAGAAAACGCATCTCTAGGTGAGGATTGGCTCCCTCCACCTTTAAGGTGTAGCTTTTCTTGGTTTCAAAACTCAGGGGCTGAAAAGCAATGACAGGAAAATTGATTCGCCACTGAGGTTCAAGATTCAAAATATGTCAACGTTCAAAAGGATGCCCAATATTGATGGCTGGTGGGAAGATTCTCCAATTCATTAAGTGGGAAAAAGGTAAACGGGAAAGAAGGGAAATCTTTGTCTTGTTCTGTAGTTCTTGGTCTTAATGTCAGTTTCAGCACTTTGCGTAAAGAGGATAAGATATCAGTCACTGCAGAGATAGTTAAGGAAGCCAGTTTGATAATAGTTTGCCCGTTTATTCTGGGCAAACTTGGCTTTAACTTGTCTACCCTTCAATCAGCCTGGTCTTTAGAGAGATCCCAGGAATCCCCTCACTCCTGGGCCCAATTTGCCTGGTACTGTCTCAGTTCTAAAATGAAAAGTTTCATTTCCTAGGACTCTATTCTGTCCCAGGCAAACCAGGACGGTTGGTCACATTATCTTTAGAGGTGCTTGCTCATTTGAAAGGACTTCACAACAATTAAGAGCAAGTTTGTATTCCAAACACAAACTTCCATATATATTCCATATATCTATTCTATCTATCTATCTATCTATCTATCTGAATATTCATGCAACTGAGGCCTAGGCTTTTGTTTTTTTCCTTAAAAAATTATTCTTGAGTACAAAGGCAATATTGATTCTTTTCAAGAAACTGTGCCACACAAGGTTCTCAGGTGCTGTGTCAGATCAATGTTTGTATATTTAGTTCATCATGCACAATCCCTTTTATTGTTACTATTATTTTTTGAGACGGAGTCTCGCTCTGTCACCCAGGCTAGAGTGCAACAGTGTGATCTCAGCTCATTGCAACCTCCACCTCCCAAGTTAAAGCGATTCTCCTGCCTCAGCCTCCTAAGTAGCTGGGATTACAGGCATGTGCCACCATGCCTGCCTAATTTTGCATTTTTAGTAGAGACAGGGTTTCACCATGTTGGTCAGGCTGGTCTTGAACTCGTGATCTCAGATGATCCACCCACCTCAACCTTCCAAAGTGCTGGGATTACAGGCATAAGCCACCACACCCTGCTGACAATCCCCTTTAAAACCCTTATTTGACCTTTTAGAGTTGAAGAACCCAAGATGCAGGAAGCTCAGAAGCCTGGAGTACGCTGACGTGGTTACAGCTCTTCCACAAGGACTTTAATTTTGTCTATAAAATTCCATCGCGTAAAATACAATTTTTTTGGTTGTTCTCTTTTTTGATTTATTCCTATCTTCAGAATTTTTTTTTTCAAAATAAATACAGTGCTCCAGGGCAGAACGTGAACTTAAAATGCTATTTCTGAAGACTAATCTATTGTTGTTTAAAGCTGATGAACATGTGTGTTTTAAGCAACAAGTATTTCAGAACATCTCGGAATGTTAAGTCCCATAAAATAAAAGTGGATAGCAAAGCAGTTACTAGAACTTAAAAGTTGTGTGTCAACATAGCAATAACTTACATTTTTCTAGCTAAACATCACTTTTTTCATAAAATATGTTGAATGGCAGCACATTTCATGTTAGAGAGAGGCATGTACCCATTTAAACAACTGCTTGGCTTTTCAGAAAAAAATATCGGTAGGTGCTGCTTTAACTAGATTTGTTATTTTCTTTCTTAAAAAAAAATCGTCTCTAATAAAAATACAAAAATTAGCTGGGTGTGGTGGCACATGCCTGTAATACCAGCTACTCGGGAGGCTGAGGCAGGAGAATCACTTGAACCCGGGAGGTGGAGGTTGCGGTGAGCCGAGATCAAGCCATTGCACTCCAGCCTGGGCAATAAGAGTGAAACTCTGTCTCAAAAAAAAAAAAAAAAAAAAAAAAAAAAGTCAACTTTTTGGCCAGGAGCAGTGGTTCATGCCTGTAAGCCTGACAATGTAGGAAGCTGAGGTGGGAGAATCGCTTGAGGCCAAGATTTCGAGACCAGCCAAGACAACCTAATGAGACCTACATCGCTACCAAAAAAAAAAAAAAAAAAAATTAGCTGGGTGTGGTGGCATGTGCCTGTAATCCCAGCTACTTGGGAGGCAGAGGCAGGAGGATGGTTTGAGCTCAGTTTAGAGTGAGCTATGATGGCACCACTGCACCGTAGCCTGAGTGACAGAGACACCTTGTCTCAAAAAAATTACATTAAAAATGGATACATAATAGATGTACATATTTTCAGGGTACATGTAATAATTTAATGCATTCATATAATTGTTATTTTCAAATTTTATTAAAGTTTTTTTTGTTTTGTTGCTGTTGTTGGGTTACTGCTTGTTTACCATTTACTTAGTAGCAGACATAGTGCTTCCCGTTTCATGGGTCGCCAGCCATTTCCATCCAAACCAAGAAGCCCCATTCAAACCCAGACGCCCATCTCCACCAGCCAGCCTGCCTCCCTAGTTGTCATTGAAAAGGCAAGGTTTTCATAAACAGGGAAATCTGCCAGTCAGATTAATGATATATTTGAAGGACTATTTTACCAATTCATTTAATGCTTGCTCCCTAAATCGAAACATTTTTCTTTCCTGGTAAATTACATTTATACGCTCTTAAAATTCTTTATGTATTTGTAACACAGTTGTGGACACCGTTGTTCATGTTAGGTTTGAGCTAGGCAAAACTTGTTTTCCCTTTAATTTTAAATTGTTTTTCTAATTTTGTGTGAAATTTGTATGTTTTAAAAAATAAGATATTTACATACATTTATATATTTACATACATTAAAATTTCTTTTTTAGTATAAAGTTGGCAGGTTTTGACTAGTGTATTCAGTCATGTGTCTACCGTGATAATCAAGCTATAGAGCTGTTTCAAAACCCCCGTGACCCTCTCTGTGCCCCTTTGTAGTCAACCTCTCCCCTCCCACCCAGCCCCTGGCAAACACTGATTCATGTATGTTCTGTCTCTATTGCAAGAATGTCATATAATGTCAGATAAACTACATTCAGTATGTAATCTTTTGAGTTAGGGTTCTTTCACTTAGCATGATGCATTTGAGATTCATCCATGTTGCATGAATGAGGAGTTTTTTTTTTTAGACAGCATCTCACTCTGTTACCCAGGCTAGAGTGCAGCGGCATAATCTGGGCTCACTGCAATGTCTGCCTCCCGGGTTCAGGCGACTCTTCTGCCTCAGCCTCCCAAGTAGCTGGGACTACAGGTGTGTGCCACCACGCCTGGCTAATTTTTGTATTTTCAGTAGAGGTGGGGTTTCACCATGTGGGCCAGGCTGGTCTTGAACTCTTGACCTCAGGTGATAGGCCCACCTCGGCCTTGGCCTCCCAAAGTGCTGGGATTACTGGCGTGAGCTACTATGCCTGGTGAGTTTGTTCTTTTTTTATTTCCAAGTAGTATTCTGTTGTATGGATGCACAACAGTTGATTTATCCATTCTTCACTAGAGATACTTTTGTGTTTTTTTCCAATTTCTGACAGTTATGAGTAAACCTATAAATATTTACATAGAGTTTTTTGTGTGAGCATAAAATTTCATTTCAGTGGGGTAAATACCTAGGACTGGAGTTGTGGGATTTTAGAGTAAATATATTTTTAACTTTATAAGAAACTTCCAAATGAATTTTCAGAAAGGCAGTACCAGTTTGAATTCCCACCAGGAGTATATGAAAGCTCTAGTTACTCCACATCTTTGTCAGCCCTTGGTTTTGCCAGTGTTAAAATTTTTATCTATCCTAGTGTGCGTTAAGTGGTATCTCATTGTAGTTCTGATTGGTACTTCCTTACTGCCTCGTGATGCATCTTTCTATGTCTTCTTGAGGAGGTCTTTGTATATTTTATATTCAAGTTCCATTATCAGACGTATGATTTGCAAATATTTTCTCCTAGTCTGTGATTTGTCTTTTCATTCTCTTAACAGTGTCCTTTATTATTATTATTATTATACTTTAAGTCCTGGGATACATGTGCAGAACGTGCAGGTTTGTTACATAGGTATACCTGTGCCATGGTGGTTTGCTGCACCTATCAACCCGTCATCTACATTAGGTATTTCTCCTAATGCTATCCCTCCCCTAGCCCCCCACCCCTGACAGGCCCTGGTGTGTGACGTTCCCCTCCCTGTGTCCATGTGTTCTCATTGTTCACCTCCCACTTATGAGTGAGAACATGCAGTGCTTAGTTTTCTGTTCATGTGTTAGCTTGCTGAGAATGGTGGTTTCATCCATGTCCCTGAAAAGGACATGAACTCATCCTTTTTTATGGCTGCATAGTATTCCGTATTGTATATGTGCCACATTTTCTTTATCCAGTCTATCATTGATGGGCATTTGGGTTGGTTCCAAGTCTTTGCTATTGTGAACAGTGCTGTAATAAACATACGTGTGCATGTGTCTTTATAGTAGAAAGTTTTATAATCCTTTGGGTATATACCCAGTAATGGGATTGCTGGGTCAAATGGTATTTCTGGTTCTAGATCCTTGAGGAATCACCACATTGTCTTCCACAATGGTTGAACTAATTTACACTCCCACCAACAGTGTAAAAAAGCATTCCTATTTCTCCACATCCTCTCCAGCATCTGTTGTTTCCTGACTTTTTTAATGATCACCATTCTAACTGGCATAAGATGGTATCTCAATATAGTTCTGATTTGCATTTCTCTAATGACCAGTGATGATGAGCTTTTTTTCATGTTTGTTGGCTGCATAAATGTCTTCTTTTGAGAAGTGTCTGTTCATATCCTTTGCCCACTTTTTGATGCAGTTGTTTGTTTTTTTTTCTTGTAAATTTGTTTAAGTTCCTTGTAGATTCTGGATATTAGACCTTTGTCAGCTGGATAGATTGCAAAAATTTTCTCCCATTCTGTAGGCTGCCTGTTGAATTTGATGATAGTTTCTTTTGCTGTGCAGAAGCTCTTTAGTTTAATTCAATCCCATTTGTCAATTTTGGCTTTTGTTGCCATTGCTTTTGGTGTTTTAGTCAAAGCCTTTGCCCATGCCTATGTCCTGAATGGTATTGCCTAAGTTTTCTTCTAGGGTTTTTATGGTTTTAGGTCTTATGTTTAAGTTTTTAATCCATCTTGAGTTAATGTTTGTATAAGGCATAAGGAAGTGGTCCAGTTTCAGTTTTCTGCATATGGCTAGCCAGTTTTCCCAACATCATTTATTAACTAGGAAATCCTTTCCCCATTGATTGTTTTTGTCAGGTTTGTCAAAGATCAGATGGTTGTAGGTGTGTGGCATTACTTCTTAGGCTTCTGTTCTGTTCCATCGGTCTATATATCTGTTTTGGTACCAGTACCATGCTTTTTTGGTTACTGTAGTCTTGTACTATAGTTTGAAGTCAGGTACTGTGATGCCTCCAGCTTTGTTATTTTTGCTTAGGATTGTCTTGGCTATACAGGCTCTTTTTTGGATCCATATGAAATTCAAAGAAGTTTTTTCTAATTCTGTGAAGTAGTCAGTGGTAGCTTAATGAGGATAGCATTGAATCTATAAATTACTTTGGGCAGTATGGCCATTTTCACGATATTAAGTGTTCCTATCCATGAGCATGGAATGTTTTTTCATTTGTTTGTGTCCTCTCTTATTTCCTTGAGCAGTGGTTTGTAGTTCTCCTTGAAGAGGTCCTTCACATCACTTGTAAGTTTGATTCCTAGATATTTTATTCTCTTTGTAGCAATTGTGAATGAGAGTTCACTCATGATTTGGCTGTCTATCTATTATTGGTGTATAGGAATTCTTGTGATTTTTGCACATTGATTTTGTACCTGAGACTTTGCTATAGTTGCTTATCAGCTTAAGGACATTTTGGGCTGAGATGATGGGGTTTTCTAAATATACAATCATGTCATCTGCAAACAAAGACAATTTGACTTCCTCTTTTCCGATTCAAATACCCTTTATTTCTTTATCTTGCCCAATTGCCCTGGCCAAAACTTCCAATACTGTGTTGAATAGGAGTGGTGAGTAAGGGCATCCTTGTCGTGGGCCAGTTTTCAAAGGGAATGCTTCCAGCTTTTGCCCAATCAGTATAATATTGGCTGTGGGTTTGTCATAAATAGCTTTTATTATTTTGAGATACATTCCATCAATGCCTAGTTTATTTAGAGTTTTTAGCATGAAGGGGTATTGAATTTCATTGAAGGGCTTTTCTGCACTATTGAGATAATCATGTGGTTTTTGTCATTGGTTCTGTTTATGTGATGGATTACATTTATTGATTTGCATACGTTGAACCAGCCTTGCATCCCAGAGATGAAGCCAACTTGATCTTGGTGGATAATCTTTTTGATGTGCTGCTGGATTCAGTTTGCCAGTATGTTATTGAGGATTTTCACATCGATGTTCATCAGGGATATTAGCCTGAAATTTTCTTTTTTTGTTGTGTCTCTGCCAGGTTTTGGTATCAGGATGATCCTGGCCTCATAAAATGAGTTAGGGTGGAGTTCCTCTTTTTGTACTGTTTGGAATAGTTTCAGAAGGAATGCTACCAGCTCCTCATTGTACCTCTGGTAGAATTCGGCTGTGAATCTGTATCATCCTGGGCTTTTTTGGTTGGTAGGCCTCAATTACTGCCTCAATTTCAGAACTTGTTATTGGTCTATTCAGGGATTCGACTTCTTCCTGGTTGAGTCTTGGGAGGGTGTATGTGTCCAGGAATGTATCCATTTCTTCTAGATTTTCTAGTTTATTTGCATAGAAGTTTTTATAGTATTCCCTGATGGTAGTTTGTATTTCTGTGGGATCAGTGGTGATATCCCCTTTATCATTTTTTATTGTGTCTATTTGATTCTCCTCTCTTTTCTTTTTTATTAGTGTGGCTAGCAATCTATCTATTTTGTTAATCTTTTCAAAAAACCAGCTCCTGGATTCAGTGATTTTTTTGAAGGTTTTTTTGTGTATCTGTCTCCTTCAGTTCTGCTCTGATCTTAGTTACTTCTTGTCTTCTGCTAGCTTTTGAATGTATTTGCTCTTGCTTCTCTAGTTCTTTTAATTGTGATATTAGGGTGTTGATTTTAGATCTTTCCCACTTTCTCCTGTGGGCATTTAGTGTTATAAATTTCCCTGTAAACACTGCTTTAGCGGTGTCCCAGAGATCCTGGTATGTTGTTCTGGTTTCAAAGAACCTTATTTCTGCCTTAATTTAGTTATTTACCCAGTAGTCATTCAGGAGCAGGTTATTTAGTTTTCATGTAGTTGTGTGTGTTTTGAGTGAGTTTTTAAATCCTGAGTTCTAATTTGATTGCATTGTGGTCTGAGATACTGTTTGTTATGATTTCCATTATTTTGCATTTGCTGAGGAGTGTTTTACTTCCAATTATGTGGTCAATTTTAGATTGGTGATGTCGTGCTGAGAAGAATGTATATTCTGCTGATTTGGGGTGGAGAGTTCTGTAGATGTCTATTAGGTCTGCTTGGTCCAGAGCTTAGTTAAAGTCCTGAATATCCTTGTTAATTTTCTATGTCATTGATCTGACTAATATTGACAGTAGGGTGTTAAAGTCTCCCACTATTATTGTGTGGGAGTCTAAGTCTCTTTGTAGGTCTCTAAGAACTTGCTTTATGAATCTGGGTGCTCTTGTACTGGGTGCATATATATTTAGGATAGTTAGCTATTCTTGTTGCATTGATACCTTTACCATTCTGTAATGCCCTTCTTTGTCTTTTTTTTTTTTTTTTTTGAGACGGAGTCTCGCTCTGCCACTCAGGCTGGAGTGCAGTGGCACGATCTAGGCTCACTGCAAGCTCCACCTCCCAGGTTCACGCCATTCTCCTGCCTCAGCCTCCCGAGTAGCTGGGACTACAGGTGCCCACCACCACGCCTGGCTAATTTTTTGTATTTTTAGTAGAGATGGGGTTTCATCGTGTTAGCCAGGATGGTCTCGATCTCCTGACCTTGTGATCCACCCACGTTGGCCTCCCAAAGTGCTGGGATTACAGGAGTGAGCCACCACGCCTGGCCTCTTTGTCTTTTTTGATCTTTGTTGGTTTAAAGTTTATTTTATCAGAGACTAGGATTGCAACCCCTACTTTTTTTTTTTTTTTTTTGTTTGGTTTCCATTTGCTTGGTAAATATTCCTCCATCCCTTTATTTTGAGCCTGTGTTTGTCTTTGCATGTTAGATGTGTCTCCTGAATACAGCACACTGATGGATCTTGACTCTTTATCCAATTTGCCAATCTGTGTCTTTTAATTGGGGCATTTAGCCTGTTTACATTTAAGGTTTATATTGTTATGTGTGAATTTGATCCTGTCATTATGATGCCAGCTGGTTATTTTGCCCGTTAGTTGTTGCAGTTTCTTCATAGTGTCAATGGTCTTTACAATTTGGTATGTTTTTGCAGTGGCTGGTACCAGTTTTTCCTTTCCATATTTAGTGCTTCCTTGAGGAGTTCTTTTAAGGCAGGCCTGGTGGTGACAAAATGTCTCAGCATTTGCTTGTCTGTAAAGGATTTTATTTCTCCTTCACTTGTGAAGCTTAGTTTGGCTGGATATGAAATTCTGGGTTGAATTCTTTTCTTTAAGAATGTTGAATGTTGGCTCCCACTTTCTTCTGGCTTGCAGGGTTTCTGCAAAGAGATCCACTGTCATTCTGATGGGCTTCCTTTTATGGGTACCTGATCTTTCTCTCTGGCTGCCCTTAACATTTTTTCCTTCATTTCAACCTTGGTGAATCTGACGATTATGTGTCTTGGGGTTGCTCTTCTCGAGGAGTATCTTTGTGGTGTTCTCTGTATTTCCTGAATTTGAATGTTGGCCTATCTTGCTAGGTTGGGGAAGTTCTCTTGGATAATACCCTGAAGAGTGTTTTCCAACTTGGTTCCATTCTCCCCGTCACTTTCAGGTACACCAAACAAATGTAGGTTTGGTCTTTTCATGTAGTCCCATATTTCTTGGAGGCTTTGTTCATATGTTTTCATTCTTTTTTTCTCTAATCTTGTCTTTATGCTTTTTTCATTAAGTTGATCTTCAATTTCTGATATCCTTTCTTCCACTTGATCAATTTGACTATTGATACTTGTGTATGCTTAACGAAGTTCTCATGCTGTGTTTTTCAGCTTTATCAGGTTATTTATGTTCTTGTCTAAACTGGTTATTCTAGTTAGCAATTCCTCTAATGTTTTTTCAAGGTTCTTAGCTTCCTTGCATTGTGTTAGAACATGCCCCATTAGCTCGGAAAAGTTTGTTATTACCCACTTTCTGAAGCCCACTTCTGTCAGTTTGTCAAACTCATTCTGCATCCAGTTTTGTTCCATTGCTGGTGAGGAGCTGTGATCCTTTGGAGAAGAAGAGGCATTCTGGTTTTTGGAATTTTCAGCCTTTTTGTGCTGTTTTTTCCTCATCTTCATGGATTTATCTACCTTTGGTCTTTGATGTTGGTGAACTTTGGATGGGGTTTCTGTGTGGATGTTGTTTTTGTTGATATTAATGTTATTCCTTTCTGTTTGTTAGTTTTCATTCTAACAGTTAGGTCCCTCTGCTGCAGGTCTGCTGGAGTTTGCTGGAGGTCCGCTCCAGACCCTGTTTGCCTGGGTATCACCAGCGGAGGCTGCAGAACAGCAAAGATTGCTGCCTGATCCTTCCTCTTGAAGCTTCTTCACAGAGGGGCACCTGCTGGATGCCAGCTGGAGCTCTCCTCTATGAGGTGTCTGTTGACCCCTGCTCAGAGGTGTCTCCCAGTCAGGAGGCACGGGGGTCAAGGACCCAATTGAGGAGGCAGTCTGTCCCTTAGAGCTTGAGTGCTGTGCTGAGAGATTCACTGCTGTCTTCAGAGCTGGCAGGCAGGAGCATTTAAGTCTGCTGAAGCTGTGCCCACAGCCACCCCTTCCCCCAGGTGTTTTTTCCCAGGGAGATGGGAGTTTTATCTATAAGCCCCTGACTGGGGCTGCTGCCTTTCTTTCAGAGATGCCCTGCACAGAGAGGAGGAATCTAGAGAGGCAGTCTAGGTACCGTGGCTTTGCAGAGCTGCGGTGGGCTCTGCCCAGTTTGAACTTCATGGTGGCTTTGTTTACACTGTTAGGGGAAAACTGCCTACTCAGTCCTCAGTAATGGTGGACCTCCCTCCCTCCACCAAGCTCCAGTGTCCCAGGTCGACTACAGACTGCAGGGCTGGCAGCGAGAATTTCAAGCCAGTGGATCTTAGCTTGCTGGGCTCCATGGGGGTGGGATCCACTGAGCTAGACCACTTGGCTCCCTGGCTTCAGCCCCCTTTCCAGGGGAGTGAATGGTTCTGTCTCACTGGCATTCCAGGTGCCACTGGGGGTAAAACAAAACAAAACAAAACAACAACAACAAAAAAACTGCAGCTAGTTCGGTGTCTGCTCAAACAGCTGCCCAGTTTTATGCTTGAAACCCAGGTCCCTGGAGGCGTAGGCACCCAAGGGAGTCTCCTGGTCTGCTGGTTGCAAAGACCATGGGAAAAGCGTAATCTCTGGGCCAGAATGCACTGTTCCTTACAGCACAATCCCCCATGGCTTCCCTTGGCTAGGAGAGGGAGTTCCCTGACCCCTTGCACTTCCCAGGTGAGGCAACGCCCCACCCTGCTTCAGCTCGCCCTCCCTGGGCTGCACCCACTATCTAACCACTCCCATTGAGATGAGCTGGGTACCTCAGATAGAAATGCAGAAATCACCTGCCTTCTGCATTGATCTTGCTGGGAGCTGCAGACTGGAGCTTTTCCTATTCAGCCATCTTGCCACAACAGTGTCCTTTGAAGAGCAGAAACTCTTAACTTTGATGAAGTCTTACTTTTTCTTTGGTAGGTTGGGATTCTGATGTAATATGGAATACATCTTTGTCCAATCAGGATTACAAAGATTTTCTCCTATGTTTCCTTTTAGAAATTTTATAGCTTTAGGTTTTTACATTTAGGTGCATGATTCATTTTGAGTTTTTTGTGGGGGTATAATTGAGGTTTATTTCGTTATTTTTTTGCAAATGGTATCCAATTGTTCCAGCATCTGTTGAAAGCACTAGCGTGAGTTTTTAATTATTATTGAAATTCTTTTTAAGTAAGTTACTTAAGACTTTTAAACTATCTAAGATTATTGTCTCCCTCACTTCCACATTTAAAATGGAAACAAAACATTGCCCTCAATTGTCTAAACTTTATTATTTATTTAATTATTTATGTACCGACACAAACTCTTGCTTATGTTGCTCAGGCTGGTCTCAAACTCCTAGGCTTAAGAGATCCTCCCACCTCCATCCCAAGAGGCTGCAACCACTCTGCTCAGCTCTTAACATTTAAATTGCCCACACTTGATATATGAGTTTTGGCTTTTCCCTCTTGAATAGTTTGTGTCCTTTTTATTTTAAATATCAAATAATTATTTATTTCTGTATTCATAATAGAAAATAAAAAAGTAATAATATCTGAGAACTCAATTTCCAAATTCAAGAAACTTCTTCAAGTTAGAGGATACAAAAACAAAAAGCCATTATATCCTTAAAAATTGAGTCATGAAAATTATGGCACAAAATAGTAATGAAACTTTAATTACTAATTAAGGAGGATTAAGTATTCCCTTCTTTGTTCTCACAGCACACTATTATACTTCTTTTATAGCTTTTCTCTTGTATTACAAATATTTCTTTCTGTGTTGATCCCACTCCCCATATTCAAGGGCAAAAGCTATGACTTAGTCAGATTTTTATTCCCCACTGCCTAGCAAAACCAGAAACTCAAAGGGTAGCAAAAACCTAAAAAAACTGTTACATTGAACAGTGCAAAAAGTTTCCCAATGTGAGTATTAACATATACTGGTTGAGTGATAGTATATGCAGATTTTATTAATGTATTTCAGTAATGTAAGATGCACAGTTTTTCATATTTTGATATTTTAGAAATAGCATTGCTTCTCCAATTGATAACACCTTATAAGTGCTCTAGTGTCAATGGGAGGCAAAGGGATCTTTCTAAGCAGTAGTTGTTACTGCCCATGCAAGCCAGACCTAGTCAAAGCTGTCCATGTTGTACTTTAGGGGAGTTCTACACATTGTTGGTACTGCACATGTTGAGCATTATTGCCTTCTAAAATGTCTTTTTTAAAAAAATTATTATTATACTTTAAGTTTTAGGGTACATGTGCACATTGTGCAGGTTAGTTACATATGTATACATGTGCCATGCTGGTGCGCTGCACCCACTAACTCATCATCTAGCATTAGGTATATCTCCCAATGCTATCCCTCCCCCCTCCCCTGACCCCACAACAGTCCCCAGAGTGTGATATTCCCCTTCCTGTGTCCATGTGATCTCATTGTTCAATTCCACCTATGAGTGAGAATATGCGGTGTTTGGTTATTTGTTCTTGCGATAGTTTACTGAGAATGATGATTTCCAATTTCATCCATGTCCCTACAAAGGACATGAACTCATCATTTTTTATGGCTGCATAGTATTCCATGGTGTATATGTGCCACATTTTCTTAATCCAGTCTATCATTGTTGGACATTTGGCGGGGAGGAGCCAAGATGGCCGAATAGGAACAGCTCCGGTCTACAGCTCCCAGCGTGAGCAACGCAGAAGACGGGTGATTTCTGCATTTCCATCTGAGGTACCGGGTTCATCTCAATAGGGAGTGCCAGACAGTGGGCGCAGGTCAGTGGGTGCGTGCACCGTGCGCAAGCCGAAGCAGGGCGAGGCATTTCCTCACTTGGGAAGCGCAAGGGGTCAGGGAGTTCCCTTTCCGAGTCAAAGAAAGGGGTGAGGGACAGCACCTGGAAAATCGGGTCACTCCCACCCGAATACCACGCTTTTCTGACCGGCTTAAAAAATGGCGCACCACGAGATTATATCCTGCACCTGGCTCCGAGGGTCCTACGCCCACGGAGTCTCGCTGATTGCTAGCACAGCAGTCTGAGATCAAACTGCAAGGCGGCAGCAAGGCTGGGGGAGGGGCGCCCGCCATTGCCCAGGCTTGATTAGGTAAACAAAGCAGCCTGGAAGCTCGAACTGGGTGGAGCCCACCACAGCTCAAGGAGGCCTGCCTGCCTCTGTAGGCTCCACCTCTGGGGGCAGGGCACAGACAAACAAAAAGACAGCAGTAACCTCTGCAGACTTAAATGTCCCTGTCTGACAGCTTTGAAGAGAGCAGTGGTTCTCCCAGCATGCAGCTGGAGATCTGAGAAAGGGCAGACTGCCTCCTCAAGTGGGTCCCTGACCCCTGACCCCCGAGCAGCCTAACTGGGAGGCACCCCCCAGCAGGGGCACACTGACACCTCACAGGCAGGGTATTCCAACAGACCTGCAGCTGAGGGTCCTGTCTGTTAGAAGGAAAACTAACAAACAGAAAGGACATCCACACCAAAAACCCATCTGTACATCACCATCATCAAAGACCAAAAGTAGATAAAACCACAAAGATGGGGAAAAAACAGAACAGAAAAACTGGAAACTCTAAAAAGCGGAGCGCCTCTCCTCCTCCAAAGGAACGCAGTTCCTCACCAGCAACGGAACAAAGCTGGATGGAGAATGACTTTGACGAGCTGAGAGAAGAAGGCTTCAGACGATCAAATTACTCTGAGCTACGGGAGGACATTCAAACCAAAGGCAAAGAAGTAGAAAACTTTGAAAAAAATTTAGAAGAATGTATAACTTGAATAACCAATACAGAGAAGTGCTTAAAGGAGCTGATGGAGCTGAAAACCAAGGCTCGTGAACTACATGAAGAATGCAGAAGCCTCAGGAGCCGATGCGATCAACTGGAAGAAAGGGTATCAGCAATGGAAGATGAAATGAATGAAATGAAGTGAGAAGGGAAGTTTAGAGAAAAAAGAATAAAAAGAAATGAGCAAAGCCTCCAAGAAATATGGGACTATGTGAAAAGACCAAATCTACGTCCGATTGGTGTACCTGAAAGTGACGGGGAGAATGGAACCAAGTTGGAAATCACGCTGCAGGATATTATCCAGGAGAACTTCCCCAATCTAGCAAGGCAGGCCAACGTTCAGATTCAGGAAATACAGAGAACGCCACAAAGATACTCCTTGAGAAGGGCAACTCCAAGACACATAATTGTCAGATTCACCAAAGTTGAAATGGAGGAAAAAATGTTAAGGGCAGCCAGAGAGAAAGGTTGGGTTACCCTCAAAGGGAAGACCATCAGACTAACAGCGGATCTCTCCACAGAAACCCTACAAGCCAGAAGAGAGTGGGGGCCAATATTCAACATTCTTAAAGAAAAGAATTTTCAACCCAGAATTTCATATCCAGCCAATCTAAGCTTCATAAGTGAAGGAGAAATAAAATCCTTTACAGACAAGCAAATGCTGAGAGATTTTGTCACCACCAGGCCTGCCCTAAAAGAGCTCCTGAAGAAGCGCTAAATATGGAAAGGAACAACCGGTATCAGCCACTGCAAAATCATGCCAAAATGTAAAGACCATGAAGACCACGAAGAAACTACATCAACTAACGAGCAAAATAACCAGCTAACATCATAATGACAGGATCAAATTCACACATAACGATATTAACTTTAAATGTAAATGGACTAAATTCTCCAATTAAAAGACACAGACTGGCAAATTGGATAAAGAGTCAAGACCCATCAGTGTGCTGTATTCAGGAAACCCATCTCACGTGCAGAGACACACATAGGCTCAAAATAAAAGGATGGAGGAAGATCTACCAAGTCAATGGAAAACAAAAAAAGGCAGGGGTTGCAATCCTAGTCTCTGATAAAACAGACTTTAAACCAACAAAGATCAAAAGAGACAAAGAAGGCCATTACATAATGGTAAAGGGATCAATTCAACAAGAAAAGCTAACTATCCTAAATATATATGCACCCAATACAGGAGCACCCAGATTCATAAAGCAAGTCCTGAGTGACCTACAAAGAAACTTAGACTCCCACACATTAATAATGGGAGACTTTAACACCCCACTGTCAACATTAGACAGATCAACGAGACAGAAAGTCAACAAGGATACCCAGGACTTGAACTCAGCTCTGCACCAAGCGGACCTAATAGACATCTACAGAACCCTCCACCCCAAATCAACAGAATATACATTTTTTTCAGCACCACACCACACCTATTCCAAAATTGACCACATACTTGGAAGTAAAGCTCTCCTCAGCAAATGTAAAAGAACAGAAATTATAACAAACTATCTCTCAGACCACAGTGCAATCAAACTAGAACTCAGGATTAAGAATCTCACTCAAAACCACTCAACTACATGGAAACTGAACAACCTGCTCCTGAATGACTACTGGGTACATAACGAAATGAAGGCAGAAATAAAGATGTTCTTTGAAACCAACCAGAACAAAGACACAACATACCAGAATCTCTGGGATGCATTAAAATGTCTTTAAATATATTATATTATGATTTGGCATTGAAACAAGATTTATTGTGTAGGGAGAATGGCATGGAAACAGCGGCATGGAGTGAATCTAACACTGATGAAACAAATTTGTCTAACTGTGCCTACAAGAGTACTTTATAGACACTAAACTAAGAAATAAGAAAGTATTGTATTATTTGAATTGGCAAGAACTGTTCTTAAATGACCCATAAGACAATGATGAGATTTATAATTCATGACATCTCAGGTTTGATCAAATATAGAATTTTTGTTCTTTGTGACCTACCTAAGAAGAGAATGGACTCTAAACAATTGCTTCTTGTTGTCGTAAGACGGAAGATATGCAGAAGACTAGAAAATGGTACATCATGCTCATTCAGAATAAAGAACATCCTGAAAATTATATATTTCAAGTTATACTTCAAGCATTTAGGAGACTGAAAATCGATTGATTGATTACTTAAAAGCTAAAAAGACCCAAGGTACTGGGTAGTAATCAGTGTGGTTTCCTGAAGACCCAATTCTATCAATTCAACTCAGTTCCTCGTTTTGAAAACGTATGTGCTTCTTAGACAAATAATAGGCCTAAGGGAAATAAATCAAAAGCAGAACTTTTGTTTCAATTTTATATGACATTATTAATGACAAAGTGGGAAGATGGGCATGGAGCAGACATCTGAGTGAATGTTGTTGCAAAGGCGTAGACTGAGCTGTCAGTGGCCTCTAAAGTATTTATTATATGTGATTTGTCTATCTACCCAACTTATTGACCTTTTTCTTAATTCCATTTTCTGGCAGCTCATAAGTTCAGAAGAGAAATCAAAGTGACCTTGGCAAAATTGATATGTATTTTGATTAAACATGGATATCGTATTAGTAATGACAGTGAAAAACAGTACTCTGTCTTAAGAGGCTTCATCTTTTCTGCAGGTAAGGGAGCTGAAGAAAACACATTTTGAGATTTCTTTCAGAGACAGAGTTGTTACAGGTAATAGACTTTTTAAAACAAATGGCTTGTAATACAGTCTAAACTATATTGTGATAATCTAACATAAATTAATATTTTATTATTTAGAATTATCTCAGACATTATTTTAAGACATAAGATAACATTTAAATACTGAGAATCCCAAAAGTTCTTTTTCTGGTTGCTTAATTGTTTGAATAGAGTTTTCATACTAAAGAAACAGTAAAGCTGGTTGCGGTGGCTCATGCCTGTAATCCTAGCCCTTTGGGAGGCTGAGGCAGGAGTACCGCTTGAGCTCAGGAGTTTGAGACCAGCCTGGAAAACATAGGGTGACATTGTCTCTACAAAAACAAAACAAAACAACAACAACAAAAATAGGTGGCTGTGGCATGATCATGGCTCACTGCAGCCTTGACCTCTTGGGCTCAAGCAATCCTTCCACCTCATCCTCCTGAGTAGCTGGGATTACAGGCTGCAGTGAGCCATGAGCATGCCATTGCACTCCAGCTTGGGTGACAGAGAGAGAGACCCTGTCTCAAACAAACAACAACACAAAAATTAGGTGGCTGTGGTGGCACATGCCTATAGTCCCAGCTAGTTAGGATGGTGAGGTGGAAGGATTGCTTGAGCCCAAGACGTCAAGGCTGCAGTGAGCCATGATTGTGCCACCACACCCCAGCTTGGGTGATAGAGTGAGACTCTGTTCAAACAAATAAACAAAAAAAAGAAAGAAAGAAAGAAAGAAAGAAAGAAAGAACCCAATAATTCAAAAATTTGAGCATTTCCCTTATTTACAGTTACTAGTTATGGTTAGCAATGTATTATTGTTTACTTGAGGCATGCCACATAGTAGGGGAACCTATGACATATACCAAAATAGTATTGTTATTTTAATCACCTATTATAATTCTAGCATGTGTTATTAATTCTCAAAGAATGAGAATAAGAAATTATAGTATTTTAATTACATCTAGATTTATTTGATGATTTAGAAGTCAATCTCAGCCTTTTGCATTGTGTCAAGGTCATTGTTTACAGGATAGAAAGATTTCTGGTTGGTGGAATTCTGGATCCTTTGCTGTGATTCTGTTCCTTTGCTGTGATTGATTGCATCTTAAATAAATACAGAACAAACATATGAACTGGTCCCTTATTCCCTTCTGAAGCAGTGTTAATTCAGTTCTATCAAATAGCATAGAAAAAAGTTATTATAAACACACATTAACTTGAGTTACATTTTAATGTTATAACTGTGGTTTTTGTCAAGGTTGTCAGTGGCTTCCATGTTCCTAAAGTCTGTGGTGAATTCCTGATGTTCTTATTTGACCTGTAGCAGCATTTGTCACAGGTGATCACTCCATCCCTTGGAAGCACGTTCTTCATGCCTTCAGGACACTGCACTTCCTCCATTATCCTCCTGCCTCCCTGGTCGCCCCTCAGTCTCTTTGCCTGTCCTTACACTTCCCCTGACTTCTTCATGTTGGGGTGCCTCAGGGCTCGTTTCACTGTCCTTTTTCTGTCTATGCTCAGTCCCTTGGAATCTCATTTGTTTTATTTGCTTTAAGTACCATCTATATGCTTATGATTCCCAGATTCATATTTCCAGTGCAGGACCCTTCTACGAACTCCTCACTCTTATAACCAAAGCCATGACACGTCTCTACTTGATGTCTAATAGACTCTACAAATGTCACATGTATGTCCAGAGCTGAATTCCAATACTTGTCACCCCTGCCACCTGCTCTACTTGCAGACTTCCCTGTCTCAGTTAATGGCAATTCCATTCTTGTTGCTCGGTTGACTCTTCTCTTTCTTCCATATCCTCCTCCACATTTTTAGGAAATCCTGTTGGCTCTGCTTTCAAAATATGTACAGATTCTGACCACTTCTTATCACCTTCACTCCCACTACTTAGGTGAAACCCTCATTATCTCTTACCTGGATTATTGCAATAGCTTCTCAGCTGGTCTTCCTCTTTCTGTCCTTCTCTCCTTAAATTCCCCTGACCTCAACACAGCCTACTGAGTATTTATAATGAAAACTGAGTCATGTCATACATCTGTTAAAAATCCTCCAGTCATTTCCCACTTTACTCAGAGTAAAAACCAAAGTCCTTATAGTTAGCTTATATGGTCCTAAATGATCTGGCTCCTTTGTTACTTTTCAGACCTCATCTCCTAAGAGTTCCCCCCTCCACTCAGCCTTATGACCCCACTGTTGCTGTTCTTGAAATAAAACAGGCATGGTCCCACCTCAAAGCCTTTGCACTGGCTGTCCTTTTGCTTGGAACACTTTCCTCAATAGTTCATGCCCATTTCTTCTCTCTAGGACTGCCACGTATGCTTTTCACAAAGAGTCATTTATAGGGCACCTCCCACACTGTCAACCTGCTTAACTCAGTGGTATGACTCTGCTCACTGTAAGTCTTTGCATAAATGCCACTTCTCTGTGATACCAGTCCCAACCACCCAATTTATTTATTTAATTTTATTTTTCTATAAGTTATTGGGGTACAGGGAGTATTTGGTTACATGAGTAAGTTCTTTAGTGCTGATTTGTGAGATTTTGGTGCACCCATCACCTGAGCAGTATACACTGCACCATATTTGTAGTCTTTTATCCCTTGCCCCTCTACCACTCTTCCCTCCAAGTCCCCAAAGTCCACTGTATCATTCTTATGCCTTTACGCCCTCAAAGCTTAGCTGCTACATATCAGTGAAAACAGAATATGTTTGGTTTTCCACTCCAGAGTTACATCACTTAGAATAATAGTCTCCAATCAGCTGGGTGCAGTGGCTCACGCCTGTAATCCCAGCACTTTGGGAGGCTGAGGCAGGCAGATTGCCTGAGCTCAGGAGTTCACAACCAGCCTGGGTAACACAGTGAAACCCTGTCTCTACTAAAATACAAAAAGTTAGCCATGCGTGGCAGTGTGCCCCTGTAGTCCCAGCTACTCGGGAGGCTGAAGCAGGAGAATTGCTTGAACCTGGGAGGCGGAGGTTGCAGTGAGCCGAGATTGCGCCACTGTACTCCAGCCTGGGTGACAAAGTGAGACTCTGTCTCGAACATGAAAAATAATAATAATAATAATAATAATAATAGTCTCCAATCTCATCCAGGTCACTGAAAATGCTGTTAGTCCATTCCTTTTTATGGCTGTGTAGTATTCCATTATATATATTTACCACAGTTTTTTTTATCCACTCTTTGATTGATGGGCATTTAGCCAACCATCCAATTTAAGTTTGAAATCATCTTAGCTTTCCTGGCCTCACTTATTGTGTTCTGTTCTGCCTCCTGGCTCCCCCTCCCATATCAGTTATTACCTTCTAATAAACTACTTTAGTGACTTGATGTTTTGATTGTCTTCTTCCCTTGCTAGAATGTAAACTCCATGAGGGCAGAGATTTTTGGTTGTTTTATTTACTCTGTATTAAATGCCTGTAACAATATCTGGCACATAGGTGGCACTCAATAAATTTGTTGAGAATATCATTTAAAATTAATGTATTTCATTAGATATATATTTACTATGGAGTTAAAGATTCAATTTTTAAAAAGTTTTATCTTCTAGCTGAGTATATCCATATGTGCTTTATGTCACAGAAAGAATTGATAGCTTATCTTGGTACCTTATAAAACAAAGGAATTTCAAGTGATAACAGCCGTTCAGCAGCTATGTTTGATAAAGCTTTTTCAAGTTTAATTAGAATTTACAGATCTTTGAGAAGCAATTAAAAAACCCTTGCATGTTATTTATTGATTCATAAATAATATTATGGCTTACTTTATTGTTAGGTATAGTATGCTACAATGCATGTGTTATTCAAGTGCAAATGTTGATCAAGTCATTAACATCATTAGAAAGTTAAGCTACAACAGTTTTTTAAGTGGCTGGGTAGAAGGAATGTATTTAGAAATATATTTAGAATATATTTTTATCATGACCTGGTACCTTTTCAGTAAAATGATGGCACAGCCAGTGTTTTCATGTAAACATAAGGGTTAAGAGGTTTTCTGTGTGTTTTTTTTTTAAATAATAGGAAAGTGCTTTTATCAGAGGATTTGAAGCAATGCATATCAATAATACAACAGTCCTTACTAGCATTTCATAAACATTCAAAGCACCCATGAAAGTGGTTTAGAAAAAGGAGTTGGATTACCTTCTTCACAGTTATGATACCAACTTGGAAATTGGGATCTGTGCTAATGTCAAAGGCGTCTGCACCATCTCCATCCACAATAGTATATTTCATCTCTGCATTGATGCCTTCATCCAAGTCTTTGGCAAACACTCTCCCGACAGTGGAGCTAATTGGAGCTGATTCCAACACACTCATCTGGTAATGTTCTACGAAGAAAAGCCAGGACACGCATTCTTGATAATCCGTCACTATAAAAAATGCCTCGTCATTATCTTATCAGGAGTACTGTGCAAAATATCTTTTTTTCTGGGTTCAAAAAGTAAAACTTGAGTTTTTACAGATAAAAACTAAGGTCCAGAAAGGCTGAGCAAACGGTCCTACAGGCCATAGCCTGTATTGGATGTTCAATAAGGAGGAGTCAAAAAAGCTTGAGTAGAACAGGGTGAAAGCAAAACGACTTAGTCCTAGTGACTGTAGCTTGAGTGGTAGGAAGTACCTTGGATTCGAATCTTTTAGTGCTTCCTAGTGAACTGAAGTATTTCCTTAAATTGCAGTTCCTTCTGAGAGTGATAAACACTGTGGTCACAAAGTGCGTATTTATTCTGTTTACGCTTCAAATGTCCATCTTTTCTTTCATGGCCTGGCCTGTGTGCTGAGTGCCTGTCTCTAGGACCACCTGATCAGAGGTCATGGAGATCAGTGATCTATAAAGGGGGGGCAGCCGTGGAGAGCAAGCTCCATCAGCTCCATGTGCTGCCCCTCAGTGTGTCCTTACACCCCAGACTGCCCCGGCCTGCCTCTCCGTGGACAGACCCTTCATGCTTCTTGTTTTCTTATTCCAGAATAAAATACTAAAAAGGTTCTCACATATGTAAGAAGCTGAGAGTTGGTCATCTCCTTTTGGACATGATATCCTGAGCTCCCAATTACATTTAGTTCACTTTCATCTCCATGAATTCGTATTTTTACCAACTTACTTTTTCTGGGGCTCAACTTTTTGACGTTTTTTGTTATTTTGTCAATCATAATGTGACTGACTAAATAACAAAGAAAAATCACACAATCACATTTTCAATATGTACGTGTTCCCTTTTATTCTAATATGCTTTGTAAGCTATAGCCTAGGGTGTGAGGGCTCAAGTTTCACAAAGATTCAGGGAGGTCGACAGCACCCAGCCAGCTCACAGCACCCTGCCTTGCGCAGGAGAAGAAATGATGCTTGTTCTTTACAAATATGAGCCAGGAAATCTTTAAAGTTTGTACTAAGCTGGCAGGGGATTGGATTTCATGATCTCTTTCCATTTACTTCCAAAGTTGTTGATGGATTACACTTTGCTGTTGCAGAACTTTTGGGAAAAACAAGCATCTGCCTACAGTTTTCCTCATCCCAATAAAGCTATGTTATATGTTTAAACATCTACATACGATTTCTACATGATACATTATATTATAAATAAATAGCTTGAGATCTTGATGTTTCATTATATTTGGTTCTATTAAAGGTGGCTTAGCTTGTTCAATGTAAAATAGTAGGTGTATCATTTTGTCAACATTCCATAATCAGTTATAGTAATATTTGTGAAAAAGAAGCAAAATGGAATTCCTACAATGAAGACTCATTAGATTAATTAGGCATAAGAGTATAGCCAAGATAGGTTTATGGAATATCAAGGTCATCTAAACTTAGTTTTAGCAAATAGATGGGGAACTATTTAATGAAGAGAGAATGCAAAGTTTTAAAAGGTCAAAAAAGAGGAAGCAGCGATAACGTGTGTAGAATGCATAGAGACACAGAGATTTAAACTTTTTTATATTTCTGTTTTGTCTTCCATGAAACATAATCCATGCTTCCACTCTATCCTGGAGTCTCCATTAAAACTATATTTTGAAAAAGTGACAACTTAAAATGTGTGCTTTAGAATGGTATTAAGATGTTGGTTTGAGGCTGGGTGTAGTGGCTCATGCCTGTAATATCAGCACCTTGGGAGCCTGAGGAAGGCAGATGATTTGAGCCCAGGAGTTCAAGACCAGCCTGGGCAACATGACAAAATCCCGTCTCTATAAAAAATATAAAAATTAGCTGGGCATGGTGGTGTGCACCTGTAGTTCCGGCTATTCAGGAGCTGAGGTGGGAGGATTGCTTGAGTCTGGGGGTTGAGGCTACAGTGAGCTGTGATTGCACCACTGCAGTCCAGCCTGGGTGACAGAGCAAGACCCTGTCTCAAAAAAAAAAAAAAAAAAAAAAAAAAAAAAGATATTGGTTTCGGAGGCAAGACTAAAACCCCAGTAATCCTTGTATAGTGTTCTGCTATTGTGAAGCTGCCATGTTTGGGGTAACATGACTCCCGGCAATATGTCCAAATCCATCTACCTTTGAGCTATGTAATAACCTGAGCTATGTAATTAGCTGGTTCTACTGTCCCTTCTGCCTCCATCAGAGACACCTGTCTAGTGTGAAATGTAAAAAGCCAAGTAGTTCAAGGGTGTTCAAGAATTTATAGTCTATAGTGTGAGTAATATGAGCCCTTCATGAAGTAATGAAGATGGAACCCACAGAATCACCAAAGCAACACAAAGTCCATCCATGTGGCATTTCACAAACTGTTCTGTGATGCAGAATACGAATTCTGCACTGTTGGACCAAGCAACTTAGGAACTTAGTTACTTGCACCCTTTGTGAAATGCTTATCTAGTATCCTGCTTTTTCCATCATGAATTCTCATGGGGACTTTGTGTATTCCATTTGCATGTAAATATTTGAGCTCTCCTGTGTTTACATAGATACAAGGGAAGGTTCACTTGGTCTGGCTGATTCAAAATGCAACTATTCATCTGACAGTCTGGCTAGTCTGGCTAGACTCTTCCTCCTTTTAGTTTAGTTTTTTTTTTAAGCCCCGTTTCCCTAGCTAAGTGTTTCACCTGGAATTGCACTTCCTGCTCTCATTTCTCCCACTGCTTCCTTCAGGCATCTGCTTCTCAAACTCACGTCTTCATTCCTGGGCTCTGTTCCACGTTCATAGCTCTATATTTCCACTTTCCTTAAGGACATTCAACCTGATTGTCCTGCTGTCACTTCATATTCAAATCTGAATTTGTCTCCCTCCTTCACTGCCACTCGTTCCATTATGCGTCCTCTATTTTTATAAGTAGTACAATCCTTCTCCCTGTCATCAGAGTGAAAACGTCGTTGTCATCTTTGACTCCACCCTCTGCCATGGTTCCCTTAGCCAGGAAATCAAGAGGCAGAAGTCCATGTTTCCTCATTTGTCCCATTCCACTCCTCCTGCTATTTCCTTAAGTCCTTAGCAGTTCAAGTCTGGACCACTCTAAATGCCTCCTAACCGACTCCCCTGCTCCTAGTCTCTGCCCTTGCCAACCCCTCCTCTACATGGCTACCAAATTAGCCTTTCTTTATGTCTCCCTCTTGCTCAAAAACGTTTCTATGGCTTCCACTGGAGATACAGCACATTTGAAAGAGCAGGTTTTAATTTTAGGAGCCTTTGAACGTAAAGTGACAGTGAAAACTTATTTCCAGGCAGCAGTTTTTTTTTTCTTCCATTCAGGTTTTTACTCAAATGAGCTCCAGGATGGTAGAGACGTTGTTTTGTCTGTATACAGCTTTGTGTTCCATTCATAGAATAGTGCCTGGAATAAATATTTTTTGAATGAATAAATAAATGAATGACTTCCCCTTCTGGAATGTTTTCTTTTCTGCCTATGTAAACCTGTTATATTCTTTAGCCCCCTGTTGAAATCTCATCCTTCTGTGGAGGCTTCGTTCATCTCAGTTTATGTGAAGGCATCATCTTGCACTGTTCAAGTGGCACCTAGTGCTACTACGGTTTAATTTTTCCTGTGTGTAGAATGTGTCCTCCCAAGTGCATTTGAAGCTTCACAAGGGCAGAGACAGGATTCTAAGCCTCTTGTGCCCTTCATGTCCAGGGGTCTCACCAAGCAAGTGCTTGGTACCTACTGGAGTGATTGGTGAAGATCGTCACATGGGCAGGTGTGTCCATCTACAGCTTTGGATATCAGTGAATGCATTCTCAATGGATCAATATTGCCCCCTGGGGGCAAAAATAGGTTTCCAGGGGTGTGATGAAAAAAATCTCAGCATTACTAGTTTGTGGCCCACTAAAGGTCAGTTCTACCCAACAAACCTTATTCCTTAGTATTGCATTTTATGTGGGGTGGGTGGGCGTGGCAATCAGGAAAGAAAGTCTAAAAAGATTCCACAGGGAGGAGAAAATGGAAAAATATGTTTGAGAAATCCTGGTTTAGTACTATGGGAAGCTGGAACACTGAAGGCAAATAGTTATGCGAGAATTGCATGATGAATGTAAGAAAGGAATCTATGGATAATTGAATTTAATGAGGAAACTCAAACTGGGCTTTCTCCCGCACCTCTGCAACAGGTGCGTCCCTCTGGGCCCGAGGTCTGTGCTCTCTTGGGTTAGGTACTCACTCTGGGGAAAGCGGGGTGGGTTATCATTGACATCTGAGAGGGTGATGTTGACTGTTGTGGTCCCAGCTAATCCTCCAAGCTGCCCTCCCATGTCCTTGGCTTGGATAATCACTTCGTAGTATTCTTTGGCTTCTCTGTCCATGTTCATGAGCGCTGTCCTAATTACACCTGGAGGATAGAAATGACTTTGTTTATAAAAATAAAACCACAGGTCCAGTTTTTAAAGATTGGTTTCTAGGTGTCTCCCTGGTGCACCGTTAATGCCTAGAAGTGAGGTGCAAGTCACCTGTGCTTTTAAATTTGAGGTAAAAAAATCTCAGCTTCAAAAACGGGCTGTACTGAAACCAGTGGTGAATGAAAACTTTTATTCCAGCAGGAAGAGCTCAGAGGGCTGGTTTCTTCTGGCAACATTACTGAAAGTGAACAGGAGGTGGCAGCAATGTTTCTCTTACAGATCTGGGAAACTGTGGTCCAAGGCGATTTCAGACAGTGCTGTCTCACCAAGGAAAACTGGGGGCTTTGGGTCCAGAAAACAAAGCCTCATATGTCTACAAATCTGTGAATTTAGATAATTCTCCCTCAGTTTCTTCAGCCCCTAGAGCCCTTGTAGTGTGAATGGCTCTTCTTTAGGTAACTCATTCCTGCTTTTTCTTGCTTCCCTACTACCTGTAAGCAGGGTTGGAATTCTAATTGGATTTTCCTGTTGTTACATATTCATTCTGTTTTGTGACATTCTTCTGTTTACCTCTGTGCTTTTTACTTAATTTTGTGAGCTAGGACATGAAAGATGCTCTGTGACCTGTTTATTTTTACCATGCATAAGATATGAATTTCCCCAGAGAGCAAGCAGCAGATACGGTTTCATTTAAGAAGAGGGGCCTACACCACAATCCGTTGAAATGTGTTGTGATCCTGCCAAGCCTGTACAGTAATGTTTTATCTCCCTTTTAACCCTGCAACTTAAAAAAGTTGACTTCTCTACACTGTAGGCAAAGATTAAAGGCTTATTTACTACAGCTTTACAACATGACTCTTGGCTAGATAGACCTTTTGCATGAAAATGGAAGGGACTGGGAATAATAATCCGTCCCCAGTTTACCCCTATAATGTATATATTGCATTATAGTATAACATTCTCCAGTGATATATGCAGCATTTTCTTTTTTAAAAGGCCCTCCATGGGCACAGCAATAACTCTCTGTTCATGTATTTTTGACCTTAACACTACAGATGCCCCCCGGGAGCTGTCAAAATAATGTAAGACTCTTCTTAGGATATAAAGGATACATTATCCTCTTCCTCCCTGCATTTTTCCTCCCTGTGGGCACCCTTCATCTCTTCATTCTCCCCCTTGCCCTTAGTAGAATTGTTAAAGTTACTGTTTTATAGAAGTCTCTAACTGCAGTCTTTTTTCTTTCCTCCGCCTAATTTACACTCCCTTACTACTTTTATGATACAATTTTCTGAATGTCTGGTTTCCCTCAGGACTTCTGGGAAAAAAATTCGATCAGGTTGCTGATAATAGAAATGTATTTTTTCTTTTTCAAATAAAGAGGTGACTTTGAGTGTTCACCATTAACTTTATTCTGTGGCTGTAAGTTTCTTTACTCAAGTTCCTTGTTAATTACTCCTAGGTCCCATGTTTACCCTCATATAAAATGGAAGTAATATTACTTCCTATATCTTGTGCTAGTTTACAAGATTATTGGGAAGCTCAAATATGGCAACGTTTATGAAAGTATTAATAAGAGAGGAAGCCTGGCACAAGTATAAGATAATAATGATATCGCAATAACTTTGCCAAGCTCAAACATATTAAATGAAATCTTTCATACATCCAAAGGTAAATTCTGTAGTCAAAGTTCTCGGGTAAGACAGAAATAAATAAGCAAACAAAACACCAAACTCCTGTTTGTCTTTTCTGCTGCATTGCTCCTCGCCCATTCAGTTCTCTCTGATGTCCTCCCTGTGAGAGCTTCCCAATCAGGACCTGCCTTTTTGGGGGCCACATCCCACCTGGTCTTTCCTCCCTCATCAAAACCTGTCTGCCCCAGCAACCATTCATTTTGGACTTCTTCTCTGCTGAGTGCACAGTGGTTGGTTCAATAGAAAGAATATCAGACCACATGTCAAGAGACCTCTCTACACTAGATGAACTTTAGTAGCTCTCAATTTCCCAATTGCTTTATCTGTTAAGCAAATGGTGATGGACTGGATGATTCCCCCAAGGCTCTTTCCAGTTTCACAATCAATGCTTCTAGTTCTCTAATGACCCAGGTGAATGTGTCAATCCTCTTGGGTCTTCATGGGGTTATAAAAGACCTTAGTCCCTGGGAATAAACATAACCATAGGATTTTTTGAAGGCTATTGCGGAGCTATTTTGTGTGTGTGCGCAGAGGGGCTTTTTGCCTCTCCAATCAGACACTGCTCACTGTCTATGCATAGTGCTGCTCTTACCTGTCAGGGCAGTGCTAGTTTGCTCTCTTAATCCTAAAGCTAAGAGCAGTCTTCTCTGGTTAATACACTCCCTGGAGAGTCCTTAAAAAGGAGAGTTGGATCTGTCATAGCAGCAGTTATAAATTATCAGGGAATAAACACCTCTGACTCGACCCTTGTATCAGATACCTGTTTTAGAGTCCACAGAAAAATATGGCTGGCCCTGAAGAATGCTGTACACCACCCGGGCACTGTTGCCGTAGGTCGGGTCATCTGCGTCTGTGGCTGTCACTTGGATGACGGAGGTACCTGGGGAAGAGAAGAGGTAGAAACCTGTTCAAGTCTAATAGCTAAAGGCTGGATGCAATCCTGAGCGGTCCATCTTAAAGCATTTGCAAATGTGTTTGCTTCATTGGGAGAGTCCCCTTTCTAGGTCAAGCTTCCATAACTCTTATCTTGTACCTGTTTAGTAGGGATAAGAGTTATTTGTGCTTTAAATTCTGAATGACTGATAAGGACACAGCCTTTGGGCTCTTCGTTGCTTTTTTTTTTTTTTTTTTTTTTTTAAGATGGAGTCTCACTCTGTCGCCAGGCTGGAGTGCAGTGGCGTGATCTCACCTCACTGAAATCTCCACCTCCCGGGTTCAAGTGATTCCCCTGCCTCAGCCTCCTGAGTAGCTGGGACTATAGGTGCGCACCACCACACCAGGCTAATTTTTTTGGTGTTTTAGTAGAGACAGGGTATTTAGTAGAGACGGGGTTTCACCATGTTGGCCAGGATCTCCTGACCTTGTGATCCACCTGCCTCGGCCTCCCAAAGTTCTAGGATTACAGGCGTGAGCCACCGCACCTAACCCTATTGCTCTTTTGATAATAACAAAACATTTCTCCCTTATGAAACAAATCTGTCTGGCTAATATTTTGTTTTTAAAGAATCAGAACTAAAAAACATTAATAGGCTTATTATTATTACTTGCTCTGGTTGATTCCAATGTCTAAGTAGCTTCCTGCCAGCCAAAGGGCTTGGTCGTCATTTTTGGTTGCTTTATAATTGGTGAGCTTCTCCTCTCATGCTCTCCTGTTCTGAATATATGTGTATCTACATGTGTGTGTGCATGTGCATACGTGTGTGTGTGTGTATATATATAGGAGGTGCTATTTGTGAAAATCAGCGAGTCACCACCTTACCAACAGGGGACATTTCTGGCACAGTGGCGACATAAGGTCCGTCCAGGAACTTGGGCTCATTGTCATTGATGTCTTGAATTTTGATGATGAACTCTGACTCGGGCTCCATGGGCCTGCCCGTCCGCCTGTCTAGGGCTTGAGCCCTTAGAGTATACTGGGCTCTTTCCTCTCGATCGAGCCTCTGAATGGCGTGGATGTCTCCAGTGGTGTCGTCGATTGTAAACACGATGCCAGCACCTTCTCCCGAGAGGATGTATTTGATGGATCCGTCTCCCCTGTCCATATCTGAATGAAGCTGGGAGAGGAAAGCACCTAATTTCATCACGAATGTTAACAGGTGTCAGAAAACACATTGATTTTCAGTTTGTTACAAACTTATAACCTCCCTTTACATAAGGAGATTTTTCAAATGTTTAATAAGTTTGTCGACAAAGAACTAGTATGCATTGGACACGATTGTATCAAGGAGTGGGTGTAGGTTGATTAAGTAAAATTTTCCATGTCCCATTCTGTATCCTGAACTCACCATTATTTAAACAAAATTCTTCTCCCTGATAAGTAGGGAAAACAGGAACTCTGGAAAGTGAAGATCCCCAATGTTAGAATAAGAACAAATTTAATAAGGAGGAATCCTGCCTTTCCACTTAAGAAAAATAAAAATAAAATGGATAAGCCTAAATGTGTTAAAATGAAGAAATTGCCGTAAGTTTTGGAGTATCAAACAGTTTTATGACCATTCAAGTTGGCTGATAAGCTGATGGAAGTAGTTTATAAAAAGGTTAAGGGCACTGCAGTGAGAAAAGTGAATGACCTCCATGGATTCTTCCTCCCATTCTGTGATCCTAGTTCGGTAGTTTCATTCGGTAGGACTGGGCTTGTGTTTCAGGTGTCAAATGGAATTTAACTGCTGGTTATGATTCTTTACATCGGTGTGTGTCTCCTTTAGATGGGACTGGTTCTTGGGTTCATAACTGAGTCACTTAAATCTATATGTGGATGGTTGAGTTAGGGACATGCTTTTATCTGACCATGCAGCTATATTTGCTCTCAGAATCTTTTTTTTTTTTTTTTTTTTTTTTGAGACAGAGTTTCGCCCTGTCACCCAGGCTGGAGTGCAGTGGCATGATTTTAGCTCACTGCAACCTCCACCTCCCAGGTTGAAGCGATTCTCCTGCCTCAGGCTCCCAAGTAGCTGGGACTACAGGCATGCACCACCATGCCTGGCTAGTTTTTATATTTTTAGTAGAGAGGGGGTTTGGCCACGTTGGTCAGGCTGGTCTTGAACTCCTGACCTCAGGTGATCTACCTGCCTCGGCCTCCCAAAGTGCTGGGATTATAGGTGTGAGTCACCAGGCCCAGCCAGAATACTTTTAATAACTGTCAAAAGGAGTCCAGGAGTACTATATTTTTAAAATCTCAGGCCTATAAACATATTTCTGCATCTGTAATATCTAATTAATTGCAGATAGTATGTATGGGTGGCAAGAACCCTGTAATTTTGAGCAACCCTATAGGTAATGGTCTCTTTCCAAAGGTGGTAACAAAACAATTAGTTAAATTTAGTCAGCCACTCCATTGTTGCCTGGGTTGTTAGCACTTTGCATAGTCCAGGGTGAAGTTCATGAGATTAGTTGATAAAACAGCCAGCATTAGGCTTGGGGCAGGGAGGCCAATATATCTGGTCTGAACACTGTCTAGGCCAGCTATAAATTCAGGGACCTTGATGAGTTATTTTATGTTTATAACCATTAATTTCCTTATAAGTGTGAGGACAGCACTAATACTTATTCTGAAGGTTCACTGGGATCATTAGAGATTAATGCACGTGAGGCACCCAGCACAGTGCTTTTCCCATCATAGGAAGGCCATAAATGGGGCCAACCATGACACACGTGCATAGAGAAAAGGGTATTAGCACACTCAGCTCTTCTCTGCTCCCTACAGACCTCCAGGAGGGTGGCAGAGAGATAAAAACAACCTGTTGGCTTTTTTGTTATGCACAGTCTCGTGGTAAAAGCTGCAGAAGGCCGCCGGAAGCATGGCTGAGACAGTGTTACTCTGAGGATTAAACAGCATGAACACCAATAAAACACCTGCAAATGCATCCACAACAGCCTCCGACAGGGATGGGTTTGGAGGTTGTGGCTGGCTTTGAGCTGATCTCAGATTGACTCAAGGCCAAATCATGCAGGCAATGGTTTTGCTGCCTAGGGGAACTCAGCTGTGTCTTATCTAGAAAAGGGAAATAAGGGAATAAAATTGACCGAAAAAATAGTTGTGGACTTTTTTTCTACTTATTTTATTTAGAATATGAAGTTCTCACATTTCCTCATTTCGTATACAGTATTTTCTTTTTTCTTTCTTTCTTTTTTTTTTTTTTTACAATCCAAATCTTCTATTTATGCAGTTAAAAAAGTAGAGGTGCCCAACTCTTGTTGTGTAGAATAGAAAGCCATTTCATTTGACCTGGGTACAAACAAATGAAAATCTATTCCATTTGGACCTGTGTTCTCAGGCAGAGGAACAGAAGTGTGGGGAGAACAAGGATTTCAGAAGGTGTTTTAAATTAAAAACATGTATACGTATGCATATAGGTGTATGTTTATATATATAACAGTGTATGTATGTAATTTTATGGCATGTGGCATAGGACTTTTAATGAAATTGGTTTAATTTAGGGCACTGCTGATGATGTAGGGAAGGAAAAACAGAAGCTGACAGAAAGGCCACCCCAGGACTGTTCCGAGGTGCTCTGTTTATCAAATAAAACTGTTTGTTCCGTGATCCTTGAAATATTCAGCACACCTGTGATCCCGGCAGGCCGCAGGTGGGCGCGCTTTAAGCGCTTTAAGAAACGACAGCGGCAGAGCTCACCGCAGGGCGCCCCCGACTCCTGGGAGCTGGCTGGTGCCCTGGAGTCTGGGCTGACGCTTGGGTGTGAGGCCTCCGCTTTCCGTGTGACCTTCATCTTGATGTGGGCCTGACGTCTTGTAAGTGCGCAATGAAACTGTGTTGGAAGAAGGGTCTGGGGGAGGGCGAAAGTTCTGTATGGATGGTGCTAGCCCTGGTTAACAGAGCTAGGAGCAGCTTTCCAGGAGGTTCGGAGCACCGGTCTGCATGTGCAAGTGTGCACATGAGCAGGGGAAGAGGGGGAGAGAAAGGGAGGAGGGGAGATAAAGGAGGGAAGGGAAAGGAAGGGAGAGGAAGGGAGAAGGCGGGGAGAAAGGGGGGAAGGGAAAGGGAGGGAGAGGAAGGGAGAAGGCGGGGAGAAAGGGGGGAAAAGGGAAAGGGAGGGAGAGGGATAGAGGGGGGAGAGGAATGGAGGAGAGAGGTGGGAGAGGAAGGGTGGAGGGGAGAGGGAAGAAGGCGGGGAAAGGGAAAAGGAGTGGGGAGGGGGTAGAGAACAGCCCCAGGGAAGCAGGAAGCGTCTCAGCTTTGAAGCATGTCAGGATCTACTTACACAGAGGTGGTTTCTGAGGCCCATAAGCCTATCAGTTCGAGGTGTAGTCAGGGAACAAAACTCACACCTGGTTTCAGCAGGGAGAATTTGGAGTGGAGGGCTGAAAGGCCAGAAGGAAGCCCCGAGGCATCAGAGAGAGAGCGCAGCTCCAGGAAAAACAGCCAGTGCCCCTCTGGCTGGGGCAACACAGGAGGGAGGTGGGGATTCTGGCATCTGCAGGTTTGGAGGGGAGCCCCTTGAGGCTGAGCCCCTGAGGAAGGAGTGCTGCTCCTTGGGCTGGGGCCGCAGGAGCTTCGAGGAGGTGCCCCTGTTCCCTGGGACTCAGACCTCTTAGAAGTAGGTGTGATGAGGAGCAAGTCACTCCTCCCTCCTCCTGCCTCCTGGGCTCCCTCTAGTACCTTCTGCCGGCAGGCAGAACCTACCTGGGAGAGGAGATGGTTGGAAGAGGAGAAATTACGGCTTGGAGAGTTTCAGCCCCAGCACCCAAAGCAGAGTATGGAAAGGTGAGCATGGGGCTGAGACACCAGCTTAATAACCCGTGCAGCAATGCACATTTAATATTCCGCTTTACCAGCCGTAGAATACACATTTGGTTTCAAAAATGGCAAAGAACAGACATTAACAGCTTTTCTCCAAGTCACTCAGCAAATTGGCGGTGTAATAAAAATGTGTTTTATATTTACCCATATTTAATTCAACTAACACTGACTGCGCACCAGCTATTTGGAGGAAGGTAAGAAGCTTCCGAGCAGAGTCAGCAGCACAGTTACGTACATCTTGGGAAAATGTTTTTTTTCCTTCCTAAAAAAATATTTTAGGCAGAATAAGACAAGTGAATGTCTCACTTATCCTAATCATTCTTTAGTTTTTAAGATCTTCAGCCAAGGGAGTAGTGAGTGATGGGAAGTACAAGCAGGTCCTGAAGAATCTTAGCTAATTGAGGATTTCAAAAACAAGAATGATGTTCACTCCTTTTGTCATCTTTCAGAGTACCTTGAGTAATTTCGAGAATGCAGTGAGTGCTTACAGTTTGTGGTTAGGCAGCTTCCATGTAGTTGTTAACCTCGGCATGATTTGGACCCACAGATTCGTGCACAAGCTCTCAGCATCCCTCTCTTTGCATATGTCAATATAATCTAGCTTTAACTTGACACTGCCTTGTCCCTGGAAAGCCCAGTGTGGATTTTGTAAGGCCATACCAATTACAGCTGATAATTGTTGCCATACTCCTTTCTGAAATAAGCAAATACTCTGGCAAGCTCTCTAAACAGACATCTTCCGGAGCTCAAGGTGACAAGCAGAATGCCCCTGGGTAAAGAGAATGAAAGTGGATGAATTCCCTTTCAAAAGAAAGTAAAAGGGAAAAGTGAATATATAATTATCTTCTTCATGTAGAGGTAACACACCTAATGCAGGGTAAAAATCTTTGCTTGGTTGCTGGTGTGAGGATTGGATCAGATGACTGTTGAGATGCATGGGTGTCTTGTATCTTGGTTGGGGTTATTTGGAAAGGGCGAGCACTAATTGTGAGTATGCAAGGGTGCTACACAGCTAAGAACTACCCAGCGTGAGAGATCAAGGGTTCAGGAAGCAGCCTGGCTCAGATTCCTGATCCCACCTAAACACCACTGACTCCTGTGTGTGTCCTCCGGGCTTAGTCTAAAGCCACTGACCACAGACAAGGCAATGTAAATGAAAGCTGGGGCTTTTGGGTAGGAGTGATGTGTATTTCAGTCTGGGCTTCCCTGCTACCTTCGGTCTAACTTTGGGCAATGAACATAAATAACCTCTCTGAGTCTAGTTCCCTGTGTTATACTCACCTCACAGCATTGTTATGATGATTAAATGATCTGCTTTGATGTAATTGTGACCGACACATAGTACTGTGGTAGTCCAATAAAACGTTAGCTACCCTTCTGCACTCTTTGTGTGTGGCCAGTTCTGTGCCAAGTATTCAGCGTCAGGGAGGTGTAGACAAAGTTGGGGAGTGGTGTCTCAATTTCTACCCTTGGGAGGAGGGAAGAGAGCCCTAAATTTTATGTGCACATAAGTAATTACTGAAAATTGCTGAATACAAACATACTCTTTTCTTGAACTTAGCAGTGGCCATGTATATTTGGAAGAAATGTTATATAGATATGGAGAAGCTAGAAGTCTTTGGAATTCTGAGTAGATACAAGATGTGTTCATGATAGAATTGTCTGATTTTAAGCTAAAACTTTGAGGAATTTGAATGTGGCCTGATGAGCGGAAGTCAGGGCCTGTCCTGGGCAGGGCAGCAGCGTGGGCACACATGTGAGGTCACGGACAAACGTGGTATGTGTGGCAGAACCAGTTAAGGAGGTCCAGCTTGATTGGGATGAGGACCTGATTTGAGAAATTGTGCAAGAGGGCTGAGTGAGGGAGGAGGAAGTCCTTGAACTGCATGCTAGGAGCTCTGATAGCATTCAAAAGCACTGTAGTGCTTTCTTAATCAGAGGAGCAACATGATGGAAAGGGTGCTTCAGGGAGAGGAATGCGCTGAGCATCCTAGAGGAGGGATGGGAAGAGTCTTTTCACAGGGAGACAGGCAGCACCGGCGTAGTTAATCTAATCAGGAAGAACAAAGGCTCATGGTCATGACCGAGCCTAGAGAGGAGAGATGCATCCGAGAGAAACTGGCACAGAAATATTGGCAGATATGGGGACCGATTGCACGTGAAGGTAAAAGGAGATAAGGAAAGGAGAAGTCAATGAAAAGTCACAGGTTTTGAGGCCAAGGGATTTGCAGCTGCATTAGGTATTACTGAGCGTTGAGTTCCCATAATGAACTCCTTAAATGCTGTTACTATTACCACTATTAATACTATTGCTAGTATAGTACTATTTACTACTACAGGTTAAGGATAATTAAAGTTTTACTCTGGATTGAGTTCTGTGCAAAGTGCTTTACATGCATTAGCTTATTTAATCCTTACTACACAGTGAGACATTCATTTATTAAATGTCATCTTGAGCACCTTCTATAAGACAAATGCTGTGTTAGGCCTTGGGGATAAAATGGGAGCAATGTTCTTGCTTTCATTGAGCTTCTAGGTTTAGTCAGAGGCTTCAGACAATAAACATGTAAATAAGAAACAAATACGGTGGTTGTGATTAGGGCTGTGAAAGAGAGTCTAACAGAGGGGCTTGCCTTAGAGAGTGGCCAAGGAAGGCATGAGAGAAGCCACAGGAAGGACATTTCATTATGGGGGAGCAGTAAAGGCAGTGCTTGACAGGTTGTAGGAACTGTCGAAGGTCATACCGCTGCAACGCGAGAATGAGGGCGAGAGTAGCATGGGCCATGGGTGGATGCCAGGAGGTAGGCTGATCCAGAAAGGGATGGTCTTGTTAGCTGTGGGGAGGTGTCTGGAGGATTCAATGCACAGTGGGAAAACATTGAAGAGACGTAAGTAGAGGAGTGACATGATCTGACTTAAATTTTAAAAAGACCATAGTGGAGAACAGATGGGAGGGAGGTACAGGTGGACATGAGGAGACTGGCTGGGAGGCTAGGTACTTGCCCAGGTGACAGATGATGGTGGAAGCAGGGATAAGAGAAATGCAGGATTTGGGGTTGATTCTGGCATAGGACTAGCAGAATTTGCAGAGGGAGAGAACGTGTGGGCAGGGGAAAGGGAGGAATGATCCCCAGTTCTCTGGTTTTAGGAAATGGGTGATGGGTGGGTGTTGGGGCAGACTACGTTTAGGAGAAAAAAAACAAGAGTTTCTTACTGGACACACTACATTGGAAAGGCCTATGGGTAGAAGATGTGGAGATGTCACATATGCAGTAGAATTTATAACCCAAAGTGGTCTAAGCCAGAGATAGAGGTTTTGCATTCATTGGCATAGACATGGCATTCAAAACTGCAGAGGTGGCGAGTCCACCCAGGGAATGAGTGTGTGGAGAAGAGGCTAGGGCAAAGCTGACAAGCCCACCAACAAATGGGGTCAGGTGGAAGGAGAGGACCCACAAACGCAGCTGAGAAAAAAGGAAAAACGGGATTGTGAAGGTCATGGCACAGATAGGACAATGAGTCAAGGAGAGACAGGTCAGCAGTGTCTGAGGTTGTGACTGGGAGGTGTGATTGGGCAGTAGGGAGGTCTTGAGAAGCAATGAAAACACAGCTTTGGGTCAGAGGTAGGGACCAAAGCCAGATACCTGGGTTAAGAAGTGAGTGGACACTGGGGAAAGAACTTGGGTAGACAACACTTGAGAAGGAGCAGTTCTCTCAATCTCATTCAAATTTGAGGAAGCCGAGATGAGCAGGGCTTGGTGACCTGTCCAAAGTTCCTCTAGAAATAATTGGCAGGGCTGGGCTTTGAACCCACCTGTGTTTGAATTTGAAACCCATGCTCCCAGCCTCTGTGCTAAACAAGCATTTAAGTTACCATTTGAATGAATTAGTTATTTTCTAATTAGTTTCTTGTCTCCCATTCTCTCTCACTTGGTTGCTTTCACAAAATGGTCTGTAATTAACACCCCAATAAAGTAAACACAGGAAAAATCCAGGATTAAAGATGAAGTAATGATAGATTAAATCAAGAGAATTCAAATATAACATTTATAAATATATTTATTGTCTCCAACTATCCTAAAGCACATGCTAAGATCTTCTGAAATGAAAAATGTTTTATTTTTATTTTTTTCATTAAATTTGCACCTCAGGCAATACCTCTGGAAATGCTCTGAAAAAAACTCCACAAAAACACAAAGCAAAAAACTCTGTACTCTTCTTGTATTTCCAAGTTTCCCTCTCCCCCATTCTGTCATTCCCAGACAGCTGCTGCTGCCTCTTTTAGGACTTGAATAGCTCTTGCAGGGTCTGAGCCTTTTCCTCCAAATCCCAATTCCCAGTTTTTCCCATTCATAACAGAGACATGGACAAGGAAATAAATCTTACCTTTCAGACTGGTCTCTGACAAAGCAGAAGTTACATTTTAGCTAGGTGTCAAGTAACGTACCACTTGTTCTAGTTTTCTCAGGTCTCAGATAAAGGCTAGGTCAACTTTGATACTCAATTCATATTCAATTTCAATATCCAATACCCGGGTCATTTCTACTTGGCATTTCTTACCTTGCCGACATACAAAGGGTCGGTCCCAGTGTACTCTTCCAGAACGAAAAACTGGTTCCAAACCCAGCTCCTCTTGGTCCGCTGATGTGACTGTGGCTTGTCTGACAGGAGTGCTTCTAGTTCACCTTGTGGTGTTGGGGTATCCGAGAGAACGGTGGTCGTAAGGTCCATCAGTCCCCAGAAGTACAAGGACATGCCAAGTCCAAGCCAGTTCTTTGCATTGCTCATTCTACCAGAAGTCCACATGGGATTGCCAGGTTTTCAGAAAGTGAAGGAGAATGATAAGCAACTGGAACTTGAGTGTTTTCCAAATTTAAAAAAATACAGTTTTTGATTGGACACTTATGCTTCCCAAATAAGATCCCGTTTCAAGTCAATCTGCTTGAAGTTGACTTCCTGTCAAGTTAAGGAAAACACAGTGTGATGATGTCAGATTCTTTCCTGCAGGCGGGTTGCAAGTTTTCAAGAAATGTCAGTAAATATTCAACTTTCTACTCAATGAGTTAAAAAGTCATAACAGGTTATTGCTTTAGAAATGTTTGAGTAATAAATACTATTTTGATAATAAGACAACACATCTTGCTATAATCAATCCCAAACCTTTGGATATAGATTCAGTGGGAATAAAACTGATGAATAAATTTCTTCTCATTGGTAACTTAGCTGGAGGGTTATACTGTATTATTGATTGGTTTGAATTAATAGTGTGCTCTTTGAAATATTTATGATCAGACAGGCTCTTAAACTCTTAAAAGCAGCATTCATTTACAAAATTTACAGCTAATAACTAATATTTCCATTAGCCCAACTGCTTTTCTTTGCTTATTAAAAAAATAGGAGAATCCAACTACCTTGCTTTTTTTTGGTCACCCACAATGATCTTGTACCTACTGCTGTTATTGATAATGCTAGAAATCTTGGACTTCATTTATAAGCAGCCATGGATCACTTCTGACTTTAATCATTTTCTGAGCTCATAGTGAACTTCAAGTTTCACACTCTACTGTTTTGGCTCCGAAGCACTGATAGGGGCTGCTAATGTGACCTTTCCAGGATTTAAATGGTCAGTTAATCATTATATCCTTCACAACAGACTTTAAAGTGCTATTAGTCACATGCCTTTGGGAGCAAGCTAAGAGAAACTAGTCAACAAATTTCCTTTCTTGACCTGAAGGACTCATTTAGGGAAAAGGACTTCTACCGTGGGGACACATCTTTATCAGTCAAACTTCTTTTGTTGCTATGCGGTCACATTTAGCTGGTGACCTCACTCCTGGGCTATGGCCTCATCAATCTTTTCTTCCCTTACTTGACTTGGTTTAATGAGATGGCAAACACTCAAGTCAACCTGTCAAAACAACCAAAATGTCTTCCGTCGGCTTAATATTTTCACTGTTAATTCGAAGAACTGCTGTCATCTGAGAACAAATGTGTGTATTTGGAGATTGCAGCTCTGTGAAACTAAATAACACTTCATTTCTACAAGTGGTTTGAAGTGAATGCATTGATGCTAACTCAGTTACTACCTTCCACCTGTCATCAGAACTGGTTTCAGCTTCCTCTCAAATACTCATGATTGAAATGTACAAAAGAAATTTTAAACTATTTTGTAATTATTTAATACAATATGCCATTTCATTTCTGTATAATAAATCATTTTAATGAGAAATGATAGAGAAAGTAGCTGAGGAGACTATAGAATTTTTGTAGCAGAATGGGAGGCCGTGCCTCTTACGAGCTCCAGCTCTGAAGGCAGATTGATTGTTAAGAAAAAGCAAGCCAGCTGCACCTCATTGAGGGCAATGGGTTTGCTAATAAAGAACAATGGTGCTGCTAGCAGGTGGGTTACCAAATATTAGCTGTTCTCTCTCTCTTTGGACTGGTGGACATCTTCCCTTAGGGAACAGAGAAGCCCAGTTCATGTTTCTCTGATCCCTGTCTACAGGGAGGTGTTTGGGAAGAAGGAATTTAACCCAGGAAACGAATTGATGACAAAGATTAGTGAGAAATAGCTGTGCTGTTTTAGGGGCCTAGAAGGCAGACTAAAGGGCATTGCCAAACAAAACAAAACAAAACAAACCCCAAAAAAGCCACTGCCAGAATGCTGTGATTAGTAAACCATAAAAGCAATATTCTGTATGTTGTAAGACACAATGTATCTATAATTCCTCAAAGTGCATTAGACTAAGAGACAGTTTGGTTACTGGTTCTATCTTCATTACCTCTGACTTATTTAGTTGTATGAATTTCAGTTTCCTCATCTATTAAGCAGGGACAATAATTCTCCCACCTACCTCACTGGACCATCACAAGAGTCTGATGGGATCATGCAGGCAAAAAAGTGCCCTGTAAATGACTAAGGTGCCAACCGACATTTGAACAGTCAGGTAAAGTACCTGGGTCATATGTAAAAATCATGGAGCTAAGCCAGAAATATATATTTTATGGGTACCTTTGAGGCCAGAATTCTGAAAGGGCTTATAATATATATCTGTTATTTTTCAGATCTCTACATCTGTGATAAGTACCGTCTGGTAGCAGATTCTGGCTCAGTCTAATTCTGTAATAACCAAACACTTGCGTTCCATCTGAGGAGATTTAATGAAGGGCTAGCTATTAGAAAACTCTTCAATAGTAAAGAAAATTATTTTGCGGATTGCGTTGATTAAAGCTAGAACTCACTATACATACATACATACATATATATATGTATGTATGTATTCTATTTAGTGTATTCCCTTTAATGTCTTTGTTTCTTACCTATATTTTGCCTAAGCACACATGTCTGTTATTTTCTCTGGCTGGTTGTAGCAACTTGCTTTGAACCTAAGAGTGCCTGTGCATGCATGTGTGGTATGTGCAGATGTCTCCTCTTCTGCTTCCACTGGCTACATTTTATGTACAGAATGAGATTTGAGGATTTTTAAGTAGTGTTTTTTGTATTCCCCATTTCTAACTAGGCATGTGTTCCTCCCAATTAAAACCCCCTATCCCCCTACCTGAGGCATGATCTGAAGAGCTCAAGGAGAAAAGCCTTCTTTGAAATCTGTGATGAATATTTTGTAGGCGGTCAGGTTGCCTGTTTTTATCTCTCCCTCTTTTCTACTTTGGCCTCCTACACACTAGTGCAAATTCTTATTTTCCTCCCCTCCACTGAACACGTACAAAGGTGGCTTTGGGATCTTGATCTGGGGAGCCCTTGGTGATTCTGTGAAAGCTGATGGTACCTTTACACACCCCAAATCACAAAGACCGCAATGTCGTACCAACTCTTTCTGTCTTATATAACTTGATAGCAACAGTTGGTGCAAAGCACTTTATTTCTACTTCCTTAGGGATGAATGCATGAAAAAGACTCCCTGCCTAACTTTCTAGAAGGTAAAGGCTGGGTTATACAATAGTCGCATTATTCTTTTCACAATTAGAGGTATTTTTTACAAAACAGTTCTATCAGAAATACTAATCAGTTTGCATTTATTATAAATGAGGTGGTTCTCATATTCATGTTTTTCCCTAGAGGATATGAATAGCAATAATGTGTTTGGGGTGGGCTAATTGCTGTTGTTCTTATAAAAGAAGATACTGATACATGTGTATTTGTATATATAGATCTGCTTTGGAAGACTACATATGCCACATGAAGAATACATTAGTGGAAATTGACTTCTGTGTTAAATGAGTCTTTTAAAAGTTTCCCCCTCATCCTCCCTAAAGAAAGAAAACAGCTTGGTAATGAACACAGTAGGAAGAAATTAAAGTTGTACATAAAGTGTGCTTTCAGTGAATTGTTTATTTTGTTACGTAAATTCGTTGTGATATTTAAAATGTAGTGGGGAGGGATGGTTACTGCTTTCTCCTTGAAATGAACTGGGCTTTTATGGTCTTGCTCTGATTTCTTTCCTCATTATTCCAGTTTTCCTGAGCTTTTCATGGTTAATGGAAGTACTGCTTAGCAAAGCTCAAATGACATCTCTATAGAAGCAGTCAGTCGACTCTGTGACTCTGTATAAGAAGATGGGGTGTTTTAAGGTTCTGATGTGGCCTAATGCCTTTAAGAGAGGTAAATGCAGACAGTGGTGTCATGGTTTTAAGAGCTAAACTTCTTAAGCTATCATTTTTGCTTATAGAAAGAGTCTCAAAAATGCACTTAAAAGAGAGACTTTATGGAGATCTTAGATAGTACAATGAAACATGACAGTGTACCATAAGGTGCATCAACATTAAATCAGAATGCAACTTAATGTCATAATGCCATTCCACCTCCCAATCAAGGTTCTCTCTTGAGAAATAGCAACAAACCCATTTTACTTAGGAGTTAAAATCCTTTTGTATAGAGTACAAAACCCCAGAGAATGACACAGGTGGTCACGAGTATAAATTGGAGTAAAAAGTTGTTTGTGTATTTCAGTATGTATGGTTCACAAACAACAATATTCCCATTGTAGAATCCCATAAAGAAAATAGTTTGAGTGCTTCTCTAAATAAACTTTCAACATTTCTGGATTTGTCTGTGTATGTTTCTGCTACTGACCAAAGTCCATCACTAGGGATCTGTCTTGGACAGGGTGGATAGTATGGTTTTATATGCTGAAAGGGGACACAGTTCTCTGACCGGAAGTTGTTTTCATTTACTAAGTTTTTATTTCTTCTGTACTCTATACAGAAGGATTTTAACTCCTAAGTAAAATGGATTTGTTTGTTTATTTTATTTTATTTTATTTTTTTTGAGACGGAGTCTCACTCTGTCACCCAGGCTGGAGCGCAGTGGCGCAGTCTCGGCTCACTACAAGCTCCGCCTCCCAGGTTCACGCCATTCTCCTGCCTTGGCCTCCTGAGTAGCTGGGACTGCAGGTGCCTGCCACCACACCCGGCTAATTTTTTGTATTTTTAGTAGAGACCGGGTTTCACCATGTTAGCCAGGATGGTCTCGATCTCCTGACCTCGTGATCTGCCCACCTCGGCCTCCCAAAGTGCTGGGATTACAGGTGTGAGCCACCGCACCTGGCCAAAATGGGTTTTTTTCTATTTCTCGAGAGAGAACCTTGACTGGGAGGTGGAATAGCACTATGACATTGAGCTGTATTCTGATTTAATGTTGATGCACCTTATGATATACTGTCATGTTTTGTTGTAATATCTAAGATCTACATAAAGGCTCTCTTCTAAGTGTATTTTTGAGGCTCTTTCTATAAGTAAAAGTGATAGTTTAATTTTCATTTACTGCAGAGGTTCTATCCATCCCAGTTTCTTCTGGGACAGTCATTAGGTGAGAGGAAGCTCCATGGCTCTTTTGTGGTCATCAACTCACCAGCCTACCCAAAGCCACCCATCTGTGGAGGCAACCAACTCCCAACAGGGTCAGAAGAGGCAGTCCAGGCACTAGATTTGCTGAATTTTGAGTTGTACTCTCACTTCCACTCCCCTACCTAACTCTCACCTGCTTTACCACACCCCTCCTCCCAACTTAACATTTCTGAAATGAGATATATCTTAAAAATCAATGTTTACATATTTAATGTTCTCATAGTAGGCTTTCCTCACTCCTCAGAGAAGCTGTTAATACATTGATGGTGTATGGAGAATAGAAGAATTACAGTATTACCTTTTTAAGAAATTGAACAGAAGAAGAAAAGGAATACTTAATTTCCTTGGAGATTTCTTGGAAAAGGTGGTCACCACTCTTGCTTTTTCTAATTCTCATTATTTATCTTTCTATGAATTCCTTCTCCATCAAGTTCCTCAAAAATGGTGGCACTCCTGAGCCTAAAGGTTCAGCTGTTATCATGTTCACTCAGGCCATTGTCAGTTCTCTGAAATCTTCTCTTTCCCACCACTCCTACTTATTTTCCCTCTCCTTCCCACCAGCCAACCAGTTTATGCGAGAGTGCTGTTTTCTAAATGAGACTGGGAGCTCATAAATGGAACTATGGGGTGGATGTGGGTGAGGGGAAGGTAAACAGTAGCTTAATTGCAGTTTAGGAACAATATCTAGTTTTGTATAATGGTAGGGATGTGTGTGTGTGTGTGTGTGTGTGTGTGTGTGTGTGTGTGTGTGTGTGGAGTAGAGCAAAAAAAAAATTGGTAGAAAGCTTGAATTATATAATTAAGAGCCCTGGCTTTGAAAAACTTGGTCAGTCCCATAATAAAACTTGCCATATGTTACCTGTATACATGCTGACCCTCTAGCTATGAATTCCCTAGCTTGGGTCATAAATAAAGGCATTTTCACTTTAGAAATCCTTGCTCTAGAGTTCATGCCCGATTCCTCTGTGCTTTTCATTCTTGCTATAATCAATTTTTGCAGTCCAGGGTGCCCTGTCTTTCTTTCCGTATCCGCCAAGGCTGGGGAATAGATTGTTACTGATCCTTTCAGCCATACTTAGGATCTAGTAAATGTTTTCATCCTCAAGGAGTCAGGAAGTTTTTGACCTACTTTACCCTTCCTCCAGTTTTCACTTTTAATCAAGCTAATGAAACTACCGCCCAGTCTATGGGCAATTTCTCTGACTACAGTTAGACAAGAATGATCAATTTTGATTTCTGAGACTTGTTCCACATGCCTACTAATTTCTCGTTTTATGTGACATTTATAATTGCATTAAATCTGTGCTCATTCTTTATAGAAAGCATGTATTTAAAATGAAATTATGTGGCTAACATTCTTCTTTGTTAAGAAGTTGCAAGTAATTGCTACTCAGTGTTTTCTCTTATGACTTTGCCTTTGTACAGCATTTTAGGAAGTTAGGAAAATCCTGCAGTTTTCCTTGACCCATAAAAAATAATTCACAGGAAGAAGATTTTTTGGCAAAGGTAAGTTTGCTACCTAAACGTAAGACTTAAATCTTGAGTATCAATATGTTTAATCAAAAAATGGATTGGAAAGCCAGCCAAACTTCAGTGAGTTTCAGCCCTACCACTTACTATCTATGCAATCTTGAAGAAGTGACTTCATCTCTTTATGTCTCTGTTTGTCATTTACAAACTGGAGGTAATTATAGACTCTGTCTCACAGGGTGATTGTAATTAAGTGAGAAAAAAGTATATATGAAACTCTTAGACATTTGAGAGATGGTTAAAGTCTTGTGCCTGTAAAATAGTAGATGCTCAATAAATATTGGTTTCCTTTTCCTCCTTCAAGGAGTTTACAGTTTAGGAGGGAGGTATTACCATTAATACTAGTGATAGAAATAATAATAGGAATAGGCATAGGTATACATACCATTATTAACAATAATAGTGTAGCAGCAGCAGCAACAGAAGCAATAACAGCAGAGGTAATGACATGGAGTGTTTACGCCAGGCTGTGTCAAGTAATTTACATTTACTTTGCCATTTAATCTTTACAAGGATTCCACAAAAATGTTTTGTTTCCTCAGTTTACAAAGAAACAAACAGTGAGGTGGTGGGGTCAACTCCTATCACCTTTCACCGGAGCCTCTCAATGCCTCAAAGCCTCTCACTTTCAAGGCCTCTCAATGCCTTGAAATTGGCCATGGTGTATTTATACCATGGGTATTGGCAAATGCTACATAGTTAGGAAGAGGATGAACTGGAATTCTTCGTCAGGAGTGACTGTACAAGAGGTGCTTAGCACGTGACTGACTGGCACAGATCTATTGGTGATGAGGGTTACAGGACCCCTTAAAAAACAAAATGCTAGGCCAGATCAGAAAAGGGAGAAATGATTTCCATCAGGAGGAGAAAGGCTTAAGGGAACATATGAACTAGACCCTGAAAAATAAAAGGGCATTCCCAGTTAAAACGCAGATACCATGGTGCAGATGCAGGATGCAAAGGGCCTGTCTGGGAGAATAATAATAATTTAATTTGCTTAGAGAATAGGGTCACTTTAGGAGACTGAGGAGGGACGAGGGAGGCAGGAAATCCAGATAAAAACCACTAGCTAGGAGCTGGGGATATTGGATTGAAGTATTTGGAATATACTCCATAGTTCATAGTGAGCAACTGAAGGTTTTTGAACATGCCAAAGTAATGTTGGGCCAGTGGTGGTGGTTCACACTTGTAATCTTAGCACTTTGGAAGGCTGGGTTGGGGGAGGATTGCTTATGGTTAGGAGTTCAAGACCAGCCTGGGCAACAGGGCAAGACCCCGTCTCTATTTAAAAAATATATATGTAAAAAAAGGTAAAGTTAATATGATACTAATGTATATGGGCAGTGGCATCTGAGGCCATATGTGTGTAAAGAAAAAGGAGAAGAAGGTAATGTTGATAAATCTCTGTTGAGTAGTGTTTCTGGAGAGAAGTTGGGAAAATCAGTTGAGAGTCCAGGGAAAATTGGTAAGGAGAACTTCAACCAAGGATCCAGGGCAGGGAAGGTTTGGCCAGACGTCTGAAACATCAAGGAGGCAGAGTCTCTAACACTTGCAGACTAACTGGATATGAAGAAAAGTTGGAACTGGAAAAGATGAAACAATCATGACTTAAACTTCTGTGCCTGGGTTAGGGCAAGAAGTTGGGAGGAGGTGCTAGTTAGAGCCAAGGTGATAAATTTGGTTTTGTACGCAGGAATAAAAAAATCATCATTCTACTCTGATTATTTAAAGAGGCAGGAACTTTCTCTTTTTAGTCCACACTTCAAAGGGGCTTTGGGCATAACGAATGTGAGCTGCTTTCTCTTAGAGCACACCTCACCCCTCCTTGAGATACAGCTCTGAATCCAGCTTCCCTGTCCTGGTGCTGTACCTGGACGTGGCTTCTCTGTGGCTAACCTGGTAAAATTTATCTTTAACTTCAACTTAGCTAGGATTTTTTTTGATTTGTCCATTTCTCGGATCTTATTTACTTTACACAATCCCCTCTCACGCTAGAATAATGTGGTCTAGCTAGGAGCTGGGGAAATTGGTTTGAAACATTTGAAATAGGCTTGATAGTTCATAGTGAGCAACTGGAGGTTTTTGAGCATGCCAAAGTAATGTTGGGCCAGGCATGGTGGGTTCATACTTGTAATCCTAGTACTTTGGAAAGCTGGGTATGGGGAGAATTGCTTGAGGCTAGGAATTCAAGACCAGCCTGGGCAACACGGCAAAACCTCGTCTCTATTTAAAAAATATATATGTAAAAATATTAATATGATAGTAATGTGTATGGGCAATGGCATCTGATGCCATATAAATGTAAAGAAAACAAAAGAAAGGGGCAATCTGTTCAAGAAAAAGAAAAATTTGCCTTTTAATACCCTAACAAAACAAACCAAAAATCTCACTGATGTTTATTATGTATCTTGTTGAAGGAAAGTAAAACCTTGTCTTCTAATACATGCTTTCAGGAAAAGAAATCTCTTTTGGAGCATAGTGTATCATTTGGAATCAGGACATCGCGGTTTAAGACCAATTCCAGCTCTGCCACTCGATGTGTGACATCCAGTATATTGCTTAATCCTTTTGAGCCTCAAATATGAGAATAATAATCTTCTTTAAAGGAGTATTACAGATTATCATGACCTAATACTATAGATTAAGTTGAAAATATATATGTATTTTTAACTTCCTACATGTTTCCCTTTTTATCTATCTATTCAAAGCAGTTTGTGCATTTTCTTTCCTGGCACTTCATTATTCTGTATTGTAATTATTTACTTGTCTGTTTTTTCTCCATACTGTAAGCTCTTTGAAGACATGGGTAATATCTTTTATCCATGTATCTATGGGCAGTACTTGGCACATACTAGGTGCTCAGTAAATATTAACTGTCAATGTATTTTTAAATGGTAGAAAAGTATTTAACAGTTTAATGTTATTCTTTCTGCCTTCAAGCTTTTACTTTGATTTAATCAGTGTATTCCCATACTGATTTTAATGTCTGTTCACACCTGCAACAATTAGTGAACATATTAAGAGGCAGAGATAAAGACAATACAAAGTGAACAAAAGTCAAGAAAGCAGTGAGTTTTCACAAATGCTTTTTTTGTTCTTCAGCAGACAACATAATCCTTATGTGTCAGAAGTCTTCTAGAACTGTGGGATCACTTGTAATGTAAAGTTAAAGCATCATTTGCAGAAATACTTGGAAATCTTATGAGGAAATTGGGATTTGAGAAATTACAGTGACCTATGTGAAAGGAAAATAAATCTTGGGATCCAAGATCTCTAAGTTAAAGGGAAAAGTCAATCTGAGAACTGCGTAGGGCAACCCTGCCTCCCATCCTATTCGAAGTCATCCCTCTGGTCACTGAGATAAATGCATATATGAGTCCCTCCTTTGAAAAAGCTAATGAGAAACTCAGTGCAACCATTTGTCTCTCACCTACCTGTGACCTGAAAGTCCTGTCCCTGCTTCGAGTTGTCCCGCCTTTCTGGACAGAACCAATGTACATCTTACATAAATTGATTGATGTCTCATGTCTCCCTAAAATGTATAAAATCAAGCTGTGCCCTGACCATCCCGGGCACATGTCGTCAGGACCTCCTGAGGCTGTGTCACAGGCACGAGTCCTCAACCTTGGCAAAATAAACTTTCTAAATTAACTAAGACCTGTCTCAGATATTCGAGGTTCACACCTAATAATATGTAATATTGTTAAGTTAAAGGGATATGACCGTCAGAGTTACCTCTGATGGCTTAGATTTTAACTTTCTTAATTTGGGGGAGGGAAGGTGATATGAGAAGATCTTTTTTCCTCTAATTCTTTTCAAGGTCAGCCTCCACCTATTCTTTGGTAATTCCCTTTTCCTTGAACCTATAATCTCTTCATTAGTCCAATCCTCACTATAAGACTATATTCACATCTCCTTTTAGAATGTTTTTATTCTACCCTTTCATTTCAGTGACATCTTTTTCAAGATAGACTTTCACCATGGAAGTCTATGATGAAAATTGCTCCACTGTCTTCTAGCACCTAGTATTACTAATGAGAAATTCAGTGTATTTTAGCAAAATGGTAAACTTACAAAGATATGGGACCCAAGAGAAAGGGGATCCAACAGAGGAGACTGGCAAGGAGAAGGTCCAGAATAGCAGTTGCTTACCAGGCTGTGAGTACGGCAGCCAGGTGAGGGGAGGGAGGGCTCCAGGAAAGAAATGAAGTGTTGGAGTGACTGAGAAGCTTCCAGGATTTGGATAAATTATTGATAGGCACAGGACAGATTTTTTGAGCATTAGTGGGGAAAAAATAGTGACATACACATAGAGAAGACAAGAAAAGAAAACCCTAGGCAATTGTTAACCAAGAAAAACACAAAGTTCTATAAGAAGGGCATTAAATCTTCAGGTATAACTTTGCTCAGTAGAAAACAACATTTATCCATAATAAATAAACATTGGCTATTCTTTTAGTGAGTACTGAAATATAACTGTTGAAGGGCGAAGGAGGGGAGAGTGGATGGGAATATGTGTAAAAAGAACTAAGAGCTCAATTACCCCACTGGAACACCAACTGCTAATATCTAGAATAGGTATTTCAATAAATATATATAAGCATATGACTTAGAAATGTATTGGCAAATACTCGAATAAATAACTTTGGGGTTTACCTTTTGAGATTGGGTTTTGAGGTTAGAGCAGGTGGATGGTTTTTCCTTTTATTATAAGTCTTTCAGAGCCATCTTGGGGTTTTTTGGCCCATGCAAATATTCTACTTGCAATAAAATAAAAACTCAAAAATTTTAAAGAACATATTCAAAGAAGCAAAATAAATATTAAGGAATTAAATAGAAAAGAAAGGTTTGAAATAGATGTAGTGAAGATATTTTATATACTTCAGAACTATTTTTTCCACCCTTTAAGTGTTTCTGAGAGCAGAATGGATATATCAGTGTACACACTTACATGTTAGTGTGTTTATTCCTCCAAAACTTGAGACTATTATATTTATATAATATAAATTTATATTTATGGTGTCTTTCAATTGCAGTTTCACAGGATCAAGGAAGTGGAAATACTTTAGTACAGAGATTTTCAGAACTATGCTCTTCTAGACATTAGAAATTCTAAAGCTTTTTCAAGATCTATTATGAAACTTCTAGGCTCAGCTGTCTTCTTACTTCCCCCGTTCTTTATTGCCACTTTCCCGTTTACTAAGCTCCACCTTAATCTGTGTTACATATTTGGCAAGAAAGACTTCTTCACTAAGTTGGTTAACTGGGGTTAAAGAAGAGGCTACATCTCTATTCTTCACCATCCACTGTTTACTCCTCATGCACTGAATAGTTAAATGGGAACAATTACAACATGTGGGTTAGTAGAATACACGGAAAAACAAAAACAAGCTACTGAGAAAACATGCAGGTTTATAATACTGGGTTCCCAGTATTATAAGAAAGGTAGGGAAAGATTCCCAGAGAACCTTTATCCCTACCTTTCTACCTTTATCAAAGGTAGAAAAGAAAAATGTTGAGATATTGAATTAAACAGTTATTAGAAATTGTTATATTTTATATACTAAAAACAGGCAACATGCATGAGAAAACGAGGGCTTATTGTCCTTAACATATTTAGAAATCTTTATGCTCAACATTTAAAATATTATTCCAGAAAAGAGTGATCAAATGACAATAGGAAAAATTCAGAAAGGCAGAAATAAAATGATCAATAAATATATGAAAAACATTTTACTTTTTTTTTTTTTTTTGAGACAGAGTCTCACTCTGTTGCCCAGGCTGGAGTGCAGTGGCACAATCTCAGCTCACTGTAACCTCTACCTTTTGGGTTCAAGTGATTCTTCTTCCTCAGCCTCCCAAGTAGCTGGGACTACAGGCATGTGCCACCACGTCTGACTAACTTTTTAATTTTTAGTAGAGACAGTTTCACCATGTTGGCCAGGCTGGTCTTGAACTCCTGACCTCAAGTGATCTGCCCATCTCGACCTCCCAAAGTGCTGGGATTACAGGAGTGAGCCACCGTGCCTGGCCTCAAAAAACATTTTACTTTCACAATTAGCTTAAGAATACAAATAATAAAATATCATTTCAACCTATTAAATTAGCAAACATTAAAAAAGAACTAAGCTAACCAATGTTTCTGAGCATATGTTGTTCATATACATATGGATGGGAGTGTGGGTTGATAAAAGCTTTCTGGAAGACAATTTTGCATGATGTGCCACGTCTTTAAAATTACTGATGGATCTTAAGGAGCTAATTATAATATATATTTTAATTTTTATTAGCATTATTGGAGCAAAAAATCAGTGTAATCCATATTTGCAACAATAGATGATTCTAAACATTATGACATACTCATGCATAGGAATACTATGCAACTGTCTTCGAAGGAAGATAGAGAATTGGTTTTAAACCTGTTCTCAAGAACACTGTTTATTATCAATTTCTAACATTGTTGCCACACACCTTTTAACTGCAGAAAACAGAATTTAGCCACTTTGCAGTTTTATAAGTACAAAATCTATTCTATAGAAATACTTCAGAATAAACTAGTACAGTAAGTCAAGTTATGTTGGAATTAGCTGACCCTAGACTGGTAGTGTGACAGTATCCATTATCTACAGATCCCAGTTACCTTTATGGAAGATAATTGCAGAAGGTGTTGTTTATCAGCCTAAGATGCAACATTCTCTTCTCCTTGGTACCACTGGGTCTTGGATCTCTCCAACAGACCATGCCCAGCCACATGTATATGATAAGAGTTGTTATTTGACCTAGAGACTGCAGCAGCAACCTGCCTCTAATTATATCATAGTAATAAAATCATGGGGCAAGGATTGGCTCAATGTCCTCATTTTCCAAGGCTGTTTTTTTAATTCCCCGATGGTTCTTCAGTAGTGTTCTCTAGTTTAGTAACTGGAACCACCTTTCAAGCAAGTGTGCGAGGTGTTCTCAATGAGGACTCTCAGTACATTCCGAGTGCTTGTGCCCCCACAAAGTCCAGTCCAGTTAGCCTCTGATAAGATCATTGAATATGTACTTACATTTTGATTTTTCTTGGGAAGTTCTATGTTAACAAAGGACTTATTAAAAAAGAGAGATTCCCAAATGGCCCAAGACAAATTGATCTGCAACTAGGTATACATTAATGCAAAGGGAAGCCATCGTGAATCCCAGAAGTGACTGGCACCATCAGGAATGAGAATTGTTTAAGTCAGAATCTTCTCAGCCATTTCAGGTGCATCAGAAACCAGCCTAGTTTTGGTATCAAGGTAACCAACTAGACCAAGGCCTGAATTAAGGGCCACAGTTGTATTCTCCTGTAATGAGGGAAGGGAGATTTCATCCAGTGGTCCTTTATCATTCGACCTTCTACTGGATCATTTTGGCACTAAATCATATTTTCTAGCTAGCTCTTGTTATAAAATAAATCACCTCAAAATGTAGTTAATACAGCAGTCATTTTATTAATTTTCACAGTTTTCTATGGATCAGGAATTTGGATACATCTTGGCTACGTGGTTCTGGTGTGGGGTTTTTCATGCGTTTGCAATCAGATAGTGGCTAGAACTTGGACAGTGGGGGTCTGGTGCCACTGGGGGCTGCTGGGCATCTTTGTCTCTCCAGATGGTCTCATTTAGCACCTTTACATGTGATTTCCACATGCACTAATTTGGGCTTTGTCACAGCGTGATGACTTTGGGGATGGCAGTTGCAATCAAGGCTCTGGTGTGAATGCTGCTGTTCTTGAAGCAGAAGCCATGTCTTCTGCGGCATTCTCTTGGTTATGAGTCACTGAAAGTCCACACGCATCTTAACGGGGATGTGGCGAGACTCCAGAAGAGCCTGCGGGGTGGGAGATAATATTGTGGCTCTCTTTAGAAAATGCACTCTGCCACACCTGGAATTCCAGACAGGCATCCAGGACCACTGAGTTCAAGGTTGAAGAACTTTAGCAATCTCAGAATACAAGGAGCCAATCCCCCTCAAGGAGGAAAAGGCAAGTTCTTGCATTTAGAAGGGGGTAAGAAAAAGTTATTTTTCTATGTAAAAAACAGAACAAGTTTAGTCAGACTGGTCTAATTTTCATTTATGATGTGACAGATAGGTGTCTCTAAAGAAGAGAATTCTGTGCAGGCTATATGTACAAAACTTTGGATTATGTCTGTTCAGGCATAACAAAAGAGAAAACATCCTGATGGTTCAGTACTGAGTGGAGAATTATTATCAATCGATCATTTTCCACTTTAGTGCAATAACATATGCTATTATACAGTAGGTTCTATATCAATGATATCTATTCATACTTTTAAGGATGTCTAAAGTCATGGTCACTAAGCATTGAGATTTTTCCAAATATGCAACAAGTAAAAGCGATGGTAAAATCTGTGGCTTGGCTTTAGACACATGGATCACTGGAGAAGTACTAGGAGATAAACAGAGTGATGATGAATAAAATAAAACCTAGTAACTTCTGGAAGTGAGATACTCATTGAACAATGTAAGATTAGTGAGTCACAGTGGATATCATTTATTTCCAGTTTGACTCCTGATTTTATTTAGAGCTTCCTTTGCTCTGCTTATTCTAGCCCAAAGATTGGCACTTCTAGCCATCCAGGTCAAAATCCAGAAGTCAGGGTAAGATTTCTTCCATCCCCACCTTCACACCCCCATATCTGGTTACTTAGACCTGTCAAATTCTACCATTTCTACCTTGTAAGTCTTTCTCAGATCTGTCTTTCCTCTCCATTCCTTCTGCCATTGCCATAGTTCTGGTGTTGTAAATTCCATCCCTTCAGCAGCCCTCTGGCTGGTATTCCTGTTCTCATCTATCCTGTTATCTGCCAGAGTGATCTTATCGGACCACTCACCTGCTAAACGTTCTCTAATGGATCCTCATTTTTTAACTGATAAAATCTATACTCCTTGACAGGACCTTAAGGACCTACACAATCTGGCTCCCCCTCTACCATTCTGTCTCGTCTTTCCCTGTTCCTCAACCTTTTGGGGTCCCTCTGATAAACTATAGATGCTGTATTTTAATACCTTCTTCATGTTTTTGCTCGAAGACAGATGCCTTTCCCCGGCCCTTCTTTGCTAAGCAATCTCAATTCCAGGGAACATCTACTAATCCCCGGGCCTGTCTTCTGTGCCCCCTGCCACTCTGGCCATGATGCCAGCACAGCCCACCTGGTTGCTTTTCATGCTAGCCTGCAAATTCTCTGAGGACAGTGGCTGTCACCTCTGTATTCTCAGCATTAGCATGGTGTCGGCACCAACAGGAATATAATAAAACTTGGAGTTGAATTATTTAAATAAAAAGTGAACAACGATTCAGCAATATAACATTCTCATCTTGAAGAGAATCTTGGCACCTGTACCGCAATATTAAAAGAGTAGAATCCCGAGGAACCAGCAGGTGGGACTGGGATCCTCTCCAGAAGTTGTCAGTTTCTGAGAGCTACACAACGAAAAGAGGTTTGGAGAATGAGGACGGCTTGAAACTTGGAGCAGGTTCAAAGAAATCCATGGAGCCCTAAAGATGAAATCTAAGTGTCTGAAAAAAGGAAATCTTTAAGGCAAGAGGAGAAAAGGTCAAAGTACAGCTTAATAATGATATCCACATTTAAAAAATTCATCTTCACAGAAGATGAGCATCTCTTTAGGAACCAGGAACAGGGAAGACAGTGTTAATCAGTGGCAGAAGAAATTTAAACAACATCAGGTTTCTTGAAGCTTATAAACTGGGACAGGTTGCTTAGGGAGATTTAGAAATCTCCTGCCCTTCCTTAGGTAGAGAGTGATGATAGGGACAAGAGACTGCAGGGGAGGAAGTGTAACACTGACTTTGGCAGGAAGACCTGCCAGGGGTGGGAGATGGAAGCAAAGGATTTTAGGGTCTTTTACAAACACTAGAAATCAATGGTGTTTTAAAATGCTGATTTTACATAGTAGTAAGCATTTATAACATTTCACTCATTTTTGCCTAGGAGAAATGTTGAATTTACAAGCATACAGTGAAAAGAACGAGCTGCCCTTTCCAAGTGCAATCAATTGATGATGATGCTTGATTCTAGCTATTCCTACTCTGACTGGCTATAAAGTATCAGTTAAAAAAATATTTTTTATGACCTGCTGATTGATCCCAGGTAGCACTTGGAGCAAGGCAAAATTGTTAGCTCTGCTGTCTGGAAAAATCATTGTTATTTGGGAATTACAAGTCAGCTTCCACTGCTTTTATGCTGATATTTTTTCCCCTTTCTGATATGTAAATACCATGTAATGAAGCCACAAAGATGTTCAAATGTTTCTAGTGGAAACTGCATTACCAGTTAAAATTGCTGTATGTTTCTTTTCTATATTGGTAAAAGAATTTAGGTTTCTTTGGAATGGAAAATGCTCTTATGTATCTTTTGCAAAATTTATTATTTTTTTCCCCTATAATCCCTTTTATCTTTTCCATATAGTAACTAATTACTAAAAGAAACCCATGTAAACTTTACCAGTTTTTGTTCTTATGAGGCTAAGAACAGTCTAACAGGAACCAAGCCACATGCTTTAATCCATAATAAGGAAAAATGATTTTGCAAACGTTTCTCTTCACGGTATTAAAAGTAAATGAAGGTTAAAGAAAGAGGCTAAAAAGAAAGCCTTATTAATGGGAAATACATTCTGATAAATCAGACGGATTCCAATCTTAATAGTCAATTTAAATAGAATTGTTTAATAGCATCAAATTAGGATTAAAGAGAGAGATAAAAATCTATTTCCACAAGTTGTTTCAAAACAAGACATTCACTGGCTGATGCCATATTACATCAATCTGATTATACTGTTCCTAATAAAGTATGCCCTATGATAGAATCCTGCTGGGAGATGTGTTTAATCAGATGCCTTTGATATTATTTGAGCGAAAACTACTTTAGACTCAAAAGAATCAAAGAGAAAAATCTTTTGCTCCTGCAATCAGTCTTAACCCACGGTGGAAACTAGTGCTGTGTACACACCCCGTCCTAATCTACTCACAGACATAAGCATGACCTAACTGGCTGAGATTTCAGATTTGTCTTTTTCAGAAGCCATGAAAGAAATTTGCTTTGCTTAATAACCATGTTCCACACCAACTGCTCATTTCTAAGTTTATCACAAATCAAGTCGAGATAAAGATTTTCTGTTGGCAGGAATTTTAATGGGCACTAGTGACTACAATTAACAGCCACCCAATAATAATTTAAAATGATTATCTCAGATCACTTTGTTTGGCTCCCACAGGAATTACATTGACACATTCATTTCCCAAGACAATCTTTCTATTTCATTGACCAATCTTGAACATTTCGTAAAGATATGCAAAGAAATAACAGACAAGATGAAAAGTTTTATAACTTACTTTTCTCCTTTCACGGAGCGCGCTATTTTTGCATTTTCCCGAGCTTGCCCCTGAGTGGTGGAGTTCCCTTCCTGCTGCCAGCTCCCACTGTATGTCAGGACAACTTAAAGTGGCCCTCCTTTTGCCAGTTCCAGATTAGTCTTTAAATTAGAATCAGGGGTGAAAGAGGCCATCGGATGCGAGGACATCAGCCGAGTAACTTTGAGGGAAGAAGGTTTTCCTTCCCCTGCTGCCTATGCCCTGGGGTTTGAGCACGTCTCTTGGGGGGAAGTAAGACCCAGCCAGCCCCCAAGTTGCTGATGCAGCCTAAAGCGACTTGGGAAGGGAGTGGGAACAAAAGGCATCTCTTAAGTTAGGTGATTAGCAGCAAATGATGTATGGGGGTGGGAGGGAGCCTGGTATACAAGGAAGGGGAGCTGGCAGTTGCCCTTGTCTGGAGGGGGAAGGACAAAGAATGCTGGCCCTGAACATTTGAGGCCCTGGGGGATTTCTTAACGGAATCAAACAGCACAGGACTATGTGCAGCCTTGTACAGTAAGAGCTAAAGTTCTTTGGACATGTTGTCCTCACAGACAGCTGAAAATATCTAGTGGCAAATACCTATCAGCTACTGATGCATTTCAGAAACAAAAGATAATGGGAATGCTAACAAATCACATGTCTTTTTCACTTACCATTACTTAGTGTTTCCAGTAAGTAAATGCAGTATCTCAGCTGAGCTGCTCTTTCAAATTATTGTTAATTAAATAATACTCCCTAAGAAATCTGTCATTACCGGCAGCCAGGAATGGGTTTGTTGAGTTTGCCTGAGGCTATAAATGCTCCGACAAACGGGATCTTAATTGCCATAAGAGGTAATTTCATTGGGGATTGTAGTTCACTTTTTCCAACAATTTTATAGTATGTTTTACATCTTAAACTTTTGCTGTTTGCTTCTACGTGTGGAGTTCCACAGGGCCATGGGGATCATTCTCCAATGATTCATCCATTGAATAAGCCATTCTTCATAATGGAAAAAATGCATGTTGCTATTGAATCTGTAATTTCCCCCCAGTTCCATTATGACTAAAGAGAAGCAATTGATAACGGATTTTAAAATTAACTTAATTTCCTCCAGTTCATTATATTACTTATCCTTTGAAATAAATGACTTTTGCTGGGAGATATAATTTCTGGTATGTCACGGACCTAACTCTGACATTATCTCTTGTCAACTGTTTTCCTAGTAGACAGGAGAGTTAGGTAGGTGGAACAATTATCACTGGATGGAGTTGAAAGGGAGACAGATGAGGGCATTTGGCTGCAGAGAGCAACATGTGCTATGGCCTAGAATTTAAAGTGACCTTATCTACAAACATTTTCCTTCTGTCCATGAGCAGAGAATAAGGACAAGTATTAAGAAAAAGTCACCTTTTTTTTCAGAGTTATAAAAGTCTCCATATGCCATTTCAAAAAGAAGTGCTATTTCAGCCTTTTCTTAAATGACCTCTTTTTCATCATAATATAATATATTTCTTTCACCTTTTGACTGGTACTTTGGTTTTTTAATCAAGTTACATGTTTCAGAAAAATTACACTTTAGAATGCGTCTTGGTGGTATATCATTCCAACAGTTTCATTTGGTTGAATTAATGTGCAGCTGTGGCTTAGTAGAGGGAGAGAGAGGGAGGGAGGGAGAGAAAGAGGAGAAGATAGAAGAAGGCTCATATAATCCAACCTCCAAGCATAACTTTCCTCAATTTCACATTTCATTATCATTATAGAAACCTCTATCTGTAATAAAAGCATAATTTAGGTCAATAGTACTAAAACGTATATACCCATATTATATCAGTGATTTACTGTTCTGTGGTCAAAATTCTTTCCTTTCTTCCTCTTCACCAAGTTCACGTCTTGTTTTTATCCTTTCTCTATCTGGTGTCACTTGATAATCTTTCATTCTCTCTTTTTTTCTTTCCAGGTTCTTGTCTCTTTTTCCCGTTAAGGCGTGAATGAGCAGGCATCTCAGCCAATATGTCTATACATGGCTGAATACACTTGGTGAAAAGCAGGGTCTCCTTTTGTCTGGACCCTGGATGGCTGCGTGTCATTCCGCACCAACGGGCAGGGCCTCCCTCACAGTAGGAACTTTGCAATAATTGCCAGAACAAATTGAGCTCAGGCTTATCGGTTCCTTTCCTTTTTCCGTTGGAAAATGGAGGGAATAGGGGAACAAGGCCAGTTTTGACCATTAACAATACGGCGTAGAAATAGATTGGATACAGCCAGTGCCCAGTCGTGTTGCAAACAGTCATGGGATAGGTTGTGTACAGGGATGATAAGATGCGACCCTGTAATCACACAGCTAACCAAGCCCCGATTTCCCCACACCCCCCAGGGTGCTCTGGTGTGTATGATATGCATTTATAGCCGTTGGCAGGGGAATTGTTGGAACTGACACACAGACCGCCGGCAGAGGTGAGAACAAAAGATGTGATGGGTTGGTGCTTGTGTTCTTTTTGCATCTGGTGAAGAACAGCAGATGCAACTCTCAAACTGTTTTCACCAGATTGCAATGAGAAAAATGGTCTTTGGTAAGAAATCTGAACATATCGGGGAAAGAAACTCATTTAAAAATCATGTTACACTTTCTTTTTTTCCCTGCACAAGTCTTTATCAGAATCTCTATGAATCATTGATATATTTCATGTACGTACATCCATCTCCCCGTGTTCAGTGTAGTAAGCATGTGTGTATGTATGTGTATGTGTAACTAACATTTTTTATTTTGTTAATTTCATGTGTATATAGGTAACTGGAAATGATAATGTATATACATAAATGTAAATGCAAACATGCAATGGCATGGGTGATTTTCTCTTTACATACATACGTATGCTCATACTCCAAAGGTTGATTCTAAATCTACAAAATGCCACAGGCTCCCTGCTAGAAATCTTTCCTTAATGAGATATTGTGTTGGATTTGCTTGAGGGTCACATACACAACCAAGGTTCTATACTGTGTTGCCCACTATAGGATGGTTGAGAGGGGAAAGGAGACAAGGCCTTACCCTAACTGGGCAGCCAGACTGTTGTTTCAAAACTGCTGAAGCAGCCAGATCACCTGTGCGTGTGACAACCCAGTCTGTATTTCTAAAATAATGTTATTTATATAGGTGTGTGTGTGTGTGTGTGTGTGTGTATGTATGTATGTATTCATTCTCATCCAACTGGGGTTAAGCTTTGCTCAGCTGCTTTCAAAGTGACTGGAAGTAGACAACATGAGGAGCTACAGCCAACTGAGTGGCTTTCCATCTGCCTCTGCTTTGCTTGGAAATAACCAGCCAGAGCAATGGTTTTAGCTTTATTCATTTGTTGTTGTTGTTCTGATCTGAAGCAGAGGCTGACATGAAACAAACATAGCATTTCCTTTTGAAAATTGAATTCTGAAGTTGGCTTCGTCTTTCCAGAATCACAGTGCTATTGCAGTTCCTTCCTAGCTTTGTGAATGTCATAAACAATTTGCATATAAAGCTCCAAATCTGGAGGTAATGACCACATTTGTGTTTTAGGATTTTTGAGGGGAGGGGTTTGATATTTAGTGGTTATGAAGGGATTTGTTGAGATTTGTGGGATGAATGGAACTAGTTTCCCCTATACAGGAGAAATCAAGAAATGGGGAAACAAATTCATAATAAAGAACACCTTTGCCAGTCTTTCACTGGCAATTTTTAAGGAAACACAGCAAAATGCAAAGTCATACAAATGTGGCTTTTTGAGGAACTTCATTAGCATCACCCACAAGCCATAGTTTACAATAAATGGGCACTGGGGCCCCCACAGGTCATGGCCCATAGCCAGCTTGCTGCAATGGAAGTGACGCTTACAGTAAGGCGAGTTCCCTGGATACGATGTATGAGGTATGGATGACAGTACATTATCTAAGCCAGTTGCACTGTAGTGATTTGAAATTGGAAGACACTTAGTGGAGCAAGTAGGGGGGGGAAAGGGATACTAGAGAAACACAGTGCATTAAAAGTCTCTCAGCATTAAATATGCTTAGGAGAGAGAAGAAAAAGAATATTCTTAGAAAAGATTTACCATTATTCTTTAGCAGTAGGTCCTTCCCCTCCCCAAACACACACTCACACGCCTACACATCCCTACAGACAGAAATGAAAAGGGATTTCCCTCACTCAGAACATCCTTAGCATATCTTGATATCTTGAATCTTTTGGGGCCATAAGGAAAAATACTTGTTTTAGGGAGAATAAGGATTTGAGAATCTTGGCTATCAAGATTGTCATTTCTGTTTTCCACACATGCAGTGAAAGGCAAACCATGCAATTTTGACTTAGCTTCATTTCGATGCTGGTGATTGGATCACGGCTGCTCTTGCAGATACAGTTGAGGCCTATTAACTTGAGAGTAATCACAAAGGGACCCGTGATATGTACAGAATCACATTCTCCAGGGGAGACAACTTGATGGGAAGTATGGCTGCATTGCCTGGGTTCTAACCTCTGCTCCACTGTGTACAGGATGTGTAAACTTGGGCAAGTACTTAACCTCTTTGCGCATCCGAGTCCACACCTGTAAAACGAAGCTAATAGTAGTTCCTATGTCTACTACATAAGTCATTATATGTGAGGCAATGGGGCAGAGCCTTCGCACACAGCAAATGCTCAATAGATACTAGTTATTAGTACTAGTAAGCGAACGTAAGCCTTGGGGTCAGGCAGAATCAGCTTTAGATTCTACTTCTGTGTTTTTTTGGCAAACGATTTAACATTTCTGAGGCCCAGACAGTTTCCAATGCATAGAATTGCAGGGTTGCTATAAGCATGAAATCCTCTTGTGTGCCACAGGAAGGCCCAGTGTGTAGAACATAAGAGATGCTCAGTAAAAGTTTGTCTTTCCAAAAGTAGAGAAGAAAATATCCCTATGGCGTAAACTATCATGTTCATCTTTCCTCATAATTGTTTGGATCTTTTCCTTCATTATATTTGGAGGGAGGGAGTGAATTTTTCTAACTTGGGATTTCATGGTAGTTATTGGCCAGGAGGGGTGGTTCCTCAAAGTGATTGAAGTTGCAAACTCTGTATTTGATGTATAGTGAGAAATGGAAGCTTGTTAGTAATGAGACGTAAAATTGTACCTGGCTTGTCAAAAAGACACTCTATACCTGACATTTTTGGGGAAAAAAACCCCAAACACCATAAATATGCTTCTTCATTGTGATGATTTGGAAACTGTCAGATTCTCAAGCAGAGAAGAAGGCAAATTAGGCCTCACAAGCCTCTCCAAATACAGAGAGAATAGGAAACTGATTTTGCAATACTACAATTTGCACATGATTCTAATGAGAAAATCTGAGGGGATATCATGGCAATATGTCTCCCCAGTGGCAGCTGATCATTATATATATATACTCTCATTAGAGATGGTACCAGACACCTTTAGGAGTGTGTGTCTAGCATATTTCTGTCTTAGAACTGACCTTCCATCCTTAAAGGACTGGCCCCTGCAGCCTTGTTTGTAACAAAGAACTTGCCCATCCCCCAGGCTGAAACTGGAACAGGATGGACACTGAGCCAAGCCAGGCCAAGCACATTGTTTGCTGGGAGTATGGAAGGGAACCTGCAAGGATGGCTGGGGCGCTGTGCCCTGCAGAAGCAGAGCAGAGGAAGTGGGACAGAGAAGAGGGAGGCGGGGAGGGCATGGGAAGAGGGCAGGCTCTTGCTCCTTGTTTCAGTCCCTCTGGAGGCTGAGCCCAAACTCCTGTGTGTGGATTCTATGTGAGTTACCTCTGTAGTTGTGCACTAATTTCTTTCTTTGCCTTAAAGCCATCTTGAGGGAATGTTGTTTCCCTCAGACCTAAACTTTACTAGGAGGAGTTCCCAAAACTTTACTAGGTTAGTCCCTAGATAGATGCCTCATGGGAAACTGGCCTCAAGTTGTGGATCCAAGGAAAAACCACTGAGAGATTTCCATGGACTTAATCCTCTTCTCTGTCCCCTAGATTGTTTTGAACACCTTTATTAATTAGGTGAACTGTGGAAGGTAAAGTCGTAACAAGATGGCCTTTGAAGAAATGGTGGTGACATCATGAGCTGCATGTCCCGTAACTCTGCGTGACTAGAACATCATGTCATGAAAGGATTTTGAATACTCATTTTTAAGGAAATGCAGTATGATATAGCATTTAAGTAAAATAGTAAGTTTCTATTGTAAATGTTGTAAGTTATTGTAAATGTTTGTAAAATAGTAAGTTTTTATTGTAAATGTTGTAAGTAGAACAATACTAACAGGAATTGTTTGCAAAATGGTGAATAGAGAATCACTATTGGAATTATTTACCTTTTGTAAATGACCATTTATTTCAAAAAAAGTAATGTTACTATTCACACAGTAAAAAGAAGCTATTTGCTTCTCTTGAGAAATATGTCTTCATTAAGCTATATATATAAATAGCTATATATATATATATATATATATATATATATAGCTTAATGAGAAAATATATATATTTTAAGTGACAAGGTCTTGCTTTATTGCCTAGGCTGGAGTGCAGTGGCACAATCATGGCTCACTGCAGCCTCAACCACCTGGGCTCAAGTCATCCTCCCGCCTCAGCCTCTTGAGTAGCTGAGACTACAGGCCTATATCACCATGCCTGGCTAATTTGTAAATTTTTTTTTTAGAGACAAGGTTCCTCCAGGTTGCCCAGGTCGGAGCCTTATATTGTTTATGTGACTAGTATACCTCCTTCCCAGAGCAGATTCCATATCTTGGTGGGTCACTAAGTTTCTCTGTAGAATTAGAAATAGAATTAGAAATGCATAAATATTCCTTTCCCTGTGTTTTCTGGATGCTTTGATCCTCTATGCTGTTGACCTTCTTGCTTCATTTCAATGTTAATTTTCAAAATGGACCATTACAATTCACTTGATTTGAAAACAAAATTCCAGCCCACGTAGTTCTTTTTTTTTTCCCCCATGTAATTCTTTCTGAGAGTTAATTTATTTCCAAGCTATCAAAATTTAAAAATGTTTTGGAGATCAAAGTGGCAATTCAGTTTTGCGAATCTGGTAACTCTAAAAACTCTGAGATTCTTATTGCTACTTCTATTTTATTTTATTTAGTACAATGGGAAGTATGTGTGCTACTAGCAAAAGGCCCATGCAGTTAGAAGATTAGCCAACATGCCATTCTTTGTAAAAAATGACAATTGTAACTATCAGATCCAAAGTTATGATTGAGAGAGGCCAGGGGGCTGGAGAATGACTAGAGTTAATAGATTTGGTGCTGTTCTTTGCTTTTTTTTGGTTTTCTTTTTAGTAGCTGTAGGGGTATATGTGTAGAAAGTAAGGTGTTCCAGTTCCTGCAGACAGTGACCCTATTTTCAATTTCAATTGAAAACAATATCTAGGGCATATTCTTGGGCAGCCAGGCCAACTGGTTTATTTCTAGTGAGCTCTGTGAAGAGCATGTTTAAAATACTCCTGAGGGTTTACTTGGGAGCTGAAGTTGTTTGATATTACAAGGCTTATTTTGAAATGATTGATTCCATTTGTGGATAGTGTCATTTCCTGAAGTTATGAGTCAAGATTATTGTTAAACATTGACAGACCCTGTTGAGGATTTTCTAAATATGTCCAGTGGCTTCCTACATTTTATTTTAGTACTAATCATTCACATCTAGACCATGATGGAGGATTCTAACTGGTTTTGCCACAACCTTGACTTCAACGTCAGCTCTGGGCTTGGTTCATTAATGTCTGCTTTCAAGTCTGAGAGGTCTGGCTATTATTCACTGTGATGCTAATGTTTCCTCCTAGTCCTAGATATTAATAAATGGGTGTGGTTGCTTTCAGTCCCCTGCGGCTTTGAGTCACAGCCCACATTCACTTCTAGCCAGTGTTTTGATCAGTGATTCTGTAGTGAGGATAGTTTTGGCAGGGAACTGTCAGCTCCTGTAGCAAGCTCTACCCTGCTGGGGTTCCCATACTCTAAGTTGACCAGCGCAGTGAATCAAAGCATCCAGAAAACAGATGGGAGGGGATATTCCTGGACAAACCATGGTCTTTGCTTGCAGTGACATGTGAAGTTTTTTAGCTTATCTACCAATTTTTTTAATGGAGACAAAGGGAGGGAGTGTTGTGTGATGGGCCGAGAGGACAGTGGGTTGGTGGAGAAATCAGTGGGAAGGGGTGAGACTAGGTTTGGACAGGAAAAATAATAAGAATTGTGCAATATGTTAACTTTTTTTTTTTTAACACCTTGCTAAACCACCAAACTTTTTCCCTCAGATGTGACCTTGATTTTTTTTGAAAGTTAGAAGCATAAACATGCCAGATAAGCACAAAAACTCTGAGCTTACATAAAGCATATAATGATGTTATCAATAAAATTTTAAAACGGAATTACCATAGTGGTACGTATTTAATTATGCACACACTTCTTACTGTGCTATATAGTAATAATAGCAAGCGAATCACATAAACACTGTAGCTGGTGTTACTTTTAATAGGGAAGGTAACTAATATTTATTGAATCCCTAATATCTGCCGGGCTCCATGCTGGGTGCTTTACATATGTTATCTCATTTAATAGATAGCTAACAAGGTGTTTCCAGGCTCGGTGTGGGCAGAGGAGGGAGAAATGATACTTCTGGGCCCTTCTAAAGATGCAGAATTCTCTTTTCCTTGTCAGGGGCACACATTTTCCCATTGGTCCAGGCATCTGTCACATCTCCTTGGTTTAGGAATGTGTGCTTCCTGAGCCCTGGAATCTTCGTCACCCCTGGACAGAGTGAGGACACAGTGCCCAGAGTTGGGAGTTGACCGAACCTACCTTCAGATGGGATTTCTGCTTGAAAACCAGGAAGCAGAACTCAGAGTAAGTCAATGGTTTTTGAGGAGAATGTGAACAGGAGACTCACTGCAGCCCCCAGCACTACTCTCCTCTTTCTCCCCCAACGCACAGCCTCCCAAAGAGAAGAGAAGGAAGCCAAAGGGTGTGTTTCAGAGAAGGCCCCACCACCTTCACCCCTCTTATGCCCTTCCAAACATGTTCATTGACAATAGCATTTCACTATTTAGAGTCTGGCTCTTTCATCTTTTGGGATTAGGGAATTCTTTGAAAGTCTGACAACAATCTTGACTACACTCTTCAGAAAAATGTACCAATATTTACACTTCAGGTTAACATTCCTTGATTTAGAGATTCACACAGACCACCAAGGAAAAGCTCTGGGAGGATGAGGGAGGTAGTTGAGAGTCTATCAGCCATTGATTCTCTTGAGGATGATACTGGGATGGGGTGAGGAGCTGGGGCTGAGATTAGAAGAAGCAAGGATAGGAGAACAGTGCTGAGAGCACTCATGAAGGTGCCTACAAGGAAGCGAGAAGGAGCCCAGAGGGGAAAAGGGAAAAGAGACAACAGAAAGGGCCCTTGAAATGGTAGTCCAAGGGGGAGATGGGAAATTCTAAGTCCAGGAAGACAATTAAGTCGGGTAAGAAAGTGAGGTATTGAGATAAAAACACAGAATTGCAATAACAAGAAGTTGTTTACTACAATATGTTGAATCCTGAATGGTATATAACTTAGTGTGAATTACGCTTTCTAGACATTCAACTGCTATCAAAGAATAATTGCCATGCAAAATTATTTATATTTGTGGAGCAAATGACTTTAGGCACTAAGGCTTTTATCTCTTCCCCTGAGGAACCTTTTGAACTTTGTTTTCTTAAACTCTATGCCATCCAGGCAGGTGTGTTACCGGAAAACTTCAAGGATCTTGAGTTATTAGCCCTTATTATTGGTGCTGCCACCATTGACATGCCCTAGATGCCCCCCACCCTTTTTTTTTTGTAAGAGATTCATTATTGGATACTAGTCAGGCATCTTACATTAACAACTATTGTTTGATTTCTGTTTCCTTTTGGTGAAGTGAAAAAAATTATTTCAATTTTTGGAGCAGAGAGGATAATATGTCATTTTGGTAAAGTTACTGCCTATATTCCATCACTGAGAAAATGCTAGCCATATGTGATTGGTTGAATTGTGTCCCTCCTAGAAGATATGTTGAAGTCCTTACCTCTAGTACCTATGAATGTGGCCTTATTTGGAAATAGGGTCTTTGCAGATATAATCATGTTAAGATGAGGCTGTTAGAATGGGTCCTTAACCCAATATTGAGGCAGGAGAATAGGGTCTGAAGGCAGAGAACCTAAGGCCGATTCATGCTGACTTCCTTATTTTTAACTGACAACTTATAATTGTAATATATTTATGGGGTACAAGGTGATGTTTTGATATATGTATACATTGTGAAATGACTAAAGCAAGCTAATTAATATATCCATCACCTCACAGTCTTCTTTTTAATGGTGAGAACATCTGAAATTTACTGTCTTAGCAATCAGAAGGAAAAGGAAAACCCCAACTTTTCACGCCTAAGTAACTAAAGGACCAGAGGCTGCTTCCTTTGCACTCCCCTCCCCTTTTTGCCTAGCAGATGGAAGATTGAGAGTACCTCTGATTGGTACTCCTATGCAAACCAATTGCATAGGAGTGTAACTTTGTAACTTCACTGCAGCCTCTGAATGCGGGCCAAGTCTTCGTTTGCATAGGAGTGCAACTTCGTAACTATTTAGCCTCTGATTGGTTGTGGAAAGCAACCAATCAGACGTTCGCATAGGAGTGTAACCTTTATAACTTCACTTCAGCGTCTGATTGAGGGCCACTACTTCATTTGCAAGGGGTGTATACCAAATGGCCAATGGGAAACCTCTAGAGGATATTTGGACCCCAGAAAATTCTGTAACAGGGCTCTTGAGCCCCTCTACTTGGCCTGCTCCCACCCTGTGGAGTGTACTTTCATTTTCAATAAACCTCTGCTTTGTTGCTTCATTCTTTCCTCGCTTTGTTTGTGCATTTTGTCCAATTATTTGTTCAAAATGCCAAGAACCTGGACACCCTCCACTGGTAACAATATGACTGATGTCCTTCTAAGAATAGGAGCAGACAGACACACAGGGAAGGACGTCATGAGAAGATGGGAGAGACAGGGTTTGGGCTCATGCTGCTACACACCAAGGGTTGCCTGGGGCCATGAGAAGCCGGAGGAGCCAAGGCAGCTCCTCCCCTAGTGGCTTTGGAGGGAGCATGGCCCTCCCAACATCTTAATTTTAAACTTCTACCTTCCAGAACTGAGAAAATAAATTTCTGGTTTTTTTTTTTTTTTTTAAGTCACCCAGCTTGTGGTACTTTGTTACGTCAACTTAGGGAACTAATACACCGTGAATAATTATTTTTCTATAGTTAGTAATCATTTTGATCCGATTTTGAATGAGTTCTGTAGTTTTATATACTGTTTGAGATAGAATACTCGTGAGTAATAAAAATCCAAAATATTTTCCCAATTAATATTAAATTCAAATACCCTACTTGTATAGGCCACATATGTAACATTTATATATGTGATGACTCAAATTTACCTTTTCACAAAATGCAAAATTGCTATTTTCCTTTTAAAACTAAAAAATTAATGTATTACCGTTAGTGAACAGAAAATATAAATAACAATGTCATATAATTCTTTAGTACTTATTACCTGAGATATTCTAAATAAGATTCTGACTTAAAAATACCAAAAGATATATTTACTCCTAAATCAAAAAATTACTTCAAAATAAATACTTTTAAGAAAGTTTTTAAATATTGCCTGACAGTCACTATTTGTGTCTAGGACATCTAATTATTGAAAACAATGGCAAAAAGAAGAGAAAATCACAAATGGCTAAGTAAAAAGCCTCTGCAAAACAGCTTATGCAATAAATAAACCATATGGTCAAGGGATATCAAAAGTCTCAAATTTATTTGGAGACCAGAGTCCATCTGATCCTGCAAATTACCTTCAGGGAAAGATGGTGGTGCTACCCTAGTGACTCCCATGGGTGTCTGTCATGCGTATGACTTCCAGGACTGTTTTAAACAGCAAAGACGACACCCAATTCTGAGATGTGATTAGCTGAGTAAGTACAGCCTTTGTAGTGGTGGTTGCCTGTTTATGCTATTGCCTCCCTGCCCTGCATAAGGCTTCTGTGAGCTGCTCCTCCTGTTAAATTAGATGTGTTTTGGATCTTACTCAGCTTCTTACTTTTTTGTCATTTGCCTAAGTGAAATTTATCATAAAGTCTGTTGTTTTGAATTCAATGCCAGGAAGACTAAATGCAAATGTACCCAAAGGAGTTCATTCCAAGATGGCTCTGAGATGTGAATATCATTGCATAATCATATCAAGGTCACTTGTATTTATTTTTTCCCCCCTAAACAGTTTCTTGACTTTAAAATGCCTTTGGAATTTTAAACTGAAAATTCTAATCCCTTTCAGTGAGCTCAGTCTCTATGCAAAACTTGCTTCCCGCCTGCCAAATTGAAAGCATCTGGATGGAATACTGAATTTAGGTCATTTTTTTTTTGTTTGTTTTTAAAACCAGTGTGTCCTCCTCTAGAAGAAAGGAACTCAAATCCAATAACATCACACAGAGAAGAAGGTCAAATTGTTCCAACAAGAGCTTTTCTTTTCAACAGTTGGTTGGAATTGAGTATGGGACACTTTCCCTCTTCCCTGTCTCTCCTTCCCCAGACACCAAATCTCGATGCCTGATTTAAATTTTTGAGGAGTTACAGCCTTTCACTCTCAGTTGTCAGTATAGCACCATTCTCTCCTAAGAGGAATGATTAGAGTATTCCTAGTTAATAACCTGAGGTTAAGCAGAGGGGAACAACACTTTTCCATCTTCCCAGGGAAGGCTCCTGGAGTGGTGTAGACAGGGTTTCTCGGACTTGAAAGTGCATAGAAATCCTCTGAGGGTCGTGCCAGCCTGCAGATTTTTCTGAGGTCACCCCGGGATGGGGCCTGAGCTTTTGCATTTCTGAAAAGCTCCTAGGTGGTACCAACAACTGCTAGTTGGTGGACCACATCTTGAGTAGCAAGGAGTGGCACACTTTGAGAACATCTAGTTTAGGTCAACTTTTTGGGTCCAGACTTTCTCCCAACACCTGGCCATTTCTGGGCTTAGTATGGTGGTGTGCATATAGGACTTAGCATTAGTATTTACCACACATGGATGTCATTCCACCACTTCCTCTTCCCCCTTCATCCCAAATCTCTCCCCACGAGATGCACTAACTGGTATTTTAAAAATCAGTGTTTATAGAAACTTGCCATTGCAGAACAAACATTTTTAATTGAGGTGAGTGTGAGAAAACAAGGGAAGAGGTTTATCTACATTGAACCTATATCCCATCATCAAAAAATTCAGAATATAATTTTACCAGAGGTGATAGAGTGTCCTTACTATGTACTTAGCACTAAGGTAAGTAATAGCCACAATGATAGCAAATTGAGACATATTTAATTTTCAGCTTTTCAAAAGCTTTAAATAAAAAAGATGATAATAATATGACCAAAGCTATTATATCCACAGCAGCACTTAAGACTGATAGATATAATGTTCCACTTAGGAGCTATTACCGTACGATTAACTAGATGGTATTAAAAAGAAGTTTCTTAACACACTTAAAGTTGTAAAGCTGTTCAGAAATAGATCTGTGCTTCTCAAGTAAATACAAACAAGGACTGCAGTCATTTTAGTGGATAATAAAAGAAATCAACAAGCCAACTCCAGCTCCCCATGGATGAGATTTAAAGCAACAAATCTATGCTACTTTATGCAATTAACATAAAATATACTTAAATTTGGAAGATTTACTCTGCCATCACCTTCCCACACAACAAACACAAATCCTGGGCTAATTTGCCTTCATTAATTCACATGCAATTGCAGGGCTGATTTCTGCTTTCAGATGCTTATGTGCAATCTAGCTTCAAGTTAAATTACTGCCTATAGGGCCCTTTAGCCTCTGTTCAGATCCTGAAGGAGTCACAGGTTATACACATCATAAGCCTTAAGCCTGATTCCCCAACCCTGAGGGAGGCTCTGTTGCTGCATACAGAATCAAAGGGGTTTGTGGAGAACAATCGCTTGCCAATTGTCTGGCAGAACTCAGACCCAGCTGCTTGGCTCTGGAAGGGAGAGGGCTGTGGTGGTCTCGTGTGGGAAGAGATATTTTCCAAGATGCCTTTTTGATGGGCAACTTTCCTGACCCTGCTTTCCCCCAAGTATGGCAAAGAATGGGCCTAATAAATTATGATTGAGGGCCAAATACATCATTAACAACTTTTGGTGTTTTGGAGTTCTTTTTAGAACAGGATTTTTAGAATGTTCCACTATTCCTCTTCAGTAAGGAAGACCCTATTCTGAAATAGAATAAATACTACAGAATATTTCAATATTATCACTTACAGTAAAATAAGAGGATGGAGGGACACAGGAAGGAGGTTGTAGGGAATGAGAAGGCAACCAGATGGAGACGGTTTCATAGCAAGACTCAGGCAGACAACAAAAGAGAAGCAGAGCTGGAGAGAAGAGGCAGGATGAAGAGGAAATGCCATGATCAGAAAGACAGTCATGTTTGTTTAAACACACACATTATGCTGTAGATGGGTCTTATTTAAGAGTGTTTGAAGGAAGACTAGCTCCTTTACTCATAAAAGGAGTTGACTGATAACCCAGATTATTCACTGATAATCTACATTTTAAAATTAGGACATAAGAGGGTAGCAGCTGTGTGAGGTCAACTGGGACACAGCCAGCTATGGATTGCCTGGATGGAAAACGGGGTGGGGTAGAGGCTGGAGAATTCTCAGCTTTCTCTGTTTTAAGTTTTGGTTTTCCTCAATTCCCAAAGAGCTAAGATCTTGCCAAGTATTTTACGTATTTTATATTTAAAAAAAATAACACCAATGATGAGGGAAAACCTCCAAACATATTATTTGATCCTTCCATCATATTTGATCCTTCCAACAAGTCTGAGAAGTAGAAGGAACAGGCATTCATACCAGTGTCATCCAGTCAAAAGGCAAATGAGGAAACAGACCTGGCATTGAATTTCTTGGAGAAAATTACCCAGCTAGGAAGAAGTAGTCATATTCATAGTGGTTAAATAGGGAGTGGCTCTGCCACCAGGATATTTTGGGCAAGTAATTTAACTTTTCTGTGCCTCAGTTTCCTCATCTATGAGGAAAATGAGAATGATAATAAGAATACCTGACTTTTAGGGTGGTTGTTAGCATTAAATGAGATAGTACAACAAGCACTTTGAACAGCATTTGGCAAAACTCTTAAGTGCTAAATAAATGCTGGGTATGACTGTAATTATTAAGAGAGATTAAGCTATTCAGACCAGGTGTTCTAGATTCACATCCCAGAGCTCATTTTAATAAAGTATAATTAGACAACCACTGAGGAATCAGTGAGAAATCAGAGATTACTGCCTCTTTTCAGAATCAGGGAATGCATCAAACACACATGATGCTCTACAATGGAAGAGAAAACAGAGGTTTCAAGCAGAACACAAGGTCTATTTAGAAGGTTTCTGACTGGAAAAAGTTCTACCAGAAATGCATTCATGCACTGAATGTTTGTCTCTGCCCTAAAATTCATATGCAATTCTAACTCCCTAGAAGGTGGGGCCTTTGGGAGGTACTTAGGTCATAAAGGTGGAGCCTTAAGGAATGAGATTAGTGGCCTAATAAAAGGAGATACAAGGGAGATGATTTCTGTCTCAACCATTTGAGGATACAACCAAGAGACAACCAACTGCACACCAGGAAGAGAACCCTCACCAGACACCAGATCTGCCAGCACCTTGATCTTGGATTTCCCAGTTTTCAGAACTGTGAGAAATAAATGTTTGTTGTTTCAGCCACTTAATCTATGGTATTCTGTTAGAAGCCTGAACTGCCTGAGACAGACTCATTAATCAAGAAGTCTTTTTTTGTGTTTTTTGTTTTTTTTTTTTAAGATAAAGTGTTTTATTGCAAAATGTCTCCCATCCAAAACTAGGTTTTTGTGGCTAAAAATGTTTTGCTCCCAATACATCTTTCTCCAAACTTTTTGTTTGTTTTTACAAAGTTATGTAATTATATTATCTGTTTAACCATGCATAGTTTTAATTTTTAAACATAAAAGCAGCTCTGTTAAGTTTAGAAGTCCTTTAAGCATTGGAGGGAGATTTGGTTTGTAGGTTTTAACTGCCAAATATAAAAAGTACATCATCTTGTGGTCTTACCCAGGAACAATGACAAAAAAAGAGACAATCCTAGGTATGGGAAAACCTCAGAGGGGTAACTCCCAAATCATGTAGAGAACATAGAATATCCAGGCCAGGTCACGCTTTGCATTTGATAACTGAAAGAAGGAAAGAAAAAATTCAAGCCTACTACTTCAAATACATTGAAGTTTATTATGTAGCAGCCACTTGGTTTCTATACCCACCTAGGAGCAAATAAAGGAATGGGGGCACCCAAACCATAGGCTAGAGGATTGAGGTTAGCAATAGACTGTGGAATGGGGCCACCCCAAACGGTGAAGCTTGTTAAATGATAGGGTTACGAGAGTTCATTTTTTAGAACTCTGTAGGGTAAATTCTACAGTGAAGGGGGTCCAGAATTTGAACTTAAATGTCTCTATTTAAACGTTTTCCAGTAATTTATGAAAAGTTCTTTACAAAAGCAATGCTCAACGTGAAGATGCTGTTACCTATACAATTTAGATAACAAATATTAATTTGACATAAAGTTGAAAGTTCATCATTTTGATGTCATTTAGAACAGAATTATAAGGTTCATTCTTTATGATAAATCATGTTCTTTTGCTTGCTTCTCCAACTTGAGTTCTCATATCTTTATATTCCCACATCTGGCAAATAATTTTAAACTTGTAGAATCTCTTAGAAGATGATGATGTAGTCAAAAATATTGTTAGGAGAATATGACCTTCCAGTGGTTTTATAAATAGCCATATTGAAGAAACCCAAAACATAGAATAAATGACTCAAAATTTGTGCCTCCTTAAGGTTATTTAAATTTGCATATTCATATTAAAAAAGAGCTGCCCTCTTTTCCAAAAAATAATTTCATTAATGGCTCCGGAATCTTTGTCTTACAAACTGGTCTATTAAAAATTTTACCCATCAATCGTATGTTTTAATTAACTAAACTACAGACTTTATTTGGATTTCTCCAATTTTCTCACTAATATCTGTTTTCTATTCCAAGATTCAATCCAGGATCCCACATTGTATTTAATTGTCACAGCTCTTTAGTCTCCTCTAATGTGTGACAATTTCTTAAATTTTCCTTGTCTTTCATGATATTGACACTTTTGAAGAGTACTGGGTAGGTATTTTATAGAATGCCTGTCATACCATTTAGTAAAATTTTCATACCTTAAAAATAGAAATCATAGAATTTATGAGCTGGAAGTGACTTCAGAAATCATTGTATTGATGAGTCCAAATTCCTGGTTTTACTGCCTTGGAAAGCAAGGCCTCCATGGTTTAAATGGCTTCCCTGTAGTCAGATGCCTGCTGAAGCAGGGCCAGGATCAGTACTCAGTTCTTTTGCCTCACACATGATGCTTTTCCAAGGCACCATGCAAATAATGCATCTGTCTCTACCCAATAAACACCTTACCACAATGGGGACCTACAAACCCCGAGGATGCTGTTTTATGCTGCAGGGGCATTGTTCACATAGAATGTCTTGTGAATGCAGTTACAAAGTCAGGTGGTACTATGTCTACTTGAACTATATATAAGATGATTGGAGGTGGCTTATAATAAAAGAGAGTGAAACAAACATATAGCAAGATCCTGCAGGTTATTTGGATATGATGTGATTGGCAAGTGGTCCTAGTCTTCTACCCAGACCTTATTTTTAGAAGAGGGTGGCTGAAAGGCAGAAATTTTTATCATTTTTGGCAAGGGACTGAGGTAGGAAGTGACTCCTCCTTTCACTTGAGACTTTATTTCAGTGTGCATTGTGTGTTTTCTTTGCAATAATCATTCTTTTCCTTACATGTCAAATAAATGAAAATAAGTTTTTATTCCTCCCTTTTCATTACAGACAGGTACTGGAAGGCTGACCAAATCCAAACCAAAACGAAAACTCAAACACTGTTTTCATTAATCTTGTAATTCATAACTCCATATTTTATGTAATAGAACTTCCTGTATCTGTACTGTCTGTGTTAAGGTGGAGTTTTGCTATAGTTACCAAAATAAGATACATAAGCTAACAGAGCGGGATAAAAGATTTGGAAACCACATATCTAACAAAAAACTAGTGTTTAGAACACATAAAGAACTCTCAAAACTCAACAGTGGAAAAAGCAAACAATCTAATTAGGAGGTGGGTAAAAGACATGAAGAAACGTATCACCAAAGAAGATATCCAGATAGCCAATAAGCACTTGAAAAGATGTTAAACATCATTAGTCATTAGAGAAATGCAAATTAAAGCCACTATGACATAGTGCCATACACCAATCAGAATGGCTGACGTAAAACAGTGCCAACACCAAATGCTGGTGAGGAAGTGGAGGAGCTGTGTTACTCATACATTGCTGAGGAGAATGTAAAATGGTACAAACACTCTGGAAAATACTTTGGCAGTTTCTTAAAAAAAATTAAACATGCAACTGCCATACCATCCAATGGTTGCACTCGGGCATTTATCCCGGAGAAATGAAGACATGTTTACCCAAAAATATGTACACGAATGTTTATATCAGCTTTACTAATAATGCCCCCAAACTAGAAACAACCCAGTTGTCCTTCATTGAGTGAAAGGATAAACACATTGGGGCACCTCCACAAAGTAGAAAATACTCAGCAATAAAGGAAGTCATTGATACATGCAATGCCTTGGATAAATTGCTGAGTGAAAAAGCAAATATGAATAGGTTAGATCGGCTGGGCGTGGTGGCTCACGCCTGTAATCTCAGCACTTTGGGAGGCTGAGGCAGGCGGATCACGAAGTCAGGAGTTCGAGACCAGCCTGGTCAACATGGTGAAACCCCGTCTCTACTAAAAACACACAAAAGATTAGCTGGGCACAGTGGCACACACCTATAATCCCAACTATTTGGGAGGCTGAGGCAGGGGAATCACTTGAACCCGGGAGATGGAGGTTGCAGTAGCCGAGATTGTGCCACTGCACTCTAGCCTGGGTGACAGAGCAGGACTCCGTCTCAAAAAAACAAACAAAAAAACAGAAAAGGTTAGGCCTCATGTGGTTCCTTTTGTATAACATTTTTGGAATGACAAAATTATAGAAATGGAGGTCAGATTAATAGTTGCCAAGGATTAAGGAGTGAGTGGAGGTGGGAGGGAAGTGGGTGTGGCTATAAAAGGGTAACATAAAGGGCCCTGTGGTGATGGAAAGGTTTTGTATCTGGACTATATCAATCTCAATATCCTGGCTGGGATGTTGGACTATAGTTACCAAGAAGTTAGCAGTGGGGTGCACTGGGTAAAGGGTAGTCAGGATCTCACTGTATTATTTCTTCATAACCTTATGTGAACTTATAATTTCCTCAAAACAAAGAGTTTAGAAAGAAAGGGGGCCTACTTTTTATTGAAAATACTTTTGTTTGAATTTTTAAAAATGATCAGATATTCACGAATTATTAGTGCAATAAAAATATCAAATAGGAGAGGGAAGGAGAATGTAAAACAGTTGTGGGTCTTAATTAAGGAACTGTGAAGACACAGAACTTGGCTCATTGCTTCCCTTCAGTCACAGCCAAGAGGGAAACATACAAGTGTTACATAGCTGTCATGTAGATGGAAAAATACAAGTAATTCAAAGACTGGTGCATATTTGGGGCCAAGATTATTTTCATATTATGTGGTATAAAAAACATATTAGAAATGCCTTATTTATACCTGTTTGTATATGGCGATTCCTGGTAGACAAATGCATTCATGCTTTTATTGGTATTATAAAACTTTGGGATTCAAGAACTCACTTTTCAATACAATGACCCATACTTTTCTTCTTATAAAACAGAAAATTTAAAGAAAATAAACAATCAATTTCTAGGTGGAAAAAACTGAGAATTGTTGGAAGGATGATAACAAACGTAGAACGATCCAGCCATTATTCTTGTTGGAATTGGTGTGTAACCGCTCTTTTTAACTTAGTTTTTGGTGCAAGAGTTTTGTGATAATTCTAAGTGGTGATAAAACATCTGTGATAAATAATTTTTAAAAACATAAAATTTCACACATGCAGTACATAAAAAAACAAAAATATCAAATACCTAGAGTTATGAAGACTGGAAATGAATCGGACATAGATGAAGACAATGATAAGAGTTAAACAATATAAGAACTGAATGGAATGAGGAGATATCACTGGAGGACTGTTGGGAGGGGGTGTTTTTTGTTTTTTGTTTTTTAATTCATCTGGAATAACCAGCACTGTGGAAAATAGTGAGTAGTATTTGTCCTTCCAGATACTAAATGTATTTTAAAGCTTTAATGATTGAATCATTGTGGTACTAAGACCACAACAGACAGAAAGATCAATGGAACAGAACCCAAATTTCAGAAATAGCTGACCACAAATAGGAACTTAGAATTCAGTGCATGTGGTATTTCAGTTCTTATAAAGGGAAAGCTTCTCAAAGCATCCCTAAGCAGTAGTGTGCTATTAGACATTTAACTATCAGCTCTCTGAAAAAGTATGTAAACTTTTCAGTCAACTGATTCTCCAAGAATGCTTCTCTTGATTTTTTTTTCTTTGACTCTGTAGTCAACATTCAGCCATGATTTGACAAATGGAGCTTATTCCAGTCTGCTAACTCTTTTCCCAATAAATTTATTGCCATTAAATCTGATATGTGGCTTATTGTTAAACTATTTCTCACCCTTGTATAAATTATTAATTAAAAACTCTTTCAGCTTCAGCACTAAATCAGGCCCTGATTTCTAGCACTTGCTGATTTCCATAGTATAAATGCTTCCACCATGACCAATATTAAGCTACTGACATAGTCACTGAGTGTGGAATTGGGAAGAGATGCAGGGCAGTACACCACTGCCAGGTATTCCCACTCTCCAGATGTGATAGTCATAACTGACTTCAAGAGCATAGATAATAGCAAATAATTAGGAACTGCTATACTTTGAGTATTTATTACCTTTGTTTTTTTATATAATTTAATAATTTTCCATAATTTTAAAATAATGGCTACATTTTACAAGTAGTTGAAAATTTCTGAAAATTTGACAGTAGGCTTTCATAAGCTGTTGTGCTTTTACTCCAACATACCGCTGTCCTGAGGCAGAACCACAAAGTAAAAGATTTTAAACTTCCTGAAATATTTAAATCATAAAGTAAAAAAAAAAAAGGTATAAATAACAGAAAATTGATTAGTTGCCTTTCTGAAAGGCAATTTAGCAATATATATCAAAATATAAACTTTACCAACTCTTTGACCAAGCCATATTTTATCCATTAATTCAACACGTTAATGAGAGTGTATTATGGGCCAGCAAGTTCTAAGAATTAATTTCACAAACGTATAAAGATGTACAAGGAGGAGGCTTACCACAATGTTTTTATTATAACAAAAAAGTCCAAAAAATGTTAAGTGTTCACCAACACAGGATTGGCTAAATAAATGATGGTTCATTGATATAATGGAATACAAAGTGAACATTAAAAATAAAGCTGGAGATCAATGTTTATAGTAATGGAAATATGGCCGTGGTACACTTAAAAGCAAAACCATTAGGTTTTAAGAGTATGTATAGTATGATCTCATTTTGTAAAAAATTATATCTCTATACATGTACATATATGTGTACAGAAAATCTGGAAGGATATGTACAAATTGTTAAAGAGGCAAACCTTTCTATTTTGAATGAATGGCTTATAGTGAACATGCATTACCTCTATAATAAAAAAAGTTCTTTTTAGTAAAAATTGCTATGATAAATACTTCTATGTCATAGTTGAAGAATGTTCTAGAAAAGGAGCTTTAGACTTGAAACTAAGTCTTTGGGGTTTTAATATCATTATCATTCCCTTTAGTTGGGTATCTCTTTGAAAATTCTCGTGGTAAAAAGTAAAAAGTTTCTTTTTTTTTTTTTTTTTAAAGGGGTTTGCCTTTCATCTTCATTTTCCTCTGGCTGTGTGACCTTGATTGGGATAATTACCTACTCTGAGACTTATTTTCCTTATCTGAGAGGGAGGTAGACTGTGTTCTCTTCCATGCTATTTACTCTCTCTCTGATGACTTTGAACCAGTTATTTAAATGTTCTGCTGTTTAGTTTCTCTATGGGAAATGGGGATAATGGTAATAGTGGTACCTATTTAATAGGGTTATTGTATTAAATGGAGTAAAATAATGTGCCTGGTATTGAATAGGTTTTGGTTATTCTTACTACATACAGAATAGGATGCTGCTGCTGCTGCTGCTACTAAAATATGCCTCAAAGATTTGTTGCGGGGATTGTGTTTACTAAAATATTGGCACCTAGTAAGTATTCAACAAATACAAGCTGCATCTACACTGAAAGTAATAGAATAAAAACATAGCCTAAGTTTTCTTTATTTCTAGAGAATAGCCAATATAATTTATCCCATGTCATATCCAGAATCTAAATAATAAAAGATTGAATGCAAGACTCTTGATTTTCATTTATTAAAGAAAATACCCCCTCCCTGTTCAGTTATCCAGTGTGCATATGTATGTGTGTGTGTGTATGTATATATTTTTTTTCTATTTTAAAATCTGGGCTGTCTTATTAAGCAACACAAATTATATTGTATAATTTTATTTCCAGAAATCTCTGTTGGATCATCCTAATTCTTTATGATTCCCTTAACTTAAAACAATTTGTACTGCCTTACTTGATATTCTCTGTAAGTGGAAGCCATACAATTATGCTATTTTAAATAATTTAAAGTGCCATGTTCCCTACCACCTATTCGCTTGGACAATATATTATTCTGTGTACATGGCTATCGGATGCCAACATGCTGCCTGGTCTATTAATGAGGAGCCATTAACCATGTGAGAATCAGAGACAATATATATATAAATGATATGTTTTAATTTAACACATGACAGCAAGGTAAGGCTGAGTGACAGATCATATTTAGCTACAAATAAGGGAAGAACTCATTGCTTAGAGTGTTCAAGTCACAGGTGAATAGCAAAAGGTTTTTATTCCTTCCCTGACAGAATAAATTTATCTCCTTAAAAGTCACCTTTATGCTTTCTACTTATCAGGAAGGCTGCATTCTGTATTTCAATTTTATGTGGACAAGACATTAATTTTAAGTGAAAGACATTGTTCTGTGCTGGAATTAAATGAGGTCGTTATAGGTTTGAGTGGTAAAGGTGGAGGGTTTGGGCTCATGTTTGACTTTAATGAGAAAAGTCCTATGTGAATATGGTCCTGTTAACTTTTCTGGCACCAAAAGCAAAATATAAATGGGGCAATGAGGTTGAAAGCCATCAGTAGCTTCTGTAAGTACCTGGAGTCGGGTGTTCATCTGATATCATCAGCAAGGAAAGGTAGCGTAAGAATATATGCTTTCCTTTCTCAGTCAAGAGATTGCTATGGCCGCTTAGAATTGATTTTACATAGAGGAACCTGAAGAGTGTTGAATTCTGCTGTTGAGAAAGGAACTTCAGAGGTCACCTTGTTTAAACCAAAGTTTAATCCTTTCAACAGTCTATCCACTTCTTAAATGCCTCCAGAGAGATATTTAGTCACTTCTCTTAATATGGAAATGTCACCAAATTGGCAGGATAGTAAGGTGATGATTAGGACAGAATATTTAAAACAACCTTAATATGTCCCATGTCTTCATGAAAACAAAGGAGTTTTGTTCAAATAAGGCCAATAACACCAATTCAGCTTGATTCAGGGAAGGCTCAGGTGACTGACTATAGAAGAGCATGAGCTAATTATTAAATAAATAACAACTAGTTTAACTTCCTCCTGCCACAGTCGCACTTCCTGAAAGGGCAGTTTACATAATTTTCACTTCCTCACCTCTTATTCATCACTTTCTATATCACCTGGTGAGACCTGGCTTTTGCCTTTTCTCATCAATTGAAATGGCTTTGAAACTCAAGATGTTTGTGCCCAGTCCCCAGACTCTGTTCAGACTTAAATTACTTGACCTCTCTAATGTATCTAATAGATGGGGAAAGCACTTACAAGTATTCTGAAATGCAAGGAATCCCATTATTCCCATACATGCTGTAATTGGGTGAGGGCTAGGCTTTCTATAGCTCCCCCTCAAAATTGAGAGGAGTTGAACTGTCCTGAACATGTCTATTCATTTCCTTTTTGATATTTAATGAGCACTAGGCCAAGCATTGTGTTCTCTGTCTTAGACATGTTATCTGATTCAGTGCCCTGCAATGTCAGTATTTGGTAGCTTTACCTTCATTTTACCGATGAGAAAACTGAAGTTCATAGTGAGGGTTGCTCAGGTTTATATAGCTAGTTAAGTGGTGGAGCCTGAGTTCAAAACCAGCATTGAGTCCTTGTTTGGTATAGAGTACCAGAGGACTGCTGAGAGCAGCTCTTGTGTGGGTAGAAATCGGCTGCCCAGGACATCTGTTGCAGTGGCAGGAGCAAGCGTTAGTTGGGGTGGTAGAATGTTACTGAAAAGAGGAGGCTAGGAGAGAAGGAGTAACCTCACGTATATGTGAGAGTCGGCAACACGGATTCAGACTGGCCATCCAGGGGAGCAGAGGACAGTGACTAAAGTCATGATGTGAAATTAAATTTAAACTCTCCCCAAGGAGAATTGTTGGCTTAGCTCTTCAAGCTTACAATGAATAAATGTCTGCTTACTGCATAAATCATAGACTTTGCTCACCCTTTTCATTGCTGCATCCTTAAGCTTTAATTCAAAGGCAATTAATAAATGTTTATTGAATGTTACAATTCCCTTTCCTCCTGAAATTCTCTAACATCTAGGAAACCACACAATCCAGATTGTCCTCCCAACTGCCTGGCTGCTCGTCGCCAATCTCTTTGTGCGTTGTATTTTCTCTTAGATCTCTTGATGTTTCAAGAGTCCACCCTTACCACACATGTTAAGTGTCCATATCTTCCCCGCATAACCATACTTAACGTTTTAGGGGGATTATAAACTCCAACCAGTGGCTTTAGCTATCCTGTCTAATGCCTCCAGTATTGTGAATTCAGTTTAAATTTCTCTCCTGAGCAACATAGCTGTATGTCCAACTATCTCCTGGTAAACTCTACTTTGGATTCCCACAGGCATCTCAACATCAATAAATCTAATATGTCCCAACTGAACTCACTAGGTCCCCATATTCAAATGTTCGTGTTTCTTTCTCAGTGTAAATTTTTCCCTCAAGGGGAAGGTCTAGAACTTTCATTAGCTACTTTAAAAGTTCTGTGGCCCCAGAAAAATATAGAACTATTTTGCATTCTTCCTAAGAGAAAACTCTTTCCCTTGAATCACAGTCCCAGTGGTTGGGGCAGATACTCCTGTGCAGATTGAAAAACGTTGGATATTGCAAGATTTCTCATCTAAATCTCATGCCTCTCGTGGATGTAACACAATTACTTGGTTTCCACGTGTGGCAACTTGCTTTGCTGTGCTACCAATCTTCGTGTGTTTACACCTAGTTCTGCCTTTAGGATGAGCCTTCCCGACAGTTTGCTTTGGACTACTCTGTTAAATGGAAATGAATTGAGACAAGGACAAACCTATCCAAGGATATCAAAAAGAGAAAACTTTAAAGAAGGACAGAGAAGCAGCTATAACAAATGATCCAGAAACAAAAAGAATGAGAAATGAGAAAAGGTAATTAGGGGGATTAGAAGGTACTTGATAATTAGGGGGATTAGGAGTACCTCCTAATCTGAGTAATTTGAATAAACTGATGGAAATTGTGGAAAAGAAAGATTACAAGGTGATGAAGAAGAGAGTAGATAATGAAGAGGGTGTAAAAACTTATAAGGTACTGGAAAGGGCAGCCGTGAAATTCCTGACCATGGAACCCAAACTGAGAGATGACAGACTTGAAGGATATGGAGAAAAAGATTCAAGTTCTTGGCGGAGAAGGTCATGTTCAGAAGCAAGTAAGGTAGTGAGAGCGGTGAGAGCAGGAAACAGTTAAAGAAGGAGAGCTCCAGAGTGAAAATCTTGTGTTTGATGGTCCCTTCAGTGATGCTGATGCGGTTGAGGTGTGTTATTTTTATGAATAGTTGAGCAGAATGGAGGTGAAGTGGGTGAGAAAGTGTGAAACAGTGTGTATGTAGTTTTACAACGTGTCGGTAAATCCTTTGATATTTTTCCCTCGTGAAGTATAGTATAATTTCCTTCTTCTTAGGTATGGCTAGCCTTAGTCATATGTTTCTAACAAATAAAATGCAATGCATATGATGCTGTGTGGGTTCTGAGGCTAGGCCCTAAGAGGTGATATGGCTTCTGTCTGTCTCTCTCTCTTGGGATGCTTGCCATTGGAACCCAGCTGCTATGCTTTGAGGAAGCCCAGGCTACATGGAGAGATCTATATACAGGGGCACTTAAGCCTGGGACCTCAGCCTAGGCTGAGCTCCTGGACAAATCCAGCACTAGCTTAGCAGTCCTGGAGGTGAACCATCTGGAAAGCAGACCCTCAAATCTTGGGTTGACCGGCCCCAGCTGTGGCCATGCAGAGCACAGAGGAGCCCTCCCTCCCAAGCCCTGCCCACAGTGGAGATTTGTGAGAAAGATAAATGATTATAGTTGTCTCAAGCCATTAAGTCTGAGTGGTTTGTTTGTAGCAATAGAAAATTGGAATAGGGTTTTAGCAATGTACTAAACAGACATATCTGTATCTGTCAGTGTGGTTGTCCAAAGAGCAAGAATGTTGGACTTTGAATAATCTCAGTTCAAATCTTTGACCACTTATGTGACTTAGAATAGGTTACTTAACATTTCTGAGCTTCATTTTTCCTATCTTTAAAATGAGAATAATGGGACCTGGTGGGATTGTTGTGACATTTGGAAGTAATTAATATAAAGCTAATGGCTGCCAGTTTAAAAAATTGTGGCTATTCTTTTTATTATTAGGAAAACTTAGAGGTTAGGCTTTAGAATCAATTCGATTTGTGTTTTCTTTCTGGTTCCATTGCTAACAACTCTGTGGCTTAGGGCAGGTTATAGAACTTCTCTGATCTGTGGATTTTTTTTGTGTAAATGAAGGATAAAACCTACCTTGCAGGGTTGTTATAGATTAGAAACAGTGCCTGTAAGACACCACATAGTGACCAGCACATGGTAGGCACTAAATAAATAGTAGATATAATTATAAATATAATAATTACTATTTTAACTCTAAACTTATTATGGCTGCTGGCAGGAGTAGGGCAGACTAGAAAATTCATAGCCAAGCTTTAAAACCTTTGAAAGAATTATAAGAAGGTGGTAGGCATTAGTAGAAGATAGTAATGAAGTTTCAGAAAGGATGATATTAATAAATGATATAAATTTTCAAAGAAGAAACTTTTGAATGATGAGAGCAGAATAAAGACTTAGAATAGCATTTAGAGCAACCCCTTTCTTCCACTAGTACTGGGAATCGGAGGAAATAGGCTAAGGAGATTTAAAAAGTAATGAGTTTCTAAATATTAGAAAAGGCCACAAAACTCCAACATAATGAATTTGAAATTATGGAGAACAAGGGAGGTCAAGAGACTAGCAGGAAAGTAATATGATTGATAAGCAGGATTATTTTGAGGAATTTTAGTAATGAAGAGGAAGGTTTAAAGCTCTGCCTCATTCAACAGACAGCTCATGGCTGTAGTTTGCTGTGTCCTCTAACATTAGCCACCCATGTAGACTTGCACAGGACTTGCACCTCTCCGGCAGCCCTCCCCCTTTGGGTTGAATCTCTCTTGACCTTCCTCAGACAGATTAATCTATTTTCCTTTAAAAGACTACCAGCAAGTAATTGACTATCTCAATGCCTGAGAACCTCCATTTACCAACTTTTCCCATAGCTGCCAACTTCAGTCTGTTTTTACAAGGGTATTAGCCTTCAAGCATATCCCATACCATATTTAATAGCCATTGAACATCCCTTTTGGTCTGGACATAAAAACAAAATATACTCAACAGTTCCCAAGAAAGATATATGTCAGCATCTGGAAACATTTTTTAAAAATTGTTTTATCTGTCTAATCATGTATACACCTGTCTTATATACCCATACCTTTGATATAACATCACCCATTCATCTGACATTTACTGAGTATCTACTATGTATTAGATACTAGTCTAGATACCCTACCCTTTTGGAGGTTGAAATCTATGGTGCAGAATGGGGAGGGAGGCAGCAGTGACAGAGAGATGGACCATAAATAAATAAATACACAAGTATTTATTTAAGAATGTACAAGACATGCAATATACCTTGACTAGCTATAAGCCCCAAACTCTAAAGGGTCTGAGAGAGTCCAGGTATTGGGTACATTCAGGGGAAAGAGTAACGGGTCCAGACAACTGACTTCCTGCCGACACTGTGCACTGGGGGTCACTGGAGATTCCCAGTGGTGGACTACCCATACCCTGGCTATCTAGGGCCATCTGCAATTTCCCAGATCCCTACCGGTGTTGTACTCTCTCCTTTTCCCTTTCTGTCCCCAACATGGTCTGTTGGGCCATTCAAATTCCTAATAGAGCACCATGGGGAGAGGGGTCCTGAAAGCTTCTCTAGAGACCAAGGCTGTCCAAATCGCAACCAACAGTGGGATAACGAGCTTATGCCAGAATGTAAATCAGTGCCCTGCATCCTCTATAAAAGAAAATCTCGCTATGGAAAAAAATGTCATCTGAACGACAGGGTGTGCTTAGTCATGCAGCTGATTTGCATTCTTTTGTGGGCTCCCTGTCTTGTTGCAGACTGGGAACAAATAGTTTGTGGACAGGTGCTGGTCCGAGGGCCACACTCTGAGTAGCACGGCTCTGGAGCATAGACTGTACATCTGGGATCCATGTGGCTGCATCCAGCCTGCAGTCATGTTTTCTTTGGCCTGCATACCGTTGTCAACACTTGAAAATATAAATATTTTAAATAAAATTCCACATTTTCAATAGCTCTTCATCATGTCTTTGTGTCCCTCCAACAGTTGATATGTAGAGATTCCATATTCCTACATAGCAAAAGAAAGATGGAACTGAGAAGTGATTATCCCTTTTATATGGGGCCTGTACCTTTAAAGAACCCAAGGGACATGTTTGGCCCAGTTTTTTCATTTATGCTGTTTGCTGGCCCTTAGAGGCATTTGATTTCAAAACCCCTAAGGATCAGTGGGCTCACTGAACAAGCACAGTTGTTGCTCAGCCCTGGGAGGAAAAACCTAGTAGGAGTGTGATTAAGAATGTCCCTTTTCTTCCTTCCTTTATTCTTTCACCCATTCATGAGGTCTTCTCTCCTACCCTTTCCATCATAAAAGTACTTACAACTTATCGCGTGGAAGCTGCTCAGTGATGAGACTGGGAAAGATGAATATGCATACGCTCTTTCACTCACAGCAAAATCACTAGTAAGTAGTTCCAATCTGGCAAGCACTGTTTTTTTTTCAGGATCCCGGGGAATTAGATCTTTAAATCTGAGGGCAAATCAGTGAGGGCCTCAGAAGGCCAGATCTGTGTGCCATTGCTAACTGCTCAGAGATGAATTACTGCTAACCTTCCCAAGAGAGCAGGTCAAATCAAAGTATTGCTTTAGAAAGTGCCTTTTGGTTTCTAATGGTTCAATGATCTTCTTGTAACAAAGATTCTCCTTTCACTGCTCCCTCTAATCCTTACAAATTTTACAAAATGGTGTTTGATCTGACTTCTGTGAAAGCACATAATAGTCTGCAGTTTTAGTTAGAGTCTTTTTGATGCCATTTTCCCATTGGTTTGAAGCCTTAATTGTATTCTTCTGTGCCGTATGAAGTATACTAATTGAAACTGAAAATTATAAGTGAGTACTTGTTATGATGCAGCAGACTTGATTTTGGGCAGCCCTCATTTGGCCAGACTTAGGTAAAGTTCTGGAAAACCACTGTGATGTTCTAAGACAGATGCCCTGCCTGGAAGTCCTCATGACCAGCATTTGCTTCTGTTTTTTTTTTTTTTTTTTTTTTCTTTTCCTTTTTTTTAAGACAGGGTCTCACTCTGTTGTGCAGGCTGGAGTACAGTGGTGCGATCTTAGTTCAGTGCAGCCTTGAGCTCCTAGGTTCAAGAGATCCTCCTGCCTCAGTCTCCCAAGTAGCTGGGACTACAGGCACATGCCACCATGCCTGGCCAATTTTCAGTTTTTTACGTAGGGAGAGAGTCTTGCCATGTTGCCCAGGCTGGTCTCGAATTCCTGGCCTCCTGCAGTCTTCCTGCCTTGACCTCCCAAAGTGCTAGGATTAAAGGCATGAGCCACCATGTCCATTTGGGTTTTGTTTTGCATTTTCCTTGTTTTCACTTATTTACTTGCTATAAAATACTAAAAGATTTTGTGGGCCCTGAACTGAGAGAGACAGGAGGAGAATCAGGTACTGGGGTTGTCTTTTCCTCAATCTAAAGCCAACTGATTCAGGATTTGAAGCAAGACATGCGGGTAGAGAACACAAAAAGGATATAGTTTGTAAGTTTCATAACACAGGGAGGTGGCTTGGCAGAGAATGTGGAATTGTGTACAGGAAAGTCTTAAAAACTACATTATAATTAAACTAGATCATATACTTCTAGACACACATTGTACAAATGAAAAAGAACCTTTACTAAATAGAAAATATTCTATAGGATAAACAATATAAAAATGTTGAAAGGGACCCACAATAAAGGAATGACCAAAGCTGAGTACTATCAAATACTTAAGTTGCCTTTGCAAAGGTATGGGGCCCCTATCCACACAACTATTTTACAGGCACAAAACTATTCATTTTTTTTTCTTTGTCTTACTATCTTCAATATAATTTATTGGAAACTTTCTGTGTGTAAAGTCTATATTTATTGCTTATTTGGTTCACCTAATAAAAAGGACAGTATCTGGATAAGCTCCAGTCCCTTAATTTGGTGCTTTCTGAAGTTCAGTAAAATTGATTCATCAGAATGTTTAACACACATGAGACATAAATATGTTTCACTTAGTACTTTACAAGATGAATATAGGGAGGGAATTTAAAAAGTAAAATTATGAAAAGGATTTAGAAATTTATAATAATTAGAATACCACCACTGAGTAGATTGGAGTTGTAAACCCAAACACAACTGTATACAAAATCATCATGCATTTTCCCACCTGGGAAATTGAGGTGGTGAATTTTAAGAAAGGTGAGTTATGCAAAGGTGAGAAGATTATTAGAGGGCTATTATATCACAGGGAGCTTATACCCGATCCCATGATCAATCAGTTTTTGAAGGTAGGAAGATCTTAGATCAAGAACTATTAATAACAGTCATTTACTGTAAATGTTCACTATATTCTGTTTGGGCTTCTTAGTTTGCTATTTCTCCGTGTGCTTTGAGACTTGTTAGATTGATTGCAAAAGTAGCTGCAATTTCTTACCCTTTCCTGTATCCACATACTCTGCAATGTGACTGCAGCTCCATCCATCAAGAGGTAGAGAGTCTGCTCCCTTGACTCTTTGAATTTGGGTTGGCCTTGTGACCTGATTTGGCCTGCAGAAGTTCCAAGCTTAGACCTCAAGAGACCTGTGCCCTTCTCCCATCCCATGTTCCCTCTTCCCCATCTCAGAACTCACACCATGAGAACAAGCCTGGCCTGTTGAAGGGGGAGAGACCATGTGGGGCAGAACGAAATAAGCCCATTTGCCCCAGGCAAGCTCCCAGACGTTGAGACGCCTAGCCAAGACCAGAAACTGTTCCTGGCTGGCTTGAAGCTGACTACAGGTTCATGAGTGAGTTTCACTGAACCCAGCTGAGGCCAGAACTGTCAAGTTGATTTTAGTCTTATGATTATAAGTGGGTGTTGTTTTAAGCCATAAGTCTGTTGCTTTGTTACATACTATTATTGTGGCAATAGATAACTGACACAGAAGGAGTGTATTAGTCGGCTATGTCTGCAATAAAGCTGTGAAACAAACAACTCCTAAATAGTAGTAGGTTTTACTATTTCTTTTCCTTTTTTATTTCTCTGATAGCGTTGAGGTTAGCTGTGATACCTCTACTTCAGGCTGTGGGTAGGGTCCAGGACTGTTGCCCATGTCTCTCATGATAGCAGAAACACCAGAGTCAAGTTAAATTATGCAAGCAAATATAAAGTCTTTGCTTGTATCATGCCTACTTACATCCTATTGGGAAAGGAAAGTCACATGGCTAAGCCAAAAGCAAGTGTGACTATGCATACTTTATCTACACTACTCGAGGCTCTGCAAAGTCATAGGCAAAGGAGTGAGGTGTAATTGTATTAAGGAAAGATACAAGGAATTAGTAACCATCATTGGCTACAGGAAGAACTCTTCAGAAGGCAAAATGGGGAAACTGCTTTCTGAAATACTTGATGGAACTCATTAATGCAGTAAGAGTTTGCCATAGAAAAAGCCAAAATAACCCATCAAAGACCTGTAACAATTAATGTGCTAGTATGAATGTAGTATATTGTTTTCCTGAAACATAAATTCTTTGAAATAGGAATATGCCAAAAATGTTTTCATTTTCCTTAGTCAACTCACCTGACTCCAGTTTTTCTTGATGTTCTCCACATATGGGGGTTATGTGATGCTTTTTCTCTTGGTTTTATAATTTTATCTACCCCATATTTAGTGAGGTTTCCTTGGGTTTGCAGTATAATAAAAATAGGAATATATTTCTTCTACTCTAAAAAATTGTAGAGCCAGAAAAAGTCATATGTGCTACTGTAGGCTAATATGCACTCTAATTATAAAATGATTTTTAGTCTGAATTGAAAATGGAATTGAAACAGGTAAATCAGAGACTAAATTAATATTATTATAGAAATGTAGGACTTTACCTTGTACACAACATACTACACAGAAAAGTGCTCTAACACCTATTATTTATGGTATATTGGAATCTTCTTTATCTGAGAGTTTCGGAATCTAGACATTGCTTGTTGTGGTTGATTCTCAATATTGCTTCTTTCATTGATAGGTCTTTCCTTGAACAGTGTCCATTTATTATTTGGAAAGGTGACAGTCAGAAAACCATTTTTCTTTGTTAAAAATGAATATATACTAGTGTCTCAGTGTCAACCATTTATTAAAAAAACTGATTTGAAATAACATTTAAAATAATTTCAACTTTTATTTTAGATTAGGGTATACGTGCATGGGTTTCTTACATGGATATATTGCGTTATGCTGAGGCTTGGGGTACAATTGATCTCGTCATCCAGGTACTAAGCCTAGTACTCAATAGTTAGATTTTCAACCTGTGCTCCCCTCCCTTGATTCCCCCATTTAGTAGTCCCCAGTTTCTATTGTTCTCATCTTTATGTTCATGGTTACCCAATGTTTTGCCCCCACTTGTGAGAACATGCAGTATTTGATTTTCTGTGCCTGCATTAATTCACTTAGGAAAATGGCCTCCAGCTGCATCCATATTGCTGCAAATGACATGCTTTCATTCATATTTATGGCTGGGTAGTATTCCATGGCATATGTACCACATTTTCTTTATCCAATCCACCATTGATGGGTACCTGGGTTGATTCCATGTCTTTGGTATTGCGAATGGTGCTGTGATGAACATAGAAGTGCATGTGTCTTTTTGGTAGAATGATTTATTTTCTTTTGAATATATATTCAGTAATGGGATTGCTGGGTTGAATGGTAGTTCTGTTTTAAGTTCTTTGAGAAATCTCCAAACTCCTTTCCACAGTGACTGAATTAATTAACATTCCCACTAACAATGTATAAGCGTTCCCTTTTCTCCATAGCCTCACCAGCATCTGTTCTTTTTTGACTTTTTAATAGTAGCCATTCTGACTGGCATGAGATATCTCTTTGTGGTTTTGATTTTCATCATTAATAACACTTTGAAAAAAATGTAAGTACTGTAAATATTTTGGATCAGTGTATCCTGTGGATTTATTCTTTAAAGGTAACCTCTGCCTGTCTGTCTTCCTGTATCAAAAGTGTCAGAGCACCTCTGGCAGGAGCACAGGTGTTTGGGAGAGAGTTATACCCTCTCCAGGAACCCTTCTCCACCTCCTCTACATCTCTGAATTAACTCCCCTCTTTTTCCTGTCACCACCCACATACCCAAGCACACATGATGCCAGAGAAGAAATTTGTTATGTTCCTTAGAAACACTCATTGTCAGAGGAGTCAAGGGGAAAGAAAACAAAAGAAATGGGCAGAAAAGCAACAAAGAATAGGGAGCTAATGCAGAGTAGGAAGTAGGTGGACTAGCCATAGGTGGAAACTGAGACATAGTGAGTTTGAATGTAGGAGAGTTGGAAACCAGCCAGCCAAGCTGAAATTCACCTGTTTAGATACCATTGATCTCACTTTCTAGCCTCAAAATATTTATTCTTGATCATCCACAGGATTTTGCTGTACTGCTCAAATCCTCTCTTTTTGGTTGGAGCAATTTAATAAATTGTTAAATGAAAGTAATTTAGGCAATTCCACTTCGAGATTCCCTGTATTAGTCATTTAACTCAACGTGAAAACATAGTATGGACAGAATGAATAGAAAATTCACATGGGGGAAAGAGTAGAAGAAATAAAATCTACACTGAATAGTTTTATGGAATCGTAGAATTTGAGGGCTAGAAATGAACCTAGTCACTGTAATGGTCGACCTCTCATTTTATACATGAGCTGATGTCCAGAGAAGTAAAGTAACTTGCTTAAGGTAATGTGAATGCCAGAGCCAATATTTGAACTGAGGCTCCTATCTCCAGGATACTATTCTTAACCCAGAACTTCATTTCTGCATAACCTCTTTGAACCATTTGCCAGTGACTTTTGTGCAAGGAGGAATCAGGGAAATGTTGAAGTTACTTCTTATGGCACCAGTGGGGTTAACTAAATCCTTTCAACATGAAAGCGTTTTAGGGTGCCTATTCAGCCCTTCATTTAACAATATTTAATAATGCCTATTGTAAGTTCCATATATTATACAGTAAGCACACAGGGCCAGTAATATTTTATGCATTCTCATCAAGAGTGAAATTGTAAGGGCCATAAATGGCCTGATGGAAGAGGATGATGAACATGGCAGCTCACAAATTACATTTGCTTGGCTCAAAGAGCTGAGAGACTGTGGACATGAACCCTTCTTGTCTGACAGGCCCCCAGGGAACTACCTGGCAAGTGGGAAGAACATATAAAGACATCTGCCATTTATGTTTTGTTCTGGTCAAAGGCTGATGGTGGCAATGGAACGTTTGCCCTTGCCGCAAATTATTCTTTACTGCTTGAGTGTATTGAATATTAACCGTGACTGTTGAACAATTACCAAGTGCAGGACACTGTGCTAAGTACATTCATTCAACCATTATTCACTGAGAGCCTACTATGTTCCAGGAATAGTTCTACTTCTTTTATATTCCTCATGTTAACTTTATGATATAGGAACACATTTTTTATTCTTCATTTACACGCAAAGGAAACTGAGACTAGAGAGGTTAAGTGAAATTCTGTGTCCCTAATTCACACAGCTACTTATTGTCCCAGGCTGTACTTTTAACTCCTAATTATATAGCCTCTCCAGTCTTCAGAAAGTCTCCAGACTCAATGAAGAACAGGAAAAACCTGATTTGCTTAGCCAAGGCTGGTCTTGAATGTGAATGGAACTGGTAGGTACCCACATGGTACAATCTGAGGTTCTTGGGACAATCTCATGACCCAAATAGTTTCTACCTAATGCCACCGTGCCTAAAAATCCCACAAATAGAAATACTTTATTTGATATTATTATGCTGATGACTCTCAAATGTAAACACAGGCTCTATCCCTAGTTTAGACTTGCTGTATACTTAAAGCTGAATTTCCAGAAGCTTCCTAGATGTTTCACAGGCATGTCAAATCCAGGTATCTAAAACTGAACTTCATTAGTCATCAGGAAATGAGCACCACAATGAGACAGCACTTTACATCCACTAGGATAGCTAGAATAAAAAGACTGATAATAACAAGTGTTGGTGAGGATGTGGAGAAGTTGGAACCCTCATGCACTGCTGATGGGAATGTAAAATAATGCTTTGAAAAAGAGTATGGTGGTTTCTCAGAAGGTTACACATACAGTTACCCAGCAATTTCACTCCTAGGTATTTATGTAAGAGAACTGAAAACATATGTCTATACAAAATCTTGTATGTGAATGTTTATGGCAGTGCTATTCATAATAGCCAAAATGTGGAAACAACCCAAATATTTGTCAACTGATGATTGGATACACAAAATGTGGTATAGCCACATAATTGAATATTATTCAGAAATGAAAAGAAATGAAGTCCTAAAATGTGCTACAACACAGATGAACCTTGAAAATATTACGTTAAGAATTACAGTGACCACATACTATATGTGATTTCATTTATATGAAATGCCCAGAATAGGCAAATTGACAGATGCAGAAAGTAGATTAGTGGTTTCTTAGGGCTGTGGTGGCGAGTGTGCAGGAATCGGGGAGCAATGGTTAATGTGTGCTGGGTTTCTTTTTGGGGTATTGAAAATGTCCAAAAATTAATTGTGGTGATTGTTACACAACTTTGTGAATATATTAAAAAAACATTGAATTTGCACTTTAAATGGGTGAATTATATAGTGTTTGAAATCTATCTCAACAAAGCTTTTATATATATAAATATATATTTTTATATTTATGTTATAATTTAATACAATACATTAATATATAATTTAAAGCTGTTATATATATATTTTTAAAAACTTTGAATTTACTTGTCCTATGTCTGCCTATGAATCTGCTTCTTCTGATAGTTCCTCTTTCTGGGATAATGGCATCCCTCCTCCATTTCCTGTCTATATTGTGTGTTCTTTATAAAGGTCAACTTCTTATTTCCATTTATCTACCTGCATCTAGCATTATGCCTGGCCTGTATTAGGTTCTCTTTATGATGCAAACTGTCCTGGGAAGGACAGAAGCATTTTTCTCTGTGCCATGGAGATCCTGGACAGTCTGAGAGTCCTGAGAAGCTAGGAGAGGAGGGCACATTGAAAGGAGGAAAAAGGGCAGAGTATGGGATATGCTAGGTATTGACAGCGTCCTGCCTACATCACGATTTTGCCTGGGATTGGTCCTGTGTGTAGTATATAGTGGTACCACTAGAGGCAGTATTTTGTAATGGGCAGAATGTCAGCCTTGCTCAAGATCACGGAGATAGTAAATGATGGAGCCAGGGTGTGAACCCAGCTGGGTGACCTGAATAACTCTTTTTCCCCTGAAATTTTCTACAGATCAATTTCCTGATCTGTAGAAAAAGGACAGTAAGTCTTATGTACAGGAATTGTGAAGATTTAATGAGAATGCGCATAAAGTTGTCTGTAACATGGGGGGAAAATACTTTGTCATTGTTATCTTTATATTATTATTTTGACTTTTATTTCTGTCCCCAGACACTGTCATAATAAAAGGGTAAACACAGGAACTCTAGGAACTATGTGTTTTCTGTCTCAGTCCTTATCTTAGACACCTAAGAGAAAATATTCTAAAGGAACTGTGAAGATGTATAAAAATTAGAAATAAATTCAATTAACATTCACTTTATGGGTCAAAATGTCCTCCTGCATCATGATTTTAATTTGTGTTATATTAATACTTCTCATCAGCCTTACCTCAATAATTAATAAGCTGTAGGAGGAAAACTTCGTGACAAATTAAGACTTAGGAAGAAAGTTCTGGCTCAGGGAGCTTGGGGTGCAGGCACAGTGAGCAGCCCACAGACCTCATGGACCACCAGACCTCCCAGGACAAATTTTGCAGCAGGGAGAAGTGGGGTGTCTACTTCACTCTGCCTCCTGTCGGCTGTGAGGCCTCTTGAGGTCTCAGTTTCCCTAGCTGTAAGAATCAGGTAATTATAATAGCTCCCTTACAGGGCCTGAGGTGATAAAGTGAGGTTACCATGCAAAATACTTATTACGGTATCTGGCACTTAGTTAGCATTCAATAATTGTGCTGAATTCTGAAGGATACTTTGAAGACATAAAATGTGGTTTGTCGCCACATAACCTGTACACTAAATACAGAACCCTGTACCATGTTTTCTAACAGTTTACCTTCAAATCAGTTCAACGGGTATCTATCATTGCCTGTAATGCCAGGGGCTATGCTAGTTGGCCCCATTGTGGACTTCTTCTAATAGATGAAATGGGCCAATTAACTGACAAGATTTATGTCATGAAGCCTCCTTTCACTGATTTTACACACATCCTGGTTTTCTTTTCATATAGAATGCTATGTGAAAATACATCTAGAAACACACAGGCTGCTTATGTCCTGTATCATATGTCACAGTATAAAGTGCTGTTACTGCTCAGATTTGGGGGCCTAAAAGAGTACATATACATATGTAGTCCCCAAATACCAGCCGTCCCAGACCTTTCTTCAGGGAAAATCTGGTCAAACACCCATGAACTCAATACCTTCTCTGTGTTGTATTGATTCTACCCCTGAATTTGTTTCTAAGGTTCTGTTTTCTGAGAGTAAACAGAAGTGACATTTTCTATACTGTTTCTTGGGTTCGTATTTCTCAATTAGGAAAGCCAATGCAAGCCAAAATCCTGCTCTTGAACAACACAAACAGTGACAACAGCAAACAATATTTTCCCAAATATAACAGCAAGCACCAGGAGAGGCAAGTGCCCAAGTAAAATTCAGAAAACACCTTCTATTCATATTTTGGTGATCAATACTATATTCAACTTAGATTGTTCCTTGGAGCTCATTAGTCCTCAAGATCAAACCGTGACCCAGAATGTACATATGGGTGAAGAGCTGGTGTTTATGAAAGCAAGGGTATCCAAGGATATCATTGGCCTCATGTTTCTACTTTGAAGTGGCCCCACACATTTTCACGTGTGAGACTGAAATTTAAAAATCCTGGTGAAATGATAATTCCCAGTGTGTCTAAAGTAGTGGCAATACATGATGTTTATTAATTATGTTTTAACATATATTTGTCTTCATTATATTTCCAAATAAAAAAGGCAATACAAAGAAATAAACACCAAAAATGATAGTACAGATCTAGATTTAATCACAAACAGTTCTATATTTTGTTGAACAAAACACAAGTTGCCCCTACTGAGATGTTTGACTAGACACATATTAGTAACACTTGCCATTTATTCTGTACCTATTCTGTGTTTGGCATGGTGATTGGTGATATATATACATTACCTTGTTTAATCTTGATATAATAATGTGATATTTTATTATAATAATAAATAACACACCGTTTATCCCCATTTTACAGATATGAAAACTGAGGCCTAGAGAGGTAACTCATTCAAGGTCACATAGCCAAGTTGAGAAGATCTTAAGTCTAACAGTGCTCTCCATGTAGTTACACTGCTCCTAATAGGACAGGGAAAGATACATTAAAATGTGAATTGCTATCTGTATGTGGTGTATGTTTTTTCTTTTTGCTTATCTGTGTTTTCTAATTTTCTTCAATTAACATGTATTATTTGCATAATAAAGGGAAAAATAAATTGAACCACAAACAACTTTCCCTTGCCAAAGCAGTAGGAGGAGGCGAGGGAAGAAAGGAAGAAGGGAGAGTAAAAAGAAAGTAAGAAAGGAAGAAAGGAAAAGGGAAGGGAGAGGAAGAACAGGAGGAAGGCGAGAGGAGGGCTGTCTTCCTCAGATGGCTGTAAGACTGTGTGTGCACAGCTCTGTGCCATCACCCCTTCCCCTGGGGGTGGCATTGAATGCAGTTCAACAAGGTGGACAGGAGCAGAGGAAAATGCCCTTCAAAACACAAGGGTTTGGGAAAGGGACCTCTATACGTTTAGAGTACTTTCAACTGTGGAAGGTTTAGTGTTGCAGTACTGAACTGGATAGTAATTTATATAGAAGGTCGTATCTCCTCCAAAGAGTGGTTATTTAGCAAAATGTTTTGAGTTTTTTGGCAGGAGACTATTATCTACCAAAAAAAGTACCCTGTTTAACTGCCAAGGTCTGGGCACCAGTTGTGGATGGGGATGGAGTAAGAAGCAGCAGCTGGGGTGCTGGGAAATATGTGTGGGAGAACAGACGAAAAGCATGCTGGTCAGGGCAGTGCCGTGGCACAGTAGGGTGACCATATAATCTTTCTGGTTTTTTTTTTTTTTTTTCTGAGATAGAGTTTTGTTCTTGTCACCCAGGCTGGAGTGCAATGGCATGGTCTCAGCTCACTGCAACCTCCGTTTCCCAGAAGTGATTCTCCTGCCTCAGTCTCTCGAGTAGCTGGGATTACAGGCGCCCGCCATCATGCCCAGCTAATTTTTTTTGTATTTTTAGTAGAGATGGGGTTTCACCATGTTGGCCAGGCTGGTCTCAAACTCTGGACCTCATTACTTCAGGTGATCTGCCCGCCTCGACATCCCAAAGTGCTGGGATTACAGGTGTGAGTCACCATGTCCTGCCTATAATTTATCTTTCTAAATACAAAGCGTTCATGTTAATCATCAGTTGGTACAGCAGACAGGAATCAGGACTGTCCCTGAGAAACTGGGAAGTGTTTGATTACCCATGTAGCCAGATAATTCAGAAGAATCAACAAGCTACAAAAACCAGATAAAGGATGTAGATACAAAAAGCAACACCAAACTTTTATAGAAGCTCAGCCTCGCTAATCATCAAAGAAATTCAAATTAAAGCAACAAAATGTTTCTTTTCACTTTTCAAGATGGCAAAAATTATTGTAAAAAATAATAGGGCTATCATTTATTGAACTATATATGGTAGGCACTTTCTAGGTCTTTTTTTCTTTAAGATATGCACTTTTCATTTTAGATTTACAGAAAAGTTGCAAGGATGTTACAGAGTTCTCATATACCCTATTAGTTTCCTCTTACATTTCTATGGTACATTAGAACCAATGAACAAATATCAATATGTTATTATTAACTAGTCCATACTTTAATGGACTTAATTAAATTCGTTAATGAATCAGTATTGATATATCATTATTAACTAACGTCCATACTTTATTTGGGTTTCCTTAGTGTTTCCCTAACATCCTTTGTCTATTCCAGGAACTCATCCAGGCTACATTTAGTCATGATATTTCTTTCGTTTCTCAGACTTTCATTGTCTTTGATGACCTTGGCAATTATGATATTTTGTAGGATGTCCTTCAATTTGGGTTTGTCTGATGTTTTTCTTGTGGTTACATAGGAGTTACAGAGAGATTTCTCACTGTGGAAGGGGAGGTTGCAGGAAGGCAACATGGGATGCTAGAAAGAACTTTGTGGTGCTGGATGAGTCCAAGATATAAGTATAAACTCATATTTAGCTTAACACAGATACAGATGGGTAGAAACAGAGAATTACAGATACATAGGTCTACAAGTTCACATATATACATATATTTCCTATTTCTGTCGCTTGAGAGATCTTAGAAGTAACAAAACCCTTGTAAATACAAGCACACCTAGGGCCCAGATCTTGGTTTCCAATACCATTCTCCAGGAAAAGGAACCAGGGCTCCTTGAAGAAATGGCTGATTCTAGGATTGGGGCAGGAAACACCCAAGATGGACCCAGAGGGTCTTATACTGCCAGAAAGTAAGAAAGAGCTTGAAAAACAAATGATGGCATGTCAAAGGGTCACAAGAGCCAATCTGGAAGAGCTCCCAAGGGCCAAAGCTGGAACAATTTGAACAATAAAATAAATGATATAGTATTGGATTATAACCCAAAGTATACAATGAATATCCATTAGTTCGTACTGAAAAAAATTATTAATTAAATGGCAGAGAAGGGATAAATCTCATTGCAGAATAATTCCAAATAATGTGTGTAGATACTTTGCTTTCAGAGATGTGGAGCATAGCTTCCAAGTCCTTAAATGTGGGGTTCAGAGTAACTTCCTTCCAAAGAGTACAGTATGGAAAAAGAATAATTTTATAGTGGAGAAACCTGACAACACTGTATCAGCAAGGTGAGCAAGGTTAACATCAACAGTGATGCCATGTTGATACTATCAACATGTATCCTGATATGATGTGATGAGAATAGTACTTTACCTCTGTGGTCTTCTCCTTTCATGGCTTACCTCTGAAATCAACTGACTAGTAGTTACTGAGGACCCTATGTAGACCCATCACTGTTTGACCAAAAAAAGCAGAGGGATATATTCTTATTCTCAGAGAGTTTATAATCTAGATACTGTGTAATCCAGATACTGTGAGATTTATGCTTGCAAGCATGACCAAGACCAAACTGCAAAAGTCAGGCATTTTGTTTTTCTAAAAACAATAAAATAAAAAAGATGCCTAGGAGTAAGGGGACAATGAAAAAAAAAAAAAAAAGCCAGGAGTGGATATTCTACTCTGGTTGCTGAGCCACTCCATAGAGCCTGTGCTGTCAGGATGACCCTTGTGGGTTGCCTCTGATGTTATAGCTCCCTTGAAGTTACATGTATATGTGACACAATATATAGGAGCCAAAGTGTCAGGATGCTTACAGTCCTCTTTTCAGAGTACCCACTACAAAGGAACATAGTTTGTTGAAATCTGAGTGGGAAAAGTATTATTCCAGTGAAGAAATAATAATTGTAAACCATCACTGTTTATCTGGGAAGGGACGATTTCTCAAGTGAACTCCTCAAAGCATCTCTATGCTCTTGATTTGACAGGCATCTTACTGGGAATTAGAGAGAATTGCCGAGGTGATTTAACTCTTTCATGTTAGAATCAGGGGAGACGAGGCTGTCCAGGTGTGCTGGGGAGAAGAGGTGGGTAGAGTGTTCTGGACTTCCTCCAGGTGGTTTGGAGAAGATAAGCCAAATTTGACAAAAGCTAAAAAAAAATTAAGTTGTGGCTACAGTAGAAAAACACGATTTCTCTTTGGAGCTGAAGTCATGGGAGAAGTTGAGTTGGCTTGCTCTGTACTTGAACAACATACATAATAATTGTGATTATTTTGGGGGTTATAAACAACTGAAAGGTCAGAAAACACACACAAACAATCTCATTCTAAAGCCAACTTTTAGTCAAGTTGGAAAAACTGTGAGAGGAAATGCAACTCTAAGAAGTAGGAGGTATCTTGCAAAATTCCCAAATGTAGTCACAGAATCAACACTCAGTACAAGGGTCTGTGTCTGGGATGAGGACAATTAAGAAACAAAAGTCTAAAGACATGTGAATTAGCACTTTAAAAATCCAGCACATTATGATTTTCCTAAAATTTCTCCTTGTTTGAAATGAAAAAGAAAGAACCATGACTGTAGCAAGGGAGTCAAAAACTTGTGATTTTTTACATACTCCCACACCTCTCAGAAATTCGATAAAACCCCCCTCACCACCTAGAAATTCCTACATAACGCTCTCCACTGGTGTGTTCCCTAAGATATGTCACAGGGTGTGGTGCTGTGGAGGCTAACTGAAGCTGGGGAATACTGTGGCATAGACAAGTGGTACTCATTAAAAATAAAGAAAAGAAGAGGAGGCATATGGTTGAGCCTTGGCATATTCTTGAATAGGTGTTCTAGCGTAAACCTGTATCAGGAATGGCTGGAGGGCTGGTGGGTGGGCCCCTTATGGGCCTGTTTTATTGGAAAGAACTAAGGGAATTTGGATAATTTTATCTCAGACAAAGAGGTGAAATGCACATTTCAGAGGGAAAAGTCTGTTTCAGGAACCATGGGCTAGTTAGTGTCTGAGAGATGTGGTGATTCTATGCAGAGTCCATCTGTGTCTTCCCAACCACTGTAAACTGAAACTTGAGTTTTATACAAAGGAAATGAGGCAGGCACAATGGAAGAACCAGTGGAAGCTAAGAGAGCTGAGATATTGAGATGCAAGGTGTCAGTGTTGATGGGGATCTTCTACAGTGATGGGAAATGGAGCTCTTGACCCAATAGCAAGACCCTCATTATCACACACAGGAGACCCCAGCAGCCATCTGTGGCTGTGCTACCACTTTTGCACTGCAGGAGCTGTCAACACAATGAACCAGATCAAAGGAGAAGAAAAATGGCCCATGATGTTCCAGGGGTGTCAAAAAACATTCATTATGGAGCACACATGAGACATCTGGGGCCGCCTACACTTCTTTGGTAGTAATATTAAGGTGACAGTAGGTCCAGGTGCTGTAGCATGGGTAAAAACAGAGCCCGAGGGATCTCTTACTTGATTGCAGATTCCATTTTTATAACACCCTGACACCTCCCCACCCTATACTCAGCAGGTAAAAAGGATTACTTGGGAAACACAGGATTCATTCCTTTTATTCCTTGAAAGGGACTCAAGGGAGGGAGAAAAGAGTGTCTCTTCTTTTTGCTTTTTTAGCTTTAAATGTCATCAGCTTGTGCCAATCTTACAGCATTTGATGTATTTTTATCCTCCCATCTAGAGTGTAAGTTTGTGGAGGGGGCTATATCTTTATCCTTCTATCTTTAACACCCATGACAACACCAGAAACAAAGTATGTGCTCAGCAAATGCTTGTAGGTGAATGGAAGGTGTCTAACATAAATCTGGCATTGTTTTAGAAGCTTTATTTAGGCTTAATTTTAACCTCCTTTGGAATTTAGTTTTTGTAGAGAAGAGGGAAACCTGGCCAGCTTTTCAAAATTTGTTCTTCAGAACCGCAGAGCTGGAGGGGATTCTAGAGATCATGCAGTTTAGCACTACCTACAGTGTGATCAACCAGCTAGTGCTGTGAACTGTTTATCAGTTTGTGATAAGAGAAGCACCGAAATAGAAAACATTTAGAAATTTTATTGTAATTTGACACTGCTGCAACATCCAATCATGCAATCTTATTTTAGTATTTCATCTTTGCAGTGTTATTAAAGTCGTCTTGCTTTATGAAGGATAGGAAATGAAAAGAACAAAGGCTCTGACTTTTTGGTAGTCTCAGACAAAAGTTTGAGACCACGTTTGTAGTTAGTTCTCTACCTTTTCAGTACAGCATAATGGTTAAGCACATAGGCCCTGAAGCCAGGCTATCAAGGTGGGAATCATGATTCCTCCGCTTTCTAGGTGGGTGACCTTGGGCAAATGATTTAAATCTCTGTTCCTCACTTTGCTATAAAATGGGTTATGATAAAGACAAACATGTTAGTACGTACTTCACTGGGTTGTCATGAGGATAAAATGGGTTGAAACATTTAAAACAGAATGGGGCCTGCCACATAGCAAATGCCTCACAATTATTGTATGTAATGTTATTGTATGTAATGTTATTAATTATACAGGTGAAAAACAGACTTAGGGAAGTGAACGGAAATCTACATTCCCATACTTCTCAGAGGACTCTTCTTTCTTGATCCTATTTCCTCTCTTTATCCCAAATCTCCCCCTACCAACAATAATAATATTTTCTTAATTCTTCTGTTCTTGCCCCTCACTCTGTTCTGACCCCTGATTTGCTCTGCATCCCCTTCATACTGTTGCTTCTTAAAACATGCTTCAGTCATTGCAGTCTCAGTCAGGTCCCCACTTAACTGACCACAGACCCAATGACTGCGCTCCCTCGTTCAGGGCTCTAATTTCTCTGCTGGAGTCATCACAGAGATTACCAGGGATACTTGATGTCCTGACAGAGCACACAGGCTCTGCTGCTTAACAAAACCACGAGGACGTGTCCCAGGAGCACTGCAGCAAAGATGAGCAGTGACTGCAAATGTTTATTAAAATTATGACTGACTTCCCTGCAAAGAAAATGAATCACGCAATATGCTGCTGATGCAGGCCATTAAGTCAGTCCTTGTGGGACAAGCAATACTGACCTGTCGTGGAGAGAACGCTGGGAGTCAATGGGCAGATATATTAATTCTACTCAGTCTGAACCCATGCAAAGGAACCGATTTAACTGTAAGGCTGCAGTTAGGGAGCCTTACTTAGGTTTTGTTGGAAAGCAAAACAAGCAAATAAACTGAAAAATGGCTCCCTTGCCAGTTTGCTAGGTCTATTAAAAAATTCTATATTTCGAGAAGATAAAAAATGCCATTTTCCTCCTATAATCCTTCTCCCCTAAGGCTTTGAAGGTCATTTTCAAACCCTTTCTAAATTTTATGTCCTTTGCCCTCTTGTACACCGTATTGTATTTCTTATAAAATGATTGAGGGAGAGTTGGTTGTATACTGGGCCCTGTTTTAGAGCTTTAAGTTTGTTAACTCATTTAATCCTCACAACAACCTAGAAAAGGGGCTCTCTTTTTCCCATTTTATTTTATTTTATTTTATTTTTTGGAAAGGAAGAAGTAAAATGACTTTATTTCCAGATGACACAATAGTATATATAGAAAATCCCAAAGAATTAACATTAAAAAACCCCAAAACTATGAGAGGTAATGAATGAGTTCAACAAAGTTGCAGGATACAAGATCAACAAATGAAAATCAGTTGTGTTTCTGTACACTAGCAATGAACGATTTGCAAATTAAATTCCATTTGTTATAGCATCAAAAAGAATGAAGTACTGGGAGTGTTGCCGTCTTAACAATATTAAGTCTTCCAATCCACGAACATGGAACATGTTTTCATTTATTTAGATCTTTAATTATTTTTTAAAAAATGTATTTCAATAGTTTTTGGGGAACAGGTGGTTTTTGTTTACATGGATAAGTTCTTTAGTGGTTATTTCTGAGGTTTTTCGTGTATCCGTCATCTGAGCAGTATATGCTGTACCCAATGTGTAATGTTTTGTCACTCACCCCCCTCTCCTTTCCCCCGAGTCCCCTAAGTCCATTATATAATTCTTATGCCTTTGCGTCCTCATAGCTTAGCTCCCACTTATAAGTGAGAACATACAATATTTGGTTTTCCATTCCTGAGTTACTTCACTTAGAATAATGGCCTCCAACTCCATCCAAGTTGCTGAAAAATTTTGGGGCACTGAATGCTGCAGTGAGTTGGGACAAACGTGCTCTGGGCAGGCCTTTGCTGTGGTTACCTTGGTACCACCGTCTGAGGGGCAGTGAGAGAGTCACTGGGCCCTACTCATGCCTCTGCCCCCTCAGCCGTTCCTCACATCCCTTCTTCTCTATCTCTGTCTCCTTCAGAGCTTCTCTGAGGGTATAGGATACTTTCTTTTCTATGAGTCAATGACAGGGTCATTACTGGAAGTTCCCATCACTTCCCGGTCCATCTTCCTGTGCTGGAGAACAAACCTAAACAGGAGGGTTGGGGAAACTGAACTGTAAATACAGACCCTATGGTCTGACATAAGCCTCTCTAGGACTTTAGTTCCCCTCAACATACCTCAGGTTTGTCTTGCATCTTCAGTAAGATGTTTTCAGGAAGTGGGCAGGGAGGGAAGGAGTTGAGATAGACCTATACCTAGAGCCGGAGTGAGTGAGAGTGAGAGAGAGACAGAGAGAGAGAGAGAGGAGCGGGGAAGTGGGAGAGAGAGGGAGAGGAACTGGAAGAAGGAGAAAAAAATAAAGAACCCATCAAGGAATGAGAGACATTTTAGAAGCTCAAGAACCTAATTATTAATCCAATTATTGATTTGTTTTCTCTCTAGTTAAAAAATTGAGATGCTAATACTGAGGAATTTCCCCAGATGGTTTGTGGCCCAGGGCTAGGTTCTTATTTCATATTTTTTATTGTTAGAAAACAAAAGTATGAAGGAAGAAGAAGAAATACATGAGTTAAAATTTTATTAGCAGAGGGTAGGTTCTTATATCAGGTTGGATTCCAATATTATCCCAATGATACTAAGAAGTCTACCTCAAAGTAAATATGAAAAAGAATATGCATTCTGAGAAATGTTTTTTCCCATACTACATTGGCTAATTCTAAATCAATGCTATTTGACATTAAATAAAATTAGTACATACAAATTCTAGATGGATGAGATCTCAGCAATCACTGTATATTTTACAATTTTCCATAGCATGACAAATATTGTATTGATTGAGAAGGGTATAGTATCTAACCTAGAGCAAATTAAGTCTAATTTAGGCACAGATAATAATCAGTGCTAACACTGCCATACTTTCCAATGCTCAGAGAGACACATTTTGGTTTCTGTAGGCCTCCCATTTAGTAAACATTGCACAAGATGGCAGGCAAGTCTTCAGTGCTTGTAGCACACTGCTTGTAAACACAAGTTGATTAAGTCTGCTGGTGAAATGCTCACTGTAGCTAACAATAATCTATTGTATATTTCAAAATAGACGAACTAGAAGAGAGGACTTGAAATGTTTCCAACACAAAAAAGTCATAAATGTTTGAGGTGATGGATATCATAATTGCTCTGGTTCGATCATTATACATCATATGCATGTATCAAAATATCACATGTACCCCGTAAGTATGTACAATTATGTATTAGTAAAACAAACATGAGTTGAAGACACTGTTGCATATACTCAAGTCTGCATAGAATGCAGTGCTGGAGGTTGTCTTGCTGCCATTTTTTTGATGAGCGTAGGAGGCGAAGAAGGGTATACTTGCCAGAGAATGAGGGAAGATAAAATTAGAAAAAATATAAACATTTAGAAAGGATTAAAATCTTTGAAAATGATATCATTGTCTCTGTGCATATGCTATACTCTTTAATTAATTTTTATATTTTAGAAAACTATAAAACACTGTCACGTTGAAAGAATTTAATCTAGCATTTGGAAGTGAAATATGGACAGCTTATATTGAATAAAATAATTTTCCAGAACTTCAGATTTATAGAATGAGTTCAAAAAGCTTTGAATTTAGCAATTTTTTTATGGGGTGAAGGCTGGAGAGAAGCAGGAACGGGGAGTCTGATATACATCATGATTAAACTGGCTTTTACTGCTAGATGTTATAAAACGTAGCATAGATCTATTAAATTAGAAAAAAAAAAAAGAAATTTCCAGAGAGAGTCAGCCTGGACTTAATAGATGCTTAATCTTGTAGTGTAGCATATTCAGGGGAGTCAGGGTAAAGGTAAGATAGGGCCTTGGCCCTGATGGATGATGCAGAGATTATTCACAAACAAGTGAATGGGATTGTACTATGAAACTATGACTCTCAGATAAGTGAGTTCTTTACAAGAAGGCATGAGTCCTCAGACACACTTAGAGGAGCTCAAGCAGGAAGAGGGTCCAGGCCGTGTCTCTATAACACTGAGTGCTCTGATGGGGGCTGCCCTAGCTGAAAAGAGAGACCCTGAGAGGGCAGGGGGCCCTCCCCAAATCCTAATCCCTGTGCTCTGTATACCTCATCCTTCTGCATCTTTGATGCTGATCTGACGCTACTGACCACATTCTTACTGGTCCACACTTGACGTGATTCGGGACCTCCCCAGGATTTGCCCTGTTTCTTCTTCTCGCATTGGACCAGCCATTGAATATTCTTGATAAAAAGAACAGAAAGAAATAAAAACCAACTGACAATGATAAAGTTGTATTTTTATTTAGTAGCTAAATCATTCATCTACCCACAAGACTTATCCTAAATTACAAAAATAACAATTGCGCTCTCTGTGTAAAAGAGAATTCCGTTATAAACATAGTCAAAAGCAAAATATAATCATTGGAACTACTTTCTCCTACTCTTTCATAAAATTTATGTTAGATGAGTCATGGACAGTTTTATTTATGAATTATGGGCTCGTTCACACTTGGTAGCTATTGTATAAAATGTGACCATTTATGTAAGTATATATTTATAAATATATTTTATATATTTAAAACATTTAACAAAAGTATTTTTTGTTCTCTTTTTATATTGTATACTGTGAGTAATTTTTTATTAAATGTCATGTAATCAAAAGCTCACAGTATGATAATCTTTTTCAGAATCTTGGCTCCCATGCTGAGTAAAAATACTTCCCTGAACGTAGAAAGTTTGAGGTTTTTTAAAAAATGTAATGTGCAGTTATAACTGTGGAGTTTTCTTCTGATAACAGCTTCTCCTAAAAACACAGCAAAGGTCAACAGAACTGCCTGGCTAACTAGAAAGTAATTAGAAAAATTCTCATTAATGTGGCTATTTATTTATTTATTTTTTGCCCTGTAGCAACATTATTTTTTCCCAGTAAAACACTAATTTCTAATCTAATTTAAATGATATCAAGACAGAAGATGCCAATGTGGAAAGATAGAGAAATTGACAACCCATAAAGCAGCTTATAAAGAACTGATAGTTTTCCTTTTGCCTGGAAACTGCCAGTTGCTTTCCCTGCAGCTGTATTCGATAAGCTCAGAAGAATATTCTTGAAAGAGAAATGAAATATATGTTTAATTATGTCTTTAAGCTTGTGTAGGAAATCACTTTTCTGTCCCATGGAGCTAAAGAACTGTGAATTTCATGTATTTTTAAAAATATTACCATCCTCATTAAGGTCCATGAATGCATGGACTAGAAGCCATATTAATCCCAAATCAGTATGCTTCTTTTGTTATTTTAGATAGTAAGTACAGTAAGCATGGTAATGTATAGATTTTTGAAAAGTTGCTTGAAAAATTAGCTCATTGTATGATATGAGCGTTATTGAAAATGGAATTTGTGACTATTTAGATGAAAACTACTGAATTTTCCCCCCTCATTGACACTAATCAGACCAAATAAAATTTTTCCAGTGGAATTGGAATTAATTCTATGTTATGTGCCCCTCTGGAGAAGCAAGACTCATGATTATCTATCTATCTATCCATCTGGTTTATTATTGATACATATTAGGTATACATATTTTTGAGGTACATGTGATAATTTGATACATTCATATAATCAGGTCAGGTTAATTGGTATATATATCTACCACCCCAAATATTTATTCTTTTTATGCTATAGACATTCAAAATATTATCTTCTGGCTACTTTGAGATGTATAATTGATTCGTGTTAACTATAGTAACTCTACTGATCTATTGAACACCAGGTGATAGTTTATATTTGTAAGAGACCCACAAATCCAGAAATAGAGCTGTACACTTTATAATTTTATAATTATATTACATTTTATAATTATATTACATTATATGACATGATTAGATAGTGAAACATTTAAGCCCGATTGCCAGAGACTCAGAGATTTAGATCTGGGACTTCTTTTTTGGAATATAAAGTAGGAGTTATGCCTCTGGTGATAACAGTAAATTTGAAAAGATAATAAGAGAGAATATTATGAATTTCATTAAGTGAAATTTATCTTCATGGCCCATGGATTAGATTACACTAGTTTTTAATGTTCTGTATTAGCTGCAATATTTTTGCTATCCCTTTGTTTTACTTCTCTGCTTCATTTATTTACAAAAAATTTCTCGAACATTATTTTAGACACCATTTCATTAATTTTACCACTCTGTTGATCAAATAATGTCAAGTTTAATCGTTAGCTATTTAAGTTTGGAAAGAGCAAGGTCATGACCCTCTCTCTTTGTTCTTTATAGCTGGCAAATTTTAGTATGTACTATTATTATTTTTTTGGAGACAGTATCGCTCTGTCACCCAGACTGGAGTGCAGTGGTGCAATCTCAGCTCCCTGCAACCTCTGCCTCCCAGGTTCAAGCAGTTCTCCTGCCTCAGCCTCCCAAGTAGCTGGGATTACAGGCACGCCACCACGCCCAGCTAGTTTTTGTATTTTTAGTAGAGACAGGGTTTTGCCATGTTGGCCAGGCTAGCCTCGAACTCCTGATCTCAGGCGATCCACCCACCTCAGCCTCCAAAGTGCTGGGATTACAGGAGTGAGCCACCGCGCCCAGCCAGATTGTTTAATAGGAGTTTTTGCAGGATCAGCAAGGAATGTGGTGATGAGTAGGAGTCAGCCTGAGCATTGCAATTCCTTGCAAGAGTTCAAGCTGAAAAGGAGGCCTCATTCTGTCCTGTGTACCACTGCAGTTCCAGCCCCAGGCACAGCACCTCTCCCCTGGAAACCACTCAAAAAATTTTTTGAAAGAATAAACAAATCAGGAAATGAAAACTAATATCAATTCCTATTCTAGTGTTTAGGTTACTAATTTGGTAGACTGTGGGTACCACGCATGAAGTAGAGCTGAATTTCAGCAAGTATATTGAACAATTTGCAGGGAAGCAAAGTGTGTTAGGTCACAGTATAGTTACTCCATAGCCCGGCCCACAGAGGTCACTCAAAAAATATTTGTTGAAAAAAAAAAAAAAAAAAGCCTGTGAAGACAGGCTGAATGACATGTTGTTGTGCTCCTACTTAAATCATTTTCATTAACATGAATGAAGACATTCATAAATTAGGTTAGCAGCAGACTTACAGTTAACAAACAGCTCAATGGGCTGATGGAACAGACAAAATTAAAAGGAATAATGCAAACGCTTAGTAGCCAGCTTTAAAAAGTATTAAAAAATATAGGCTGAGAAAGATGTAATGTTTCAGTAGTTAATGTAAACAAGACTTGAGATGTAGTTGATTGCAAACTCAATACAAATCAACAATATTGTGAGGTCACTACCAAAATATAAATGTGATATGGGGCTGCATTAATAAATGATTAATGTTGGGTCTGTGCTTCACAAAATCTTTGACCTTGTGTACATATTGCATGCCTGTGTATTTTGGTGGGGTGGGGGGAGGGCAGAAAAGCTCATTTCTTTTGTTAGATTCTCAATGAGAACAGTGACTCACAAAATATTAAGATCTATTAGCTCAGAACAAGGTAGGTAATCTATTTTGTACGCAGGTCAGGTCAAAGTACACTTGTACCATTATAATCAGTTATTGGAAATACATTGTAAGAGAAACATTGATAAATTGAAGTATCTCTGGGAGGCAAGTTGGGATAGTGGAAGGTGTGAAAATCATGACCTATAAAGATGGGATTAAAGGAACCAGAGAGTATTGAAAAAAAAAGAGATTTTACAGAAATATTGCATATGACTTCAAAAAAGTTTCAGATTGGGAAAAGATACAAATACTGATATATAAAGTATTAGTGAGAATGTGAGGAAATGGAGATTCTTGTAATCTGCTAGTGGGTATAAAATTGCATGGTTGTATTGCAGAGTAATTTGGTATGATCAGTACTTTAAAAATGCACATTTGTTTATATGTAATTTTGAAAACTTTTATACACAAATGAATATACACAAAGGTACATACACAAAAACATTTACAAGGATGTTTAGCAATTTTATTAATTGCCCTAAACTGAAAATATCCACCTGTAATCCTAGCACTTTGAGAGGCTGAGGCAGTAGGATTGCTTGAGGCCAAGAGTTTAAGACCAGCCTGGGCAATACAGCAAGACCCTGTCTCTACAAAAAAATGTAATAATTAGCCAGGCCATGGGAGTGCATACCTGTAGTCTCAGCTTCTCGAGCGGCTGAGGCAGGAGGATCACTTGAGCTCAGGTGTTCCAGAGTACAGTGAGCTATGATTGCACCACTGTACTCCAATCTGGGTGACAGAGCAAGATCCTGTCTTAAAAAGAAGATACCCTAAGGGCGTATCATAATTATGTTATATACATGGCATAGCTATGGAATACCATGCAGCAGTTAAAATGAAAGAACATATATGAGTTCTGATGTATAGAGATCAGCAAGATTTATCAAATTCAAATAAAAGCATGTTGCAGATAATATATATGTATTATGGTTTATGGAAAAAATCCATAAAACAAAATATTTCCCTATGTGCATAAAGAGATAAATATCTGGAATAATTCATAACAAGCTGACAATAATGGCTTACTAAGTAGGACTAAGGGTGAGTCAAAGGGCTCCTTATTTGTATAAATTGTATTTTTTGCATAAAAATGTATTCAGGTCTCTATAAGAACCAATAAGTGGAAGTTATAAATAAATAAAACTGAGTGAATAGAATTTATATAGCCTTTATACCTGGAAAACTTGTTAAATGGCTTTATTATTGGTCCAGGGGAAAAATGGTAAATTGTATTAGAAAAAATGTATTTACATGCATATAAGGAAGTATTTTTTTTTTTTTTTTTTGAGATAGAGTCTCGCTCTGTCGCCCAGGCTGGAGTGCAGTGGCGCAATCTTGGCTCACTGCAAACTCTGCCTCCCGGGTTCATGCCATTCTCCTGCCTCAGCCTCCCAAGTAGCTGGGACTACAGGCGCCCACGAACTCGCCTGGCTAATTTTTTGTATTTTTAGTAGAGACGGGGTTTCACCATCTTAGCCAGTATGGTCTCGATCTCCTGACCTTGTGATCCACCCACTTCAGCCTCCCAAAGTGCTGGGATTACAGGCGTGAGCCACCACGCCCGGCCAGGATGTTTTAGGATTAGAAATGTTTTAAAATGGAATTGGTTGCCTATTATTGATTTTATTCTCATTGAAAAGGTTGAAACAGCTTAAATAACTAGGTTCCAAAGATGTTTTAAAAAGAATTGTTCTATTCAACGGGCAAGATTACTTCTAAAATAAATTTCAACTTTATAAGGTTATGATACTTTTTGTTGTTGCTTTTTAACTTATGATATTCTTTATTGTCTTAATTTTTGTCATTTTTATTATTATTTCAAGTCAACTTGACATATTTTTAAGAAAATCAGGACAACTGTTTTAGATTTTTAATTTTTAGTTATTATGGATACTTAACAGTTATACATATTCATGAGGTACATGTGATATTTTGATGCAAGCGTATGCTGTGTGACTGCATATGTGTGTAACTGAGGTAGCCATCACCTCAAGTATTTATCATTTATTTGTGTTAGGAACACTGCAATTCTACTCTTAGTTATTTTGAAAAATACAATAAAATTATTGTTGACTATAGTCACACTATTTTGCTACCAAACAGTAGATCTTACTCCTCCTATCTAACTATATTTTGTACCCATTAGCCAATCTGTTTCTATCTGCCCCCTGCACACTATCCTTCCCAGCCTCTGGTAACCATTATTCTACTCCCTGTCTCCATGAATTCAATTTTTTTTTTTTAGCTCCCACATCTGAGTAAGAACATACAGTATTTTTCTTTTTGTGCCTGGCTTATTTCATTTAACACAATGTCCTCCAATTCCATCCATGTTGTTGCAAATTACAAGATTTCACTCTTTTTAATGACTGAATAGTATTCTGTTGTATATATGTACGTAATTTCATTACCCATTCATTCATTGATGGACACTTAGGTTGATTCCTTATCTTGGCTATTGTGAACAGTGCTGCAATAAACAGTGATATTATGATTCTATGGTTGGATAATGTCTAAATACCCTTACAGGTATAAATTCCAAAATTCTAATTTAGAATTTTTTGATTTAGCACCGAAGTCTTTTATTACTCTTTATCCTCATTTTACCTCTATAATCTTATCTCCTTTCATGATTTCTTTGTGAAAGGCAGACTTTCCCCAAATGCGAGCTCCATACCACTGGTCATTTAGGAAGTGATTTTTACGTGTTACACAAATATGACATTAAATAATACTAAATCACTAAATTATCGAATCACTAAAGGAAAATAGTTATTTTCTCTTTCAGTGCTTTTGATTGGGGTCAAAGAGAAGATTTTTAATATTTTTCTGGTGCTTTATATTTTCCCTTTTAAACCAAATGTGAGAAGATTTTGGACTTTGAACTTTAGTTATAAACGGTATATATCTATAGTTTAATCATAGTTTGTTTTTCATGTATGTGTTTGTAGTCATCTTCTGTTTTTGGTAGTTGTGGCATAAACTATTGTTTGCCATCCAGTATCCATTATTTGCTTCTTCTTTCCTAACGAATCCCATTATTGGCAGTGGCAGTGTACCAGCTAAAAGGCTATAAGGCCTAGCCTTCCTTGCACCTAGGTGTGGTCATGTGTCTTTGTCCTGGCCAGTGAGATAAGCAGAAATGCCACTGGTGACACCTGGTAAAAATGCTCACAGGACACTGACTAATCTAGGGCACGCACACTTTCTTCCCTAGGCCCATTTTTCCTTCTTGCCTGTCATATAGATGAGATGGCTGGAGCAACAACAGCTAAATTGGATAGTGAGGCAATCCTGAGAATGACAGAGCGGAAAAGTAGAAGGATACTTGTCCCTAATGGCCACGATGCTGCCATTTCTAAGGTTGGACTGTCTCTCTCTGGACTACATTTCTGTGAGAAATATATCTGTTAAAGCCATTGTCACTTTAGGTGGAGTATATAAAGGGACACAATCGTAACCAAAATGGCAAATGTTATTGGTTTTCCCATGTTAGTGATATAAAATTTAGTTCTAAAATAAATCCATGTCATTGGTATGCCATTAAGGCCCATTGGATCTGATTTGCATTTGAAATTTTTAAAAATGGTTTTAACTATTTGTAAGGACTGATAGTTATTATTTATTCAAAGCCTTCCAAAGAACAAAGAGAAAATTTACTATTACTTTAAACAGAAAAAAATTAAATCTTGCAGTTACTATATAGGCCCATTAAACTCTTTTGAAAATCCAAGATACATAATGAGTTCTTATAGTGATCTTAATATTTTTTTTTTTTTTACATCTTGGAACATTGTGTTAGTACATCATCTTAGGAATTATTTCATCATTACTCATCAATTATTAACAATTAGGCTAAGCAGACTAAAATAGTAAGACATAAGAATCATGGAATTCCCTAAATTTGAGGCTGAAGAATAATATATTCATAATTCTTCAGCTTTCTAACTACATTGCCCAAAGTATTATATCATTTTTTTTTAATTATACTTTAAGTTTTAGGGTACATGTGCACATTGTGCAGGTTAGTTACATATGTATACATGTGCCATGCTGGTGCGCTGCACCCACTAACTCGTCATCTAGCATTAGGTATATCTCCCACTGCTATCCCTCCCCCCTCCCCCCTCCTCACCACAGTCCCCAGAGTGTGATATTCCCCTTCCTGTGTCCATATATCATTTTTTTAAGAATAGTATAAGAGGAGATGGAAGACACCATCTTTGTGGTCTGCTGCTTTTAGCTTCCATTAAAAAGAGTGAAGAATTTCAAAGTTTATATTTTCTGCCCAAAATGATAAAGGAAAGAGATAGATAAATCTGGTTCAAAAATTTAAGATGAATCAATGCATACATGCAAAGAGGTGGAGAGCAGCATTCTACTTTTGAGTGATGATGTTGAAATTAATCATACACACAAAATTTGAGATTATGAGTTTTCGGAGGGTGATATTCTGCCTGAATTTTCTCCAACTCAAGAAAAGATGAGTGAACAATACATTTCTAGGGGCACAAAAGAAAATATGGTATTTTCATTCAGTTTGTCATTCAATCAGGAAGGATTCAGTCTAGTCCACCAATATTTTGTGATGGGACTCACACAAAGTGTGTGACAGTGCTATTTCATCCTTTACAATGCCTGTGCTCCAGCATTTACTTGACCCAGTGAGGTGTGCTGTGTTTAACTTCTTATGAAATGTTAAATAAGTTTTTCATTATCTCTTTATTGTTCCATAAATTATTTGTAAAATGACTTAAAATATATATTTTAAAAAGGACCCATTGGACTCAGATGATAAATGACGATGATTTTTTCTGGTATGTTGGGGGTTAATTGAAAATAGGGAGCTAATTAGATGATAAATATACAGTTAATGATAGTACTAGTGAATAAAAATGCTAGAATATAGCAAAAAGCCACAAAAGAGGTTACACATATAGTTGGGGAAACATATCACATCAAAACCTTTTCTCATTATTTTAACTTTGACTTGCAAATGATGTCATTGTATACATGTTGATATTTTTCCGGCATTTAGAATTTCTTACTGTAGGGAGTTATTGTTTAACGGATATGGAATTTCAATTTGGAAATACGAAGTTCTGGAGATGGATGGTGGTGATGTTTGCCCAACAATAAAAATGTACTTAATGCCACAAAATTGAACACTTGAAAATAATTAAAATAGTAAATTCTATGTTATTTATATTCTATCCAATTATAAATATTTAAAATTCTTAATAATTATTTTAATAAACATAAAAAAATTCTCGCCTCTTCTCTGACAATCATGTACATTAATCAAATTAAAACTTAAATTGGTTTCTATAAAATGTTTTCATTGAAGATTTGTCCCATTCATACATTTATTTTAGGTGTTCTCCACATTTTTAGACAGAATTACTATACTATATGGATATTATACTATACAGATAGGCTCATGTAAGAAAGCAAATGCTTGCATAGAGAATCCCAAATCACTCATTTTGACACTTGTATACAATGCAGGCTATATTAATTTGAGCACACTATATTATACTGTTTTCAATTAATATCTATAAAAAATCTAATTAAACTAGAAAATGATGACGTGCCCTAATTCCTTTAGTTCTTTTGGAGCTACTGTCTTGCACAATGTGAGGGTCATAGGAGACGAATACATTCACATGGCTGAGATGAATTAGTTTTGCTGAGTAGCTTCCCTTGTGCTTCTCTTGTTTCTGAATCAAGCTGCATGTAACAAGACTCTGAGATCTTATAATTGAATATTCAGTATCCAAGACCCCTTAGAGTCCACACTTTGCATCTGTTCCTTACTTGTCTGGCTTCCCACTGGTTTTATTTCATCTCTTGCTATCTATAGTACCAACCACATCGACATTTGGTAATTATTTTTTAGTTTCTAAAATACGATGGAGGGACCATGTAGTCTACAAGAAGACTCATTCATAAGAATTCAAATAAAAGACAATTTTGATTAAGACCAGAAAGCACGAAGACAACAGAGCAGAGTGAGAAATCAAATTATGTCTACATCAAAATTACATTTCTCTTGACCTACTGAGGTGTATTATGAACAGATTTCTTGACAAACTAATTTTTTAATGCATACTGCATTATACTAAGATATATGGAATTTGCACAATAAACTGTGACACAGGAAAAGTGTTCTGTATGTTCCCTTTGAAAATTCTTCTCCATTTGTATGCTTCATGTTACCATCACATTTTTAAGTAGGCCCCAGTTTTTCCTAGGAAATTGAAATGCTTTAGTACTCCATTCATTGCAGGGATTTCCCTGCAATTTTTTTTTTTTTTAACATTTCCACCAATAGGTTCCTTTCAGAACACCTACAGAGGATATAAAAAATATATTGTAGTTCATTGTATTGATGTCAACAGAACTATGTGTTTTCACCCTGGTGTGATGTCAGAACAATGCAGCGCATCCTTCACTGTGCCAACTCACTGGAATAAAAGACCCATTCAGAAAGAAACCCTTGGATGGTCACAGTTTTTAGGAGTTTTTATGCATGGCCACACAAGTTTATAACTTTAAACCTTTCTTGCAGTGCATTATATTTTCTTCCCATTGCTGCTGAGCTTTCATATTGAAAGCGAGTATTTTTCTATATAGCAGCTGAAACGTCTATTGATTCTTTGGTTAAAAAAATAAAAAATAAATGTACTTTGTAGAATGATTGCATTCCAAGGCCAGGGTTAGCACATTTCATTCATACTATTTTCTAAAACCCCTAGTGTGAAGACTGACAGCAGAATGTGGATTTCATAAATCCCACCATATGAATTCCGAAACTCCAAAATAGAGATTAACAGATGCGGATGTGGATGGTACAGTGGATGCTTTGAAGATAAAATTAAAACATTTTGTATTTGCATGTGTAAGATAAACATAAAGCATTTCATTTTAGGTAGTTGGGGTTTGCAGAGAAAGATAAAATAAGTACTCTGCTTTAGTTCAGGGATTCGTCTCTGTCTCCTGACTTCATTTTTTGTTGTTGTTAAGCTTTCACTTTCTTAATTACAAAAGTTAATTGTGACTATTGAAGAAATTGGAAAATACAAACATGAAGTATAAATTAAACTACCTTGTAACCTCTTTCCTACCCGACCCAGAGAGATCCATTGTTCACATACTTGTGTGTATCCTTCCTTGGAGTATGTATGTTGCAAATATGGGTCATACCTAACATATGATATCATAGCCTCATTCTAATTGGTATACCATGAATCTTTTCCTATTTAAGTAAATATTCAAAAGCATCATTTTTAATGGCTGTATTTTATTATAGATGAACTATTTAAAGCAATAGCTTGATTATAACACTTGAGCTATTTTTATTTTTTAATTGCTATTTAAAATCTTTTTTGATTCCACATCCCCTTTCAGCTGAATCACTGTGTCTTTTGCTCCACCCATACTTCTCCAGCAGATGGGTTGTTGGACTATTCTTTTTTGTTTGTTTTTCTATTTATTATAAACAAACCTGTTATAATCTTTTCTGGACATGTATCTGTGTACATGTTGAGTATTTATCTAATACAGCTTCCTAGAAGAGTAACAAGATGTGTGGCCCTTTAATTTTGATGAATATTTCCAAATTGTTGTTAAAAGGTTGTACCAATTTACACTCTCAACAGCAGTGTGAATTTCCATTTTTCTGCACTTTCTGTAACATAACAAAATTTTGCCAACCTTATAAGCAGAATATGTTGCTTAATTTATATTGCCATAATAATTTTTAAAACTGGTAATCTTTTCAATGTTTATGTCCATTTGTATTTCCATTTCAGTGAATTTTCTCTTTGAATTATGTATATATTTTTCTATTAAATTATATCTTTTTAACTGATTTATGGAAACTTTTAACTCTTTGTTTTCTATGCCTGGCAAATGTGTTCTTTCAATCCATCATGTATCTTTTAATTTTACTTATAGTGCTTTTTTTTTTTTTTGCCATAAATGTGTTTTCTTCATTTTTTCACTTTTTAAAATTATTTTTAAATTTTTTTATTTCCATAGGTTTTTGGGGGAACCAGTGGTATTTGGTTACATGAGTAAGTTCTTTAGTAGTGATTCGTGAGATTTTGGTGCACCCATCACCCGAGCAGTATACACTGACCCCAATTTGTAGTCTTTTTTGCCTTACCCCTTCCCACAACTTCCCTCTCCACCCAAGTCCCAAAGTCCATTGTATCATTCTTATGCTTTTGCATTGTCATAGCTTAGTTCCCACATATGATATTTGGTTTTCCATTCCTGAATTACTTCCCTTAGAATAATAGTCTCCAATCCCATCCAGGTTGCTGCAGATGCCATTAACTCATTCCTTTTTAATGGCTGAGTAGTGTTCCATAGCGTGTGTGTGTGTGTGTGTGTAGATATATATCTCACATATATATATACACACACACACACACATATATACACATACATATCACATCGCAGTTTCTACTCATTGATTGATGGGCGTTTGGGTTGGTTCCACGTTTTTGCAATTGCGAATTGTGCTGTTATAAATATGCATGCACAAGTATCTTTTTCATATAACGACTTCATTTCTTCTGGGTAGATACCCAGTAGTGGGATTGCTGGATCAAATGGTAGTTCTGCTTTTAGTTCTTTAAGAAATCTCCACACTGTTTTCCATAGTGGCTGTACTAGTTTACATTCCCACCAGCATTGTAGAAGTGTTCCCTTTTCACCACATCCATGCCAACATCTATTATTTTTTAATTTTTTTATTATGGCCATTCTTGCCATATACATTTTTTTTTTTTTTTTTTTCCAGACAGAGTGTTGCTCTGTCACCCAGGCTGGAGTGCAGTGGCATGATCTCGGCTCACTGCAAGCTCTGCCTTCCGGTTCACGCCATTCTCCTGCCTCAGCCTCCCGAGTAGCTGGGACTACAGGCTCCCGCCATCACGCCCTGCTAATTTTTTGTATTTTTAGTAGAGATGGGGTTTCACCGTGTTAACTAGGATGGTCTTGATCTCCTGACCTTGTGATCCGCCCGCCTCAGCCTCCCAAAGTGCTGGGATTACAGGCGTGAGCCACCGCGCCCAACCCCGCCATATACATATTTTTAATTGCAGTACAAATTCAGTCATTTTCTTCATGAGTTCTAGGTCTTATGCCTATGCTGAGAAAGGCCATCTCCTTTCAAAGATTATAAAAATACTTACATATGTTTCCTTCTAGGGCTATTATGTTGTGATATTTAATCTATTTGAAATTTGTTTTTGCTTGATGGTAAGAGGAGGGGATCCAGCTTCATGCTTTTTCCAAATAATATTTAGTTGTTTTTAAACCATTTATTTTCCATTCCATCATTTGCCACTGATCTTAAAAAATATCAACTTAATATATCAAAAGGTCATATCTCTGTTCTGTGTTTAAATCATATACTGTTTTAATTATTATAGCCTTATAACGTGTTCTGCTATCTGGAAGGAAGAAAATGGCGTTACTTCCTCAAGCAAAATTGTTGGGTCAAATTGATTTGGGGTTCTGGGAAGGCTGCCCTAATTTACAGTTTCACTAGAAGCATATGCAAATACTTATTTCGCTTCACCTTACTAATACTTGTACATATGTATTTAATATGTTTTTCATGTATTTTTTAAAATTTCAAACTTCATAGATAAAAATGGTATGTCATAAGCTTTATTGTACATTGATTACTAGGATAGATGAGCTCTTCTTGATACTGTCATTAAGTTTTGCTGTTATTTTTTAATATTTTCTATTCAGTTTAATGTGCTCATGTTAGGAGACCTGTGTGTTTTAGAAATGGCTCATGCTTGAACTAAGGGGAACACAGTGGTTGACCCAGGACAGGACAATTCTGAAACCAAAAACTAAGGAGCTCCCTGCCTCTAGGAAACATAGTAGGACAATAGTAGTGTCAAAAGGCAAAATTACAACAAATTTACTTTCATTATCTGAATTGGCTTTTATTTACAATTTAAAAATCATAAAGACGATTCTAGCACCTGGTTCTCAGAACCAGAAAAGGTTCAAAGAATTCCCTGGCTGCAATGTGGTCAGACATCTATGGTCAGAAAACGGAAGTCACAGGGACAGTGACTTCCCTGTCACTGTCATAGGCAACAGGTTGGTGTTTTGCCTAATTCAAATCAACTGGCTGACTGTGATTGGCTGGAGCTCAGCTACTGTGATCTGTGATTGACTGAGACCAGCTATTAATATTCGTTACTTCAACTCCTAAGTTAGGGTTTAGTTAATGTACTATGTTATGTTGCAGTTCATTACTTAAGGACTCAGGACAGGGGCATCCTCACGCGCAATTTTAATTTAGTTTAACAGTTGCCAACCTTTATTAAGCTTTGTATTAAAAGCTTTATATTCTCTGGCTTATGAGATCCTCTCACTACTGTGTGGAGGCATTATGTCCATCCCCACTTTCTAATGAAAAACTGGGGCTCAAGGACATACACAACTTGCCTAAGGTCACAGAGCTGGCAAGTGGCTGGGCCACTTTGTGAATCCAAGTGGTGTGACTTCTGAGTCCAAATGTCCCCATCGAAGGGTCTGCTGAGATGTGCCATCCTTTCCCCAGGACTGCCACAGGTCCATGTTGAAGGAGCCTGTCCCAGGCTCAGGCCAGCAAAGACAGAAACAGGTGCCTGTCCCCTTAAAAGTCAGGGTGTTAAAATCTCTGGAAAACTGGAGATGAGGATGCGGGGTGGGGGCACAGAAGCACTGTGGGGACCTCCCTTCTCCACAGTGAGAACCGTCTGGAAGACTTACGTGGTTTATGGTGGCAAAATCATGTATTAATGAAAACATTTCTAAGCAACCAGTTCAAAAATGCTCAGAATGGGTTGGAGGCATAGCATAGACTTCTTTTCAAAAGTAAAGACATTTTCAGTTTCTGTAAAAAGTCATCCTTCCCTGGAAGGGGTAAGTTGTAATTATTTATTCTTTTACAAATACAGAGTCAGATGCTACTGCTTTTTCTGATTAAATTTGTGCTTACTTTTAAGTTGTAGTGTGGCAGATGAGGAGCTGATGCTAGAATTAAAAAGGTCTGGTCTGTCATTTTTTTTTGTATTAGTATTATCTTTTATCCATACTCGTGAAGTTTAGTTTAGTTAAAATTAGACAATCTGTAAGTCCACATAGTGCAATTTGACTTTTTGAGTAAAAAGGTGGTGGGTTTTTTTGTTTGTTTGTTTTGTTTTTTGGCTTCCACAGTTGGCTAAATTAAGAGGACCAAATGGTTTAGCCAGGGTTCTGATTAACAACTTGTTGCTGACTAGTTTGCTGTCTAAAGTAATGGGGTGAGAGGAGGAAAAGAAAAATCAATCTAAAAACTAAATGCTGGTAAGAAACAAGTCTTAGACTAGTTTACTTGATGGTTGTACCTTGTACATAGGTCTAAACTGGGATTTGAAGTGTCTGTGGCCACCTCTATGAAGAATAATGTCAAAATCATATATCGTTCATTATAACATTGATCAACGCTCACTGCTTTCTCAGAGGGAGCTGGATTTGTGATATAACATTGTAGAGGAGAGGTTGAAACCAGAGATCATCCAGCCTAAAACCTTATGTCTTTCTTAGTGCCTTCTCTTTGAAAAAATGGCACATCCCAACAGTTACTTATGCAAAGTTCTAGAAACTACCTTTGTCCTTCAATTCTCACACTCAGTAGATACACGAGTACTGTCAGTTCTGAACCCAAAATGAATCTTGATTCTTAATATTCTCCATAATTGCTGCCACCATCTTCAAACTCTTATTTCCTGCAATTTTTTTCATTAGCCTCCTATCTTCCCTCCCCACTTCTATTTTCCCCCTTAATAATTTATTAACTCAGTATCATAAATGATATTTTAAAATGTTTTTAAAGCTCTTTCGCTTTTTAATTTTTTATTTTGAAATGATTTTAAATTAATAAAAAAGTTACAAAAATAGTGCAGAGAGTTCTCATATATTCTTCATCCAGCTTCTCCTAATTTTAACATCTTACATATATAACCAATTTTGGAAAGCAGGAAATTAACATTGATGTAATACTATTAACTAAGCTACAGGCCTTATTCAATTTTCACCAGTTTTTCCACTAAAGTTTCTGGTCCAGGATACAATCCAATGACCCACATTACATTTGCTTGTCATATCTCTTTAGTATCCTTCAATTTGTGACAGATCTTTAGTCTTCCTTTTATAACATTGACATTTGTTAAAAGTACTGGTCAGTTCATTGATAGAATGTTCCCCAATTTAGGTTCATCTGCTGTTTTCTATGACTGCATTGGGTTATGGATTTTTAACAAGAATTATCACAAAAGTGACGTTGTGTCCTTCTCAGTACATTCTATCGGGGGCTAAATGCCTTGTTAAAGATATAAATTTGATCATGTTACAAACCTTCAGCGGGTTTCCATTTCTCTGAGGGTAAATGGCAAACTCTTCTAAGATCCTGCATAATTTGGTCCCTGTTACTTTAATTCATGCCTTTTGTAAGGGCCAATACAATTTAAAATTAAGAGGCTTAATTCTTGTTGTTGAAAATAGAAGGAAGGACTTCCCCACCCCAACCTCTTATTCTTAGAGCATTTACTTAGAAAACTTGTAATTGTTAACTTCTTTCTCTGTCTCTGTGAAATATATGCAAATCTTTTTGAAAGCTAAATAAGCTTCTGGCCAGTTTTAGACCCAGGAATGTCTTTCTCAAGGCCCTGGGAGCCATCTTTTTCAAATGGAATCAAGGAAGATAGTGCCCCTATTTCCCCATTTCTGTGGGAGGGCAGGTGCCTCGCTCCAAGTTGCAAAACTGTCTCTTATCATAAAGAGAACTTTATTTTTCTGTTGAATAAAGCCAGTAGTTAACACAGATGGTCACCTCAACTACCAAGTAAATTTAGGAAGAGCTGTGTGTGACAAATGGTGCTGCCAAGTCCTCTTACTTGAGTAGTTATTGTTTATCTTGATGGCAAGTATGTACCACATGGTAAAAGGATGAGATGTCTTTTGAATTTTGGAATCTCTTAATGGATTACCTGTGATAGTTATCATATTCTTATTCAATGCTTTTTCAATAATAAGATTACTTTCTTTCTCTTCTAGTCTGTAGAGACATTTTCTGTGTTGGGAGGAGATTTTGTTTTTAATGATGTTTCCCCAACACTCTTTCCCGCTGACTTACTATGGCTTTATTTCATGTTTCATAAAGTGCAAAACTGTTGCTTGCTGTATAATCCTCTGCCTGAATTCCTCCGCTTTCCTCCACCTCTTCGTTTAAGTAGCTCCTTTCAATCTCCAGGACTAAGTTCAGATATAATCTGCCTAAAGACACCTTTCTCAACCACCCTGTCTAAGGAAGCCACCCCTTCCAGGGATTCTATCACATTATCCTGTTTCTATCTTGCAGAGTGTTTCATACAACCTGTAATTATTGTACTTATTAATTTGTTGATTTATTTATAGTGTTCTGTCCTCCACTACAATGCAAGCTGTAGCAGGAAGAGACTCCCCTCCAATCTGTCCAGTCTCACCCCATCTGTCTTGTTTATGGCTGAAGCCTTCATACCTAGAACAGTGCCTGGCACATAATAGGTGCTTGATGCATATTTGTAGAATGAACAAATGAGTGAGATGAGACTGATACGCAGGTTAGGGTAGTTAAATAAAGGAGATGCACATTTTATCCTATTACTTATCAACTTGTGGAAGTCTCAACAAACAAGTTTTTAGCAGTCTCTGTATTTAACGAACACATAAAATAATTATATTGAGGAAATAATACATGAAAAATTCACCTTCATACTTGAACAAAAATGGGCCCAAATGCTTGTTTTGAAAAGGAAAATCTGTGATTTTTTTTTTAAACCCACTCAAATATTTTAGGAAAGCTTTCATGTTAATTCTGGATACAGCTGGGGCCATTTGAATTGTAGCATTGACTAATTGGCCAGTGTGAACATCAATTAGTCCTGAATAAAGAGCAGGAGATGAATGCCAAGAAGGAGGAAGTGGAGACTCAGATTGTTCAGCAAATCTACTAGGAATCTGCACATCCTAACAGACAAAGAAGGGACCTTCTGCAAGACCGTTGAGACAGTGGAAGCCTTGAAGTTATGCTGATATTTGAAGGAAGGCTTAACGCAGTGTTTCTCAACCTTAAGCATGTGGCACAGTCCTCTGGAAGGCTTGTTAACACAGGCTGCTGGGCCTCATCCTAGAAGTTTCTGATTCTGTAGGCCTTGGGACCCAAGAATTCGCATTTTAACAAGTTCCCAGATGATAATGCTGACATCGATCCAGGCTCCACACTTTGAGAACCACTGCTTTAAAGCACTGATTGACTAGAAGAACCTGATGGAATTTGTTTATAATAGTTTTTTAAAATTTATTTTATTTAATTATTTAGAGATGGGGTCTTGCTCTGTCACCCAGCCTGGAGTGCAGTGGTGTGATCATAACTCACTGCAGTCTCAAACTCCTGGGCTGAAGCAATCCTCCTGCCTCAGCCCCCTGGAGTAGCTTGGCCTACCCCAGCTAATTTTTAGGGTTTTATTTTTATTTTTATTTTTTAAAGATGGGGGTCTTGGTATATTGCCCAGGCTGGTCTCAGACTCCTGGCCTCAAGCCATCTTTCACTTGGCTTTGCAAAGTGCTGGGATCAAAGGCATGAGCCACCAAACCCAACCCTATATCAGTCTTTTAAGAGTTGACAATGGCCTTTCTCGCTCCCGGGCCATCTTAGCAGCAGCTCCTGGTTGGGGGCCATCCCGCACCTAAGGCAGAAAGATGGTGGCTGCAAAGAAGACAAAAAAGTCGCTGGAGTTGATCAATTCTAGGCTCTAACTTGTTATAAAAAGTGAGAAGCATGTGCTGGGGTACAAGCAGACTCTGAAGATGATCAGACAAGGCAAAGCAAAATTGGTCATTCTCTGTAACAACTGTCCAACTTTGAAGAAATCAGAAATAGAGTACTATGCAATGTTGGTCAAAACTGGTGTCCATCACTACAGTGGCAATAATATTGAACTGGACGCAGCATGAGGAAAATACTACAGAGTATGCACACTGGCTGTCATTGATCCAGGTGATTCTGACACCATTAGAAGCATGCCAGAAGAGACTGGTGAAAAATAAACCATGCAAAATTTCCCTTTAATAAAATTTGCCAGTGCTTGTTAAAAAAAAAAAAAAGTTGACAAGTTTTTTTTTAATTAAACAAATGTTCCATTTTTTTAACTGCCAAGGAAAAGGGTCTCTTTTTTCATGCTCCATTTTTAAAGGTCCCATCTCTGTATCTCAGCTCTCATTTATTGAGCATGTACTAGTTATACATATGATTTTATTAATCTTTAAAATTGCTGGGTAAATCCTTATTTTACCCGTCGATTATTATTGTATCTTGGGCGACAGAACCAAGATTTCATACAGCATTTTCAATATCGTGCCTCATATCACGATGTAGAATTTCATTGCTCCCTACAGATCTACTCTGGATTTCTATATGTGGGAGTCTTTAATATGATATTGAAGAAATCGGCTGAAAACTTTCCCTAGGGGTTTTCCTCCTTAACCAGACCTTGTTATATTTTGGTGGGTTAGTGGCCTTTATTCTCAAAACAAATATTTAAAATTCAAGATTCAAAGACAAAATACGCCTATCTGTTTTTAAGTAATAAACCATGTTTTTCTCTGATTAGATGCATTATTCCTCACTCTGGAATCATAGAATTTTCTGTTAGTAGTTTCTTTATTTTTTCAATTGAATTTTATTTTAAGTTCTAGGATACATGTGCAGGACGTGCAGGTTTGTTACATAGGTAAAGGTGTGCCATGGTGGTTTGCTATCAATCCATCATAGGTATTAAGCTCACGTACATTGGCTATTTATCCTGATGCTCTCCTTGCCCCCTACCACTCTGACAGTGTGTTCTTCCCCTCCCTGTGTCCATGTGTTCTCATTCTTCAGCTTCTACTTATAAGTGAGAACATGTGTTGTTTGGTTTTCTGTTCCCACGTTAGTCTGCAGAGGATAATGACTTCCACCTCCATCCATGTCCCTGCAAAGGACATGATCTCATCCCTTTTTATGGCTGCATAGTATTCCATGGTGTATATGTACATTTTCTTTATCCAGTCTGTCATTAATGTGCTATGGTGAATAGTGCTGCAGTGAATATACGTGCGCATGTATCTTTGTAATAGAATGATTTATATTCCTTTGGATATATGCCCAGTAATGGGATTGTTGGTTCAAATGGTATTTCTTTACCCACGAATTATCTAAGCTTCTAGGTGTGTGATTATTGCCCAGTGGTTCACTTCCAACCAGTGATATAGCTGGTGCTTCCACAGGGCTCTCTGACTCCAGGATTAGGCCTCTTTTTGCTACAGTGCTTCTCAGCCTGAGATAAAACTAATTTTAAGACTATTTGGTAACACCTTGAGGTATTATATGACTGAAGTAGAAATTACTTATCAGCCTGATCTAACATAGAAGGCTGGTTAAGACAAAAGTCCTAATATGAAGTGCTACATCTAGGTGTTTTGTTACCAAAGAAACATGGTAGCCTTGTTTCCCAAGAAGTATTTTAAAGATAACTCTAGCAAAACACTCATTTTCTACATGAGTTTGAGTAATTTGTCTAAGTGGTAAAACCAAACTGACCTTTTTAGCTTAATTGCCTACATGATTCAATGAATTCTCTATCGAGAGACAGTAAGACCAAACACGTTCTCCTCAACATCCCAGAAATGCATGGATCACCTTGAAAATCTCTGAAAAACGAATACAAAGAAGCAAGTGACTGAGTTCATAATTGTTTCCCTTTCTCTAAGCCAAAATTGATGGCCAGGAGGAAGGCATTGAAAGCCAGTACATACTGACACTATTTATAAGATCTTGATATTTTAGACTTGTATTGCACTATTCATCCTGGGATCATAAAAATGGTTGTTAAAATTTATACCATATTAGTCTGATTAACCCTGAGAAGGGTAAAAATAAAGGATTGAGGAGAAATATTTATTTCACAAGGGTTAGGACTTTAATATACAGAAAGCTGCATAAATCTGCAGATGTTCTAATTAGATTCAGCTGAACTGCTTCAGAATTCACGATAACATGGATTTACTCTGCCAACTACTAAGAATAACTTTTCTGGTGTAAAAAAATGTTCAAGTTTCAATATTGAAACATAAAATACCCCAGCCCAGGGGATAGATTCGTTTCACATCAATTTTTTCATTGGCTCAAATTTCTCTAGCTGTTAAGTTGCTCCTTTATCATAAGACTTAAACAGAATTTTCTAAATGGTACCCTAATGGTACTCTTCTCAGGTTATAGTACCTGGAATCCTATTTTCTGTTAATAGTTAAACATTAACCTTAGATCACTGTAATACCATCAGGCAGGTTATTCATATGGTGCTTAATTTACAATCAGGGAGTAGTTTAGGCCATGAGAAAATCTGGTTCATAAAGAGGATGACATTAGGGAATCAAGAGATGTATTTCATGAAGTAGTTTTGCTAGTCAATTTCCTTTTTTTTTCCCCTTGAATATATGATGGTTTTTAAATCTCAGGAAAGTTATTCCTTTGTGCTGGCAGGGGAAATCTATGTTGTCCTACATTTGGAAGTTTTTCAGTAAATCTTATCAGAGAATTTGCTGAGGCCCAAGTTACAGCAGGGTGAAGAATGAGCCTTCCTCTGGCATGAGAATCCTACTGGATCCCCAAAGGCATGGGGATACCTTTAGTGTCTAACTTTGAAAAGTTCCATCAGCACCAGAATGCTTTCCACTTCCACAGAACCTGGGGGTCAGATCCAGCTGCGCCTTCTGATTTATCTGTTTCTAGGTCTGAGAAGTCAAGGTGAGGGAAAATGTCTCTTTGCAGAGGGAGTCAAGGGGAAATGTGAGAGAGGCTGTGACTAGAACCTCATGTTCCATTGCCTGCCCCTTAGACAAACCAACCTTTGGTCAATATTCCCTCAATTATATTTGATAAGCCAACCTGTTATCCTTAATTAAAATGTTGGCAGGAAGTATTCATGTGAATTTTTGCCAAGGATTTATTATAATCTCCTTGTTTTATGGTTTCCTATTTTGAATAGTGAAAGAATAATTTCATAAACCCTTCTGAAGGAGAGTCTCTTGTAAATGCAAATTTTATCTCTTTCATAATCTTTTTGGATCTCTGTGAATTTGCACGGAACAAAAATACATTGCTCAAGTATGCTGTGTTTTAATTTATTAATAAAAACAAAATAGTTGTGAAAGGCATTTGTAGGAAATTGATTTGAAATAGATGTTACCATGGCATATGCATTAGTCTGCAACATTAGGAACAATGAACATGGAAAATCAACATTACTTATAGACTTACCGGCTACCTGTTACTGTAGAATCTGAAGTCAGGGATATTATAAATATGTAGAGTCATGTCCTAGAATTTACATTTAACCCTTGGTTGTCTAGTATCTAAGTCACTTTATCTTGTTTCCCTGTTATCCTATACATAAATATGTGTGTAAACACACACACACACACACACACACACACACACACACACACCTGGTCATTGATATAAAAACAACAGCAACAACAACAAAAACGGGTCACTAATGTATAGAACCCAATAGTGCCTGTAACATAACGCAATAAATATGAGTTCCCTCTTCCCATCCTAAATCCCTTTTCTTATTTCTTGGGCATTTTCCTTTCTCTCCTCACTTTTATCAAAGGATAGGTTGGGAATTTAAAAAAGATGGAACTGGAATAAGCTTATTAGAATGCTTTGCAGCACATTGCACAAGGAAATATTGGCAGATGAGTTTGAACATGGGTAAAATAAGTACGAGAATGATTAGTGCCTCTTCTCATTCCAAGATAGTGTCCTCTATTAGCATGGATGCTGGAGATGCAGCTGCACGGAGAGCATAGTTTGATATGCCAGAGGTAGGAGATATTCCAGGGAGGGCCAGCCCTTCAACGCATTAGATCAAATGTTCTCAGCCCGAGGAGGACAATCCCTCAACTCTAAGGTTAAGTCTAAATAGCAGCCACTTCCTCTTTCCCACTAAATACTTATTATGAGTCAGGCCCTTGTCATTTGGGGTTTCAAGCCAATGATAATAATCTTTCAGTTTATATCGAATACCATTGGGACACCAAAGACTGACCAGAGCTCATTCTTTGGTTCTGAATTCCAAGATAGCCTTTATTATATGGTCCAAGATGAATAACTTCCTAACACTATCACTTGATATCTTTACACAAGAACATTTGCCTCCTGTGAATTGAATCCTAGAAATAAAATTGTGCAGGTATTAGGGTGATGCATTTACCTGAATCTGGCAGAAGCACTTTCGACACAGCTAACACAATTATGGAACGAGAGGAGGGTAGAGGTTGTGTTCCCTTTGTCTCTTTTTCAACTACAGAAATTACACTGTGGTAGCAGGATTTCCTTTAAATCTAGGTTTGATAGACATTCCATCTCCCTTTGCTCATTTTCACTTGCACATAATCTCAGTTATGTGACATATTACCAGAGAAGAGAGTCCTGCTTTTGCCTTTAGGTCTTTCGCAAGTTAACTGAAGAAAAGAATGAATTTTCAGATTGACTGTTATCTCACTAATCACATCTGCCCCCAAGTTAAGCAGTATCTACTTTGCCTTGCTCTGTCTAGACCTGACAGTCTAGACAAGAGTTAATGCTCATTAGCAGGCTGGAGAGGCCCCATGGACCTCCTTTGCCAGAGAGTGTGATGTTTTCTTCTTCTGATAGAATTTGGAAAGAGGCTGCGACTACAGGTCAGGGAGGTGGACATGCAACAGGAAGCAGCCCTATTGTCCCCTCACTTGGTAACAGTCTCACAGTACAGCAACACATTCAGCTCCCAGGATAAAAGCAGGTGTTTTGCTTTAATTAAGACCAACAAAGACTTTTCTGTTCTCAATAGGCTTATATTTTTAGACACTAAGGTAAGGAGGAAGAGAACATTATCCTATTCTGTGCATAAAAATAAAGATTCAGCATGAACTGCGTAATTAAGAACTGAAAGGGGGAAATGCAATTCAATTAAAACTGACAGAATAATACACGGAATCAATGGCTTTATTTGGTGCTTAATGATGATACTGTTTTCATTTCATTATACATGAGTCATAACCAGCTTTGCCTTAGTGTAATTGTATTTTTTACAGAGTAAACCAAAGTATGCAATTTGCTGTAGACTCATCAATTAAAAAGAGGCTGATTTAAGATGATCATAAGTTGATCCCTGAGACTGAAAGCAAATTTTTTCCATTCCAATATATTAACTTATTAGAATGATGAGTAATTTTAGGCAGGGGTGGAGAGAGGCATTGGTGGGGGAGGTGAAGATCAGTGAACAAATATTAAAGACTGATTTCCATGAAAAAAAATGGCAGTAGTATGTTTTCCAGTGGGGAAATGATATGGTAATGTATTTTTGTTCCAGTGAGCTGAACAAAACATGATGGGATTTCGGGCTGGAGAAGAAATGTATAAAATGAATCATAATATTGACACAAAGCCAAGTGTAACAGGGAGATATCATTTCCATATGTGGCCTTCTAGCTATGTGGATTTTAAAATTGGAACATGAGACCCAAGGAAAGCAGAAAGAAGAGGTTAAATTAGAAGTTAGGCTACTCGAGTACTTTATGGAATTAATGGTGGAATATAGAACATGTTGCTGTGAGGAACATTCACTAAACTTCTCAGACGTCCGGCTCTGTGAGGTACAGACAACTGCTGGTGTTCTATGAACCCCACTGAAAACCCAATGTGAATTAGCAATGAATGACTGTGCAGTCAGGATCGGAGAGGTTGGTCACTGCAAAATGTGTCTGACTTATGTCTTCATTCCATTAGTCATGTTGATAAAAGTTTCATATTTTCCATGCCTTGACTAAACTTCAAATGTACTGTATGAACAGGTAAATGAAGGGACTCTCATTTACCCATGACAACCCTGTGCTCCTCAAAAGCTGATAAGTTTGGGCCAGGGAAATAGTAATTTTCCCTTCATCGTGGGATCAAGGGGCCCACCCTGTCCTCCCTGGCAGACTTGTGCTGGCCACTCAGAATATACTGATATAGGCCAGATCTTCCCACAGTAAATATATCCTTCTAACTCATTTCTATTTGTTAATATTAGCGTAATCTTCTTTCTTACTGGGCCATGCTTCTTTGTGACTGGGCCATGCTGACAATGCCATTGATTCCTGTAGAGTGACCTGGAGTGGACAGAGGAAAAGCAAACCTAACAGAAAAGTATATACTCAGGAGTCTCAATGCCCACAAATGATAACACAAGAAGGCCTGTGCTCTGTAGATAGGGGAGACCATCTTAAATTCGTAATAACTCATCTGTAAGAACCATTTTTATATCTTCTTAAATATCTTATATTTTCCTTTTTTGTTGTTGTTTTTACACATTGAAAATAAGATGTCAATACGCTGATCAGCAGAAAGGTTTTTCAGACACTTCCATAGATTATCCCTTAAATACTTGGCTTATCATTTAATCTTCTAATTATGATCTCCTAATCATAACCAGCTACTTGAGTAAATATGTACATATAGATGTATGTATATAAATTAAGAGGACCATAATTAAATTGATACTACTCTTTTCAGGTTCTGGAATTGTTGGCAAATTACATAGTTTTTATAGGATGATTAGAAACAAGAACTATCAATTACAAAGCAGATAAAACTATAAAATTAGAGTAAATAAGACATGTACTATGTATGATTCGTATACTAGTTGTGACAGACCAATAGTGACCCGTTCAGACTCTCATTCATTACAACCTGTAAACAGCACAGTGCAATTGCTAGATGGCTACACAGGCTAGGGATGTAGTTAGTTGATACAAAGCCATAAGTTATGCTGCCCTTGTTAGGATTCAAGCAAATAGCCTTGATCTTGTTGCAATCTGACTTAGCTAGCAGAGCAAGTGAATCACAGTTGGAAGACTACATTTGTTTGGAGTTGTAGTGTTCATTCATTCTTTTATGAATTCCTACATTCAACAAAAACGTTTTCTGCATCTCTTACGATTAAGGCATTATACTAAGTGCTAAATACTTCTTTTAATAAACACTTTATAGTACTTACTATGTGCCAGGCATTGACTCATTTAATTCTCATAATTACTCTATGAGGTGTGTTTCCCTCATTTTACAGGTGAGGAAACTAAGTCACAGAGGTTGAGTAACTTGCCTAAGGTTACACGGCTAGTAAGTGGCAGAGCTGAGATTAGAACCCAGGCAGGCTGGCTTCAAAGTTTGTGTTCTTAACCACAAGACAGAGGTAGTCTCTGTTCTCCTGGAATTTACAGTCCAGAGGGAATACAGACAATAAACAGGTGAGCAAGAAAGAAACAAAAAATGATGAGCTGTAACAAGCAGGGTAGTGGAGGGTGATGGGTGGCTGCATAGGGTGGTCAGGGAAGTGACATTTACATGGAGGCAGGATTGGTTAAAAGGAGCCAGCCTGGGAGCCCTGAGAGTATCCAGACCCTGGGAAGGCCTTGGATGCTCAAGAAACTCCACAGCGCTGCGGGGCTGCAGCAGGCAGTCATGTGCTTTGTTGCTTCAGGAGTGGGTAGGCCAGGCCAGGAGGACTCCAGGAAAAATGCCTGGAAGAAATTTTATGAGGCAGAGAAAATTATTCTCCTGGATGAGATAAAATATTCCTTCAGTACAGGGAGGTTGGGTGACGATGGGAAATAGATGGAAGGGGAGTAAGGAGGGCAGAGATGTAGGTGGGTTCCAGAGAAAGTCTTAGGGAAGGAGTCAACCCCCAAGAATCCAGAAGATACTGAGGTTGGGCAATCTGTTTCTTATATCCTAGGTTAGATGCCCATGGAAGCAACACCTACCTCTCCCACTAGAGTAACTGGCAGCACGTTATATTTGGGTCTTGGATAGTTTCACAGAGACTCTGGTGCCCCAGTACAGCATAGAAACCAAATAGTTCATGGTCCCCAGGAACATACGTAGTAGCAAGAACAGCCAGGCTTGAAGGGATAAACAGACAGCAATGAGAGATGTCTCAGAGGAGACTGTGTGTGGACAAATTGCAAATGCCCTCAGCAATGTCTTACTACTATGAAGGCTTTCCCTGGCCCCAGGATGTTAGGTCAACCCCAGGAAAAGCAGAGTTGCTGTTTGCTGGGGATTAACTGCCTGCTACCTCTGCAGGATAGAGGCTCAGAATGGAAAGGGAATAATGAAAAAATAAAGTTGGTCTCTTGCACATGTGCATTTATGGACTGAAGTTTCTACCTGCTTCATGTGGAGATATCTTCCAGGTTTGCTAAAAATTCACCTGCAGCGTGTATCCACATCCTGGGTTGATTACAAACTCTAAGATGAAAGCCAAGTCATCTGGAGGCAACATGTGTAACCCTGTGGGAGAGCTGTCTAACAGAAAGGAGCTCCATTCCTAGAAGTCACTGTTGATTCTGGAAATATCAGTGGGCTGTGATGAGGTTGAGTTTGAAAAAGTATAAGAGAATGTTTTAAGCCCTCTGAGCAGATAAAAACTGGTCTTTAAAAAAAAGGATGAACAGGTGAAGGTACCCACAGAGGTTTTCAAAAATTGTTAATTTTTAGTAAATTAAATTATTGATTTCCAGAAGAATACCTAGAAAGGAAGAGTTTGGAAAATGATTTTCATGGCTTCTAACTTGGATGGTGATTTTTCTGAATGAACTAATACTCTTTCAGGAGAGGAAAGGGCAATACTATTAATAGCAGCAGCCGCTAGAGAGAGAGCACTCTTCTGTAGTCTCTCTAAGAAATAGCTATTAAGGTTAAAGTGAATTGAATCCCCTCAATGGTGCTTGTTCCTAATTTACCAAGATGTACCTCTCCACATGGTGTGCGTGCATGAACAAAGACACACACACACACACACACTCTGTGAGTGCACAGGAGAGATACTATGCTTGGAGAGAGATTGGGGAACAATCTTCACTTCACTGCAAGGCCGGTGCACAGTCTCAGAGGGAGATGGTTTCTAACACTATCGAAAAAGTAGCTGGGATTACAGGCATGTGCCACCACGCCCAGCTAATTTTTGTATTTTCAGTAGAGACAGGGTTTCACCATGTTGGCCAGGATGGTCGCGATCTCCTGACCTCATGATCTGCCCGCCTCGGCCTCCGAAAGTGCTGGGATTATAGGCATAAGCCACCGCGCCTGGCCAAGGTCATATAATTTTTATATTGAGAGTATTTGAAAATATATATGTTTTTACTAGTAGACAAATTTATTTCAAAAAAATACAAAGCACATATGACAAAACATTAACATCTGTGATTGGAGTATGGGATCTTTTTAATTTCAGAAGTTGGAGGTAATACAGATTTTGGAGTTGATAAGGCTGGAATGTGACCAGGGGCATCAGTGGTTCAGATGATGTGAAGGAGAAGGTCTTTGGAGGTAAGGAGATCAAAGAACCAATAATCCAGGTTTGGGATGGGTCATCCACACATGTATGGAAGGCATCGACAAAGAAGACGGTCATTAAGGTGCAGATGAAGATGACTCAGTCCTAAAAACTCACATAATAATAGCTAATATTTATTCAGTGCTTATCAAGTACCAGGCACTGCACTATGAATTTTATATATTATTGTTACATTCATTTTATAGATGAGAACAGTGAGGGTTACAAAGGCTTGTAAACTTTGCCAAGCACCACTGCTAGTGAGTGTCAAGTCTGTTAGTTCTCAGACCCAGACAGCCTGGCCCCAGAGCCTGCATTCTTTACCACTTTTCTCTCAGTATCTGTGAATGATGTAACTATGGCCAGGGGACAGAGAGCAGAGGGTACAGTGTGAACCTTAAAGAAGTGGGAGGTTTTGCAAGGGGAAGAGGAAGAAGTGGTCTTGAACAACTCAAAGTCTTGGCCTTGAGGCATGAGGAGTGTGAATGACCAACAGTCTCCACTGAAGGTAGCTGCAGATTCTAGACAGTGGTTTCTTCTAGGGGAACACAGGTTCCTCTTCGGGCAAGGAGGAGGAAGGACCATTCTAAGAAAAGGTGGAGAATATTGAAATACCCCAAGGCCAAGCAGGAGGGTGGATGGAGAGAGACAGGGTGAGGGAGGTAGCCAGATGCAGAGATTACATGAGGATGAAGATACTGGTGACAACTGCCAGGTGGGCTCGGCCCTCTGGCAGCGACATTGGTAAACACCATGGAGGCCCTGCGGAGTTCGTTGCTGTACCTCTATTGAGGCAGCAAGTGGTAAAGCAGTGAGCATATTCCTTCCTAGAGCTGCAGTAACAAAGTACCACAGATGGAGTGGCTTAAACAACAATAATCTATTGTCTCACAGTTCTGGAGGTTGGAATTCCAAGATCAAGGTGTTTGCAGGGTTGGTTCCTTCTGAGGGATGTTCCAAGCCTCTCCTTTGGCTTCTGGACATTTGCTGGTGATCACTGGCATGCCTTGGGGTGTAGAAGCCTCACCCCAATCATTGCCTTCATCCTCGCGTGACATTCTTCCTGTGTGTGTGTCTGTGCACAAGTTTCCCATTTTTATATGGACCCCAGTCATACTGGATTAGGGCCCACCCTAATGACCTCATCTTAACAACTAATTACATCTGTAAGAACCCTATTTCCAAATAAAGTTGTGTTCTGAGGTCTTGCAGGGTAGAACCTCAACAATGGAATTTTGGGGAGACATTCCAGACTATATAACCGTGGTGTTAGGGGCTCTGCTCACTCCTGGCCACTCGCATTTGATTGGGAATCTGTTCTGAGCACCTGAGCATTCAAGGTACTTTCTGGGTATAGCAGGGAACATACAAATGAATGAAACAAAATCCCTGGCTTCCAGGGCCTGAACTTGGGGTAGGTAGAGAGAGTGGGTAAAGTATGACAAACTCAGATGCCTAAAACACAAGTCAGATCTGATTAATGCTGTAAGTGAGACGCCATCAGATTATTACGTAAATTAAAAAATTAATGAGAAGGAGAGTGGGGCTTTGGACCTAATTTGGTTTATTTTTAAATTTTGCAGGTAAGGAATCTTAGTTCTAGAAATGTTAAATGGCCTGCTGCAGGTCTGCCAACTGGAAATATGCTCTTTCAGTTACCCTATGTATATAAACACACATCCAGCCCCATTTTCTATTATGTCAAACGTCTTTGAGATGTATTATTTTAAAAATTATTTTTATATAACTGGTCAGGAAAATGATTACCTAAACTTATGAACGTGAAATAGCAAATAATGTTTAAAAGAAGTCAGAGACATTTCTATGACAGTGACTGAGCTGTTGACTAAATATTGAGTATAAATCTTCAACCACCCACTATCCACAGGTGCCAATCTGCCTACAGCTATACACAATTTATATAATTTGTATTTGATGCCAAAATACACTGTAAGTTTCTTGCGTCCTTAAAAAATAAAACCATTAGCCACCTTGAACCACTGCAGTCTTCTTTTACAAATATCCTTCACCTTCTTAAGTGAGGTAAGAGTAGCCTACCTGGGAGAAACAGCTGGGCTCTATGCAAAGGCCTGGATTCTTCACTGCACTGACAGATAAACATTGACAATTCCAAATTTTAAAAATACAGTGTTGAGTTAGGAGCCACTTGATAACTGTGGGAAGCAAAATGTCTGTTCTGAGTTTCCTAGGTGGGTATGGCTGGATTTGGCAGGCACTGTGAAGTGTGGTGTGGAAAGCCTAGGAAAAGAGAAAGAAGATGAAGGGGTAGTTGATCTTCCCCTTTTCTGGTTTATAGTGAAATTTTTCAAGAAAGTGAGACTATCTTTGGAACATGGCAACAGAGAGTAAGAAGAAGAAATCTGGAATCAATTCAACATTGAATTTCTGATTTACAGTTTACAAATGGAAAATAAAACTGGCCTTATTATGGGCAACATTTAGGAAATAAGGCCACTAGGTTCAAGAGGGTCTGGTTCTCAGCATCAGAATTCCAGAGTTTGCTGTAAATTTGACTTGGGCAGTGATCCTGCCACTGGGGATGAGACTGCCCTCTTGTTTCTGGAAGTGAGGTGCAACAGCCAGACAGTGCACCACTGAGTCTCTGATTTGGGAAGGACAAATATACTAGGAAAAAAATACCTTGCTGCTTTCATGGTTCAAAATTTGTGATGAATTATCCACCTTGTTTTTTTTACCATAGTAATTAAAAAGTTCTTATAGCTCTTCATCTATTTCTTACCAATTGTCAAGTAATAGAATAGCAAATCCTTATTCTAGCCTTTCCTTCGTTCACTCAAGATGCTTCAGTGTCTGATCATGTCAGTCTCTAAAATGTGTTTAATATGTAGCAGAGATATAATGATGGGGAAAAGAGACATGGTCCTTGTGCTCAGCATGGAGAGGGAGATGGATAGTCATGATATAATCTAGAAATACGTAATTCCAAGCTGTAACAGGTGACTGAGGAAGAAGGAAGAGAGCTGTGAGACTACAGCCTGTCCTCTGTATCCATGGGGATTGGTTCCAGGACTCCCTGTGGATACCTCAACCCCTCAAGTCCTTTACAGCCAGCCTGTATCCACAGCTTCTGCATCTGCAGATACCGATTGTATATAAAAGGGAGCTGATTTAGAGTGGGTAAACAGGGAAGACTTTCCTGAGGACATGACATCTGTGCTGCGTGCATAAAGGTCTAGAGGCATTAATGGGCACAATGTGGAGATGGGAGGTGGAGTGTGAGCAAGAAGGTTCCACACAGAGAACAAGTGCAAAGGAGCAAGGTTGGAGTAGGGGGTGGGGTGGGGTGGGAACAGAACTGAAAAGGTCACTAGAGCAAGTGGGAGAGAGAGGCAAGAGAGGGGGCTGGAGGTGTGAGCAGATCAGGCAAGGGCAGTAATCTTTCTGAGCAATGGTAAGCTATTACAGTTTTTAAGTGAGGGGCAAAAGATTCAGCTAGCATTGTAGGACTTTCCCCACAGCTGCAGTGTGGAAGATCAACAGGAGGTAGGCATGAGAGGAGGCTGGAGGACCAGGAGAGAGAGGATGTTGCAGAGTAATGAAGGAGATGGAGGAAGGGGATTGGGTCAAGGAATATTGAGGTAGAATAGTTTTAGAATCTGCTTTTTCCACTTGACATATTGTGAATCTCTGTCTTTTTATTTTTTTAAAAATTTTTGCCTGATTTCATTTTTTATTGGATTATTATGTTTTCTTTTTCATTTGTATTTTTTTTTTCATTTTAAGTTCCAGGATACATGTACAGGATGTGCAGGTTTGTAAAAATATGGAATGCTTCACGAATTTGCGTGTCATCTTTGCGCAGGGGCCATGCTAATCTTCTCTGTATCATTCCAATTTTAGTATATATGTGCTGCTGAAGCGAGCACTGTGGTCTGTCTCTACATTTCAAAAATGTTGATCTCCATAATCAGGTCTCTATGATAGTTCCTTGTATGGATCAATTATTACATATTCAATAATCTCCTACCGATGGACTTTTTTTCAATTACAAATGACTCTGCAAATTGTATTATGTATTAATTGTCTGATTGTTCTCTTAATGGATATTTTATATTAGTTGCCAAACCAACTCTCAGAAACATACTAGTTTATTCTCTCACTAATAGTGCATAAGACTTCCATTGTCTATCCCCTTTCAAACCCTAGTGTATTGTCAATCTTTTTAATTTTAGCTGGCTAATAGGTAAACAAAATTCAGTATTTTAACTTGCATTCTTCTGATTACTCATGAGACTGGCCATCTTTTCATGTGTTTACTGACCATTTGTATTTATTATTTTGTAGATTATCTATTTCTTTTGCCTATTTATATCTCAGGATATTCTTTTCCCTGTTGATGAAACATAACTTTTTTGTAACCCTTTGTCATATGTACATAGCAAAAGTGTTTGCTAGATTTTTGTTCGCCTTTTAATCTTGTTGACAGGGTTTCCTATTCTACTTTGTTCTGCTTTTACCATATGTATATTTTTTTCACTTCTAAGTAGAGTCTGTCATCTGTCAGTGGTTTTCTTTATGGTTGTAGTTTTGTTGATATATTCAAAAGGCCTTTCTCACTCCAAGCCTAGAAAAAGGTTTTCCAATGCTATATTTTCTATTATGAATGTATTTGGAATTCAGTGTGAGGAGTAAGGGAGGGATACTTATTTATTTAGCAAGCACCTAGGCAATTGTCTTGAATAACCACTATTTCCTTCCCTAACCTAGGCAACTGTCTTGAATGACCACTATTTCCTTCCCTGATTAGAAATGCTATCTTTTTTATTTACCAAATCCCCAAATACATTTGAGCTCAATTCTGAACTCTGTATTCTGTTTTTGATCTCTCATCCCCTGTGCCAGATTCACGCTGTTTTAATTACTGTTATTTTGTAACACAGTTTTTATATCTGGCAGTGCAGTTTTATCCACATTATTCTTCTTTGTCAAGTCTTCCTGGTTATTTTTAAATATTTATTCTACAAAATGGATTTTAGAATTATTTTCCCAACTTATACAAAAATATCCTGTCGCAAGTTTGGTAGGACTTAAATTACATTTTTACGTTTGCTTTACTCTAGCATTTTGGGCCATTACAAATTTTTTCAAATAGTGGCTGAAGTAATTTAATTTGCAATCAAGTAAAATTTGGCATATATTGTGACCTATCTTTCTGAAATATATGAGAAACAGGCAAGCTGTATATTATGTATTTCACTAAATCACTATATGGTTCTAGCTGATTTATTCATTCCACACATATTTACTGAGCTAAGCATATGCTGGGTGCTGTTTCGAGTACTGGGATACATGGTGAATGGGCAGGATCCCTGTTCTCATATTCCAGAGGGCAGAAGCAGTGGAGCTTGCCTTTGACAACAGATGGGGTGGGGGTAAGGGTGGGAAGGCCTCAGTGACTGCAGACAAGTCTTTCCAAAAATACTTGCTTGGAAAGGGAGAAAGGAAATTGAGTGGCAGTTGGTCATGGGGGCAAGGAAGGTTTTTGTTTTGTTTTTAAGATGACTGTTACTGGAGCATATTTATGTGCTGCAAAATGATCACCAGAAAGAGAGAAAATAAATATACAGAAGAGAAAGGAGATGCTTGCAGGATCCAGCTCCTTGAAGGTGAAAGTAGGTGGACTGTACTCCACAAGTGGCATGTTAGCTTTTGATAGAAGGAGCAAATTAATAATAGAAATTTTAGAAAGAGTGGGCCCAGGTACAAGCAGATTAATGTTTATTTCACTGTGGAAACTAAAGAGGTGTTTTTGCATGGGCAATAACCACATTTATACTACTATACTAATTATTCATCCATTTCAGCAAGAATGGGGATGTTTTATTCCAGAGTTAAGCTTAGATGTCATAACTTCTTTGTTGGAAACTGAATTTTATGGGGCTGAAAGCAGTGCTTAGAACAATGTCTGGGACATATATGACACTTCATATTTATTGAATAAGTATACAAATTCATTTTATATTGCTGAATGGAATTTTCATACTGTCTAGGTGATGTCATATCTCCTATACAAAACTGTCCTGATTCTTAGTACTTCCATGTCAGTATGTAATATTTGTGTAACTTCACCATATGGTATAGTAGAAAAGGCATTGAACTTGGAAACAGAAGGCTTGGATTCAATCATCTGCCTTGCCAGTTTGTAGTTACTTAAAGCTGGGGAAATTATTTAGCTTCTCTGGGTTTTACTTTTCTCGTTGTAAAATGAGCCAATTGGGATAAATCAGTGGTTTTCAATCCTTTTAAACCATTGGATATTTTCTTCGTATGAAAGGTTTTCTGGAGCCTACTATGTAAAGCAGGTAATCGAGGACTCCTCAGTCGAAAGTAGAGATGTGAGAGGTGGAGCCCCACCCATCCTGCAGCAGTGTCCTTGAGCCTGTCTCAACCCTGCCTTCATTTTGCTGTGAGGGGACCCTGAATGGAGCTTCTCGGAGCAAAATTTACAGACCTCATAAGATGATCTCTAAGGTCTTTAAGAATTGCATAAATGATGGCATGTGCTACCTGATGTGATTTTAATCGTCCTGTGAAGTAAAGAGTGCATGGTACTATTATGTCTGTTTCACGGATGGGAAAACAAGGTTCAGAGTTTATCATTTTCTGTAATTTCTTGCCTAGTAGATGGAGGAGCAGAGATGAAAGCCCCAGTCCTTTTGTTGCCATCAAATGATTTCCCTCACTGGCTTTCTGTTGGTTCAGGGAAGACTCTGACTAAAATACCTGAAAGAATTTCTAACTTGTATTACTGTTCGCATCCACACGCATGTCATAAAACCACTTAAAAGTGTTTGCCTAAATGTTTTTCCACACCTGAGTTAGCTAAGTTACAGAAACTTTAATCAAATTGTGAAAAATAATGAGCTGTGAGGAATCATTATAATTTCTCAACAGAAATCTCCAAAATGCAAATCAAATGAATTGGCTGAGCACTTAAATCCGTTTAATTTTGAAATTAGTTCAATTTTTGAAATAATCTTCAGATTGAGACAGATGAGGCATGCAGTCCTACTTATTGTCAACCATAGTAAAATAAGAAATCAGTTTTAACCCAAATGCATACTGAGAAATTAAAAGTTAATCAAGACTAAACATTGAGTTGGAAGGGGTTGACAATTGGGGTTGCCACATCCGATAAGGAAGGGCTGTCACTCCAGATTAACTGTCCTTCCCCTAGTATGTTCTGTACTCTCATCTTTGAGTTTCTACATGCTGATCTTTCTCTTGGAACACTCTTCTTGGCCAGATAAAAATATTACTCATCCATCAAGGCTCATTTCATAAACTGCTTCCTCTGTTTAGCTCACTCATCCTCATGGCGCCTCCTCCTTCCTGGACAGAATTAATCTTCTCTTTCCCCTGTGAACTCCCCTGGAACTTTGCACTGTAGGTATAGCACTCTTTACACTACCGTATAGCTAGCTGTAAAATCTGTCTTCCTTGCCAGGTTTTAATTTCTGCAAGGGCAGAGAACATTAAATATTGTAAGGGTTTTTTTTTCCCCCACTATAAAAGTAACATTCACTCAATGAGACAAAATTTGGGAAAATGCAACAGAATTTAAAATGAAAAAGAATCATTTCACTTATCCATTGCCCCTATACAATCAGGGCTTAGAATTTGAAATAATTCATCTAATGTTTCCTCCACCGTGGACAAGCATTGAGTTTAATTGGGTAGACATTGTTGATTTCAAAGCACTAGAAGACTGTAAATCTCTCTGTCTCTGTATGACTCTTGATGTACAGTGCAGTTGGCTGGCAGACATATAATGATGTCTATGTATACACACACAATTCTGTAGATATTTAGAATAAAGAAGGGGTTTGCTCAAAGTATGGACAAGCCTGTTTGGAAAGTATTTCATGAAGGCACTTGACTCTGTAAATCACATGCGTCCTTATCACAAAATTTAGCCGACTTTAATGAATTCCAACTGTTTTGTCGAGTGAGAACAGGTTATTTATTGAATTGAGCAAACTGACACATATCCCAAATGGTGAATACATGCTCCTGTAGGTTCTCACAGTTCCTGAGGGTAATCAGGAACGAGTACCATGTTGCCTTGACAGATTCATCATTGCACTGAAGAACATGTTGCTGCAACTTTGAGTTCAGACCCTGGTAATTGTCTACCGCTGGCTTCCCACTCTTCCATTCTCCACTTCTTTTGGTAGGACTGACAGTCTTTGCTGTGGTAAGAAAGCTGGGCTCCAGAGCTGCAGTCTGAGAGGCGTGCTTGCCATCAGGACCACATTGTTGGTCATTGGCATTAGTTCACTCTAATAAACATCAACAATGACATGGAAGCTGTTTTATTTGTGAAGGTTGAATAGATGTATGGATGAAAATAGATCACTAATACCAGAGTTCCTGGCTGACAAAAATTGAGATAGTACCAAATTATTCACCCACAGGATACTATTAATTTAGGCACTTTCATATTTATAACTTTTTTTAAGTATAACAGTTATAACAGTTCCTTGTAGAAAACTTTGTAAAATGTAGAAATAGATAAAAACATAAATCAAAATCAACTATATACCTGCCACACAGAAATATTGACTCACAACATTTTCATATATTTTACTTTCAATCTTTTTCTCTTAATATACAGATACATGAGATCATATTGTATATAAATATTCTATCCTTTTTTAATTTAGCTTTTGATATTTACGTTTTGAGATAGATCACTTTTAAGTAAGTAAATATTCAAACATTTTAAAAGCTTAACATTCCGTCAAAAGGATGAAATAAAATTAATTGAACCATTCTTCTATTGTTCAATAGCTAGGCTGGTTTCACTGTTTTCAATGCTAGATATAAAATTTCAAAGAACATATTTCTATGTAAATTATCATCCAAATTTTAATTATTTCCTTAGGGGAATTATGTATTACAGGAATTATTACACCAAAGGGTGTCTTAATTCATTTGGGCTTCTACAACAAAGTATCACAAATGGGTGGCTTATCAACAACAGAAATTTATTTCTCATAGTTCTGGAGGCTGGGAAGTCCAAAATCACATCATAGGCAGATTCAGTTCCTTGTTCATAGACAGTGCCTTCTCCATGAGACCTCAAAAGAAAGGAAGGGTGAGAGTGTCTCTCTCAGGCCTTTTTTAAAAAGGGCACTAATCCCTGTGTGACCTTATAAAAGGGCCTAATCAACTGCTAAGTCAACTGCCAAAGGCCACACCTCCAAATATCCTTACCTTGGTGATTAGGTTTTCACATATGAATTTTGAGGAAACACAAACATTCAGACCATAGCAAAGGATAGGAAGTGTCTAAGAGTCTGTATTTATTGATAAATTTCTGACCAGAGAAGTTAGAAACATTTACCCTTTTACAAGTAATTGTTGCAGTATATCCTCAAAAAATATTTGAAATGTTTGCTATTTTGGTAGGTATAAAGCATACCTTATTTTTTAAGATTACACTCAATTACTAGTGAAGTGAATTTTTTTTACATGTTAATCCACTTGCATTTTCTATGTAAACTGTTAATATCTTTTTTTTTTTTTTTTGAAACAAAGTCTCACTTTGTTGCCCAGGCTGGAGTGCAGTGGTGCAATCTTGGCTTACTGCAAACTCCACCTCCCAGGTTCAAGTGATTCTCCTGCCTCAGCCTCCTGAGTAGCTGGGACTACAAGCACATGCCACCACACCTGGCTAATTTTTGTATTTTTAGTAGAGATGGGGTTTCACCATGTTGGCCAGCTGGTCTCAAACTCCTGACCTTGTGATCTGCCCGCCTTGACCTCCTGAAGTGCTAGGATTACAGGCATGAGCCACTGCACCCAGCTGTAAACTCTTAATATCTTTTATACAGGGTCTTTGTGTTCTTCATAACTATGGTAAGGTTTTTTTTCCCCAAATTTTTTTTTGCCTTTTCATTTCATTTTTTTCCTTGAGGTATGGTCCATTATGTTTGTTGATATTACATATTTTTACTGTCCATTTTTGCCTTTTGATTTTGATGTTTTGAGTGTAGTGAAATATATCACTGGTATATGTTTCCTTTCATATATTTATGCTTAGAAAATGTATCTCCTTCAATTAAAGAATCTTCCTAACCTAAGTATGGATATTTATTTGTATTTTAATCTATATTCTTGTTTCTTTTCTATGTTTAAATCTGTTTTATTTTTTGTTCTGTCTTATTGCGTTAACAAGAGCTTACTGACAGTCTCACATAATCATGGTGATAGTAAGCATAGATTTATTTTGTTTGCCATTAGTAGATATTGGCTGTCAGCTTAAGGTAAATATAGTTTATTATGTTAAAGTTGTTGACTTATATTCCTTTTTCTACTACAAATAAAATTTGTATATTATGATGAATTAAAGGCAGGTTTGGAGGTAAGATGTTGGGCATGTTCTTTAGCGTTTCTAAATGTTAATTATTAAATGGAGTCTGTGATGTTATCTTCTTGATAGGGTTAATGAGACGGTAAAAGGAGATAATGCATCTAAACCTCTTAGCTTAGGGCCTGGAAACTAGGAGGTGTTTAATAAATGTCAGCCATTATTTTTGCTATTCTTAGAAAAAGGTGGGAATTTTGTGAAATTCCCTGTATTTATTGAACTAATCATATCACGCTTAATACTAATAGATATTCTTGTATTGATGGGATAAAGTACTTGGCTTCAGTGGATTTTTATTTTTATATGCTCTCAAATTTGCTTTTTAGTTTTTTTAAAGGTAAATATTAATGTTGGGCTTTTAATAATCCTTAAGCTGGATGTTATCCATGAAAAAAATTGGTTATTATTTGGGGCTAAGCCATGAATGCTAAGAGAATCCTGTAGATTCTGTAAGGAAATAAAATCAGTATCTCCTTGAATTACCTATCAGATACTTATTTAGTGCTCACAACTATAGTCGAAAGACAATGACAGCCAATCTTTTTGGCTACAAAGGCCTAGCAACCTTTTTGTTTAGGTTTTCTAATATTATTGGTAGGGATTACTTGAGAAAAGATGCTACATTGTAAGACAGCACACTGGTTTTAAGTTTTCTCGGCATAGGGCAGGCATTTCTTTCTACCTTCAGAAGATTTATCCCAAAAATTGAGATTGAAATATTGAAGCCTGTGTTAACTTATTGTCAGAATTAGCCTGAACTGGGGCCATTTATCAATACAATTCTTATTTTCCTTCTCCTGATGAGATACAATGAAAAAGTTATGAATGATGATGATAAACGATTTTAATCTTCTTTTGGATTGAACATTCAGTGCAGCATTTTTGGAATGATTTACTATTTTTAAAGGTCTCTAATGTGAAGATACCTGGTAGCCTGAGACAGTCTATTCACAAGAGTTTTGTAAGCCATTTTCACCCATCTGTAAAAATTCGAGAACCATCACCCCCTGTTTCTCTCAATTAAGGGAACAGGAATAAGCAGATTTGTTTTATGGTTTCTTTTCAGAAAAGAGAAGAAAGGTGTCTGTGACACACTTGTGTGCATGGTAGGGGAGGCTTCTTCTGAGATCTGGCAATCTCATATATGGGATCTTCAGGTCGCTTAGGAACATTTGAATCATGTCCCGTTCTTCCCCTACTACTTCAGCTTCTCCCTCTCCCCATCCTAGAAACTTCCACCGAGGCTGAGCCTCACCATGGCTGTGCTCAGGAACTCTTTTCAAAAGAGTCTGTCTCTCCTTTCAATTCTGGAGGCATGGAAAAACAAAATGACTCTTTTTAATGTACTGAAAATAATATCAACTTAAAAATTCAGATTCTAAATGTATCTCATTTTTCTGTTACTCTCAGTAGAATTTCAGATATGTAAATATTTCAGGTAACTGAAATTTTCTGTCTTCAGCACCAGACCTTCATTAGAATGTATTTTTTATTTTTTATTTTTTTTTAGACAGAGCCTAGCTCTGTCTCCCAGGCTGGAGTGCAGTGGCACAATCTAGGTTCACTGCAACCTCCGCCTCCTCGGTTCAAGCGATTCTCCTGCCTTGGTCTACCAAGTAGCTGGGATTACAGGCCCATGCCACCATGCCTGGCTAATTTTTGTATTTTTAGTAAAGACGGGTTTTTACCATGTTGGCCAGGCTGGTCTTGTACTCATGACCTCAGGTGATCCACCTGCCTCGGCCTCCCAAAGTGCTGAGATTACAGGCATGAACCACCACGCCTGGCCAGAATGTAACATTTTTGATTGAACTAATTCCCAAAGGTATTGTCACTTCTCTTTAAAAATAGAAGATACAGAACATAATTGAACTTTTGATGGTTCAGTCTTTCAGATAAGCATTATTGATGATACTGTGCTACAATAATATAAGTAAGTGCTTTTGTGGTCATTCATTATGGGTCCAGCACTCTTCTAAGGGCCTTTCAACAAATAAGTTATTTACTTCTATGTTTACTTAAGTATAACTCTATGTCATAGGTACCATGATTGCCTTCATTTTACAGGGAGGAAACTGAGGCCCAGAGAGATTGAGAAGCTTGTCCAAGACCGTAATCTAGTCAGCAGAGAAGCTGAGATTCAAACCCATGCTGCCAGAGTTCACAATCTGTGCCTTCACCACCATATTATATTCTTTCCTCCTGCCTTACACGGTGGATGCCTCTGGGCTAGCAAGGGCTGTTTGCCTTATTACTGTTCATTGTGAGTTCTTACATCTGTATGTTATCATGTCTCCTTAAGCTTCCCTGCTGTCATCTACTATTTCTCAACATTTTTACTCTTCCTGCTTTTCAATTTGCTGCCATTCACAGGATTTGGGCTGGAAAATCAGAATAAAACTTATTAGAATTGTGTACCATCACGAAGTATGAATTCTGCAATAGGTTTAGTTTTGGATAAGGAAGAAAAACCAGAATTTTGGAAGTACCTGGTACAAAGAATAATAATAGCAATTATGTGTTGAGATCTGACATTCTACATTAGATACTTAACCCTGTTACCACATTTAAAGCCCTGGACAGCTCCCAAATTGGGGACTATATTCCCCATGTTAAGAGTGGGAAACTACCACTGGAAGGTTAAGGGATTTGATGAATCTACCCTCAGCTAGTAAGCTGAAATAGCCTAGGACTTCTTGACTCCAAAGCCCTTTTCTCGTTCTACTTTTTGGCCATTATGTTTTACTCTAGTTTCTTTAGCAAACACTTTTCAATTTAAGTAATCTTTCTTATTGTTAGCCTAATCACTGTGATGCATTTAGAAGAATGTTTTGAAGTGTAGACTTAAGGAGGAAAGTGATCCGAGGCTTTATATCAATAATACTATAAGAAACTTTTTGAAGGGTGATTTAAAACAGTCCATGATGTTTGTAATTTTAATAGCAATGAAATGATGGATTGGAGTTAGATGTGTCTGAAGTTTAGAAGTCAGCAAGGCATCGTTTCAGTAGAGCATGCGGCATGGATTAGGGGAAGAAAATGGGATTGATGAGCAAGAGATAGAGCCAAGAGACGTTTTGGATATGGAATTAGCAGAAGTTGTGACCATACTGGGGGGGGGGGTAGTAATGACAGAAGGGTCAAGGACAGCTTTGAAATTTCCAGTTTATTTGAATTGGTAGAAGAGATCTCATGTGTTGAGATGCGGAATATAAAAGATGAAACAACTTTTGAGAGGGAAGGTCAGTTTTATTTTAAACATTTGAATGTGCTAAACTTGTGGGATGTTCAAGAAGAAATCTCAGACATCTGAAAATGAGGGTCTGTCTTCTGACAATATTTGCAGCTCTTAGAGATTCTATAGGTTCCTAATGAGCAACTTGAATGGTGTTTTTGATGAAGGTGTATTGTCTTGTGTATCAGACATTTTTGGATTGCCTCTCTAACATCCATCTCCCTTTTGTCTCTCTTGAAATTACTTTCCCATAGAACATGATTGGTGAATTTCTAATGTGCTTTGCATCTTTGCAGCAAGATAATTTTATTTATTGCAGACAACTAGAGTGGTACCTCTCTATTCAAAGAAGGCAGGTAGGATAGGAGAGCAAGATAACCCTGAGGTCACAGAACTTTGGAATTTTGTAAGAACTACAAATAAATAGACCCACTCCAAAATTTTCTATATTTAGGGAACAGACTAACATTACTTTTTGTATTATTCCTTGCCCAAATGATTCTTTCAGTGAGTACCCAAGTAAAATGCCTGATCAGAGATTAAATGGGAAATTCACAGTACATACCTTTAAATCTGCTTGTTAGGCCTAAAAATAATGTCTTACTTTATAATTACAAGTTTCAGTGTGTTTCAGAATCTTTTTTCTTAGCTCCAAGCATCTTTGTCCTCTTCAAATGACTGACAACTTGATGATATTTAAATTTCTTCTTTAAGTGTGATTTAGTTTAAAATAAGCACATAGGTAAGCACGAAAGTGCTTTAGCATGCTTCTTTAATATGAGAAACACCCCTGTCCTTAGGGGCTGTCAGATTTATGTCCTTAGATGAACAATAATTACATTAATAATTTGAAGGGCTAATTAGCATTTTATAGTAAACACATTGTTCATCACACTAAAAGTATGGCTATATGCTTTCTGCAGAATAACCGCTTTTCAAAATCAGAAGCCGTTTATATTACTTCAGCAATATATGCTACCAACTGACCAAGAAGTATTTCTGTGCTGACTTTTTTCTAAATCTTGAGTCTTTTTTTTGTTTTGTTTTGAGATGGAGTGTCGCTCTTGTTGTCCAGGCTGGAGTGCAGTGGCACGATCTCGGCTCACTGCGATCTCTGCCTCCTGGGTTCAAGCGATTCTCCTGCCTCAGCCTCCCAAGTAGCTGGGATTACAGGCATGTGCCACCACGCTGGGCTAATTTTGTAGTTTTAGTAGAGACGGGATTTCAACATGTTGGTCAGGCTGGTCTAGAACTCCTGACCTCAGGTGATCCACCCACCTCAGCCTCCCAAACTACTGGGATTACTGGCATGAGCCACTGTGCCCGGTTGTCTTGATAATTTTTACAACAAAAGTTGCAGAAATTAAAACATGGAAATATGGACTGGCTTTAATTTCTACTTGTGTGAACAACAACACAAAAGCAACCCATATTTTGTCCTCTGTTTTTCATATACTTCACTCTTTCCAGTGTTTCTTACTTAATTTTACTATGGTATTTATAATATATATGTGCGGTTTGAATTCACCTCCTCCCCTTTTCTTTCCACGGTCTCATGAAATGCAGGAAATTGCCATGGTTATTTCTTTGTTGCATTAACTCCTGAAAATACACTGATTTCACTTTAGTTTTTGCAAGCTCAAAGCTAACTGTGGATAAATTCAAGAAGACTTTTCATCAGGATATTGGCCTTCCTCCCCTGAAGCCCCCTTCAGGGGGTTTTATCTGCCTGCAGCCACTTTCAGTACTTCCCTAACCCACAGTCGCAGCAACTCCAAATCGACAGTCTTGTCAGAGCAAATGATCTAAAATAAACATCCGCGTGTCTGCCTGCATTAAGAATCCTGACAAGGATGCTTTGCCTGTATCAACTACAAGCTGACAGTCCTTAGAAGCACTTTGCTTATTGCCTTGGTTCAGTGGCTGAGGGAGAGTAGCTATAAGGCCTGAAGTCTAATTTTGAATGGTTAAGGATGTTAAAATCCAAATGAAACCATCAAAGACCCACCTCTCTGCTTTCCTCCTCTTGACAGGTTTCTCAATTGTAATAGTTATCTCATGTATGTGAAACTCTTGGATCAGTCAGCAAATTACATCAGGACACTCCAACAATACTATTTTGTATACAAAGACACTAGATGAGGAAATAAATGTAAATATGAAGCCCATAGTTCTGCAGGCAAGGCCCCTTTCTGATGTTTTCTTAGCTACATAATGCCCACTAAAACTTTATCTTTGGGATTCATACTGGGAACTATCTCACGATACCAAAAATTATCAGTTAATAATAGATACTCTGTCTATGTGGCCCTAAAGATTATTCCATAGACTTTCCTTTTCTCTAGTAAGCTTTATATTGTGGAGCCTAGAAAGAGAAAAGACACTAAGTTTGTACATTCTGTATCTTAAAGCCAGAGAAGTCAATGCAATCCTGGGAAGGGACTTTTCTATTAATGTTCTAAGGTTTGGCATCCTCAATAAAGCGATTAATATTTCAACATTACAAGTTTCTCAAAGAGCCCTAAGAAAAATTTGAAGGGAGCATAATAATGCTTCACAGCTGTTGAAATTTTATGTGCCCAGCACAAATTAAGGAGAAATTGCTTGATTATTATTAGGCTTATCTGATCTATTAAAATAGCCAGTTGAAATAAAGAGAGCCACTCTTCTGTGGTAATTATCTAAGCTGATTATCTGTGTTAACCATATCTGAGTCATTATCATTTTTATACATCATTTCAAGAGATACAGCCTAAAAGCCTGAAACTTATAAGGGGAAAAACCTAATTGTAGATTTTCTTCTTAAATTTTATTTTTATATCATATTTATCTAAGTAATCTCAGGAAGTCTTTAATACTATAGGAAAACTACCGAGAGGGGAGAAAAAGGCCACCATTTAATTTATTATAAGATTTTCTTAAATCACTTGCAGTATATATTCTATTCCTGGCAAACAACCCTGAGTGTCTCATATTAATTGTGCTTACAGTGTGGTTGTTTCCTTAAAATACACCCCAAGTCACATCTAAGCTGAAGCACCAAATGCCAGTTCTTTAGAAATTAATTTTGAAAAAAGCAGAACTATTTCCCTTATTATCTACCTGAAAGTTTTGTTACATTTGATCTAAATCAGAGCTTTTACTAAGACAAAAAGAATAGTCACCAGTCGTAATGGTTAATTTTACGTCAACTTGACTGGGCTGTGGCATGCCAAACATTTGGCCAAACATTATTCTGGATGTCTTCATGAGGGTGTTTCTGGATGAGATTAAAATCTGAGCCCGTAGACTGAGTAAAGCAGCTTGCTCTGTCCAACGCGAGCAGGCATCATCTAATCCGTTGGATGCCTGAATAGAATAAAAAGGCTGTGTAAGGGGGAAGTTTGCTCATTCTGCCTGTCTTTGAGCTGGGACATCAGTCTTCTCCCACCTTTGGACCTGAACTTGGACTGGAACTTTCACCATTAGTCTTCTGGGTCTCTAGTTTGCTACCTGCAGATCTTGAGACTTCTCAGGCTCAGATACACGTCTACCATTGGTTCTGTTTCACTAGAGTACCATGGCAAATACATCAGCTGATGAAAGTCCACAGAATTTTGAAAATGAAGGTGTTTCATACACCTATTATATTAAAATTTAATTTAGAATGCCCATACAAGTATTTAATCTGCACCTGGGGTAGAATGAGCCAATAGTGAGCAATCTGTTCTTCAGTATTTTAGCCATTTCTGATGTGAACAGAGCCCTGTTGACCCTTGGGAATCTACTAGGAAAACGGGGACATCAAAGGAACTCCTGGGTCCCCCACAGACTTTCTCAGCTTAAGAAAGGTATAGATTTTTCCTGCTTGGGTGGACCCTTCCTTCAAGTCCTGACATTTCAAAAATGTGAAGTAAATAAGTCATTATTTGTCAGAATGTGAACCAGTCTAATTAGTATAAGAGTTAGTAAGTGGCCCAATATGTGCAGGTCTGTGGAGTGAACCGTAACATAGATCCAATACATAATTTCTTCCCTCAAGATGTAGGCCCACAATGTAAAAAACACATATATCATAATATTGAGAAACCCATGATAGAATGTGCAAATGAGCCGCTGAGGTAGGAATCCCTAATCTTGATTTGGTGACAGCCAAATAAACTCCATTTACTAAAAAAAGGGATGTGTGCGCTGGTTGTAAAATATTTAAAAATATTAATTTTAGTTCATTTTAATTTAAGAAATAAAATATATTTCTGAAGTGGTCACCAAAGATTTAACAATGCGGCCAAGTAAAAACTCAAAGTGGATTGGGCTCTCGGTGGACAATCTGAAGGAAGGCTAAGAGGCTGGCCACTTATGAGGCTTCGCGTGTCTGATGAAACCTGAACAAGATACAAGTAATGGAAACTTATGTGGCCAGGTCTAATGTTTCAGTTCTACTGAGGCTGCCTCCTGGTTTTCTCCCTGTTGTTCTCCCCTGTTCCATTGTAATAGGGTTTATCTGGGGGTTTGACTGCCCAGCTAGAGGCCACTCCCAGACTCCTTTGTGGCTAAATATGGTCATGAAATTCTGTTTCTCCAGTGAAATGTGAATGGGTGTACTAAGTACAACCTCTACAACAAATTGCCCAGAAGGAAATTACCTGGTTCAGACTTCCTTTTCTCACTTTTCTGGTGAGGAAAAGGCAATGGGGATGAATCAGTTTTGACCGTGTAAATTCTAAGGGCTCCAAGCTGGGAGGGACTCATGTCCCTGAATGACCTCATGGAGAAGAGCTGCCTCACTTTCTGTCATGAAAGAAGAATAAATTATTCTCTACTTTTCTGGTCGTATCAGCTAAGCCTTTATTGAGCCTAGCTAATACAGCTACTTATCCTTCTTAATGAAACAGCAGAAGAATCCTTCAGTTTACCTCATTGTCTCCTCTGATACCTCCCCTCCACACATAACCAACTCTGCCTGCATACGCACCTATTCCTAGCCATTATCTCCCTGATTCCTGACCTTGTGAAAGCTGTTACACCCTCAGATAGCTCACAAGTTATAAGAAGAATCTTGTGAATAACTTAAAGTTATACCTCCAAATACACACACATGCTAAACTTATTTTACTCATAAAGAAACTGTCTTCAGAGTACCTTTTCTCGTCAATAATCCCATCAAAGTTTAGGGCTTAAGGTTTTTAATATGTTTATTTTTATTTTCTCTTTTTATTTTCTCTTTGTGTGTCTCACATATACATTGTATGTGTTTTTAATAATAATTTAGAATAACTAATGATAAGTCCAATAAAAGGCAACTTTTTTGAAGGAAATATCAAATTGGAAAACCTCAGTTTTCAAAAGAATCAGCATCTAAGAAGCTCTCCATTTATGTTCCATATTTAATGCTAGAAATCTCTCTTAGATAATGTGAACAGTACTACTAGTAGTTTGGAGAAAAGTAACTCTCTAAAAAATAGCAGATAGGTAAATTTTGTATCAAAATGTGAACCAAAATTCCTAAAAATGTACATGTAAAAATTCAACAAAAATATATAACCCTAATTCCTTTTTTTAAATAAAGGGATTTGTTGGTTTGTAGAAATGCTGCCTTAAGTGACTTTAGTAGTGCTGCTTTGTATCTTTCATACATTTGATATGAAAATCAGGATAAGGAACAAAATCCTAGTCACTAGACTACTAGGGGGCTCAAATTCTATAATATTCTCTGCAAAAATGAATAAATAACCTTTCTAAGAATTATAGATGAAGTTATTTTGTTAATAAATGCAATAATTCATATATTTTAAGCAGTCAGTGTACTATTAGGTTACTGTTAGGTGTTATTTTAAATGTTGATAATTAAATTTTAATCATTGAATCTTAAATAAAACTGAAATAATTAAGTCTATACAAAGAAAGATGGTGGTGGAAGGATAATGCAGTTGGATACTTAACTTTTTTCTTTTACACAAGATAAGCCCTGGAAAATGTAAGAGATTAAAGACAGTAGTAGTGAAATGGTTGTTCTGGTTCCTGATATTATTAAAAGTGAGAAAAAAAATTTAAGGGCAGTGTCTGGCATATGGCATCCTGTTAATTAAAGTTTGTTATTAAATGAATGAATAGTACCTCCTAGGGAGGGAACGGGGTAATGGGTGACACTTGAGTTGGTCTTTAAAGGATGAAGGAGTTGACTAGATGGATGGAAGGGGAAGATGAGGAAGCATTCCAGGTGGAGAATAGCACATACAAAATACTGAAGAATGAAACAGCTTCCTTGTTCAGTGACCTACAGGAAGTCTGTGAGATGGAAGAAGGGAGGGTGGAAGTAGCACGAAGGATTGTTTTTCACTGCATTCAGCATAGCAACTTTCTTTTCACTAAAATCTAAGATCGTCTATATAAGCCAAGAGAGAGAAAGAAGCCACTCCCAGGCATTTCCAACTAGAGCAGAAATTTGTAGGGTCTGTGGAAGGATGAACCCTGCAGAATTCAGCGCTGCATGAAACGCTTCAGTAGTTGTAAGAACAAAGTTAGAGCTTTTAAACACCTTCTGTGAATACTTCAATTATGAACTATCAGTAACCATAGACAAATCCTGAAGATTATCTGCTACCGCTATATCAGTTCTAATGCTAGGAAGTGACTGGTCCAGTGTGGACTGGCCTGGACAGAACCCCAGATGAAGAGCGGCGCACAATGAGACATGTCCCTTAGCCTCTCTGATGAATAGGGTTGGGACTTAAAACCAGATTCACATTATATATTACTTGATTGACGTACATTTCTAAATACTTTTTAGTAAATTCTGTAAGATTTACCCTGCACTATGAGTTCAGTAACTTTCAACTAATCTAATCTTTTTGCTGTCCTTATAAACGCCCACAATAAAATAACCTCTTTAGAGATTGCTAAAGACATGTAAATTGGGTGAGGAAACTGACAAATGATAAAATAAGAGGTTGTGCCCAGGGTGGATAGCCAGGAAAGAAACACCCTTTACAAAATGCTCTAAGACTGTGTCTTCTGGTTGTGCTTGCTTTGTGTAGACAGGTGCATCTAGTGACCTGTATCTGAAACTGCAAGGACAAAATTAGCTCTTTAACACGCAACTGGAAGCCAAGATATTCAAGTCCATAAGAATCTAAAAACTCTGAAAGTGTTTAAAAATGGTTTAAGCATTTTAAACATAAAAATTTCATATAAGTTTTGAAAAAGGTGAGTAGATAATTCTGTGCAAAATGCTAGTCGATCTCATCCTAATGTTTTGAAAAACAAACATGGGCAGAATATAAAAATATTTCTCTCTAATAGAATAATTTTCATTTTTGGGGAAAGTAATGTGCACAAATTTGTTTCTATATACTCTTTTGTAAATGGTAATAATTTTGGTTACAATTTCCATTCAAAAGACTGGAGCTGGAGTTGTAATTTGTTTTTTGTTTTTAGATGGAAAAACGACCTTTTAAAGAGTTACAGAAATTTCCCCTCATTTGGGGAAGATTGTTTCTTTAAATTTTGGAGAAGCCCCTATGATGGTAGGTGTAGTTAGTTATGCACCTACTCACTACTCTCAGAAAGTGTTGACAAGACAACTCAATTAAGGCGTTTCACACGGAGGTGTTAAGAGTTATGTTTAATGATGGAGACTGGGTATATGGCTACCAAGGGTGAAAAATCTTTCCCCTTCCCTTCCTGCCCCAATATACACACACTCTGAATTTGAATACAGACTGTTGTATGCTTGAAAATTGTGAATTGATTTAGATACGATCATGAGAGACTCAGAGAGAAGAGCATACCTGATTTCCTTGTCACTCAATCTTACAGAAAAGACTGACAAAGCATCGAAGACAATTCAGACTTTGGGAAAACTGTATTGAAAGACTTGGGCTTTTGTTATCTGAGCCATGGTGCCAACTCAGTCCCTTGTCTTTGAGGAACTTGTTTCCCTTGAGAAGATAAATATCTGGGGAGAAAGTTGATCTTCCCAGACATGACGTAAAATGTGAAGTGGGTGCTGTATTGGAAAGGGCAATTTCCTCCACATCTGATGGGGTCTCAGTTGGTCCCAGATGCCAAGGCAAGGAGGAGGCAGGTGGTGATTTCCTGGAAATGAGTGGTTCTGGGCAGGTTTTAAAGTAGCCATTCTAGCAGCAGTTGTTAGTTAACGTTTTGTGTTATACTTTCTTCTGTCATCCCTGAGCCTTCATTAAAGACTTGGTCCCATACACAAATATGGTGGGGAATTAAGGTATATCCCATGCTTTGGAAGGAGGCCTGGAGAAGAATAGTCAACAACTCAAAATCAGAGTGGGTGTTGGGGCAGTGCCATGAGGGAAGATGGAGGGCAGTGGCCTGAACAATAGTTTGAAATCTGCCGAGGATGCATTTCTGGCAGTTAGGTGAAGTAGTCTCGGGTAATAGTCATTAGGGGATATAAAATACATATAATCTATTATTGAATAGGGTCAGCAATCTGTGGGTTTTATGCACAATAAAAGTCACTCTTATTGGAGAGAATTAAAACAAGACAACAAAACAAAACCCCAAAGTAGAAAAGTTAGATACATTGAGATGGGGGTGGGGTGGGGGGAAGATAAAAGACAAAGTAAAATCCTGCCTTAGAATTACATTCTTTTTTTTTTCCATCTAAGTCATTTATTCTAAATCATGCATTCATGTGCCATCTGTGTGAGACAACTTTGCATAAGAAAAACGAAAGGCAAAACTGAGGCCAGCATTACTAGGAAGGAAATAATCTCACCATCAGTTAACCATGAGCCCACAGAGTCTAGAGATGGTCCAAACATTCTTTACTTGTCCATTCAGCCTCCTTTTGGTCCCTAGAGTCTACTGGAAGAATTACATTCTATCAGTGAGAGGTCGTTCATAGCATAGGCTTTGTCATAGGATTATCATGGACAGAGAATATACAACTTGATGATGTACTGGGGGAAGTTTTAGTCTAAATTAGGGGTCTGCAAACATTTTCTATAAGGGGCCAGATAGGAAATACCTTAGGCTTTGTGCACCATTCAGTCTCTGTCACACCTACTCAACTCTGCAGTTACAGAACAAAAGCAGACATAGACAATCCATAAATGAACAAGCGTAGCTGTTTTCCAATAAAGCTTTATTTACAGAACCTGAAATTGAATTTTATAGAATTTTTAATGTCACAGAATACTCTTCTTTTGATTTTTTTCCCAACCATTTAAAGATGAAAATCCGTTCTTAAGCTTGTGGGTTCTAGTTAAACCACCAGTGGGCCACAGTTGACTGACCTCCGGTCAGAATTAGAGGTTCTTACTGGGGTAGATATTGCCCCCTAGGGAGGATTTAAATAATTTCTGGGAATATTTTTTGTCTTCTGATAAAGTATTTCCTGAGTATTTACATGCTGAAATACCTGTTACTTTATAATAAATATTTTTCTTTTATTGATAAGGCATTATTAAACTTAAAAATGAGTTGAACATTTGAAAGGATCAATAGACACAGAAGATGTTTTAGCATGGGTATTCTGTGCAACAGAACAAAATGAAATTTAGGACAAAATGAAATGAATTTAGTAAAATTGTGGGGAGAAGAAATCCTGAAAAACTTCTAGAGAACTAGGAAAGACAAATATAAATTAATAGTATAGTACCCATTATTTCAAATTTGAAAATGCATAAAACTTTAAAAATAACTTTTATTTAGTGTGCACTATTTACATACACACTTATTGTGTGAGTGAAAAGTAGAAGGATTCCTATAGGTTCTTTCCTGACTATAAACTCCAATCTCATGTTTTTACTACAGTGATAGTTTCTTCCACTTGCAATTTAACTCCCACAGGGATATTTAAGAACATAACCTTAAAGTACGAGGGAGAAATGACTGCATTTAAAATATTGTTTTCGAAGTTAGTACATTTCTCAGTAATCAAGGTATTTACCTGCTACCTAGCAGTCCTCTACTGGAGTCATCTATAAGAGATGCTGACTTGCAGTGGGGCGTGTATTCCTATACCGTAATGAATGAAAGAAGGAAGACCATTTGGAAAATATAAGGCCAATAATCATATTTGTCACAAATTTAGCTGCAGGATATGAAAAATCATTGCTCTCTAACTCCTAATGAGCTACTTTTCTTTTGGCCATTTATTAGCCTTTCTTGAGACCAAACCCTCTGGGCAGCTGTCAGTCATTATTGTGTAGTGACACAGAGGGCATGGATATTTTTGGAAAGAAAATACCTCATTTTTCTCTTTAGTTTTATTTAAAAGATTTTTCTCCTTATATCTAAGACAATGCATATTTTATATCCGTGCATATAAATGGATTCCAAAATATGTGTGACCTCATTTTCTGGAGTCCGGCCTCTTTAATTCACTCAATATCATGTTTCGGTATATGGATAACAACCTCAAAGAAGATTGTAGTGATTCACTATACAGCACCTATAACAAGGGACAATTCAAGACAGATACCATTTCATCATCACCAGTTAATTTTTTGTTCAGTAGGAAACAAAAACCAAAAACAAGTCAACCAGCACTAATGAAGAAATATTACCCTGCTGCTCTGTCTCATCAGGTACAAGGGAAAGCGCTCTGATGAATGAGAAGTTTGAAAATACAGCAGGTTAATTACAGGTTACTAATCCTCTCTGCCCCTTTTAAAACCTAGAAAACACAAATGCAAGGGAAGATAATCTCTCTTTTAAAAGAATATTTCTTGTTGGTAAAATTCATTCTTAATCCAGAAGCTCTGATCTGAGATCATGGCCCCATCAACAAAGAGTTGTATTAAAAATGTTCCTTTGTTGTTCAGTAATATAGATTTTATTACCATCAATAACTATTTCAGGGGCTACATGCCTAGTCTAACTTTTTTATAGCTGGAGAAAATACCATCACTATTTAAAAAGAATGTCCTGATTGTGGTTTTTGACTTAAAAATTGATTTGTCACTGAATACTTTTCAAAAAAGATAGTTTTGATGTTGATCTATTATTGAAAGAGCCAATATTGCAAAGAAAATATTAATACTGAGACTTTGTACTCTTTCACCAAGTCTCAGTTATGCAAAATGAGTAAATTCTGGAGATCCAGTTTACAGCAATCAGACTACAGTTAATAATCCTGTATTGTATACTTGAAATTTGCGGAGGGTACATTTTAAGTGCTATCACCACAAAACAAAAGAGAAAAAAACATGAAAATAATAACTTTGTGAGGTGATGAGTTGTTTTAATCAGTTTGTGGTGATTATTTCACAATGTGTTTACCAAACATCACATTGTACACCTTAAATATATACAATTTTTATTTGTTGAAAAGAAAAAAATGTTAATATAGGAGAAGTAATAAGGTGATCATTTAAAATATCAATTATGAAAACTATTCTATATCCAGTAGCTTTTAGACTTACCTGGACCTAAAGCATAGATATATTCACTTTTAAGCTATCTAAGTTATTAAATTACACCTGAAATGCCTTTTGGAAAAGGACATGTCAGGCAGCAAGCATCCTATGAACTTAGGATAGTGTCTTTGTAAACACCATACCCTATGCCCCAAGATGGGAAACTTGATATTGTTTCATTTCCTTAGCACAAAGGACTTACTAAGAAAATCACATGGACAAAACAACAGAAAAAGCACCCCATGAAGTTTTAACTCTCTTCGTGAGAGCAGCAATTTTTAGTCACAATTAAAGGACAACTCTTGGAAATTTATTTTACTTTATTTTTATCTAACTTTTATTTTTAAGGTGAGAGGCACATGTGCAGGTTTGTTACATAGGTAAACTTGTGTCACGGGGCTTTGTTGTACAGATTGTTTCATCGTCCAAGTATTAAGCCTAGTACCCATTAGTTATTTTTCGTGATCCTCTCCCTCCTCCCACCTTCCACCCTCCATTAGACCCCAGTGTGTGTTGTTCCCGTCTATGTGTCCATGTGTTCTTGTCAGTTAGCTCCCACTTACAAGTGAGGACATGTGGTATTTGGTTTTCTGTTCCTGCATTCGTTTGCTAAGGATAATGGCCTCCAGCTCCATCCATGTTCCTACGAAGGACAATGATCTCATTCTTTTTTATGGCATAGTATTTCATGGTGTATATGTTCCACATCTTCCATATCCAGTCTATGACTGATGAACATTTAGGTTGATTCCATGTCTTTCCTATTGTGAATAGTGCTCCAATGAACATACGTGTGCATGTGTTTTTACCACAGAATGATTTATATTCCTTTGGATATATACCCAGTAACGAGACTCCTGGGTCAAATGATAGGAAATGACAATATAAACATAGAATATACACCTCTTTTAAAATACATTGCCTAAAACTATGATGCTCAGTATATAGTAATCAACATTCAAGCTGGGTATTTTTAGATTATTTAGTTTGAATATATATTATGCTTCGAGTTATAGACTCCCATTAAAAGTCTGTCATACAATTAAAGGGATTAAAAACCTATCCTGGATATTTTGTTCTGATCCAGGGAAGCTGCATGGAGTGAATATGGGCCTTGCAGTCAGACAAACCTGACTTTATATTCCAATTCCACCCCTACAAGTATTTGACCTCGGATAAATCACGCAAGTTTTCTGAACCTCAGTTTCACATTTGTAAGTCTTCCTTCTCTACTTTGTAGCCTTGTTTGAAATATACATATCCAGCGGATGCAGAGTAGACCTACATAATAAGTGGTGCTGCTTCTCTTTTTCCTCTTGGTGGTTTGTTTGAACCCAAATCCCAAATCCCAGTTTCTATAGAACATTTCCAGGTCCTACAAGTTATCTGTATCTTATGACTTATTTTTGGTAAAATATCATTTATCAGAAACTAGGTTTTTAAATTACTACATGCAAGGCACAGCTTTTCCATGTGACTAGTAGAATGGGAAAGCATGATTTACAGAACTCCCAACTTATTTGGAACTTTTTTTTTTTTTTTTTGAAAAAGAACTAGTTTCTATTTTACTTTATTCCAGCCTGGCTTTATATGACCTCTACAGCTTATAGATTTTGTTTTGTTTTTGACATTTGAGAAAATGTCTGTCTTCTTCTTCACAAGCATGTCTTTGAAAGTGATTTTTTTATTAAATAGTGTACTTTTACTTTGATGCAATTGGTTACTAATTGTGTTTAATGGGAGATAAGGTATGTAATGTTAGCACCATACAGTTTTTTCAACATTATATGGTATTTAGACATAATAGTATCAGTGTAAAACATAATCTTCTAATGTCCAAAAATTTTTGTTTTTAATCTCTTAAAATATTATGTATATTACATCTGTTTTTGTGATTTGTAAAAATATCTATTTACCCCCAAACATATGTTGTCAGTCTGTTACATTTAGTAGTTGTTGCCCCCCACCCCCGACCCAGCAGTCCTTCCAACAGTCTCCTTTTATCACTTATCTAAAATATCTAAGGCACCATCATACTGTAGATTTCCTAATAAACACTTGAAATTAAATAAAAAGAAGAAAAGAAAAGGAGACAGTGAGTATGATCCGTAAAATAATTCCCCCTCCCCCCAGGTGTCCACATCCTTATTCCCAGAACCTGTGAATATGTTATGTCATATGGCAAAGGGGCGATTAAGGCAGCAGATGGAGTCAAGGTTGTTAATCAGCCGACCTTAAAATAAGATTATCCTGGATTATCCAAGCAGGCCCAATGTAATCACAAGGGTCCTGTTATGGGTTAGACTGTGTCTTCCAAAAAATTCATATGTTGAATTCCCAACCCCCAGTACTTCAGAATGTGACCTTATTTGAAGATAGGTCCTAGGCACAGGTGATCAGGTTAAAATGAGGTCATCAGAGTAAGTCCTAATCAAATATGACTGGTGTCCTTATAAGAAGAGGACATTTGGACACAGACAAGTACAAGACAAGAGGGGAAATGATACAAAAACACAAAGAGAAGACGGCCATCTACAAGCCAGAGAGAGAGACCTGGAACAGATCCTTCTCTCACAGCCCTCAGGAAGAACCAGCTCTGCCTACACCCAGAAGTCTGGAGGTTGGACTTCTAACCTCCAAAATTGTAAGACAATATATTTCTGTTGTTTAAGCCACCCAGTTCGTGGTACTTTGTTAGGCAGCCCCAGGAAACTAATGCAGGTTCTTTAAATGTAGAAGAGGAGGGCAGAAGAGTCATAGAATGATTCAAGGTGAGAAAGACTTGACTGGCCATTGTGGACTTTGAAGGCAGAAGGGACCAGGAGCCAAGGAATACCAGCAGCATCTAGAGATTGGGAAAGTCAAGGAAACAGATTCTCCCACAGGACCTCCAGAAATAAACGGAGCTCTGCTGACCCCTTGATTTTAGACCAGTGAGAACCATTTTAGACTTGCGAAGTACAGGTCTGTGAGATAATAAATCTGTGTTATCTCAAGCCACTAAATAATAATTTGTTACAGCCACCGTAGAAAACATATACAGTGAGTGAGTTTAATTTCTCTTAGTATGAAATCTGACTTCCTTAGGATCTTACTTGACTTCCTTTCGTGCTGGTTTCATCTCTTTTGGGTTCAAAGCATTTGGGCTCTTACTCATTTTCCCGTGTCAGCTATTGTAGAGAACACGTAAAACATTTTTAAAGGAACTTGCCGTGCTTCTCTTCTTACTTTCTTAAGAATTGGCAAACTCTTTTAGGATGTTCCCTTTACATGAGAGGAAATGTTTTAAAAGTGTGCACCTTTTGTAAAAAGGCTAGAGAAGCCCTTTATACTAAGGCATACAATAGACTCATTTTCTTATTTCTCTCTTCCTGTCTGAAATTACTTTATAATCCCAGATGCACCTCTAAGTCATACCACAGATCGACACAAGAATTAGGAATTGATTTTACCTGTTTGCGCCCTAATATATTCATCGTATATTCTCATAAGCCTCATCTATAATCCCACAGTTTTTCAAGGTAATTTAGCATTGTATAAAGGAACAATTAATAGATAATCTTTAGGTAAAAATATAACTATGCAGGAAGAGATTTTTTTTACAACGTCTCTGCTTTGTTTCACTGTTGGAAATGAAATTGGAAAAGGGAGTTATGAAAAGTTGATGTGTGTGAGGGAAGAGGGAAGGGGCAACATTATAAATCTTCAAGTAGCATTCAAATTTTTCTAGACTAATTTGTATAACAAATTATTTTAAATTATAATTAAGGCATGTCTAAAATCAGATATGCTAGCTACTCAGATTAATTTCACATCAAAAATTAAGAAATACAAATCCTACTATAACTCATACCACCTGCTAATCTTTTAAAAAATCAAATACTTGTTATAAAAAAGAATAAGGATTTATGTAATGTCCAGTTCTTTAGTGTATATCTTGGAGATATAATACCATATTCATATTACAAACATTAATTTAAATTTTCTTAACTGTGTAACTGATGTACTTTAATAAAGTCTAAGGAAATTTAAAATGGTCAAAGGAAGGCCATAAGGGAAGTAAAAGCCCTTTCCTTCTAACTTTAAAAAACATTCTCAGTATTTGCAGTGCTTACCACAAATACTGTCCACACTAATGATGTTGGTTTAGATTCCTTACTTTATACCAAGCGGCAGAATGTGAGTTTATTTTTCTCTGGCCCCTGACATTTACACAAGAAATGAATAATATGTAGGATAAGAGAATTTAGGAGGTCAGTTTTAGAACCAAATGAAATTTGAGAGTTCAGCATTACAGATTAATTGATAAAGATCTCACAAAAGCCTATATTTATGAATTATTATGAAAATCAAATTAGATAATGCATATGAAAACTGTAAGAGGCTTAAAACGTGCAATGTTGCAAGTCATGTTCTTTTTTAATGTGATAAATGTAACAAAACCCCCCAATATTTCAACCAAAAAAGTTTTACCTAAGGAGTTTTAAATATTTTAGAAATATTAAACACCTACACCCTCAAAGGTCAATTTCTATTTTGTGAAGAGACTTAAGGCTTGTGATAGCTAGGGTATGGCCAAATGTTGTATCACACTGCAAAGGAACTTTTAGTACTTCAGTAGCTTACAAGTTTGTAGAATCCATGAATTCCAGAAAACATTTGCCTGCTTAGGGATTCAATTACCAGGAACCTGTAAACCTACTAGAACTACAGGAGTTTTTAGGATTGGAAAATATAACATTTCAGCTATACAGTCAGCAACCTTATCTTTCTGATACATAACTGACAACTAAAATATAAGGTTAAAAAAAAAGCGGAAGGGGGTGGTTTTGAGTTGCCAGAGGTGAGTTTACAAAAACCTTTGATTAAAACTCCTATTTTTACTCAGTGGACCTTTTTTATTCCTGGTACTCTCACTGGAAACCCATTTCTATGCCAAGGCATCTGGGAAAAAAAAGTGTGATTATCTGCTTTACCCAGCAGATTAGAAATAGCTAAAACTCCAAAATTTAGAATAGGAATTTAGAAACCCATAGCATCTGGGACCATTTAATATAGAGGCAGACAGTTTTCAGAATCCTCAGTGGGACCCGACAGAAGATGGAATTACTGTGTTGTAGTCTAACCCAATAATGAATGTTCATAATGATGTCTTTCATTCCTCATGGAGGGAATCCTTTCCAAGATGCTGCAGTAGTAATGGCAAAGCCACTGTTGATTTATTCTATGAAGGGTATTGATCACCTCCTCTGTGCGAAGCAAAGTAGAATGAAGGACAGTGTCTGCTCCTAGACAGTGTATGTAAGATCTATTGGGGTGGCAGACAGATGTGAAAATAAGTAATTTCTAGATAGTGAGTTAAATGCCTTGGAAGTAGAGACATAATAGTAGGGAAGCACAGGCTTTCCCTGATTAAGGAAATGAGATTCTGTCAACATTAAAATAATAAAAATAGTTTTAGATGCTTAAAATTGAGGTTTTATACCTCAACTTTAGTGTAGCTATTTAGAATGACTCATTTCTCAAACATTAGCTGTAGCCGTGTCTTAGTCCACTGGTGTTGCTCTGAGGGAACACCTGAGACTGGGTAATTTTGAAAGAAAAAGGGTTATTTGGCTCACAGTGCTGCTGGCTGGAAGACTGGCATCTGGGCCAAGCCTCAGGCTGCTTCCATTCATTGTGGAAGGGGAAGGAGAGCTGACATGCGCAGAGATCACATGGCAGGAGAGCAGGTGGTGGGGAGGGGTGCCAGGCACTTCGTAATAACCACCTCTCTCAGGAAATAATTAGAGTAAGAACTCACGGCTGGGCACAGTGGCTCATGCCTGTAATCCCAGCACTTTGGGAGGCTGAGGCAGGCAGATCACCTGAGGTTGGGAGTTCGAGACCAGCCTGACCAACATGGAGAAACCACATCTCTACTAAAAATACAAAGTTAGCTGGGTGTGGTGGCGCATGCCTGTAATTCCAGCTACTAGGGAGGCTAAGGCAGGAGAATCGCTTGAATGGGGGAGGTGGAGGTTGTGGTGAGCCAAGATCACACCATTGCACTCCAGCCTGGGCAACAAGAGCGAAACTCGGTCTAAAACAAACAAACAAACACACCTCATTCACTTCTCCACCTATGGAGGACGCTAATCTATTCAGGGAGTATCCGCCCTGGTGACCCAAACACCTCCCATTAGGCCCCACCCCCAATGCTGAGAACCAAACTTAAATGTGAGGTTTGAGGGAACAGACATCCAAACTATAGCACCATAGCTTCATCATGTTCCCCCCGACCAGCAGTTGACTTTTTACACATATAATCCAGGGAGTTATAATAAATTTAACGTCAAGATAGAGATGGCCATTTTGTGAGCTGGACTCAAGGTGCAGTTCCAAGTGTATCTGGTACCACCTCACTCAGCAGCACAGATGCACCTGTGCAGTCAGATGAGCTTGACTAGTGCTTCCCTTTCTTTCTTCTTTTCATTCTCTCTATTCTTTTGTAAAACAATATAAAAATTCACCCGGGGGAGGATCATCTATCTCATTTCATTTAGGTCACAAAGTTACACACCATGGAAGGCCAATTTTTCCTCTGTAAGCTACCACCAACTTTGATGTAATAAAAGGCTGTTACTACCATCCGGTGGGATGAATTCCCTGACTCTTGTTTTAAGTAAGACGAAATAAAATTTTATAGACCTTCTTCATAAATCCGCAATAAGTAAGTCACTATTCTCTTTTGGCATGTAGCACAAGTCCAGAACACAAGCATCACTTTAAACAACACGAATATTCAAGGTTGACACTCTCTCAGCCAGAAGAACAAAAAATGCTTCAAATTTACTAAAAACACACCTTTTTATTTGTTAATTGAAATAATACCAAATACATTAAAGGAATACTATATTTTAATTTTCTTGATGTCTCTTATTCATCTATGTTTAATCTTAGTTCTTATCCATGAGAGATACTTTTTCCCCCACTATAAATTAGCTATAATAGAAAGGATGATATTATGCCATGTTACATTATTATTTGATGGAGAGCAGAATTCCTAAGCAGGAAAATTCTTGGGTACCATAAAAAGTACACAGCTCAATAAAGAGATCTGCACCGAGGGCTTCTGTAAACAACCTGCACAATATACCATGCTGTGTAGCTGCCAATACTGCTTACCTGAATCCCAAGTGGCTCCTGAGATGCTTTAAGTATGTTATTTTTTATCATCCAAGCTAGACGGTAAACTTTCCAAAGAGAAGATCAAATATCTTCTTTTTCTTTTCCTCACAAATCAAGCACAGATCTGGGCATATTAAGGGCCCAAGATAAACACTCATTAATTAATCATAAAAGGTGCATCTGCTCTCCTTAATTTCTGCCCCTTAAGTCACGATGATGGCAAGAAGACAACTTCTCCAGGGCATTTAAATATTCAGTCTCTTGACTCACAGGCTTTATCTTCTGTGGAGGTTAGTTAACTATGATTTTGCTCCTAATGCATTTCATCATTGGCCAAAAGTGATGACATTTTTGAGAAATTTTGGATAAGTAAATTAAACATGTATATATGTAATATAAATATGTATATTCAAGCATATGGATAATTTTGTATACTAAGCCTACTATGTCATAGTAGTTAGTCATACTAAGTCTACTATGTAGTACTTAGTCATAGTAGTAAGTCTATGTAGTCATAGTACTAAGTACATACTACATAGTACTTAGTCATACTAAGTCTACTGTGATTACTTAGAATTGTTGCTTTCTTGCTCTCATGCTCCTCTTCCTCATACTTTCATCTCCGTAGTACTTATTACTGTCTAACATAATGTCTAATTTACTTATGTTTTATATTTATTATCTGTCTGTCCCCACTAAAATGCAAGCTGCAGGAGGGCTGGGATTTTTGTTTGTTTGTATCCTCAATTCTGAGGAGAGCCCTTGGTGCATCACGGCTCCTCAATAAATATGTGTTGAATAAATTCATGAAGGTGCTGACAAGTGGAAAGGACATTGGGCCAGGAGACTTAGCATCTGTACAGCATTGACTCTGCTGCTAAACAGCATTTCTGTTTTTAGGTCTCTATGTTTCCATATGTATAATGCAGAAAAGGGGGTATGTGGGTTACACGTATAAACAAAAAATAATTTTTAAATACTACATTGAACCCTACCCTAAAAAAATGTAAAATCATGTGTTCCTATGTTGTTAAATTTTCTTAAATTTTCTGTAATTTCGCTTTTTAAGTGATGGTTTTGGGTTATGGGAAGATAGGAAAATCGTTTCTTGGAGTAAGTGGATTTATGGGCTCTGCTCCTCCATCTGCCTTAGACTTGCTGTGTGACCCTGGGTGATTCACTCACCCTCCCTGGAGATGAATTTCTTCTCCTGTAAAATGGAGATTAATAACTAACAGAGCTGCTATAAGACCAAGAGAATGCTTGAAAAACATAAAGCACTGCACAACTGTAACTAATACTGTAATTATAATCATTATAGGTCTGTAGAATGCCAGAGATCATCTTAGATGAGGGCATCTTGTATCATTGGTTCTTATGGAAAGGCTGGTTTTATTTTCTAATCTATTATGTTCTCATGCTTTTATAAAATACAATAAAATGACTTTATAGAAAAACAAAATGAAAAAAAATTTTAAATAAGCCACAATTTTAAATTTATTTTTAGACTTAACAGACGAAGTATTTCTGTCAAATTGCTATAAATATTGCTAAGCTTACTCTCAATTTCTATACTTAACTGGTCATGAGCAGGCACTGGTTGGCACTTAGGTGACCTCTTATGATTCTTCTGGTCCTACTACTATCCAGTGAATGACTGAGCAAAGAGATGCATTTTTAAAAAATATTAATCTGTTCTTAGCTCAACAGTTGTAATTTTCCCTTATACATGTATTTCAAAAGGCTGATTGACTTAGATGATCTTAGTTCAGCACTATTTTTACTGCCAGTTTGCCCAGATGATAAAATTTATAAACAAAATCTAGCAAATTGAACAACTAATAATTGAAAACAAGGTACAGTGCTGTACATTTTCTAGAAAGATAATTTGTCACCTCATGTTAAAGTTTCTTTCAGGTGTACAGCACATACAGCAAAGGTATCTGTTAAGTATGGGTATGATGGATGTCCTTGAGTTCATCTGTTTACCTCCTTCCCCCTAGCTCTGTTACCACCACGCAGCGAACCTACAGCAGAAGAGGAAGGTACCCACAAAGCAAAGGGGAGAAGGGAGTGGTATTTGCCTCTGCAAACTAATTGAAATACTTGTGGTCACCATACGGGTTTGTTACATATGTTCAGAAAAATAATCTGTCTGAATGATAATCAAATTAATTGTCCACCTTAATGATATAGTACCAACAACCCCGACTGAGATTTAACATGCACACTTGCTTCAAAATACTGAGGCATAAATCACAGTCATTTCCTTATTGCTAACATCAGTATGAGAAATATAACATGATGTCTGCAAACTGAAACTAAAACAAAGAGGAAGTATTGAATGTGGGAAGACATTTATGGTTTTGATGGCCACTTTAGCAAATGCTGTTCCCCACTTCTTTGTCTGCAGCCAGCCCTGGGGCAAGTGGTGTTAGAAATGTGTTGGGTCCTTTTGCCTGGCTGGGCTTTGGTATTCACTTAACTGGTCATGCACTGTTCCTTCTCCCTGGACTATTCCTACCTTAGTTACCAGGTAAATTATTGTCTATTCTTCAAATGTCATCTCCCCTGTGAAGTCTGACTCAGTGCCAGAAGGCAGAGCCTGCACGGTTTCTGCCTCCTCAGTGCTTTGCACAGTCTAACTGCTCCATAAATCTCAGCTCTCCCCTCCCCTCCCCTCCCCTCGCCTCCTGCCTGGGCTCTTCCTTTACACACTTAACATGGGGTGTGGTGGTTGCATGTGCCTCATTCAGGAGACCCTGAGCACTTCTAGCGCAGGAATTGGGTCTTTCATTTTGTATTCCCTCCATTAAGTGTTAATGAAGAAAACCATTCATTTGTTCATTAATGCATTTTTCCCCCATCCATTCATCAATGTAATATCTACTATTGCCAACTTTTGAGAACAAGCTGACTTGTTGAGGCATGAGCCATGCTGTTCCCTTATGCCCACTTAAGTAGTTTTGGGGACTTTTTCTCAAAGGGTAACCTACAGATCATCTAGCAGCAAAATTGTCTGAAGAGCTTGTTAAATGTAGGTTCCCAGGCTCCACAGTAACCCATTGAATATCAGATCTTAGTTCAGCACTATTTTTCCTGCCTGTTTGCCCAGATACTCCATGCTCCCCACTCTTATTCACTGAAATTAAAGTGAAAAGGGAAATGGGTGCATTTTTGACAAGCCCTCCGGTGATTCTCATACACACTTAAATTTGACGGCGACTTTTCCTTTAAGATGTTGCTAACAATTTTCTGTAATTGACTGGAAGAGTTGACTTTGCTCAAGGAATGGCTGCCTGTATCTCTTGTCACTTGGTGCACATAGATGGAGTTTGGGAATCAGAACGCCAGCCCAGCACCTACCACACAGTATAGGCTGCAGAAGAAATAGCTGTAATTATGGATGACTCGTGATCACCAGTGACTAGAACCTAAGGCCAGAAAGATCAATTTTTGGTCACCTATAAGGAACATCTATTGTTTCCATACATGTTAAACTCATGTCAGTATATCCAAATGCTCTTGACTCTTTAGAAATTATCCCCAGGGATGGGAGACAACTTTATAACTTTCTTTTTTTAAATAAACCATGCCTCAAGCTTCTCAAGAAGCACATATCTTAGTTTAGCACTATTTTTATTTCTACTTTACCCACATAATCCATGCTCCCCACCCTTGTTCAGTGAAGTGAGAGTGAAAAGAAAAGTGAATTCTTAGAAGATTGGTCATGAAAAGGTTCTCATTTATACCCATGAGGGAAAGGGAAAAAGATTTCTAAGCTTTGCGGGTTTCTTTTTTTTTCTTTCTTTCTTTCTTTTTTATTTTTTTTTCTGCTGCTCACCTAGCTTTTTGTCCCTGCAGCAGAACAAATGAATATAAAGGAAAAGTCTATGCCAAAAAAATCTTTAGAAGATTTAAGCATAATAAATGTTAAATCTTTGGGATAAGGAAAATTGAGTCCCTATAAAAGGCTCTGCAAAATGTATTATAGGGAATGCAAAATGTAGATGGAATAAGGAACATCACATTATGGTCACTTATTATATTTACCAAGTTGGAATCAGAAACAAAACTCAGATAGCTAAAAATATTAGTATTCAAAGATTTAGAGATTTGTCTGATAGTAAAATGTGAAAATTGAATGTCTTAATTATTTATTTCAGAAAGGTTTCTAGAGATGTTTGTGAGGAACTACTTAATGTGTGTGCTTAGATTTTAAAAACAGAAGGTTGTGAGACCAATTGTGAATAATAAACCCCAGAATATAGTCACTCAGAAAAAAAAGTCCATTGCACCAATATTTATTATAGAATAATTAAAATCAGAGGCTTATAAAACAGGGAAACCAAAAGTCCAGTGAATATATCAAACAACTTGAAATCATTTCCTCAAATATATTTTATGACCAAAAAAATCATGCTTATATAAGCCAACTAAGCAATATGGAAATTCAAGAAAACATGAAATATAATTAAAAATTCAAATAGAATTCAGCAGCATTATGGTATTATTCATTTCAGAGTCAAAAATGGGTAAGAGTGTAGTGAAGAGAAGGGTCAACAGTTCAGGACAGGTCAGGAAAACCACTGATCCATTCATTAAGTCAGAATCAAACTATTAACTCAGCACCTACCCTATGCTTGGCTCTCTTCCAGGCACTGTATGTAGCAGACAAAATACAGGGAGCCCACACCATTACGTATATAAATACAAGGGGTAGAAGAGAAGCACATAAAGAAAAACAATAAAATATTTCAAATATCAAGAAATGCTATAAAGAAAATAAAGGAACAGTCTGGGTGCTGTGGCTCACGCCTGTAATCCCAGCACTCTGGGAGGCCGAGGCGGGAGGATCACGAGGTCAGGAGATCGAGACCATCCTGGCTAACACGGTGAAACCCCGTCTCTACTAAAAAAAAAAAAAAATACAAAAATTAGCTGGGTGTGGTGGCGGGCGCCTGTAGTCCCAGCTACTCGGGAGGCTGAGGCAGGAGAATGGCGTGAACCCAGGAGGCAGAGCTTGCAGTGAGCAGAGATCATGCCACTGCACTCCAGCCTGGGCGTCACAGCAAGACTCCGTCTCGAAAAAAAAAAAAAAAGGAACAATAACAGAAGCAAAATAAAAGAAAGTGATTGGAGGTGGGATGAGACTATGTTCACTGAAGGGATTGGATAAGGCCTCCTGTAGGAATTGACGATTTGTGCAGAAATCTGAATGGTGCATAGACATGAACCATGCAGCAGTTCGGGGAAGAGAAGTCTAGGCAGAGGGAACAGCAACTGCTAGAATCAAGAGGCAGGAATGAAGAAGGGGTATCTGAGGGCCAGAGAGGCTACACTTGAAAAGGGAGTGAAGAGATCACGAGATGAAGTCAGAAAGATTGGGCGGCAGCTGTGCCAGTTGCTTACCCTCTTCAGTCTCCTCTCCTGTCTCCTCTCCTTACCCAAAATTTGTGTTTGGGGGTCATGTACCCACTTAAAAAAAAACAAACAGTTGATTTTGTTGTGTTTCAACAGCCTTGCAACATCGTTCTGGCTGATGAGATGAAGACTATTGGTTATTCTAGGAAAACAATTGTTTTCCTGATTAAAAGACACACTTGGCTGGCATGCAATACTTTCACCTTTTGCTGTTTCTCTCTTCCTGCCTGGAATATAGACACAGTCCTGCAGACAACGCAGCCATTTTGCAACCACGAGGACAAAAACCACATGCTAAGTAGAGCAGAGCAAAAATCCAGATAGAATTTGGCCCCTTAATGACTTTGTTGAGCAGCTGTATCTGCCCTGTACTGTCAACCTCTAGACTTGTTATAGGAGGGGGGAAAAAACCCTCTTAGTTGTTTAATGGTGATGAGTTTAAATCTCTTGCTTGTTTAGGGGTTAGAATATTTAAGCCATTATAGATGGGTTTCTGATTCATGCAGCTAAAAGTACAAACGGTTAGGGCCAGATTCTGTAGGGTTTATATTTGCCATGGTAAAGATTTTTGCACTTTATTCTAATTGCAACAGGAAGCCTTCAGAGGAGTTTAAGCAAAAGACTGGTATAATCTAGTTTTTTCTTGGAGAGTATTCTGGCTGCTTGGTGTAAACGAGACAGCAGGGAGGCAAGTTGGAAGCAGAGAGAACAATTAGAAGGCAAGAGACCGTTGTTGTCCCTTCCATTTGTTTTACTAAAAGTATCTTGGTATAGTTAAGCCTTCAAGAATTAGATGTTGTAATAGTACTATCAGGCAGGCTATTGAACTAGTTTCTACATGTCTGAGAATATGGAATTAGGAGACACTCTTTAAATACTTCAAGAACTTTGTCAGCAGTATAGGGATACTTGGGTATCTCCTTTTAGCTTGCAGATGTTTAAATGACGATGATGAACGTTAATTAGTGGTTTATGTACTCTGTCTCCCTGCCTGATCTAGATTATCCTCATCATTGTAAATCTCCCTCTACCTTATTTTTTCCCCTCTTTTTTGTTTCCTTTGCTAGGGATCATTAAAACATTAGCCAGAGCTGTCAGCCAAACTAATTGAAAGCCACCTGCCTTAAGGATCATCCTAATGAAAAACAAGGAAGTTAGAAAATTGACCAAATTGAGTTACTTAACTGCCTGTGAATTGCTATTAGCTTGGGAATTAAAATAAGACCCAAAGTAAAATAATAACTTATACTCATTCCACAAATTATGGGTTGGTAAATTGTTTTCCTTTGTATATCTAGGCGGTAGAGGAAAATAAGTATTTTCTTAAAAGATAATATAACCTTCATTTTAGTATTATTAAAGGTGTAAGATTTTGTTGAAATAATATTTCACTTATAAGCACTTAATTACAAATGCCTGATTTAAAAATTAAGAAAAATACTGTGTGAGAAAAATATATTTTAAACAGCAGAAGAAATAAGTGGAGTCATACTGTATAGTGCTTTAAAAATGTCTTAAAAGTACAAAAGGTAGAATGCATACATTTGCTGCACATTGCAAAGATCCATGAAATAAATCACAACTCTGAAAAGAGTTTATTGCAGTTATAATTTAGAACTATATTTTCAATGGATATGAGAAGCTTAAGTATTTCCTTCTAAACTCATGTCTAGCATTACAGAATTTTAAAGCTGGAGAACCCTTGGGTTCAAGTCCATGAGTGTAGATTTTGAGGGGTGGAATCACTCTTTACTCTTCCCCAGCCCACCCTGAGGGCCAAGAATTGTTTCTTGAATGATGAAGAATGAAGTGCAGAGATTAAGAGAGACTTGACTAAGTTTACAGAGCAAATTAGAAGTGGAGCTCAAAGTTTGTCCCTCTCCTCTGGTTTCAGTTTAATAGTATACTTTTATCTCTTTCCTTCAATCTTATGCTAAGACTTTTATCTGACTTTTTACTACATTAGTCTATGGATTTTTTGCCCAATTTTTGCCCAAATTTATTAATGTTTCTGTGTATAAAATCCATGAAAACAGAATTCCACATAAATCTTTTAATTTTATTTTATTGAGGGCTTGACAGTGCTACTCCATTTTCTTCATTCTTACAGCATCTGTACTTGTTTTTGTTTATATTTACTTGTTTATTTTAATCAGAGCCCGTGTTTTATGGTTTAGAGTTTTACAAGGACTTTTTTGGTCCACTAGCCATAGATGAATGGCAAGTAATAGTTAATGGCCACCATCAGTTGTGGTTTGCCTCCATATAGACACTTTCACAAATAAAGTGATACATGTTGAACAACTTTCTCAAGTATACTTGGCTACATGTGTTCTTTCCTTGTGTGTAAATCCTAAAACGTAGCTACTGGTCATTGTTAGCCTGTCATGTACAGGCAGATATTCTGCAAACCTTTGGAGTCCTTTAGTCCCAGTAAGAATGATACTATATCAAACTTTACAAATTCATTTATTCTGCTCAAATTGTCCTAATGTATAAATAATTTTATTCCCTAGTGTGTTTTCTTTTTCTGAAAAAAGAAAAAAAAAGCTACATTGGTTCTTCTATTGAATGCTAAAAACAGTAGCATAATTTGAACTTAAGCAAAATATTTTATTTCTCATGATAATCATATAAATAAAAAGAGCAATGTGATCTGAAATAAGGTAAACTTTTGTCAACATATTAACAGATTATTGAATGTTACATTAGTCCTCATCTGGAGGAAGAGCTTCAGTGATGCAGCAGTGGTTCTAGATGTGGCCTTCTAAGGGTGGAGTGCAATCTCTCCTGGTCAGCCTCGGACAGTACCAGTTAAGGCCAGTGCCTAAGCACAGTTTTTTACGGCATTGCCTTTCACTGTGAGAAGTGTACCCATTTGAATGACAAATTATATAGTCACCCTATTTATGGACAACATGTTTATTAACAACTGATATGACGTCAGAAGTACTTACAAATGTGTAGGTAGCTCAAACCTAGAAGAGAATAGCCCAAAATATGACAGAATTAAAAATAAAGATCTGGATAAGCTGAGCAGATGAAATAAAATAGAAAAAATAATTTCAATATGTGTTAGGGTTTGATGCAGAGGGGGTTACTTTTAGATCCCCAAAAGTAATTGTCTCAGTACAGCATGAGGGAAGTTTAGCTACTCATTTGAAAAAAAACCTAGGGGTTTCATTTATTTATTTATTTTGAGATGAAGTTTCACTCTGTCGCCCAGTCTGGAGTGTAGTGGCACTATCTCAGCTCACTACAACCTCTGCCTCCCAGGTTCAAGCAATTCTCCTGCCTCAACCTCCCAAGTAGTTGGGATTGCAGGTGCCTACTACCACGCCTGGCTAATTTTTTGTATTTCTTGTAGAGATGGGGTTTCACTCTGTTGGCCAGGCTGGTCTCAAATGTCCGACCTCAGGTGATCTGCCCTCCTTGGCCTCCCAAAGTTCTGGGACCACAGGCGTGAGCCACCACACCGGGAGACCTAGGGGTTTTAATTTGCCAGAGGCTTGCGTGACTTTTGTCAATAGTGTGTAATTCCACAGGAAAGAAGGCAGTGTTTTCACTGTTGGAAAAGTAGAATCGTGTCGAGACCAGCACTCACTAAGAGAACCATCTGCACAGGTGGAAATGTTCCAGATCAGTGTCATCCAGTGTGGGAGTTAACAGCCCTGAATGGCTGCTGTGCCCTGGAAATGTGGCTCATGAGATGGAGAAACTGAAAGCCTTCTTTTTCTTTTTCTTTTTTTTTTGACAGGGTCTCTGTCTGTCACCCAGGCTGAGTGTGTGGCCCAATCTTGGCTCACTTGCAACCTCCCAAGTAGCTGGGACCACAGGTGCACGCCACCATGCCCAGCTAATATTTTGTATTTTTGGTAGAGATGGGGTTTTGCTATGTTGCCCAGGCTGGTTATGAACTACTGAGTTCAGGCAATCCAACCGCCCCGGCCTCCTAAAATGCTGGGATTACAGGCATGAGCCACCATGACTGGCTGGAACTGAAAGACTTTTTTAACTTTTATTAATATAAGTTTAAAGCTGAATGTCCTTGTGTAGTTAGTAGCTACTGTATGGGCTAGTGCAGGCCAAGACGATCAAGAGTGATCTCAGTGGGTTTGGAGTTGGTCGAAGGGCATTTGGTAGGTGGTGGCCCGTTAAATTTGAGGGTCCATTAAATTTAACTGAACAAAATCTTACCAAACACTGAAATATGTGCAAAGCACTGTGATACACACTGTTGGATATTCAAAAGCAAGTAAAGCTGTGTCTGTACAATTACAGATCATCTTCTAGAAAAAACAAGAGGACCACAAGTAGAAAAATGATTAATGCTGGTATTGCAATATGAAGTCCATTTTATGAGAATCTAGGGGAAGAAGAAGTAACTATTGACCCATAAAATTGAGAAGGCTTTGTGGAGAGGTGAGCCTTGATGAGTAGTCAGATGTAGAGAGATTGAGAACAGCATGTAGATGAGAAAAGCCCAGGGCCAGAGAAGTATAAGAACAAAGGAAAGAATGTGTATCGGTGTGTATCATGCAAGAGAGTTATCTGGATGTAGATGGTGGAGAAACTAATGCCATGCTAAAAACTCTGAGCTTTGTTATGTAGACAATTAAATGAATGTTTCTAAGTTAGAAACTGATGTATCAGACCCACGCTTTTGTTGGGGCACACATCATGGAGGTGATTGCAGGGGAGGTGACCAGGGTAGCCATAAAATAGAAGCCATGGACAGCATGTGAAGGTTGCTAGAGAAGAGGCTGACTGGGAGACCATGTTGGCTTTGTTTATATGTTTGAAGAGCTATTATATCAAAAGGAATGAGAATTATTCTATGCAGCACTATAAGGGGCCAAGGTAGTGTTTTTATGCAGGCCGATTTTGATCAATAAAACAAGTAAGTTCCTAACAATGAGAACTTCTATGAATGAAACAGATACCTTGTGAATAGTGAGTAAGCCCTTGGCCACCCAAGGATTTTGTGTTGGGCGGTTACAGGAAAGAGTCCAAAAGAGTTTCTAGATTTTGAAATTTCAAGAATTGGTCAAAACAGCCAAAGGGAGGAGTCAGAGTTACTAACATTTAATTTTGTCAAGTAAGAATATTGTGGTCTTACTTGCCAATGTGGTCCAGCAACTAAGGTAATTATTATTTATTACATTTAGATTGGGAGAATCATCATCAGTAAAACAGTATCATGGCAGGCCCTCAGGAACTTGACAGAAGTTATAGAAATGATACGGTGATCCAGGTACCGAATGCTGTAATAATTAGTACAACAAATGTCATTTACAACTCCAGAAATAGTAAAAAGAGAAATACCAGCCACAAATAGTTATCATAGAGGGCAAAACTTTCCATTTCTTTATTATCATAAATCACAAAGCTCCATTGATGCATATTTTATCACAGCACTCTTGCCATATGTGATCTGAAGTTCTGAGTGCATCCCCAGGGACCACAGTTACTGATATAGATAATCAAGAATTCCTTTTATGCTCCTCTCAATGCTGCTACAGCTCAGATTGAAATTAGCATCTTTTACAATGAAATACCAGTTGCTGTCACAAACAGACATGACAGCTGGAGAGAGAGGCCTGTTTATCCAGTTATTCTTCATGTTTCCAGTTCATTATGGTTTATTAAGATGTGTACTGTAAGTTCCTGAATGAAGAGACTTTGAGTTTTGCACAGTGATTATCATTTAAATAGAGGCATCGAGAAGCTGTTCTCCAAGGAGGGAGTGGGCAGTGATGAAGGTCAAAGATCAAAAACATCTTAATAAGCACTTTTAAATGATAATCATTTATTTTCTCAAAATAAGTCTTTATGCATGGCTTTATCTCGCTCTCATAGTTTGAAAATCACTTTTCATTGCAGAAGCATTTTGAGGGGAGGTTGATAATTGTAACTCAATATGTATTGAGAATCTACCATGTGACAGAAATATACTAGATGTGTCTACAAGTTTTCTTATGACACAGGTATTCATGACATCAATCTCATGACACAGGTAGTAGGAATATATTTTAAAGAAAGACATCAAGTTACCTGGCTAATATCACAGAGCTTGTACACAGATTTAGGCATCCCAAAGGTGCTGCTTTTTAAAACTATCCCCATATCACCTGAAAATTGTTTTTTTTTAATTAGACTTTGCAGTTATTTTTGCTGTCCAAAAGTAACATAGAGGCAAACTAAACAAGTTCTTCTCTCCTGATAATATTTGCAGCTACCATTTATTGTGTGTTTCCTATGTACTAGGCAAGGTACAAAATGTTTTATATTGATGATCAAATGTAATTCTTTTGAGATCAGCATTATTACTCCCACTTTTCAAATGAGTGAACCTGATCAAAGCGATTAAGTAACTTGTCTGGAAATTTAAGTAACTTGCTCAGGGAGAGGCAAGAGCATGATTTAAAGTCAACCAGACTGCAACATCCATGGCTGAACCCCCACCTGAGACTATAGGAGCTTACCAGAGGATGAGGGGAGTGAAATGGGAAGGCTTATGGCAGTGGCTCTCAATAAGTAACCCTGGGACCAGCAGCATCTATATCCAGATGGTCTTACTCGGTAGACAGTGCACTTAACCATTACACAGTACTGCTACATTGTGTCTTCCAAGATTTGTTAGGGAGTTTGCATCTCATGTTATAGCTAATGTGGACTTATTGACAATTACTTGGTGTACTTCCTTCACCCACCATCAGTGCCATCAGACTACAAGAATTCACTTAGGCACCAAGATGCTGCTTGCTAATGAAGAAAAGGTTGTGAGCTGTATCAGAGACTGGAAGACACTAATGTGTCCCATTTCCTCTTCCTGGGCACACAGGAAGAGAACATTTGCCTGCCTCCCTTGCTGTTAGGTTGAGGCAGGGTTCTGGCCAATGAAAGGCATCTTTATTATTAACTGTAAAACACTCTGAAAGATCCTCTGCACTTTCTGTCTTTGCTCCCCTGGTGACTTTGAGGAAAGATTTCTGCCTTCTACCTAGAGGAGGTAGAGCCACCAGATGGAAGCAGCCCAAATTTCTGAGTCATTGCTTAGAGTAAAAGCACTCAGAAGGATCACCTGACATAAAGCTGAACTATGAGGTGAGCAAGAAATAGACGACTATGGTGTGAAGCCACTGAGACTTGGTGTTTTTCTTAGAGTAACTAGCATATATTACCCTATTTAGCGGGCAGTTCACACTTCAACCCTGTTTGCAGTAATGGCTTTGAACCCTCAGATAGCACCCTTTCCTCTTCCCAAGAAGATAATAATAAGTTCTAGTGATTCACTTATGGTTCCTTTGGATTAAGGGTGGAATCTTGCATGGAATCACCCTCCATCTACATAATTACCATGATATATTAACTCAAGACCACTGGAAGTCCTGTCCTACAACCAAGGTGATTATTAAAGGGAGTGCAGTCCCATTAGGAAGTTAAATGTCCTGCAAAAAGGAAGAGAAGGAAGGCTTGGAGATCAGCAATAATTTTTTATAGAAATTTAAGTAAAAATGATGAGGGCCAGAACATAAAGTGGTAGAATAGAGAGAATAACATAGATTCTTTGGGTATGTCTGAAGAAGACAGCAATAAACACTGCTAAGCAATGTGAAATGCAGTGTCCACCAAAGTAGTATACAGGCAGTTTAGCAGGGAGAGAGGGGACCTAGTGGGAGGATAATATACTGTACAAGCAGGAGCAAGGGCATGGAGTTGCTGGAATCTAGTTTCAGATTAGTCAACTACTGTGTGACTGCTAGGAAAGTCACTTAAACTCAGTGGATTCCAAACAACATGCAGTGATTTCTTCGTGCTTGAGTCAATGTAAATGTAACAAATACATTAGCTAATAAGCTTTATTGGTGGAAATGGCACCTTTGCCTTGATTTTTTAGTCATCCATTTAAATCTTCAGCTCATGTAGTTTGTGGAAATATAAGCCAAATTACATGTGACAACCTGCAATGTGAGATAGATTAAAACACCTAATTTTGATATTGTTTGCCCTTCTCTCTTTTTTTTTTTTTTCATCTTTCACTTGCATGTGACAATTTAGAAGTTTGTATACTCTCTGGCCTAATTTAGGATGTTGCTGCATTTGGATTTTTAGTCTTAGGAGAGATATGGCTTGAATGAAGCAGTTCTAATACTCACTGCGGAACTCCTAGGTGCTGAATCTGTAGATATCCATGGAAAAATAATTGTCGCTGTGCTGTGTAGGAGTGAATCTTTAAAAAGTTCATGCCAACAACAGTGAAAAGGGCATACTTCTTTGCATGGCAAAAACAGAATGGAGTCATTACAGAATCTGTAGGAAACATTCATTAAGAACTTAAATTCCTTCTAAATTAGCCTATTTCCTGGATGTCTCATATTCATACATCTCAACCTGGGAAGACATATTCAGAGAAGGAGTCCTCTGGGTTCAGCCTGTAAATTAGAATTTCAAACTGCTACAGTTCATGAATGTCTTCTGCTTTCCCTGGGAAAGCACCAATCTCTAGGGCTTAAATTCACCTGTTCATTTTTGGATTTGGGTTGGATCTGCTAGGAGGAAGCAGATGGTGAAAATCAAACAGGAGATTTTTTAGCTGTTAGGGCACACAGAACAGTTTTGCCAAAATGCCATTTATTGTCTAGAATTCAGAGATGGAGACCATGGTTAGTTGTTCTGGTAATTCCAATGTTTCTAACAGCCACTCTAAAGTGATCATTTAAAAAGAATACACATTTCAACCCCCACAGTCTTAAAAGCACAGCCTACATGCAGTTTAAAAATAAATTTACTTCCTCCAACGCATTACAAAGCAACGCCTAGATTCTAAGTAAAAACAAAATCTAGCTATTCGTGCTGAAAAATTTCCCTCTTTCCACACAATCCTGCTTTACTGCCCCACAAAGCTACACCTAGATTCCAAGGAATAAAAATAAAATGTAGTTATTCATAGTTTTACCAAGCTGAAGTTTGTTCCTTTTTCACACAATCTTGCCTTACTGCTCCCTCCCAATTCCCCTCCGAATGTTCCTTTTCTTCTCTCCATGCTAGTTGTGCTCTCTTACCCCCACTTTCTACCTTTGCAATCCCTCCTTTCTTTAGATGGGGTGACAATCTAGATTTCTCATGTTTTTACGGCTATGTGGATTGGATAATCGGCTGACTGACAGGAATGTGGACTTAGAACCTTCCCAGCCCTGAACTGACACAGTGGTATGTTTCAGGGGTATTGTAAAGCCCTGGGCCGTTGGTATCCATGTGCCCCACCATTCAGAATGGAGAACTCTGCCATCAGAAATCAGAACCCCAGTCTGCTTTGAAGCAGGTTATGACTCAGCTGGTGGGAGAGAAATTCAACACCCAAGATAACAACTGGTGAGGATACCATAAAACATGGTGCACAAGTGTAATTTAATATAGGGGAGAACATCAGAGTCTTGGGGTGGGGCAGAGTAATCTATGACTAATTAAGGTCTCATTCAGACAGAGTGATTTTGAACCATCTTTTGGGAAAAGGATCAGAGATAGTTCAAAAGAAATACAGTTTCCTCAAGGTGTGGGAATGATAGGAGCAAGCCTGTGGCAGAAACAGTTCCTAAGAATAAGGAAAGTAACACATTTGGCACAAACACACTTTGACTTAAAAACATTAATTGAGACCTAAAATGTTCCAGTGGACCACCCCCCCAAAAAAATGAAATCAATTATAACCAGGAGAAAGGTTGATGGCAGGTAGCTCTGAAAACATGAAATAATACACGTGAAGCCAAACTTTGCAAAGGTAAGGTTCTGTAGGCTCAGGAAGTATCTTTATTGCTATAATTATCAACTAATAAAACTATGTTTGAGTTCTTTATGTGTGTGGGAGGGGTCAGTTGATAATATTTGGCCAAAAATACATCGTGAGTTTTAAGAAAATGTTAGCCACATGTCCATCTGAAAAAAAAGTATTGTTTATGAATTTCTCAAAGTCTCTAAAAACTTACATATGGCATTTCCCCTCCTAGTTTTATTGAGGAAACTCTAGATTATCCTAGAGGAGGCCCTCTGAGGAGAGGCTGTTCCAAGATAAATTATTATTTCAAATTTATTGACAACACCTCCTTAATTATATCTTTGTTGACAGCTAGTCACTTTGTGTGCATAGAATTTGAAACAATGCATATTCCAATTTGCCTTGGAACCAGAGAAATGTTTAACAAAGCATGTGTTTTTGTGTTTTTGTGTGTGTGTGGTTTTTTTTTTTTTCCCTGAGGCAGGGTGTCCCTCCATCACCCCGGCTGGAGTACCGTGGCACGATCTTGGCTCACTGCAACCTCCGCCTCCCAGGTTCAAGTGATTCTCATGCCTCAGCCTCCCATGTAGCTGTGATGACAGGTGTGTGCTACCACACCCGGCTAATTTTTGTGTGTATATATATGTGTGTGTGTGTGTGTGTGTGTGTGTCTATATATATATATATTTTAGCAGAGACAAGGTTTCACCATGTTGGCCAGGCTGGTCTCAAACTCCTGGTCTCAAGTGATCTACCCACCCTGCCCTCCCTAAGTGCTAGGATCACAGGCATGAACCACTGAGCCTGGCCTGTTTTTGTGTTTTTGATAGTTAACATTTGTTGGCAAAACTTCCTCAGTTAACCCTTTCCACATATTCTTCCATTCCTTGCTCTCAGACTATCAAATTTATAAAATCACAGCAACTATAAAGGAACAGAAAGCAAGAGCAAAAATAGAACCGACAGACCATTGGGTTATCTGGTACACCCAGCAGAAGATAAGCCCAGCACTGGCCAGGTGGGTACAGCATGCCAGCACCCCAGACGGACATGCTGGGAGGAGCTGAAATGAGATAGGAAGGGGAATAAGAGCAACTTCCAAGCTTGGGCGCCTGGACTTCACTTATTTGACTTTTCTTTTGAAAAATTAAATTGCTAGATCCAGGGCTTACCTGTGTTCAGCTGAAATATAAAAAATCACTCACCTACTCAACTGTAAATTATTTCAGATCATTTACAATTTCACACAATCCTGACCTCTTCTGTTCTCTCAATTAGTGTAGATAATGATAATTGAACTAAACTATGTAATTAACCTCATATCTACCTAGATTTTTCTTTTTTTGCAAAACCTCAAAGAGAAACGTGTGTTAAACGTGTATTTTATTTTAATATTTTCGTGTTCCTTGAAAATTCTACTTACTCTCATAAATAAAGAATACTTGTCAGAGCTATGCTTTTCAATTTTTTAAAAAACAATTTTTTTCTAAGCTCCTTCCATAAATTGTTTATTGTTCAATGTGGCTGTGACTTTTCAATGCAGTTACTTATTTTTCATGCCTTCAATTTGGTATAAATATTTCTTTTGCCCAGAATCAAATGCATAAAAGGTTTCCTTTCATCTCAAGGATGCAAGTTATTTTGTTATCTTCTATGGGAAATTAATAATGATGGGGTCAAGGTGGGGAAGGAAGTTAGCGGATCCCTCTAACTTAATGACTGCATATTGTAATAGAAATAACTCATAACAATGATGCAATTCCTCTCGTCCCTTCTGATAAACAAGACCATGACTTAGTGGTCATTCTTTTTCTTTTCTATTTCTCACTTACTCCTGTCCTAGTTATTCAAATACCTAGCCAATGACTTCTAAAGGTGCCACCACCTGAGGTCAACTACGCTTTCCAGAATTAGACATAAGGGTAGAGATGGATGCCATAATGACTTCTGTCACACATTGGCTCAAGGAACTTGGAAAGCCCAGGGCCCAGGTACTGGCAGCACTTGCCTGGAATATTCTTCAGTGCTCATAGGATCCGTCTGGTCTTAAGTTTGGTGAATCCAGAAAGGGTGGCGCCCCTGTTTCCTTCCCATGTCAATCCTAGTCTGTTTTGTCCAAATTCCCAAACAACCTCTCAGATCTTACGTTCTGGGTGGCTCGTGGAGGATGGAAGTGCTGCTCTCCTAGTTCGCACTCTATCCTGCATACTTCTCAGAGATGTTTCCCATGATTCATTAAGACATCTGGGTTCTTGATTCAGAACATTTCCCATCATGAAGTATCCTGAGAGCATTCTTTTATATAGGTTTTCCCCTAAGAAATAATGTAAAAACCTAGGGGGAGAAACATCGATGGCTAATCTCCATTCCACTTCACAAATTCATATAAATGCTCTTCAAGCCACAATTTGACATGAAGGAATGGTACCCTAATGAGCAAATGTTATGGTAAGGGGTTCATCGAGGCAGTTATTTTAGACATGTACCTGGGCGGGTTGTGAACCTTCAGCCTAAAACTGTTTCATTAACAGCAGATGACCCTGGTCACTGACAGGTGAAGAAACAGGCCTTTCCTCAGCTCTGCAAGCCACAGGGCCCAGCAAAGCCTCCTGCCTCTTGGCAAAATAACCATCCCACCAAGAGCTGCATAAGATGCTTTTTAAGTCCTATGACAAGTGCTTGGGCTCCCTCCTACAACCATCTTGATACTTTGCAAGAATGGTAAACATAGACTTAGGGACTTCCATAAACGTTTAAGTGCATGTGAGCGCCAGGGCAGCAATAACTTTAGAAAGCAAATGCTGAACAGTGTTTTAAGTCTTTTGCTCAATATTGTCCGGATTGGTGGGCATGAAGCAGTCCTTCCTAAGAACAGGAAGTCACCCGATTTAATTTGCAAAGTTAACGTTAACCTCAACTAAATCAGAGTTCACTGGCAGAATGGTTTAGAGGTTTTCAGTGTCTTTCTGGCATTGAAATGATAAAGGCAGAGAAAGTAGTTTTCAAAGTCAGTTTGGTTTTATGAAATGTTCACCAAAATAATCATAAGACAGAAGATAACCAAAGGAGATAATCATAATCAGAAGAGAGCATGATCTCCAATGATAAAATTATCTTAAAAAAAAAAAACCCTTGACCATTGGAATTTTCTGAACTTGTGGAAATGAAAGTCATGATCTTGTTTTGCACTAGTACCTTCCAGTCTGGAGACCTAGGTTCTAATTCCCTAATTTATAGAACAGCATCTGAAATGCCATTACCAATCTTTCTTCCATAGACATTTTTTTAAGCCCTAAAAACCTTATTTTGCTCATTTACTTAAAGTTAACTCATGGTAATTTGCACTATTTGAAGGAAGTGATATCATGGTTAACAGAAAGCAGCAAATAATTTTTTAAATGACGTATTTTATTCTTCGGAAGATATTTTAGGTATCTGCATTTAAATAGCCATATGTCTCAAACTCTAGAAACTGGCAACATTTCAAATTAAATAGTGCATCCCTGCTGAAAGGATGAGGTGGTATACTGTAGTATTATAGTTACAAAACAGGCTTCATAATTTTGGACAGACTCAGGTTCAAGCAGTAAGGCTAGAATAACTAGTTATGTGATCTTGGGCAACATATTTATCTTCTCTGTGACTTCATTTCTTCAGCTACTAATGGTGATGATATTTGTACCTCATAGCATTATCAGGAATAGATGGGATAATACTGATGAAGTGCTTTTGACAGGGCTTGGCCTATGGCAAGTGATTCTTATTTTATATGGCATATGGTAGGATCCTCTTTCCTGTGTATTCTCTCTAATTTACCCCTCTGAGTGACTATGCGGGTTAGAGAAAATAGTACATCTTGCTAATTTACCCCTCTGAGTGACTATGCGGGTTAGAGAAAATAGTACATCTTGCTTTTCTTAACAAAATTACACAGAGTAATTTACAAGGTCAACCAATAGCCTCTAAGAAAGAGTTCACATGCACCACAGGCTAGGAAGCACCTTGGAGGACCTCTGATACCTTCCCTGATCTGATGTCTGTGCTCAGACTCCTACAGGCCAGTCATCTGCATGTTCCCCTCTGGCTGCTGGGAACTCACTGCTCTCCAGGAAAGCTCACTTCACTGTAGGGCAGTTCATCATTAGGAAGCTCATCATTTTGCTGGGATAAAATATGCTTCCTTGGGATAAAATATGCTTCCCACTCATTGACCCTGGTCCAGGCCTCCATAGCAATGCAGAATAAATATATTTTCTATTTCACATGAAGATATTTCAGATACTTGAAGAGGATTATTGTGCTCCCTCTAAGTCTTTTCTGTGTCAGGTCAGCTATTTTGAAGACTTTCAACCATTTCTCATGTGGAAGGCATGTTGTTGAGCCCTTTCCTGGCCAGTGGCTACTTTCTACACAGCTCAGGTACAGTGTGATGAGTGGAACAGAACAGGACATCACAGTGCACCCTGACCAAGAGAAAGTAAAGCAGGTTGGAGCCATCCCTGGAAACACTGGGTATCTAAAGGCCTGAATTTGCATCCTGGGTCTGCCTTTCTCCAGCAGAGTGGTCTTGGGTGAGGCACTCAACCTCTACATTGTTTGCTTTTCTCACTGGCACATGTTGGTGTTAAATTTTATCTAGTCATATATAGTGGATCATATCAGCCTTTTTGACCCCATTTCTTCATCTAATATAAACTATTCATTCAGGTTTCATTAAATTTGTATGACTGGCATACCATAATGTGCATGTCCATGCCACAAATTAAAGCAAAATGTAATACATTGCAAATCCAGCTAGAAGCCCAGAGCAGAGCATTGGGAACCTGCACTAGGGTAACCAGGGCTTCAGTGGTTTATTAAAGAAGTAGTTGTTGTGCACTGATTATGTGCCAGGTAAGATACTGGGTTCAGGGCATATAAAGATGAACAAGAGAGTTCCTGTCCTTACCCTCAAGGAGCTTGGAGTCTAATAGACCATCTATTAATGGGCTTTTGGGGGCACTGTGGACAATGCCCTTACAACCATTGTTCCAGCTTTTGTTGGTACAAAGATATAAACATGGCAATCCCCTGATCACCCAGTATGGTCCCAAAGGAAACCAGTTTAGTAGGGAAAGACCTGATCTTAATGAAGGCATGTTGACTTAATGATTTTTTTCTCCTAAAGTTTTGTCTGATATATATCTTTTTTACAAATCATATATAATGTGGCTGATGTAACCATGGGAACTATCTATATTATGATCTGGAAAATAGATGCCCTACTCTTAAATTGAAAATGTATACTATAATAAGGAATACATGAAAATTGAACTTTACTATGGCAGTGGTTCTCAACTAGGGGTACTTTTGCTTCTGGATTTGACATTTGGCAATGTCTGGAGACATTTTCTGTTGTCCCAAGTGGAAAGATATTATTGGTATCTAGTGAGTAGAAGACAGAGATGCTGTTAAGTATCCTACAATGCATAGGGGACTTCCTGTTCCAAAGAATTTGCCAGGCAAAATGTCAGTAGTGATAGCCAGGGTGAGAAACCCAGCTTGGGAAGAGGAAGCAGTAGAACTGAGTGGTGAAGACCACAGGTGTGGGAGCCAGAGAGTCCTGTGTTTGAAACCTCTTGTGGTGACCACTTCATCCTGCCTCAGTTTCTGCATCTACAAAGTGAAGATGGTAACAATACTGAATTCAAAGAGAGGGTTAGAGCGGTAATGCACATGAAGCACTCACAGTGTCTGGCAGAGAGGTATGGCTAAATAAATGGCGGTTATTTATTTATTTATTTTTTTGCTGTGTCAATTTTTCCTCTGAATACTACATGTTTTGACATGAGCGAAATAGATAGATGTAGCCAGAGAAATGTATAACACTTGGTATTTCATGAAGAAATCTGTTGTTTTCCTGTGTTTAAAGAAACAACTCGAAACAATTTGATCTTCAAATGTTAACCAGCTCCATGAGTCAAATAATATCCTCTGTGCTGAGCTGCCTGAAGTATTCCACTGAGATGCTAACTGCCAAATGGATTAATATTTTAATGACTGCTCAAAGAGTTTATTTTCAAATATGAGTATGCCTCATATTTTTAGACTGAAATAAATGTTCCCAATATTATGGAGATGAGGGTATCAGCTAAGCATAAAGGTAGACGCAACTATAACACTTCAAAACTGTGATGTTAATGAAGATGTACTCTGGTTGCCAGCTATTATTTGCTTTAAATGCAATTTGATATTAATGGTAGCACAAAAGTGTTATTTAATCTTTATTTATAAGACGAACATCCTTGGGAGATCTTGCCAGTTTGTGCAAAGTATAGGCATACATTTAGATTCTTACTTAATATTCCAAAAAAGCCTACAAGACACATGCTCTCAAGTGTGGTGCTTGCTTTCAATGATGTAATGATGGTTGGTGCCTCTGCAAATTGATGTGAAGTCTTTGATGCAGGGAATCAAGGGATTTGAAAAAGAAATATTGGAAACTGTATTATTTCTTACATTAGAAAATGAAGATGAGATGCAATGACCTGTGAGTGTTTGTGTCTCCCCCAATTTCATATACTGAAATCCTAACCCACAATGGAACGGCATTAGGAGGGGGGGGCTCAAGGCAGTCATTGTGTAATCAGGGTAGATAGAGCCCTTATGAATGAAATTCTTGCCCTTAAAAAAAGGGGGACCCCAGGCAGCTCTCTTGTCCTCTTTCTGTCATGTGAGAATACAATGAGATGACAGCAGTCTGCAGCTCAGAAGAAGGCCCTCACCAGAAACGGACCATGCTGGCACCTTGATCTTGGACTTCAGCCTCCAGGACCATGAAAAATAAATTTCTGTTATTAGTCGCCAAGTCTATGGGATTTTGTCATTTCAGCCTGGACAGAGTAAAACATAAGAGAACATTGGCACCCGTGTGGGAGGTGGGTACGGAGATGGCTGTATCATCCAGTTAGTTTCTCCTAGTCCTTCTCTGACCTTCAACAGTGGTAGGTAGATGATACTGCCTACTCTACATGTTTATTCAAGCCATTTGCATAGGAAAAGATATCCTTTGATGCAAAGATTAAATGTTCATTTCTATCTATTTTGTTACTCTTATTTTAGTGCTCAACACCTTTCAAATTAAAAAGAAACATATATTTGGTAGCCCTTTCAAATATAGATAAGATTACTTCTAAATGAAATTTCTTTAGCCAATTTTTAATTAAATTGCTAAAGGAAATTACGTCTGTTGGCTTAAAAACAAATTATGGTTAAGTTCATCAATTATTTATAATATGTACAATTTAATCCCTTATTAGGATTGGTAAGGGGTTCAAAGACGCTGAGTTTACCAAGTGAAACAATCATGAATATGATAAAGGATGTATGCTAGTCCTTCAGAAAATATTTTGTATTAATAGCTTTGACCAAAGATTTGTATAAATATATGTATAATACTTATGAGTACACTTAGTGCTCAATTTATATAAGCTGCTATTTAGTAAGCTGTATTTTTAAATTACTGGGGGAAAGTGGAAATCAAAATTTGGTTCTGTCCAAAGATACCAGCTAAAGAACAGCAACAAAAAAACTTTCCTGTACCTCTTTCCATGCTATTTTGCCCACAACCTTAACTCTAATCCTAGTAAACAACCCTCTCTGGGAACAAGTGGTAATTGAATCTTCATGCTAATTCTATCCTGGCTTTCTTTTGACTGCTAGCTCACAATTATGCCAACATATTACACTATGTACTGTTCTCTGGGAAAACGCTAAGACTACCTTGTTCATTCAGCTAAGGTCAGACCTTAAAAAAAAAAAAAAAAAAAAAGAAGGCTGAAGATTTAGCTAAAGACAATTTAGTTCCTAACAAGCATCTGTTTTTCATTTTGGGTGGAAGGTTAACATTGCTTATTTTAGTTATAAACCAGGTGCAGGAACAGATAAGTAGGAGTGTATTAAGAGTTAAGTTTTTGTTATCCTGCCAGATGTTGAACACAGAGTTGTGGTTGTATGGTTGGAGTGTTGGGGTGTTGGGGGCTACATGTCAAAGAAATTTCTATGACCTGGCCGGGCTCAGTGGCTCACGCCTGTAATCCCAGCACTTTGCGAGGCCGAGGCGGGCAGATTACGAGGTCAGCAGATGGAGAACATCCTGGCTAACACGGTGAAACCCTGTCTCTACTAAAAATGCAAAAAAATTAGCTGGGCATGGTGGCGGGCGCCTGTAGTCACAGCTACTTGGGAGGCTGAGGCAGGAGAATGGCATGAACCCAGGAGGCGGAGCTTGCAGTGAGCCAAGATCATGCCACTGCACTCCAGCCTGGGCGACAGAGCGAGACTCCATCTCAAAAAAAAAAAAAAAAAAAAAAAAAAAAAAAAATTTCTATGACCATCAGATGTATCCATTGCATGGAATCAAATTATCACTTTATTAGTTACCCTTTAATTAGTTGATATAACAGAGGACATGCAGTTATTTAGTCATGATTGGTCTAAGACTCAGCACTTAATACATGAACGTAAAGATGGAAAGAGTAGACACTGGGGGCTTCAAAAGTGGGAAGGCTAGAAGGAAGTTGGAGGTTGAAAAATTATTATCTATGGGGTACAATGGTCATTATTTGGGTGATGCATACACTAGAAGTCCAATCTCTCCTTATGCAATATATATGTGTGTGTGTGTGTGTGTGTGTGTGTGATAAACTTGCACATGTACCCCTTGAATCTAAAATAAAAAAGACTCAGTACTTAAAGAGTAGAATCTGTTTATGTTACTACTTGTAAATAGTAATTCAGAGATAATACCACTTTTTTATAAAGAGATATTGTACATTTTAACAACTTATATATGCATACGCACATTTAAGAGTTAGGTAAAACTTAGGAAAAAAAAAACCATTAACTTAAAGATTTCCTACTTTCTCACCCCCCTCACGTCCACACCAGAATATCGCCAATAATTATTACTAACGGTCACAGGCAAGTTTTGTCAATTGAAAGAAATAATTCAAAGTAACAAGGACCATTCAAATATTTAACTAAATATTTGATTAAATATTACAAATTTATTTAACTTGAAAATTCAATTGATTCAATTTTATATTCCTTATTAAAAACCAAATCAACACATATTTTTTAAGAATCTATTATGAGCAAGATTCTAGTTAGGAGTTGTAGAACTATAAAGAAGAAGAAAGGGCTCCCATGCAAGATACCCCTTTACTCTTTGGAGGTAATGGCATTAGTCAGAATACACTCTAAACTTGTGATTAGATTGTTAAACATTCTTATAAATAGCAAGGATACCCCCATTTCAGGCTATGCTGTGCATGTTTCTGACATTTGCACTTTTGTATGGTATTTTACATGCTGGCCCTTATTGCTTAGGAAGAAGAGATGAGTGGTATTGTTAAAACTTTATGTTTTAAGGATGTAATAGTTTATGGCTTCCTTTACTCTTTTATAGTGGTTATTCAATGATATGTTTGTAGGCCAGATAACCTCTCTTTTATGATCTCTTAAGCTAAAAACAAAAGAAAAATTACATATACCTTGAGGTGAATTGGATCATTTCTATTTTACATTGCACTTGAGTAATGTTTTGAGTTGAATGTTCTCAGGGTTCTAAAATTAAGTTAATCCATATGTAATTAGGAACATTCTTAACTAGAGAGTCCTGGTTAGCAAGAGATTGGCAGATTATTCTGAAACACTAGTTAGCAAACCATGGATAGCAATTAAATAAAAAAAAGAATAAAATTCTCTTTAAAATAGGTTGTTGCAATAACTTAATGTGGTAATATGATTTTCTATTTTTAATTGCTGTAGACAGTGCATTTTTTAAAGCAAAATTTTGTCTTCTGAGAGCTAGTTTCAGAATTTTGTACTACTTATGCTATTTAGCACTTCAGTAAGTCTTCTGCTTTTGCAATCCCTTTTGATTTGTGATGGATAAAATAAACTAAAGGTTAGTAAAGATAGTGTTGCACCTCTTAAGCAAACAGACCATATTTTGGAGAAACTAAGTATTTCTCTTTATGAGACTGTATGACCTTATGTTATACAGTTATGTTATATTTATGCTAATGTATAATGCTTTTATAACAATGCTTTTATTCCCAGAACAATTATACTTAACATTGACACTTAAAGATGTTCCTTTTTTATATTCAACTAATGACAACTTTGCTGTATATTCCGTGTCAATAACAGGATTCAGGGAGGGCTGAACCTAATGAACACATGGTTCTTCATTTACCCCTCCCCAGATACCATGTGCTTAATGCTGTGTATAGTCCCTTACTTATGTCTTCATTTGCAGTAGTCATTTCAGAAGGAGTTGATGACAGTGCCTTCTTTTAGTAAATAACAATAAGTCACAGTCTACTGAATATAAAACCTGTGGATGCTCAGTTGCTTAAAACCACCTTTATTACATAAAATATGTTTTCTTGGTCACTAAATTAGTATGAAAATACAGAGGGGGTTGTTTCTTCAATTAAATGTGAAAGATTAATCCCTGTAGCAATTTGTTTCATAATAGAAAACAATTAAATGTCAAAAATGAAATATTTACTTTTTAAGTCTTATATGTCCGAGAAAAAAGTATTGGAGAAGCATAACAATCTGGTGCTATTTGCATATATGTTGATTGAGTTGACATGGAGTTTACATATAAATAAAATATATTTAATACTAGAATTAGGTAATGCATTTATTTTTATTATAACTTCACATGCTGTTTTTAGAGGACAAGAAATTTTCCCCATATCCGAAGTAGAATGTGGAGGGAATAAAAAGTGGCAGCCCTGAGTCTTAGCTCTCTGGTATTCTGGGGGTATGCCTTTGGGGGAAAGGGGAAATAACGAGGATTTCCCAAAGTACCATCAAAGTAAAACAAATGAATATAAAAGTGATAAATGCTACTTTTCTATCTCTCTCTTGCTCTTATTTTCACCACCCTGCACTACTGATGGCAGCACCACCAGATCAGAATGAACAATTAACTGTCTAATTATTCTAGTCACACCAGCCCACAATGAAATCTTTATTCCGTGTTTACAGCAATCTTTGGCAGAGGCTGTCTTGCTGTTTCTAAACTAAGAAGAACTGCCCTTTGGCTCCTCTCAGCATCAGCTGCCTTGGTTTCAGCCCTGGATGCCAATAATCAGACTTCTTTTTCTTCCAAAGTGGACATTTTTTTTTAGGGTGAAAAGACCTATTCTCATCACCCCCCCATATATTCTGGCTGATTTATGTTCTCGCCACTGCAGCTCTTCCTTCCGTGTCTCTTTACATTTTTCCTTTCTCCATAGAACACCATCAGCAAAACACCATTTTAAGTCCAAAATTGTAAAAAAATGCTTGGCCAAACAGTGCTCACTACTATGAGGGAAAGAAAAATACAACTACTGGTTTACGGGTAGAGGGAAGTCAAGGAACTCCCTCCTGCTTTTCTGAACTGCTAATTTTCTAGCTCAAAAGGCATTCAATAACTTCTCCACCAGGGGAAAAACATGTCCACTTTTCAGTGGCTCTCTTGATGACTTCCAACTATTTACTTAAATCCACCAACAGCTGCAGGTCTTTGAGAAGCTTCAGAACTTGGGGGATATTTACAAATGTATAAGGGTCTGAGAGGGTAGAGGGTACATCTGAGTCTCTTGGAGATGGTAAGAGAAGACTACTGCACTATGACTGACAGGAAGAGAGAAGTTAATACCAATCCAAAGTCTAGAAGGAGGCAGTGCTTTTACCCAATGGAGGAGGGAAAAATACCTTGGTTAGCCCTCTGGGCTATCTCAGGGAGTCCTCTTCCTGAATCTGAGAGCAGAGGACAAGCAATGCTAGATCTGTTACCCTATGCTGCGCAACTGCTTTCTCCAGACGAGCATTGCTCTGCTCTTTCAGGATAGTGGCGTCTTCCTTCTGATTCCAGTCTCTGAACCCTGTGTAACAGTTCCCCTAACAACTCTCAATCTCTCCTCTCAACCCTCAGCACTTACTACAGTCACAACGCCTTTCCGGTGAGAACTGGGTCATAAAATTTTACAGGGCAGAAAGGTAGAAGGGGGCGTTTCAGTAGTATAAACACTGATTAAATTTCCCGGCAACTTTCCCCAAACGAAAGATAATTTTTCTACAAGTATGCACAAGAATGTCAAGAATGCTAAGTCATTTTTATGTTTGTACTTTCCTTTTCCATTTTAATTTTACACTGCCACATGGCACACATGCTAAAAATGTATCTCCTTAACCTGCAGTGTAGCAAACTTTTCACAAAACATTAAAATGGCATATTTTATAGACTGTCCTTTCCCAGGATGCTCAAAGCATTTTTTTGGATACAAAATTAGATCATCTCACGACAACTGTCCTGTTAGAAAGGCACAGTTACTTGAGTATCTGCAGAGAGCGAAAATCAGAAGCACTCAAAAGAAAGGTCACGCCAAAGTCAATGGCCAGAGCCTCAGTAGATGCTGAGAGCTTGGTTCACAGCCTAAGTAGACTCTAAGAGCTCGGTTCCAATTTATAACACTTCCCTCCTGCTCTTCATTTGTCTCTTTTTTCTCTGGCAGGAAGGGATGTGGCCAGCGTGGAGGCTTGACCTCATCTCCTGCACTCAGCTTAACTCTGCCATACTGTTCTCCCACACCCTCGCCCAGCTTTCTGCTGCATCAGCTGCCCAAGCCTGCACCCTGGGCAACATCTGAACAGGGTCAAGCCAAGAGTTGGCAACCACAGGTGCCCTTATGGATTCCTCCAGTGTCAGGACCTGAATCCTTTCAGCATGTCCAACGAGACTGCAAGGGTGACACTAAAGGGAAAAGATTTTCCCAGGTTATATAAATAAATGAAAGGGAAACGCTGGGTCAACTCTCAAGATGGCTATGCCTTCAGGGTTCCCCAGCCAGAGGCGGCTGAGGAAGGTGAGCAGATAGGAACATAATACTCATCTATAAGCGTGGGTTCAAAGTCATCCTAGTTTCAACTTTTTGTTGTTCTTAGGTAGATCCAATTCCTTAGCTGAGTCCCTGACAGCACCACAGCTCTGAGTGGGTAATTTCCTGTGGTGGAAAGACACACATCAGAGACTGGAGGAGGTCCGGGGACATTTCATTTGAGGGGAGGCGGCTGCAGGTTCAATTTGCAGGCGATTTATAACAGTCAGAAAAAAAAAATGTTCCTGGTGCTCGTGCCAATAACAAGAGCATTAATAATAATAGCAACAACATAGTAAACTCCGAATCTACCAGGCGACCAACTCCCCGATTGTCCGGTAGTAGCCCCTCTCACTTCCAGCCTGGTCTCGGCAGAAACAAACAAAACAAAACAAGGCTCTGGCGCTGCCTCCGGGCTGCCTTCCAGATTTCAGCCCCCACTGCTGCCCCAGAGGCGGATAGCTAGGCAAAGGCTGCTGCAGTCTTTCCGATTGCTAAGGACACGTTGAGACCCCTCGGTAACGTTTTCTTTGCAAATCTGAAACTTTAGCCCTATTTGACCCCCTTGCCCCCGGCTCTTCCCCCAGAGTAACTACAACAAACAAAAACCAAACAGCGAGCGCAATTCAGAGCTTTCCTTGGGAGTGTCAGGGCCCGAGGACAGGAAATCCGGGGAGTTGGCGAAGTCCGGCAGGTGGCGGGGACACGAGTACCCACCACATTCTCCTCCCACAGCCGAGCTCCGGCGGGGGCGCGGCGCGAGGCGCGAGGCGCGGACCAGGGATCGGCCCCGTAGGTGCCTGCGCCTCCCCGGAGCCTGGCTCTCTGGTCCCCTTCCCGGCGCACATCTCTGTGCGAGGGACGCGGCCACCCTGTCCCCTCTGCAGGCGGAGGGAGGCGCCACCGCCCGCGGGGCCAGCGAGGGTGAAGCCGTGCCAAGCGCCCCCACAAGCCGTGCTCCTGGATCCCCAGTCACCATCCCCAGGCGCGCGCAGTCCCGGCTCCCAGCGCGCCACGTCCTCCACCTGCCCCGGTGCACCCCAGCTTCCCTGCTTCCAGAGAGCAGCTCCTCCAGTCCCGGCAGCCCATTTCCATCCCCTTCTCCCACTAAGTCCGAGGAAGTCGAACTCGGAGCGGCCGGTAGGCTCGTCGAGGTGGCAGGGAGTTGCTGGGAGAGCGCAGCGCGGAGCGGGACCGCGCGCGGCCCCCGGGGATTTCGCCCCAGAGGGCTGGCTCGGCGCGCCCGGAGTCCCGAGCCCCAGAAGCGGGGCCCGACCCGAGCCCTCTGCGTTACCTGGCACGGCCGGCGACTCTCCGGAGACCTTCGGTCCTGACTGCTCCAGGGCGGGCGTCCTGCTCACATAGCTGCCTCCCCCACTGGGCGGCTGGTGCCCCGCTGGGTCTCTTCGCCCCTGCTCGCGGCGCTGTCCCCGCCCCCCACCCCCCTACCCCCTCTGTCAGAAGTGTCACAGCTTTTCTGCCTTCGGATGTTTCGCAAAGTCTCCGTGCGGTTGCCAGGAGTTGGGGGGTACTGCCAAGTGCACCAACCCCGCCGATGCCCTGCCCTGCCCTCCCGCGGCCACCGCGTTCGGCCTGTCCAGTGAGAAGAGCCCCCTGGTCGCGGTCACCGTCCCCCGAGCGTGGCGCGCGGTCCGCTTCCCCTCCCTCGCGCCTTCCCTAGCAGGAGTGGCTGCTGCCTGCCTGTGCTGTGGGTCCTCATTCCCCTGCTCATGAATATTCTGACAGAGGCTAATGCCGCTGAAGTAAATTGAATTAGCCAATTGGTGCCAGGAATGTGCGCTCCTTCCTTCTGAGGAGCTGTCTGGAACCCCACCAGATGAAAGCAATTAACGTCCGGTTGGCACCCTGTGGTTTAGACCAGTGAGGGGCAAAATGGGTTAATTCTTTAAATGCAGTTTAGATACCGCATTTAAATGTTTCAACTCCTCTATTGGCTGAAAGCGTAAGGAAATGTTAAGAGGGAGAGAGAAGAAAGGGGATGTGTGGACGTGGGGAGGGGGGCGGGGGTATTTACATCTAAACTTTCCCCTGAAGTTGAGGTAATTATTTTGCACAGATTCTGGAAGAGGCAATTGAGGAGTAGAACAGGATAAGGCAAATAAGATCAGAAAGGAAATAAGTACCAACTCGGGTTTAACCTTGACCTTGAGGGTGCAAAAGACTAATTGTTTTCAAAAGGAGAGGTAGGGGAAGATGGCATGTGTGAGGGAAACCTCACTCATCGACTTTTAAGAATTTCTTCAAATGCTCAGATTTCCTTTTCTTTTTGTCCTCATAGGAAAATCTTAGAGTTTTAAGCCTTTAACTAGAGATGGGGTGGAGGTATATTAAGGGTCAGAAATTCCTGAGGTGGAAGCTGAGACCACCCTTCTCCCCCAGATGAAGAGGGTCCCCCAAATCACACAATACTGTGACAGGCCCATTCCAGAAGGCAATTCCAGTTCTTATTTCTGAGGTCAGAATACACAAGGTCAAAAGGAGAGATCACCTCTCTCCTGTCCTGATTCCTACCCTAGAATGTCAAGTTATTGCTGACAACTTGGGTTTCACAGTGGCTGGAGGGGGACTCTTTGCCCGATGTGGTTTCTACCTTTCTCTTCAAGCAAGGTGCTTGGAGGGTTTCCTCCCCCATCGCTGATTGTAATACAGCAAGTTATTTTGATTGAATTGATAGGTTACTAAATAATCTATTTGTACAACTGCTCTGTGGCCAAATGATCAACGTGTGTAAAGAACTGATAAAATGATATATATAAACATCCAATAAGATTCCCAAGTGTGTGACAATAGAAATAGTATCCCAGTTAAGGCAGTCATGCCATATTTTAATAGCTTTCAGCAGGCCTAGAATTAGAACTCATAGTTATAACAATGATTATTAATAGCAGAATAGCTAATGTTTATGGAGAACTTGTTATGTGACAGACATGTGTTACACATGTTATTTCATTTCATTTTTCCAACAACTCTATTCAGTCTAGACTATTATTTCTCTATTTTAATAGATGATGCAGATGTGGCTCAATAAAGTAAGGGCAGTTGACCCTTGAACAACGTGGGGGTCAGGAGCACTGACCCTCGTGTAGTCAAAAATCCGCATGTAACTTTTCACTCCAAAAACTTAACTACTAATAGCCTACTGTTGTCTGGAAACTTTATGGATAACATAAGCAGTCGACTAACACATATTTTATATGCTATACATTTTATATGCTGTATTCTTAACAATAGTCTGGAGGAAAGAAAATGATACTAAGGAAATAATAAGGAAAATGAAATGTATTTACTATTCATTAAGTGGAAGTGGATCATCATAAAGGTCTTCATCCTTGTTGTCTTCGTGTTGAGCAGGTGAAGGAGAAGGAGGAAGAGGGAGGCTTGGTCTTGCCCTGTCAGGGATGACAGATGGGAGAAAATCCAGGTCTAAGTGGACTCATAGAGTTCAAACTTTTGTTGTTCAAGGATCAACTGTAGTGTGTCCAGGTCATATAGCTCATAAGTGGGGAGATCAACTTTGACCCAAAGGACTCTGATTAGTGGTCCAGGGCCTTCCGGTCTCTAGCAGCTTACACTGTCTTCTTGTCTAAAAAGAAAATCAGTTTCCTGGTGTTTTGTTGAAGTGACTTGTTTTTGGTGATCAATTTCTTACATAAAATTTAGAGAAAATCATAAGCCTTTTTTTTTTTTTTTTTTTTTTTGCATAGTGTGATGGTTAATTTTATGGGTCAACTTAACTGAGCCATAAGGTACTCAGATATCTGGTGGAACATTATCCTGGAAGTTTTTGTGAGAGTGTTTTTTGGATAAGATTAGCATTTAAATTGGCAGACTGGATGAGGGAGATTGCCTTCCGTAATGTGGGTGGGCCTCATCCAATCAGTTGAAGGCCTGAATAGACCAAAAGGTTGATCTACCCTCAAATAAGAGCTGGCTTTTCTCATGTTTTTATAGGTTCTTATGAGAAGTCTTTGGGATGAGAAATCTCTTCTTTTACCTTCTACAAACGTGTGCTTGAAAACTTTTTTTTACCAAAATTATATTCCATTTACTGAAAGGAAACAGCATATTATAAAGTGCTGTTTCTCTGCAAAGAGCTTGTGTCTAGTTTTTAGGACTAGATATTTGCATATTTTTATAGGTCTTATGAAAAGCCTTTGGGATGAGAAATGTCTTATCTTCTACGATGGTAAAATTTTCTGGCCTGATGGGAAGAATTTTCTGGCCTCATGGCCTTCAAACTCAGACATCATCTCTGCAGATTATGGATTTGCCAGCCTCCCTAATTGCATGAGTCAATTCCTTGTACTATATCTACCCATCTACCTACCTGCCTACCTACCTACCTTTAGTTGGTTCTGTTTCTTTGGAGAACTTCAACTAATACAAATTGATATATTCAGTAAACACAACTATTTGTGAATCTCCCATGGATATCAAATGTCTCCATCTCCCAATACATTGCTACACAGTGTGCAGTTTTTTTACTTAAGATTTTCCAGGCCTATTATTAATAAGGTAAGAGCAATTTTATTTTTCCTGTTATTTTAAACATGGGTGAGACTACCAGATTTAAATAACATTTTATCTTTCAAGTACTGAAAGTGGACTATAATATATTAGATTAAAGCAAAATTTATAGATATTATATAAAGGGAGAAATTTGAGTATTATAATTTTAGGGATAAGAATGATCAGGTTAGATCTTTGAATTCAACAGTTGTTGAGTACCCACTAAATGAAAGGCACATGTCTATTCAAATGTTTTCTGTTCAAATCCACAGTTAAATCCCTTTTAAATGTTGAGGATCTGCCATATTTTATTCTCTGAAACTTTGGGTACTTTAAAACTTTTTATGTTAAAAAAACTGTATGACTGTTTTATTCTCATATTAAATACTGATGATTTTCCCAATCATGATTCCTCCCTTACAATGCTCTGTTAGTTCTTCCTTTTATAGAGAGAATCCACTTAGGATTTAGAAGCAGCATTTCACAGAAATGTCTTTAGATGTTAGAGTATGTATTTATATGAATATGTTAACATGATTTTAGAGCTCATAAAATGTTATCAGGATGAGTGCTTTCTATATTTCCTCAAGAGTCTCAGTGGGCAGAGTCAGGGGAAGACCACTGGAGTCTGAGCGGGGACACTGGCTCCTTGTTGCAGGTGTGGGCCCTCTTGGATAAGCCATTCTCCTTTGGAGTGAACCAAGTTAGTGAGTGTGCAAAGTGGAAAGAATAATACCCTTTTTATTGAGTGCTTTGCTACTTGCAAATTGCTCTCCCATATGCTTTCTCATTCCATCCTTCCGGCAACCCTATGAATTCAGTATTATTATCTATATTTAATTGATGAGGAATCTCAAGCTCACAGAGATTCGGTAACATTCAGAGCTTCTCCTAGGAAGGGATAGAACAGGGACTTTAATCCAGGAACAAAGTCACCTTCTCAGTGAAACTGTGTTTGACATCTCCCTCTGCCTTTCCTCCCTCAGCCCTGCCATGCACACACACACTTCTTTTTCCGGTGGAAATAACAATTCCCTCCTTTGTGCTCCCTTAGGACATCCAAGATGTGTAAATAAATAGTTACAACGCAATGTGTTGTTTCTACCAGTAATCAAAAGCAAACTGAAGTCAGAAACTTTGTCTTAATAATTTTTGTGTCCCCAAATTTAGCTGAATGGGAAGCACTCAGCACTAACACCAGTCCTAGCACACTTCTGAAAATGTGTTCCATTGACTCTACTGGGCTATCAGGAATAAATGAAATAGTTGGTAGGTGTCTGGAAATTTAAAAACACCATATAAAGATATTATTGTTATTCAAAAGTAGATTCCGAAACAAATATAATAATTTCAGCCTTGACCTCTGGCTGATAAATTCTATGGGTGAGAAAAGCATTTGATAACTTTTATGTCAGCTTCTGTTTTTGGGACATGGATGGATAACACTTGCTCAAATTATAATCATCTGGTTAATAGTAGCACTAAACTGGCCCATTAGGCAAGAAGGTATTCGTCTGGGAGAGGTGAGTCAGTGTGTGTGTGTGTGTGTGCGCGTGTGTGTGTGTGTGTGTGTGTGCATGTGTGTGTGTGCAGTCTTTCTGCATTTTAAGAGTATTTTTTCGTGAATAAGCAGTCTCAGCCACTAGTACAGCTGTATTTCTCTAAAGAAGGGCCCTGCTTTTCTCATATAGGATGATCTTTATGAAGCGCTTCCAAGGTTACAGAGTTAATGACAGAGCTGAGGCTCCTGACCCCTCGTTCAAGGCTATTTTCACTACCCCACACTGGCCTTGATTGGCAGCCATTGCCCATACAGTGTGGTTTATGGTTTTAAGATTGAGATGAGAGATAAGCAGTTCAATACCTCATTATAATTAGTCTCCTGAGTCAGCTAATACCCTTCTAATGCAATTTGGCAATCTAGATTATTCAGTATTATCCATTCAAGATATTTTTGGATGTGTAATGATAATTATTTAGTAGAACTGATGACAGTGACACACCAAAAACACTTTTATGCCTTCATAGCCTGTCTTTTCCATACATATTCATTAATGAAGAGTTGATTAAAAAAATACACACAGACAGCATTCACAAAGTTAGGAATTCCTACTAATCTACAGGTTCTTTATTTTCTGTAGCAGTTGTATGTAATTCAGATGATGTTTCTGGACTGATTTTATTAAGGACATTCGCAGTTTTGTGTTATCTTACTTTTGTTTTTGTGTAACATATACTTATTTTGTCCTTTAAATTTATGGGTTAATCAGTGACTTTCAGTCATTTTCAGAAGAAGAAATTGGTTCCCTCACTGTAGATGTCTGTCGATTCCTGTCTATGTCTCACTGTGTTCGTGAATAAAATAGAGAAAAAATGTATCTCACCACCATCACCTCCAAGAAGAACTAGCTGTAGAAACAGTGCTTGTGACAACCTTCTTAAGTTGACATTACTGATCCATTCAGTTGAATCTGACAAACGAACACGATGTCCTTGCCATGGGCAAGGTGCTGTGCAAGTGATTGTAAATGTTTCAAAGAGGAATAAAACCAATGACTGCTCTCAAGGAGCTTATAATCTGGGAGAGGGGCCTTGATATTTAGCAAAACAAAAGATCTAAGGCAGAAATGGAGATTTCCTAGTAAAGGATCTAAAATGAAGGGCTGTGGGGGGCCCCGTGAGGAGAGAAAGATTCTTTTCAATAGGGGAGGGACAGAAGAATGTTCCACGGAAGGAGTGATTGTTGGTCTGGTTTCTGAAGAATGGACATCATTTGGATAAGGGGAAAAGGGTGGAGTGACTGTCAGTGGTAGAGATACGGAGCTGGGAAAACACAGCAGGGATTTCAGGGATGGCTATGATTGCATTGAGTCCTGGAACACATGACATTAAAAGGAGATAAGACTTGAAAGGTAGGTGGAGCCCAGAGGGCCTTAGACACTTTGTGGAGAAATGGATATGTTATTCTAAAGGCAATGAAGATGGTGCTGCTTTTGAGCTGGTGAGTGACACGACTACAGCTGTTTTTATATTCGAGAGTGGGACATTTCACAGGTGGGAGACTGAAGGGACGGGGTGCAGGTGGGAGACTTGTAGTCACTGAAGCAAGATGTGATAATGGCCTGAACCAGGGACTTGGAAGCAGGACGGGAAAGGGGAGTGGAGATAGAAAAGAATCACAGTATGTGTGTGTGAACACTACACTGAAATAACATTTCTACCTACCTGTCCTGGATGCCCCACTCTCAACAACGCTCTGGCACACACTCATACGCACATGCATGCATATATACGTGGACCCGTGTATCTCACACTTGCACACACAGGCATGCATGCAATACGCACACACATAGCAAGCTCTTCAAGAGTATGGCTTGAGTTTTTCTCTTTGTGCCTCAGCACCAAGTGCAGTGCCAGGCATTTTGTTGGCACTAGATAATTGCTGGCTGAATGGAATTAAAAGAGACTGATGTGGGGCATCAAGAAAAATGAGAAATTGTAAAATATCAATCCTGGCTAGTGATGGACTTTGGTAGGCCAGCTACAAATATTCTCCTATGTCCTTTATTAATTGGTGTTGGAAAAAAGAGCAGGCCTGGGGTTGAAGATGACTTTTGATTATAGAAATGTTGGAGAAGATGAAAACATCTGGCAGATCTGATGGTGAGCATAGCTGGAAAACCACGTGGCTAGAACATAGCTCCTCTCTGACGTCTGAAAAAAATTCTCCTGTGATCTGGCAAACATTTTATCAGGGTTTTCTTTTAATCATTTAAAAGATATGGTAGGCAGAATGATGGTTTTATAAAGATGTCTATGTCCTAATTGCCAGAACCTGTATATTTATGTTACATGGCAAAAGGGAATTAAGGTTGTTAATCAACTGACATTCAAATAGGGGAATTATCATGGAGCATGTGAGTAGGTCCATTGTAATCCCAAAGGTCCTGCAAAGTGGAAAAAGGAGACAAAAGATGCTGAGTCAGACTGATACCAGGTGAGGACCCTGCTGCCATTGCTGGCTTTGAAAATGAAGGAAGGAGCTATGAGCCAAAGAAGGGAGGTGGCCTCTGGGAGTTTGAAAGACAGAAGCAATCTCTCCAAGAGCTTTCAGAAAGGATCACAGCTCTGCTAACACCTTGATTTTATTTCTTTTTTTTTTTTATATACTTTAAGTTTTAGGATACATGTGCACATTGTGCAGGTTAGTTACATATGTATACGTGTGCCATGCTGGTGCGCTGCACCCACTGACTCGTCATCTAGCATTAGGTATATCTCCCAATGCTATCCCTCCCCCCTCCCCCCACCCCACCACAGTCCCCAGAGTGTGATATTCCCATTCCTGTGTCCATGTGATCTCATTGTTCAATTCCCACCTATGAGTGAGAATATGCGGTGTTTGGTTTTTTGTTCTTGCGATAGTTCACTGAGAATGATGATTTCCAATTTCATCCATGTCCCTACAAAGGAACTCATCATTTTTTATGGCTGCATAGTATTCCATGGTGTATATGTGCCACATTTTCTTAATCCAGTCTATCATTGTTGGACATTTGGCTTGGTTCCAAGTCTTTGCTATTGTGAATAATGCCGCAATAAACATACGTGTGCATGTGTCTTTATAGCAGCATGATTTATAGTCCTTTGGGTATATACCCAGTAATGGGATGGCTGGGTCAAATGGTATTTCTAGTTCTAGATCCCTGAGGAATCGCCACACTTACTTCCACAATGGTTGAACTAGTTTACAGGCCCACCAACAGTGTAAAAGTGTTCCTATTTCTTCACATCCTCTCTAGCACCTGTTGTTTCCTGACTTTTTAATGATTGCCATTCTAACTGGTGTGAGATGGTATCTCATTGTGGTTTTGATTTGCATTTCTCTGATGGCCAGTGATGATGAGCATTTTTTCATGTGTTTTTTGGCTGCATAAATGTCTTCTTTTGAGAAGTGTCTGTTCATATCCTTCGCCCACTTTTTGATGGGGTTGTTTGATTTTTTCTTGTAAATTTGTTTGAGTTCATTGTAGATTCTGGATATTAGCCCTTTGTCAGATGAGTAGGTTGCGAAAATTTTCTCCCATTTTGTAGGTTGCCTGTTCACTCTGATGGTAGTTTCTTTTGCTGTGCAGAAGCTCTTTAGTTTAATTAGATCCCATTTGTCAATTTTGGCTTTTGTTGCCATTGCTTTTGGTGTTTTGGACATGAAGTTCTTGCCTATGCCTATGTCCTGAATGGTAATGCCTAGGTTTTCTTCTAGGGTTTTTATGGTTTTAGGTCTAACATTTAAATCTTTAATCCATCTTGAATTGATTTTTGTATAAGGTATAAGGAAGGGATCCAGTTTCAGCTTTCTACATATGGCTAGCCTGTTTTCCCAGCACCATTTATTAAATAGGGAATCCTTTCCCCATTGCTTCTTTTTCTCAGGTTTGTCAAAGATCAGATAGTTGTAGATATGTGGCGTTATTTCTGAGGGCTCTGTTCTGTTCCATTGATCTACATCTCTGTTTTGGTACCAGTACCATGCTGTTTTGGTTACTGTAGCCTTGTAGTATAGTTTGAAGTCAGGTAGTGTGATGCCTCCAGCTTTGTTCTTTTGGCTTAGGATTGACTTGGCGATGCGGGCTCTTTTTTGGTTCCATATGAACTTTAAAGTAGTTTTTTCCAATTCTGTGAAGAAAGTCATTGGTAGCTTGATGGGGATGGCATTGAATCTGTAAATTACCTTGGGCAGTATGGCCATTTTCACGATATTGATTCTTCCTACCCATGAGCATGGAATGTTCTTCCATTTGTTTGTATCCTCTTTTATTTCCTTGAGCAGTGGTTTATAGTTCTCCTTGAAGAGGTCCTTCACATCCCTTGTAAGTTGGATTCCTTTACCAACCAAAAAGAGTCCAGGACCAGATGGATTCACAGCTGAATTCTACCAGAGGTACAAGGAGGAACTGGTACCATTCCTTCTGAAACTATTACAATCAATAGAAAAAGAGGTAATCCTCCCTAACTCATTTTATGAGGCCAGCATCATTCTGATACCAAAGCCGGGCAGAGACACAACCAAAAAAGAGAATTTTAGACCAATATCCTTGATGAACATTGATGCAAAAATCCTCAATAAAATACTGGCAAAACGAATCCAGCAGCACATCAAAAAGCTTATCCACCATGATCAAGTGGGCTTCATCCCTGGAATGCAAGGCTGGTTCAACATATGCAAATCAATAAATGTAATCCAGCATATAAACAGAGCCAAAGACAAAAACCACATGATTATCTCAATAGATGCAGAAAAAGCCTTTGACAAAATTCAACAACCCTTCATGCTAAAAACTCTCAATAAATTAGGTATTGATGGGATGTATTTCAAAATAATAAGAGCTATCTATGACAAACCCACAGCCAATATCATACTGAATGGGCAAAAACTGGAAGCATTCCCTTTGAAAACTGGCACAAGACAGGGATGCCCTCTCTCACCACTCCTATTCAACATAGTGTTGGAAGTTCTGGCCAGGGCAATTAGGCAGGAGAAACACCTTGATTTTATTTCTAATGAGACACATTAAGATCAATGTCTTCTGACCTCCAGAAGTGTAAGATATTACATTTGTGCTATTTTAAGCCACTAAGATTGTGTAATTTTTTATAGCAGCAATGGAAAACTAATACAGAAAGGATAACCAGCATGTTTACTATTTTGGATGTATTGTAATATTTTAGGGTACTCAATGCCCAAGCTACATGAGCTACAGTTATATGATGTCTTGAGATTCAACTATAGAAATCTGTTTTGTTATAAAATTCCCAATCCTGGTCTGAAAATAATGTATGTGACAGCTTTAGTGGTATGAAGGCAGAGTGTATGTTCTTGGATTATGTCACACTGTGTGTAACAAGGAGACCCATGGTTTTAAATTAAGTTTCCTATACAGCCCCTCAGACAGTACTCCTAGGTATAATGCTAGCATTTCAAGAGTTGTGAAATACAGCATCAATGCATGAAGATCACAATGTGTGTTTAGAATCTTGTTTGAGTCACCCAATTTGTGTTTCACTGAAACTAAACAATCATGTTCAAATTGTCATTCTTATACTTCACTCTTGAGTAGCATGTCTTTTGAATGAATGGGTTTAAATGACTTCTTTTCTACTTTCATTATTGTTATTTGTATCACATTTGTCATGTGAACTGATTAATAATTCAACAGAGTAACAATAATTTTAAATGTTATATCTTTATATAAAAATGTAAATTGTCAGTAACTGAGTAGCAGTTTCTATGTTTTAGCATCGTACGGGTCTGGACTATTATTTTAGTTTTGGCGCTTCATCAAAGCATAAAGTAAATAGCAGAAAAAAATCATATGAAATATATTCACTGTTAAATTCACATGTACACTCAGCATGATACATATGCATGATGATTACTCCTTATTCATAACAAATCTCTTAAAAGCTGGGTAAGGTGCATGTTATTTAAAAATACATTAATTCCTAAAATTAGCATGGACTTTAATTTTTGAACAGGAACCTCTGGGAAGTGAGTAAAGTCTTCACATATAGATAGAATTGCTGCAATTTTTGATATTCAACGACACTGAATGTTGAGAGAACATAAAGCAGCCTAAAAATAAAGTATAAAATAGGATGACTAATTTTATGTGGAGAGGTTTTACAGATGAAGGAAATTCAATTTGCAAGTCTCTTTGTAAGTAAAAACTATTTGTTATTCTTGACGTTATTTTGAAATTCTTATGCAACAACTAATTGCAAGAAAGAGCTCTAAATATGCTTATTGATAACCCATTAAAGGCAAAGTTGCAGGTTACTTAAATTAGAGGATTAATACTGTATAACACTGGGAAATTAATAGCCACTGTTTATCTACTTGTTAGTCATTGAAAAGCATTAGGAAAGCAAAGGTAGTCAAGTGTAGTGGCTAAGAAGGCTGCCTGAGGATTCTCCCAGTCTGAGTTTGAATCTGGGCTCAGCTACTTGCCAGGGACCTTGAGCAAGTTAGTTAACTTTGTGCCTGTGTTTCTTCCTCTGTAAAGAAAGGTACAATAGTAGTACATAAATCATGGGGTTCTTATGAGGGTTTAATTAGACCATCCATGACAATTGCTTAGCACATTCTGGCACAGAGTAAACACACATTAGAGATTACCCACTGTTATTATTTTTTATTGATACATAATAGTTGTACATATTTATGAGCTGCAGATGATATCTTGATATATTCATGCACTCTGTAATGATTAAACTAGGATAATTGGGATATCTATCACCTCATATTATTTCTCTATGTTGGGAACATTCCAAATCTTCAAGCTATTTTGAAAATATATAATAAATTCTTGTTAACTATAATCATTCTACTATGCGATTGAACACTAGAACTTATTCCTTCTATTAACTGTATTTTTGTAACCATTAACCAATTTCTCTTTGTTCCACCCTCTCTTCCACCCTTCCCAGTCTCTGGTAACCTGCATTCCATTCATTTCCTTTATGAAATCATTTTTTTAATCTCCCAGATATGAGTGAGGACAAGTGATATTTGTTACTATTATTAATACAGACTTATAAATATCCCCATGCTTTTATGTGTTTTAGTATCATTATCATCAAGAAAGGAGATTGAAATATTTTGCTTAATATCATTTGTGCTGTTGTTAAAATAGCAAAATTACAAAATTTTCTAATATAAAGGATCTTAGGGTCAAATATCTAACTTTCTCATTTGATTATTGATAAAACTAAACTTGAGAGTCAAAGACACTTGCCCAAAGTCACACCATTTATTCCTCTCCATGTGCATACTGGGTGATTCATATTCATGAATCATGTGGATTCGTAAACCAAATCAACCCTACAGAGCCAATTAGTCTGATTCTTGTTCTTACAAGGGGGAACAGGCTTTGTCAGTGTGAGATACACAGAGGGGAGAGGGACAAAATATTGGAAATTGAAATGTTTTCCACACAAGGGCAGCATGCACTGAAACATCCAACTGTGAATATTTGGAAAGGACTTCTTTAAAAAAAATAAGAAGAAGAAAAGCGCTTACCTCTGAAAGTAGTGAGGTTGTAAATTTATCCCGGTTTCTATATGTCAAATGGACTTCAGGCAAGTTCTTTTCTTTTGCTTGCATTGTCTAATCTATAATCTGATATCTGATCAAACTATCTCCCAGGATGGTTTGGAGCTCAAAACAGATCCATCTGTGAGAGATATAACAGGAAGAGGTTGCAGATGTCATCTCAATTGCAATGGGAGACTAGGAGGCCAACAGAGGCAGTTAGAGCTAGGAGTATGCCCAATTCTTACAACCTCTTGGGGTCAGTAATCTGTATGAGTACTGTGTGCTGAAACAGAGAATTTTGGCTATGACTTTTTCGCATGGTTAGAGTCCACTACAGTGAGAACCTGGAAGGGAAGAGACAGCAGAAATGTGGAAGAGTGAGGTGAGGGTGAATAACGGTAAGGGAAAATAGAATGAGGAGGAGAAAGTAAGGGAATGATTGAAATCCGAATGGCCAGTTTGTTTGTTTTGCCTTTCATATAGTTCATAAGTAAAAAGAAATAGAACAGAGAAGGAAAGAAAATCTAGAAAGTTTGCAAAAGAAGAGGACAGCATCGTAACCGGCCATTCCAGGTGATTTTTGTTGCAAGGATTCTTTTGATGAAAAGAAGAGCTGTCCAACAAGAGATTATGTGGCTGGGTACCCTATCAGTTCACTTAGGAGGTAGCCAAGGGAAATATTTTTCAGTAAATCAAATATTTTTCAACAAGAAGTTTGATGTGAGCTTTAGATCAATAGAGAAAATAGATTTATTTTGGAGAATGTATAGGAGAAAAAGGGACAGAACTCTTAGAAGAAATTTGTGATTTTATTTAGCATGTTTAGGGCTAAAAATTCTCACCATTCTTTCCAGAAATAAAGCAGTGGGATTGAAACAATCAGGCCTTCTTTGGGGATGGTGATATTTTTGGAAAGGAAAAAGACAGATTTGGGGATATAGAACTATAACTGCAGGAGAAGCTGGAGTTAAACCACATTCCAGGAACTTTTCACCTAAGGGGCAAAGGACTATGGGTTTGTGTATGATGGGGCTGATGATGTTGAGGATGACACCAACAGTAATAATAACAACTTATTTACTACACGTATACCATGTGCCAGAGACTGTACCCAGCAATTGCATACACTATATCACTTAAGATGAAATAATTACCTGTCAAACCACCACCATTTAAGATGGCATCCACAGATGAGGACAGCCAGGCTGAGACACGTTAAGCTTATTTTACAAGTCCAAAGACAAACGAATTATAGGTGCAGCTTAAGAAATTATTCCAGGAAATCTGCTGTTCGTGGAAGCCTTCCAGGTGTGGAGAACAAGGGCCCAGGAGTGATGTCTTTATGTTGATGGAGAGTCTCTGTGAGGAAGAAGGGCCGATCTTCCCTACTGTCTGAGCCCAGCCAGGGGGAGACAGGAGGGACAGAACAGGCGCCATCTGCCCTCACTGGTGCATGGGCGCCACCTACAGGTGTAAGGGGAGATAGGATGAGGGGAGCCACAGAAGACCGAAGGCAAAATGCAGAGAGGGTGGGAAATGGGGAGGGGGTGAGTATTATATAGATCAGTCAGAAGAGCTGTCAACAGCATGGGATTAAGACAGCCCTGCTCAACAATGGACATGATAATCCATTGCCCCAGAAGACGGGTCCATAGTGGAAGAAAGAAGTGAATGGGCCCTTGTAGAGTTGTGAACAGCAGAGATCCAAGACCATGAGAATGACTAATCCATAGAACATGGGACCCAAACCCCAGAGGTAAGGATATAGGAGAAGAGAACTAGTGTATCCCCTAGGATAAGTAGGAGAAGGTGGAGGAAGCCTTGTGGATCTAAGAAAAGTCATCTGTCCCTTCTTACAATTTTAAAGCAAGTAGCTCAGGCAGGTAAGAAGTGAGTGAAGCTGGCTCCTGGAGGGCTTCAGCACGCAACACCAGGCAAAGATGTAGCCTGAAGAACAGGGGTGCAGTACTAAGTGGGGGTTTCTGCATATTAAGAACATAGGCCTGTGGTTTTATAACACTTGTCAGTATGATTAAGCTTGGGGTTAGGTGTGGGTTGGTTAGAGCTGGGTTAGGGCTAGATGAATAGTTGTCCTAAAGATGCATGAGATGAAATCTGGAAAGGAGCTTATATGAAAGTGAATCAAGAACAAAAAAGGTCAAGTTTGTGAATGTATTGAATAAGGAAGTGTATCTTGGGGGAAAAGGTGAAACAATGGAAAAAAAGACTGACTGATAGAGGTGACAGTTTAGTCAATGTAAGAAAATAGATTGAAGTATTTCTTTCTTCCTTTTTCTTTTTCTTTATATACATCCACCTCAGTGTCCCAGCCCACCACAATAATAATAGCAGTAGTTAATGTTGACTGAATGTCTACAATGCTCTAGGAACTGTTGTTTTAAGAGTCATATGCACTAGCTCATGTATTCCTTCTGACAGTTCTAGAGGTGCTACTCTTATTGCCCTTCATCTGAAAAAGGACATCAAAGGCAGACAGGCAAAAAAAGCACACTCAATGTTATACAGGTAGTAAGAGCTAAAGCAGGAAATGCAGTTCAAGTGTTGGGATTTCAGTCTATACCCATTACCATGATACTCGATTGCTTCTTAGTGCGTATCTATCCACCTCTTTATAGGCCAAAATATATTAATGAAATGATACATGACCTCCCCAAATGGACAGATGTATGTATAACAAAAATATAAATTGTGACTTCAGAGTGTGTAGAGGCCCTTATAGTCCTATCTTACTCTTGGGGCTACGTTTGCAGGGTTATTATAGTGGTAACATATAGCTGCACACAAATGATCCCAAATTTAGTGGCTTACAAACCAACCAGAAACATTAATTATTTCATAGTTTCTGTACACCAGAAATCTAGAAACAGCTTGACAGGGTAGTTCTGGTTCTGAGTCTCATGAGGTGAGAGTTAAGCTGTTGGCGGGGGGCTGCAGCCACCTCAAGGCTCTACTGGTGGAGTGTTGTTTCTGACTCTCTCTGTGGTTGCTGGCAGCCCTCAGTATCTTGCCACGTGGCTTATCCCCAGGCTGCTAACTTGGAAGCTGGCTTCCCTTTTCTCAAGACTGCCTGAAGGTGTGGCAGCTGGCTTCCACAAGAGTGAACAATTCAAGAGAGATTAAGGGAGTGCCCCAGACAAAAGTACAGCCTTTTTATAACCTAACCTCATTCACCCTTGCTATATTCTGTTAGTGGGAAGCAAGCTGCTCAGTTTAGCCCCCATTTAAGGGAGGGGATTACACAGATCTTGAGAACCAGAGGTGCCATCATCATTGGGGAATGCCCTGGCCACTGCCATGATTATGCTCTCTTAGCAATTGCTTTTGTCTCTGTTTCTCCAACTCCACTTTCCTCTTTTTCACTTCCTGCAGTGATGGAGGCCTTTTAGACTCCATCAGCTTCTCTTCTCTGCTCCCTCCTTTGTCTGTCTTTATCTGTCTTTTTTCACACTTCATATGCTTCCTGGTCAATATCCTACCTTCCCATGGCTTCAAACTCATTCTACCTGCATTTTTAATTTCTAATTCTGACCTCAGTTTTGAGCCTCCACCTAATTTCCTGCCTGTAGCACACCTTAGCCTGATCCATAGACAAACTGGCCAAAACCCAAATTCACCAGCCACATTTTGTCCCACCCCACTCTCCTCTATATTAGGGGGCACAACTGACCATCAGTTCGCACAACTCAGAAATCCAGGAGACAACCTTGAAACGCTTCCCCCTTAGTTTTCCTTAACACTCAGCCAGTCAATATGGTCTTTTCCTTCTAATTCCTAGTTATTTTTGGAGCTACATTTTCTTTTTCTATCCTGATAGCTGCCTATTTCAATTAAGGTCCTTGTAATTTCTTTGCTAGATTATTAAAATAGTCTGCACAAAGGACTCCCTACCTACAATTCATCTCTTCTCAAACTAGTTCTCTGCAAATAAGACCAAGTTTTTCCTTTGTGTAAAATTGTATGCTGGCTCCCCTACATCTACAGAATGAAAATTGGAAGAGATACTGGCGTAGTTGAAGAAGTGCAGTCTATGGAGTCATACACAGCTGAGTTTAATCCCAACATCACCATTTATTAGCTAATTGAGGTTGGACACATTAAAAAACACTTCAAGCCCTTCTTTCTTCATCCATAAAATGGGGATGTCTTTACTGTAAAGTTGTTAGGACTAAGTAAGATAACATAAACTCCTGGACAGAAAGTGAATTTTCCATAAATAGGGGCTATTGTTGCTAACAGGCTGGCTGCATTATCAGATTTTATCTCTATTAAGGCAATTAGCACATGTAATTCCCTAAAAATGCCATGCTCTCTACTCTTCTTTAACTTGGAAGATGCTGTTTTTGTTTTTTGTTGTTTTCCTTTTTCTGTTTGGAAGGCCTTTTTTTCTGTCCATTCTCCCACCTGCTCTTCAGCTCTCTGCTTGGCAAACTTTGTCTCCTCTGTCAATTTCACTTTCCTCTTCCTGTTGGGACCTCTTTGATCACTTCCTACTGATGAGGGGTTCTTGTACTGCTCATGGTGGTGCAACTTGCATGAGCACCACCATGGATTCTGCTGTTTCTTTGCATACCTATTTCCAGAGTAAACCCTAAAACTCTGGGAGTGGAGAGTCAGTCTCCACTTGTCAACAGTATAGCCCAAATGCCTAGCACCATATCTACCACAGACAGTAAATAATTTGTCTTTTGAAAAATAACATCTGGATGTATATATGTGTGTGTGTGTGTGTGTGTGTGTGTATATATATATATATATATATATATCTGACATCTGAATGAATACTCCTTTTTCCAATTTTAAGATAATAGTCAAATTGATTTTCAAAATCTGAAAATTCTAGTAAAGTTTATGTAGGAGGAATAAATTCGCTTTAGGATATGTGGAAATAAAAAATTATAAGTAGAAACTCCATTTAAAAAGATCATCAAGGGATGAAGCATGTCTTAATTAAGCAAAAGAGAGAATACTTTCAAGGCAGGAAATGAGATTAAAGGCTTTCAATGAAGAAATTTATTTGTATAGAAAAAATAAATTAGAGCACGAATAACAGAAATCAAGGAACAAATAAAGGAAGAATTTACACATAGGATAAAGTTGATTGAGAAAGAAAGGAGCAAAGGGAAGTTCCTCTGATTTGCCAGTCGTAAAGGGGGTGCTTTGCTGGAGAGGAAAACAAATGGTTTGGATGGTGCTGCAAGAGAGGATGTGAATAATGAAGCACTTTTAAGAACTGTTTCAAGAGAAGGGAGAGCTATGTTCTAAGATTAAAAGAGGTGGAGAAATGATGGAGGAAATACCAGAAAAGTGAAGCAGTTAATGAAAAAAAAAACAAAAACAAAAATAAACAAAAAAAAAAAACACCTCTCAGCCTCCAAGAGAAGAAAAGAGGCAGATTCTCTATGACGGGGGGTGCTGGGCCTTGATGTCCTAACTCAGGTTCTTTCAGAGTCACCTGGTCTTTGGTCATCTCCTGGTCATCTCAATGATCTCATTTGTTAGTGAAATTCAGCTTAGTTTATAAAACCAAGCCCAGATTCTCCTAGCCTGCAGGATAGAAATAATCACCAAGAGAGGATAACAGGAGGATCTGAGTGTATAAGTGTGTGTGTGTGTTTGTGTGTGTGTGTGTGTATTTTAAAGGAAGCCAATTAGTTTCTTGCCATTAAAACAGTTCTACAAAGAAGGTCATTATTGATGGCCTCTTTTGAAACATCGTGTATGTGCTTCTCAAAGTTAGCAGTGTATCAAGTTCTTAGAGATGTTAAACATTTCTAATTTAAGTGCATTTTTGAAGTCTGAGTGAACAAATATTCAAAGTTCTTATTAGCACATGGGAGACCAACAGAGAGAAGGAGAAGGCAGGTCTTAGAACTTGATTTCATGGATATTTCAAGCACTGATTACAGAATTTGTGGGAGAATTTTGGCTGCTGGGGAGCTTGGCAAGAGCAAAGAGTATTAAACAGGTTTCTAAGCACTTCCACACATCTAGTTTATGTGGCAGAAGACAGATGACTGATGTTAGCCTTAGGAAAAAACCAATGGAAGCTGCCAAAGAGGAAATTTTATTAGGTTTAGACTGAGAACAACTTTTGGATCCAGCAAACACACTTTTTCTTCAAGATCATTCAAAGCCGTAAGTTAGAGCCAAGTTACTGTAATATATGAAGAGTCTCTATACAAAAGTGAAAGGCATCCATCTTTACTCTCAATGGTGGATACGAAAAAATTATGGGAATAAAAAGTGTGTCATAGCTCTTTCCATATTGTGAATTAATTTTTTAAGGGATAAACTAGAGAGACAAATAATTATTTCACTGAGGCAAATAAATTGTAAAGGTTGAAAACAAACAGTATCTTATATTAACATACATGGACAATGCTCCACCTGTAGTAAGGAGAAAAAAAAGTATTTGAAATGTAATGGTTATGCCAGGAAAACTGACTGTGTGATCCTCAAAGGGAAAAATTCTAAAGATAAAAGAAAATGGAAAGTTGTAAAAATCCATTGAGTAAGGGTAAGGGCAGACAGGAAGAGTTTGGGCATGGAGTTTAGAGTGAAAAAAGAGACAAAATTAAATAGAAGTAAAAATAAAGATGCAGAAAAAATAGATATTGAATATTTACAAGGCATTGTTTGAGAACACAGTAGAACATAAGCAAAAAACAGGTTGATTTGGAATATTTTCTTTACTCATTATTTTTGTCTGAAGTTTAGAGAACATGTCTTCCAATCATGTTTTTTGCTGGGGCCTAGGAGTAGTAGTTTGTTTAAGTTGTTACCTAGTGCTAATCTGTGACTCCAGTGTGAAAAAGTTCTCGTGTATAATCCTCGTGCAATAAATTTTTTGAAAATTTTATGTTGGCTGGCATGCCTACTGTATGGGAGATGCAGGCAAAATTAATGCCCCATTTTTCTGCAAGCGGTAACTTGTAGTGAGTTGCTACTGGGTTTTGTATGATTATCTGTTAGGATGGTAGCATGTGACAACTGGGGGAACACGCTTCTTGTTTTCCTGCCAGGTAGAAAGCTAGTCTCTGCAGGAGAACAAATGTTTTGGAAAGCAGAAAGAGACAGGTAGGATTTGGTGAGGAAGATGATGGTCCACGAGAGATAAAGGCTGAGTTTTTACAAAGAAAACTATCAAAATGTCAAGAAGGCAGCCAAGATGGCCGAATAGGAACAGCTCCGGTCTACAGCTCCCAGCATGAGCGACGCAGAAGACAGGTGATTTCTGCATTTCCATCTGAGGTAGCGGGTTCATCTCACTAGGGAGTGCCAGACAGTGGGCGCAGGACAGTGGGTGCAGTGCACTATGCACGAGCCGAAGCAGGGCGAGGCATTGCCTCACTTGGGAAGCGCAAGGGGTCAGGGAGTTCCCTTTCCTAGTCAAAGAAAGGGTGATAGACAGCACCTGGAAAATCGGGTCACTCCCATCCTAATACTGCACTTTTCTGACGGGCTTAAAAAACGGAGCACCAGGAGATTATATCCTGCACCTGGCTTGGAGGGTCCTACGCTCACAGATCTCACTGATTGCTAGCACAGCAGTCTGAGATCAAACTGCAAGGCGGCAGTGAGGCTGGGGGAGGGGCGCCCGCCATTGCCCAGGCTTGCTTAAGTAAACAAAGCAACCGGGAAGCTCATACTGGGTGGAGCCCACCACAGCTCAAGGAGGCCTGCCTGCCTCTGTAGGCTCCACCTCTGGGGGCAGGGCACAGACAAACAAAAAGACAGCAGTAACCTCTGCAGACTTAAATGTCCCCGTCTGACAGCTTTGAAGAGAGCAGTGTTTCTCCCAGCACGCAGCTGGAGATGTGAGAACGGGCAGACTGCCTCCTCAAGTGGGTCCGTCACCCCTGACCCCTGAGCAGCGAAACTGGGAGGCACCCCCCAGTAGGGGCCAACTGACACCTCACATGGCCGGGTACTCCTCTGAGACAAAACTTCCAGAGGAACGATCGGACAGCAGCATTCGCGGTTCACGAAAATCCACTGTTCTGCAGCCACCGCTGCTGTTACCCAGGCAAACAGGGTCTGGAGTGGACCTCTAGCAAACTCCAACAGACCTGCAGCTGAGAGTCCTGTCTGTTAGAAGGAAAACTAACAAACAGAAAGGACATCCACACCAAAAACCCATCTGTACATCACCATCATCAAAGACCAAAAGTAGATAAAACCACAAAGATGGGGAAAAAACAGAACAGAAAAACTGGAAACTAAAAATCAGAATGCCTCTCCTCCTCTAAAGGAACGCAGCTCCTCACCAGCAACAGAACAAAGCTGGACGGAGAATGACTTTGATGAGGTGAGAGAAGAAGGCTTCAGACGATCAAACTACTCCAAGCTACAGGAGGAAATTCAAACCGAAGGCGAAGAAGTTAAAAACTGAAAAAAATTTAGATGAAAGTATAACTAGAATAACCAATACAGAGAAGTGCTTAAAGGAGCTGATGGAGCTGAAAGCCAAGGCTCGAGAACTACGTGAAGAATGCAGAAGCCTCAGGAGCCGATGCGATCAACTGGAAGAAAGGGTATCAGTGATGGAAGATGAAATGAATGAAATGAAGTGAGAAGTGAAGTTTAGAGAAAAAAGAATAAAAAGAAACGAACAAAGCCTCCAAGAAATATGGGACTATGTGAAAAGACCAAATCTATGTCTGATTGGTATACCTAAAAGTGATGGGGAGAATGGAACCAAGTTGAAAAACACTCTGCAGGATATTATCCAGGAGAAGTTCCCCAATCTAGCAAGGCAGGCCAACATTCAGATTCAGGAAATACAGAGAACGCCACAAAGATACTCCTCAAGAAGAGCAACTCCAAGACACATAATTGTCAGATTCACCAAAGTTGAAATGAAGGAAAAAATGTTAAGGGCAGCCAGAGAGAAAGGTCGGGTTACCCTCAAAGGGAAGCCCATCAGACTAATAGCGGATCTCTCGGCAGAAACTCTACAAGCCACAAGAGAGTGGGGACCAATATTCAACATTCTTAAAGAAAAGAATTTTCAACCCAGAATTTTATATCCAGCCAAACTAAGCTTCATAAGTGAAGGAGAAATAAAATCCTTTACAGACAAGCAAATGCTGAGAGATTTTGTCACCACCAGACCTGCCCTAAAAGAGCTCCTGAAGGAAGCACTAAACATGGAAAGGAAAAACTGGTACCAGCCACTGCAAAATCATGCCAAATTGTAAAGACCATCGAGGCTAGGAAGAAACTGCATCAACTAACGAGCAAAATAACCAGCTAACATCATAATGACAGGATCAGATTCACACATAACAATATTAACTTTAAATGTAAATGGACTAAATGCTCCAATTAAAAGACACAGACTGGCAAATTGGATAAAAAGTCAAGACCCATCAGTGTGCTGTATTCAGGAAACCCACCTCACATGCAGAGACACACATAGGCTCAAAATAAAAGGATGGAGGAAGATCTACCAAGCAAATGGAAAACAAAAAAAGGCAGGGGTTGCAATCCTAGTCTCTGATAAAACAGACTTTAAACCAACAAAGGTCAAAAGAGACAAAGAAGGCCATTACATAATGGTAAAGGGATCAATTCAACAAGAAGAGCTAACTATCCTAAATATATATGCACCCAATACAGGAGCACTCAAATTCATAAAGCAAGTCCTGAGTGACCTACAAAGAGACTTAGACTCCCACGCAATAATAATGGGAGACTTTAACACCCCACTGTCAACATTAGACAGATCAACGAGACAGAAAGTTAACAAGGATACCCAGGAATTGAACTCAGCTCTGCACCAAGTGGACGTAATAGACATCTACAGAACTCTCCACCCCAAATCAACAGAATATACATTTTTTTCAGCACCACACCATACCTATTCCAAAATTGACCACATACTTGGAAGTAAAGCTCTCCTCAACAAAAGTAAAAGAACAGAAATTATAACAGTCTCTCAGACCACAGTGCAATCAAGCTAGAACTCAGGATTAAGAAACTCACTCAAAACCATTCAACTGCTTGGAAACTGAACAACCTGCTCCTGAATGACTACTGGGTACATAACGAAATGAAGGCAGAAATAAAGATGTTCTTTGAAACCAACGAGAACAAAGACACAACATACCAGAATCTCTGGGACACATTCAAAGCAGTGTGTAGAGGGAAATTTATAGCACTAAATGCCCACAAGAGAAAGCAGGAAAGATCCAAAATTGACACCCTAACATCACAATTAAAAGAACTAGAAAAGCAAGAGCAAACACATTCAAAAGCTAGCAGAAGGCAAGAAATAACTAAAAATCAGAGCAGAACTGAAGGAAATAGAGACACAAAAAACCCTTCAAAAAATTAATGAATCCAGGAGCTGGTTTTTTGAAAGGATCAACGAAATTGATAGACCACTAGCAAGACTAATAAAGAAGAAAAGAGAGAAGAATCAAATAGATGCAATAAAAAATGATAAAGAGGATATCACCACCGATCCCACAGAAATACAAACTACCATCAGAGAATACTGCAAACACCTCTACACAAATAAACTAGAAAATCTAGAAGAAATGGATAAATTCCTCGACACATACCTCTCCCAACACTAAACCAGGAAGAAGTTGAATCTCTGAATAGACCAATAACAGGCTCTGAAATTGTGGCAATCAATAGCTTACCAACCAAAAAGAGTCCAGGACCAGATGGATTCACAGCCGAATTCTACCAGAGGTACAAGGAGGAACTGGTACCATTCCTTCTGAAACTATTCCAGTCAATAGAAAAAGAGGGAATCCTCCCTAACTCATTTTATGAGGCCAGCATCATCCTGATACCAAAGCTGGGCAGAGACACAACCAAAAAAGAGAATTTTAGACCAATATCCTTGATGAACATTGATGCAAAAATCCTCAATAAAATACTGGCAAAACGAATCCAGCAGCACATCAAAAAGCTTATCCACCATGATCAAGTGGGCTTCATCCCTGGGATGCAAGGCTAGTTCAATATACGCAAATCAATAAATGTAATCCAGCATATAAAGAGAACCAAAGACAAAAACCACATGATTATCTCAATAGATGCAGAAAAGGCCTTTGACAAAATTCAACAACCCTTCATGCTAAAAACTCTCAATAAATTAGGTATTGATGGGACGTATTTCAAAATAATAAGAGCTATCTATGACAAACCCACAGCCGATATCATACTGAATGGGCAAAAACTGGAAGCATTCCCTTTGAAAACTGGCACAAGACAGGGATGCCCTCTCTCACCACTCCTATTGAACATAGTGTTAGAAGTTCTGGCCAGGGCAATTAGGCAGGAGAAGGAAATAAAGTGTATTCGATTAGGAAAAGAGGAAGTCAAATTGTCCCTGTTTGCAGACGACATGATTGTATATCTAGAAAACCCCATCGTCTCAGCCCAAAATCTCCTTAAGCTGAAAAGCAACTTCGCAAAGTCTCAGGATACAAAATCAATGTACAAAAATCACAAGCATTCTTATACACCAATAACAGACAAACAGAGAGCCAAATCATGAGTGAACTCCCATTCACAATTGCTTCAAAGAGAATAAAATACCTAGGAATCCAACTTTCAATGGACGTGAAGGACCTCTTCAAGGAGAACTACAAACCACTGCTCAATGAAATAAAAGAGGATACAAACAAATGGAAGAACATTCCATGCTCATGGGTAAGAATAATCAATATCGTGAAATTATAGATTCAATGCCATCCCCATCAAGCTACCAATGACTTTCTTCAGAGAATTCGAAAAAACTACTTTAAAGTTCATATGGAACCAAAAAGGAGCCCGCATCGCCAAGTCAATCCTAAACCAAAAGAAAAAAGCTGGAGGCATCATGCTACCTGACTTCAAACTATAATACAAGGCTACAGTAACCAAAACAGCATGGTACTGGTACCAAAACAGAGATATAGATCAATGGAACAGAACAGAGCCCTCAGAAATAACGCTGCATATCTACAACTATCTGATCTTTGACAAACCTGAAAAAAACAAGCAATGGAGAAAGGATTCCCTATTTAATAAATGGTGCTGGGAAAACAGGCTAGCCATATGTAGAAAGCTGAAACTGGATCCCTTCCTTACACTTTATACAAAAATTAATTCAAGATGGATTAAAGACTTAAACATTAGTCCTAAAACCATAAAATCCCTAGAAGAAAACCTAGGCATTACCATTCAGGACATAGGCATGGGCAAGGACGTCATGTCTAAAACACCAAAAGCAATGGCAACAAAAGACAAAATTGACAAATGGGATCTAATTAAACTAAACAGCTTCTGCACAGCAAAAGAAACTACCATCAGAGTAAACAGGCAACCTACAAAATGGGAGAAAATTTTCACAACCTACTCATCTGACAAAGGGCTAATGTCCAGAATCTACAATGAACTCAAACAAATTTACAAGAAAAAAACAAACAACCCCATCAAAAAGTGGGCAAAGGACATGAACAGACACTTCTCAAAAGAAGACATTTATGCAGCCAAAAAACACATGAAAAAATGCTCACCATCACTGGCCATCAGAGAAATGCAAATCAAAACCACAATGAGATACCATTTCACACCAGTTAGAATGGCAATCATTAAAAAGTCAGGAAATAACAGGTACTGGAGAGGATGTGGAGAAAATGGAACACTTTTACACTGTTGGTGGGACTGTAAACTAGTTCAACCATTGTGGAAGTCAGTGTGGCAATTCCTCAGGGATCTAGAACTAGAAATACCATTTGACCCAGCCATCCCATTACTGGGTATATACCCAAAGGACTATAAATCATGCTGCTATAAAGACACATGCACACGTATGTTTATTGCGGCACTATTCACAATAGCAAAGACTTGGAACCAAGCCAAATGTCCAACAATGATAGACTGGATTAAGAAAATGTGGCACATATACACCATGGAATACTATGCAGCCGTAAAAAATGATGAGTTCATGTCCTTTGTAGGGACATGGATGAAATTGGAAATCATCATTCTCAGTAAACTATCGCAAGGACAAAAAACCAAACACCTCATGTTCTCACTCATAGGTGGGAATTGAACAATGAGAACACATGGACACAGGAAGGGGAACATCACACTCTGGGGCCTGTTGTGGGGTAGGGGGAGGGAGGAGGGATAGCATTAGGAGATATACCTAATGCTAAATGACGAGTTAATGGGTGCAGCACACCAGCATGGCACATGTATACATATGTAACTAACCTGCACATTGTGCACATGTACCCTAAAACTTAAAGTGTAATAATAATAATAAAAAAAGAAAACTATCAAAACATCACAGAAAAGTGTCAAAGAAGGTTTGTACTTATGTGATGGACTTAGAGTGAGTACATCCAAATCATCCTTAAAATACTTCAGGAAACAGAAAAACTAGGGCAAAGTATTGGAGTTACATATGTGATGTTTCATACAGCAGGTTTCTGCATAAAGCCAATATAATGCTTCCAAGGAGATCCCTTTCATCCAGGAAGACAGAGTAAGGAGGAAGTGATGTGAACATCTCATCAGCCCAAATATCACACAGCAAAGTATTTTTGGAGTCACACAGGCTCCAAAATTATCAGGGACAGAAGAGGCAAGTAGAAATGACCAAAAGAAGTTGTTTTTTAAAAAGAAAGAGAAAGCATGAAAAAAAGATTTGGGGTGATAAACTCTCTTCAGTCTCATATAACTTAAATGTGAGAGATTATGGATGATACTAAACTCTAAAAATACTAGTGAGATGAATACGACAAACAGAAAAGTAAAGATAAAGCAGATGATGATTTAATAAATAAATGAGATACGAGCATATTGAGTTTGTAAGAAATTGATGTGGCATATTTCTAGAAATATAGTTTTGGAAACTCTACATCTACAACTTGTATGTGTATTATTTTTATAATTTATTCAATTATAGGAAATTTCGGGAGTCATTTAAGTAAAAATCTTATAAACATAAGGCATTCTATAATATTTGGCATGAACAGGACTCTAGTCATCCTGCACGGATCTTCACATGGTAACATTTCCATGATGAGATATGCTTAAAAGTAAGATTTTCTAACTACAATTTTAATTAAGCTTCTCAGAAGGCTCGGGTATGCTCTAGGATACCTGGAGGTACACCATGCCATTCTGGAGAATCCAGGAAACCTGTCAAAATTAGACATAAATAGAAAAAAATGAGTAACCATTTCTAAAACTCACACTGTGTCAATGTCAAGCCAAAATAATAAATAACAACAAAATCCTGTCAACCAGTTGTTTTTATTTATGTGACACACAAACCGTGGTTGACTAATTTTTTTTCATCATAATTGACCTAATATTTAGTCAGGTATCGCATAGAGAATAGTTTTGTCTTTACTTGGACATGTGTTCTGGTGGTCAGATGAGGCTAACAAACAAACAAAATCAAACCCAGTCTGTGCATTAGTGATAGTACCCTAGAAACTTTGTCCCTTCATTCATGTAGTGAATAATAATGCCGATGAAGACAAATTGTTAGGCTGGAGTTTAGATACCTTATTAGAGGAGGAAGTAGTTGAAAACTAGAGCATTACAGGAAGATACTGTCTCCAGGGAGGACAGGGCCTCGAGTTATGTGAATACAAGTCAACTGGTTCATTTGTGACTTCTGCTCCATACAGGGGAAACCAAGACAGCCTGCTCGGTTAGGGGCTGGGCCGGCATGTGCACCTGCAGGCTGTTATCACTGAGCCAGCTCTTCTCTCTGAGCCTGCAAAGCTCCAGTTCAGCAGGATGTGGGATAAGGGCAAGCTGGAAGAGTTGCAGTCTGCTTAGCCTGTGGCTGTCACTGACTGCACCGTGTGGATGTTGTTTCAGGGCTGTTCAGCAATGGGGGGCGCCTCTTAACACACCAGCTGGTGGACTATGAATCATTCTGCAGTAGGAAGCGCATGCATGGCGTGCCAAGGCATTGTGTGTAGTCATCTTGGGGAATATGAAATCAAGTGACAGCACTTTCCTTCACCATTAGTGTGAAGGACACCACAGGAGCCCCGGGGCCCTGGTCACTGTCTCCAGCCTCATTCGGACCAGACTCTGCCATGAGACTTTTCTGTCACTGGCAAGTGCCTCTTTTAATTGGACTTTGTCACTCAGACTGTACTTCACAGCGTTGTTAGAAAAATCCAAATCCTTTTTATTTTGTTTGTTTGTTTGTTTTTAAAGAGAGAAATAGAGAAAAAAAAAAGAAAGAGAAACTTGAAGAAAAATACTCTTTTCAATAACCTAAAATTCAACGTTGAAATATAAGCATGGTAGCAACAAATACAGTGCTCTGCAGAAAATCAACATTTTAATATAATCCTTCCAAAAAGGGTAAGCTTTCAAAATCCTTTTGTGCATTTCTTTTAGGATATAGGATTTGGGGCATTCAGACAAAAGAGTAACCATTCCTTAAGAATAAAAGAATACTGCCGTAGGGACAGGAGAAACAACAAATAATGAATATGATTAAAATGTTAGTTAATATTTTTTACTATATACTTTTGAAATATTTCCAATTGGCACATTTGTCTTGATGGTGGATCAGATGCATGTGATATTACAACACCCCTCACTGCCCAGCAATGATTGCACTACATTGTTTGTGTTCTCTCTCAGAGCACAAGGCAAGGATTTTCATTAAATGCGTCATTTACGGCTCACTGCAGTGGTTCCACAAAGTCAATACATATCCTTAACAGAAAGCAAAGAATGAAGCATGTGAAAGAAACAGAGAGAAAGAAAATGAGTCCAGCAACTGTCAGGAGCTCTGGACACTCATTCCATCCATCCCAGGCTCACTGCTATAGGCACTGATTGCCAGCAAACAGGAAGGGCATGTGTCTAAATTTCTATCTACCCACATCTGGGCCCACTCCATGCTGGGGTTCTGGATCTGGCAGCAAAGTGGGAAATGATGGGCAAGTACAATTTTGGGGGACATTAAGACCCAGCTGGGATATTCTTATTATATTTGAATCCTCAAAGAAACAGGAAATATTTTCCTGAAATGGAGTAAAGTGATCATTTAATGACTTTCCTCTTTCCCAGCAAATAACAAAACCTACTTAAGAGGAAAGCAAAGTGAAGTTCCCTTCTCAATGATATTTTGAGTATCAATCCGTGAAATCCTGGTAATGGTTTAGGCTGACTCTTTATGAAAGAAGTTGTTTTAACTGGTCATAGATCTCTAAAACTAGACCAAGTATACATTATTAACTCAGATGGTGATTCACTTATCTCACAAACAATTTCTGAATTGATACTATGTGCTAGATACTGTGTGAGGCCCAAGGGATAAAAAGTATCAAGACAGAGTTATTTTCCTCAAGAAGTTTAGGATAGAGCTAGTGACCTAGAACCATTGCAAGCAGATACTTGCCAAAAATTTCTGACGTGTATATTAAGGTAAATGTAGTTGTGTCTACAAGGACATAGGTGTATTATTGGTAATAGAGGAAATTTAATTCATCAAAAAAGTCTTAATAGAAGGAAAAGATCACTTCAGATGATGATGGTGGTGTTGGTGATGATGATGATGATAATAATGATGAGTTTGCTTTATATTACCTGGTTTATCTATAAAAAGAAAACTGACAGTGTTCTTCTGTAATAATTTGAAATTTTTCAATTATTTGAATTTACCACATCATTAATATAGCAGGATAAGTTAGTCAGGTGTTCAAGGAGTAGAGACAGTAGTGTGGTCCTCATGGAAATTTGGTAATAAGCCTTGAGTGAATTCCTGCTTTTTCAGTCTTTTAAATTTCTTTACTTTGGTTCACTTCAGAATCTGTGCTTGTGAAGGAATCCTGAATACATCTACAAGTTAAAACTTCCTAGAATACTTTATTTTCAGGGTGATTTCCCCCCGTTTTTGCAATGACTTTTGCTGATGTAGTAAATAGTATGAATGAACAAAACCATGTTGTGTTTATGGAAGAATTGAGGATGCCAAGAGAGCATTATTTTAAAAATCCCGCACCAGCACAGACTTACTTTCTGTACCTGGGTTCCAGCTCCTGCAGCCAAGATCTCAGTCAATCTCTCTAGGAGAAATTAGGTTACAGGGGTCCTCAATGCGTTACATTTTTCCTTGGTTTCTGATGGGCAGCCTACCTGATCAGAAAGGAGAAACAAAGAAGTTAGGATTTGCAGAGGGTAATCTGGCTGCTGAGGGAGTTGTCTTTTTAGTTTGCTTCTTTTTTCTCTTTTGTGCTTAAGGCCACAATGCTGGTGAAGGCAGCTTCCAGCTGGCGCACACACCAACTTGGCATAACCCAACACCATTTAAATCTCTGCATTTGCCAAAGCAGATCCATTTTTTTTTTGTAATGGAATTTACCATTTGGGCATAGCTTTTAGAGTTCTATGTTTCCCTTTTCTTTACTAAATATTTTTGGTTATAAATCTATTATTTTGCCTTTTATACATAGTCTTTCCTGGAAAATTGAAATGAGGGAGTTGATGATGGAGGAAAGGGTAAGGGGAAAGAGAATTTAATTGCTTTATAAAAGTCATGGGAAATGTAGTAAGGGCAATGGCGTTTCTAGAGCTACTTCGAATAATTGTCTAATGTCTTCTGAGTTGAAAATATGACTTTTAGAACTCATTATCTGATTTAAACCATTCAATGCTCATTTTATTCATATGATTCTTAAATATGAAATGCTCAAATCCACAGAAACATACAACTGCTATGCTGTCACTAAATTCTGTATTTCTCATTTGGAAAACTTTCTAAGTTGACTATAAATAAATTATCTAGTTTTAAATTAATGAAAACTTTTTTGTTGGTATTCTTAAGATGCTCATATGGTTGCAGGGTTGTCATGACTATATAACTATAAAGTAACAGCTTTATACCTAAAGAATTTTATTCACAAAATTAATTTTATCTTTTAAAGTGAAGCATTTTAGTCACGACAGTGTTCTGGAGTTTTCCTGCAATAATAAAACCTTTGCATATTTCATACACATACAAGAGTTTAAAATGTAAAATTGGTAAAAATTTATAAGAAGAACAAGAAGGACAGTGCCTGCTTTATAATAGGAGCTTAATAAATATCTGTTGAGTGAATCAATACATGATACTGGCTGACATTTTTAAAATATTTAATGTGTGATAGGCATTGCTAAATATCTTTTTAAGCAACTTTATTGATATATAATTCACATACCAAATAATTCACTAATTGGAGGTGTACAAGTCAATGGTTTTAGTATATTCACAGATGTGTGCAGCCATCACCAATCTAGTTTAGAATTTTTCTCAAATCTACCCTTTAGCTATTCCCTCCCATCCTTTCATCCCCCTGCCGGCTTGAAACAACCACTGATCTGCTTTCTATCTCTATAGATTTCTCTATTCTGGGGTTTCATATGAATGAATCATACGGCATGTGGTCTTTTGTGACTGGTTTATTTCACTTACCATAATGTATTCAAGGATTATACAAGTTGTAGCATGGATCAGTACTTCATTTGTGCTAAATATCTTACGTGTATTAATCAAGACTACAGCCTTCAGAAGTGGGTACTGGTGTGTTATATTTCCAATTAACTTAAGAAAAGAAGAATACACCTTGCAATAATTAGGTGACTTGCCCAAGGTCGCCTGGCTAATAAATTTCCAGAGCCAGCACTTTTAGCCATTCCTGTATTTGTGAGACGCTTCTTCTGTCTGGGGCAGTTTGAGACTTAGAGGTCCTCTCAGAGATTAATGTAGAAAAGGGTCTTAGATATTCCTTGGTGTCATCAGAGCTATCTTGAGGGAGAGCAGAACCATAATGGGGTCCTTTGGTGCAAGCTGAACCTTTCTTCAAGAAATGTGAAGTGTATTCCAGGTGCCCTTTGGAGCACAGGCTGTTGTGAGAAAGACTAAAATAAATAGGTACTAAAACAGTAGTGGATTCTTCCCTGGTTAAGGCTGTAGTTTTCCCTGGGGCATTGAAGTAGACACACTTTGGGGCTACAGACCCCTGGTTTGCTGCAAAGGTTATGTGGAGGGCAGTCTGAAGTGGAAGGAAATGACTCCCATTTGCACAAAAAAGACCTTTTCCCATTGCCCCCTCCAAAATCTGGAGTCTCAGAAATGCTATCAGTTTTTATAGCCCTCACTCATCAAAATGAAGCACCCTTGCTTTCATAAACCTCTTTCAGAGGTTCTTTTCATACTTTCAGTTTTTCCTCTTCAAGGCGTTTTGTTGACTTAAACCTCATTTCACTTATATGAGAATACCAGGTCAATAAAAGGATGGAGAAGACACTGATGCCAGACTATGTTTTGCTTAACCCTGTGTATTAGTCCATTTTCATGCTGCTGATAAAGACATACCCAAGACTGGGAAGAAAAAGAGGTTTAATTGGACTTACAGTTCCATATGACTGAGGAGGCCTCAGAATCATGCCAGGAAGTGAAAGGCACTTCTTACATGGTGGCAGCAAGAGAACATGAGGAAGAAGCAAAAGTGGAAACCCCTGATAAACCCATCAGACATTCTGAGACTTATTCACCATCACGAGAATAGCATGGAAAAAATGGGCCCCCATGATTCAATTACCTCCCACTGGGTCCCTCCCACAACACATAGGAATTCTGGGAGATACAATTCAAATTGAGATTTGGGTGGGGACACAGCCAAACCATATAATTCCACCCCGGCCCCTCCAAATCTCATTCCCTCACATTTCAAAACCAATCATGCCTTCCCAACAGTCCCCCAAAGTCTTAACTCATTTCAGCATTAACCCAAAAGTCCACAGTCCAAAGTCTCCTCTGGTACAAGGCAAATCCCTTCCGCCTATGAGCCTGTAAAATCAAAAGCAAGCTAGTTACTTCCTAGATGTAATGGGGGTACAGGTATTGCATTCCAAATAGGAGAAATTGGCCAAAACAAAGGGGTTACAGGGCCCATGCAAGTCAGAAATCCAGTGGGGCAGTCAAATTTTAAAGCTCCAAAATGATCTCCTTTGACTCCAGGTCTCAAATCCAGGTCATGCTGATGCAAGAGGTGGGTTCCCATGGTAATGTGCAGCTCCACCCATGTCGCTTTGCAGGGTATGGCCTACCTTCTGTCTGCTTTCATGGGCTCGCATTGAGTGCCTGCAGCTTTTCCAGGCACACGGTGCAAGCTGTCGGTGGATCTACTATTCTGGGTTCTGGAGGATTGTGGCCCTCTTCTCACAGCTCCACTAGGCAGTGCCCAAGTGGGGACTCTGTGTAGGGGCTCTGACCCCACATTTCACTTCTGCACTGCCCTAGTAGAGGTTCTCCATGAGGGCCTTGTTCCTGTAGCAAACTTTTGCCTGTGCATGCAGGTGATTCCATACATCTTCTGAAATCTAGGCAGAGGCTCCCAAACCTCAATTTTTGATTTCTCTGCACCTGCAGGCTCAACACCACATGGAAGCTGCCAAGGTTTAGGGCTTCCACCCTCTGAAGCCACAGCCCCAGATGCACGTTGGCCCCTTTCAACCATGGCTGGAGCTGCTGAGACACAGGGCACCACGTCCCTAGGCTGCACACAGCATGGAGACCCTTGGCTTGGCCCACAAAACCACTTTTTCCACCTGGGCCTCCAGGCCTGTGATGGGAGGGGCTGCCATGAAAGTCTCTGACATGGCCTGGAGACATTTTCCCCATGGTCTTGGGGACTGATATTAGGCTCCTTGCTTCTTATGCAAATTTCTGCAGACAGCTTGAATTTCTCCTCAAAAAATAGGTTTTTCTTTTCTACTGCATCGTCGGACTACAAATTTTCCAAACTTTTATGCCTGTTTCCCTTTTAAAATGGAATGCTTTTAACAGTACCCAAGTCACCTCTTGAATACTTTTCTGCTTAGAAATTTCTTCCACCAGGTACCCTAAATCATTTCTCTCAAGTTCAAAGTACCACACATCTCTAGGGCAGGGGCAAAATGCCACCAGCATCTTTGCTGAAACGTAGTAACAGTCACCTTTGCTCCTGTTCCCAATGAGTTCCTCCTCTCCATCTGAGACCACCTCAGCCTGGACCTTATTGTTTATATCACTATCAGGATTTTTGTCAAAGCCATTCAATGAATCTCTAGGAGGTTCCAAACTTCCCCACATTTTTTCTTTCTTCTTCTGAGCCCTCCAAAATGTTCCAACCTCTGCCTGTTACCCAGTTCCAAATTCGCTTCCACATTTTCGGATATCTTTTCAGCAATGCCCCACTCCCAGTACCAATTTACTGTATTATTCTCTTTTCATGCTGCTAATAAAGACATACCCAAGACTGTGAAGAAAAATAGGTTTAATTGGATTTATAGTTTCACATGGCTGGAGAGGCCTCAGAATCATGGCGGGAGGTGACAGGCACTTTTTACATGGCAAGAGAAAATGAGGAAGAAGCAAAAGCAGAAATCCCTGATAAACCCATCAGATCTTGGGGGACTTATTCACTATCACAAGAATAGCACAGGAAAAACCCAGCCCCCATGATTCAATTGCCTCCCACTGGGTCCCTCTGACAACACGTGGGAATTCTGAGAGATACAATTCAAGTTGAGGTTTGGGTGAGGACACAGCCAAGCCATATCACCCTGTCCTCTATTACCTGGTCACTGTTATGTGTTTGAATGAACTAAAGAAATAGAATTTTGTAGAACAATCCTGGAATATCACTATGGGCTTCACAGGGAGAACATCAGTCAGTCTCTGAAACCTCTACAACCCTGGCAGGGGGGTGTCCACTAGAGTTGCACTGTGGTCCATTATCCAGGACCATGTGTTGCGAGACTTCTCTGATGCACCAGATTCTCATGTGACACGTGTATCTGCCAGGTGACTCTGGAAAGTAAAGAAAGATTTGTGATCGTACCATGCCAACCAGTCAGATCTTCACAGTAAAGGACTGAGTGTGCAGTTGGTTAATTCAGCAAAGTCCCGGTGGGCACCTTTCCTGTGCCAGCACAGTTCCAGGAGCTTGGGACACATCAGTGAGCTGCTGATCCCTGTGATTGTGCAGCTGATATTCTAGTGCCTCATGAATGTCATGACCCTTGCTTTTTCTATATTTTTTTTTTCTAGTGATTTTGTATTTTCTAGGCATTTCACTGGTGATTAGACTCTCCATCTGAGGGAAAGCTGGGCAGGTTAATAAAATGAATCCATTTTGCTGCCCTATTTCAGTTTTGTTAAAAAGAAATTATATGGACCTGTGGTTTCACCTAGGAGACAAAACACCTTTTTTACATTATGCTCATATTTCAATGATCAGTGCTAACCCTTAGAATATTCCCATGAATAACATAGAGCTGGCTTCACTTCTGGATCTCATTCTGAATGGGTTTTGTGTTCATTTTGCTTCAATATCACTGTCAAAAAAGGCTTGGGAGATTTTCTCCACACATAAATAGAAAGGGGATATATTTTGTCATCCCTTTCTTCGGAAGTATGATCTGGATAAATTCGTACATATTTTATTTCTACCCATCACAACACAGCACAACACAAGCCACTTCAATTACCTCAGCAACAAGCTAGCAGTACAACTTTATCATTTCAATTTCTCATCTTTCCTCTTTGACTTGATGTGTGTTCTATGCAGTATATCAACAAAATCTCATCAACCCCAGCCTCCTTGAGGCTAATAAATCTCAGTCACAAATTAATCTCACACAAAATGAAAAAAGGAAGATCACAATAGGAAAAAGCTAATGGCCATAGTCAGTCACCACTGCGTATTCTGAAATAAATACTCACAAGCCATGCTATTGAAGTGTTCAGATTCTCAACCAATATCAAACGGGTACACGTTGGGCCGTCACTTTCATTTCTTTGACTACCATGATTCTGTGGGGACAATGTGACCTTTGAGTGATTGCTCATCCAACCAAGAAGTACTTGGCGACCCAATCATATGAGTGAGAATTGTTCACACAGCTTAAACGATGATTATATTCCTCATTGAACTTGGATCTTTGGTTATAACAGTCTTCCTTTTAGTGTAAGAACTGGAGAAGAGGTGGATGCATTTTTGTCATTAAGATGAAAATGTCCCTTCAAACACCTAGATAGATCCAGATATTATCCAGGATAATAACCCAATGGCAGGGTTATTATCCTCTCATTCCTTGAATGGGAAACGCAGTGATAAAAAAAGTGGTCTCCAGGCAGGAACCTAAATCATAATGCATAAAGAAACAAAAAGTCCTGTTTTAAAATCATGGCAAACTAATAAGTGTCAGAGGAAGCAAAGAAAAATAGGATCTGGATTGTCTTGTTTCTTTTTTCTCAGCCTCCAAAGCAGAGGCCAATGTTATGAGACAATACTGCAAATGAGAACATTCAAATACAGCTTTGATTGCACCAAATGTGTTTCGTTAAACATGAATGATGTCTCTTGAGAATTTTTCCGAATGAGTGTGGTGCAAATGTCATCATAACCAAGGGCACATGGTTACCTTTAAACAGATTTTAAACCAGAGTCACCAGCATGTAAACCTTGTTTATAACACATCTGTATTTTTTAAAGTTCCGAAGTGGGGCTTTGTCACAGTGCATGAAGTCGTTTGTCACTCAAAGGAAAATAAAGCCTGAACATTATTTTTCACGATGTTAGAGAAATCTGGAAACTAATTAAAATGAGATAATATTTGAGGTCAAGCTCAGGTTTTTAAAATTCTTTGAAGTCACTAATTAAAAATGAAAATCATTAAAATGTAAACACATTGTGTTTCCTTTCTTTTTTGGTTTAGTACCTGAAGCCATCAGATTAAATTCTCTGCCTCAGTTATTGCACTCAGGGTTAGCATCTGCAATTAAATTTTCTGCCATTTATTTATTCATTTCTCCCACTAATTGTGAAAAATAATTCAGAAGTGGCCCAAAGGAGAAGAGGAGGGGGTGCTAGTGTCAGAGGCAGTCGTTAAGGTAGTTGTAAAATGTGCTTCATTTTTGTATGCATTTGTCCTCTCTCTCTTTCCCACCCTTCTTTCTTTTTCAACATGAAACTGAAACAGCCATTGACAACTAATTCTTTTCATCCTCTTTGTGTGGCTCCTTGGGCACCTTCCTTAAACTTGATAAAGGCTGAGACTGTAAAGATTTTTAGACATTTCAAGGAACAAAATAGCAACAGATCTCTGATATAGCAATAGATGTCTGATACAGCCAAGGAATGCCTGAGAGAAACAACATTGCAAAACACAGATGATTCCAGGATCAAAATGCAAACAAATATGGTTGACAGAGCTGCTACATCTTTAGTCTCCAGGTGCTAACCAGTTGGCTTTAACCCCCAAGTGACGAGCCTATAGTTCTGCAGGATTTTTACTTTTTTAGTCCTTTCTTTTTATTGGTTATTTTCATTTCAAAACTGGAATTTGAAATCTGAAATAAATGATTCAGGGAATTCCTCTGATGAGGCCAGAATTGCAGTTTTTTTCACGAACCAGGTACCACCTGAAGAGGCTTGCTTACCCAGTGAGACTCCAGAAGGGCCGTTCTGTTGGATTTCCCCATTCTCCTCCTGCCCATGTGTGTTTGTACCTAACACAACAAGGATACAGAAAACTCATTGATGGCAAGGATGTTCATCCCCTACTGTTGTGCATTTAGGTTATTTCAGATTTTTAATGAATATATGTGATCTGTAATTAATAACTTTAATATAAATTATAAACTTTTAATATAAATTTTAAAAATATATCTTTTGGTACAAATTCCTATAACTAGCAGACTAGAGGATATACATGTTTTTTTCTTTTATAAATTCTGCCAAAATCCCATCCAGAAAATCTGTACATGTTTACACTTTAAATAGCTATATAGAAATGTCTCTGTAATATATTTTGTTCTGGAAAATCACCAAAAATTCAGTAGAAAGAATAAGGTGAAGAAGACAGAGGGAATCATGTCTTTTTTTTCGTTGCACAAAATTTGTCAAAACCAGAGGCCGAAAACACTCATTTTTTTCCTATGAAGTTTTCAAAAAATCCTCTGTGAAATAATTTTTCTTTTAAATATTTCATTTTGATTTATTTTTTTATGTTCCTTTCTTATATTTTCTCTCTCTTTGGGATATCCTTTAGGGCTTTTCCCAGATCAGAAATAGCTATTGTCAACAGTCTTCCACTGTTGGTGAAAACTTTTAGTCAAAAGCAGTTCTTAGGCGGAAGCTCAATGTTTCTCTCACTTTACACAGAGTTAGAAGGAAACACTTGTCTGCCTTTAGTCTTGTACAGGGAATACAATCCAACAGTTTATACATTCCTGAGTAGCAGATACATTCAGGTTTAAGTATAAAACATTCTTTAGTTCATTTCTGTTTTTCTCTTTATGGTAATGCCATTTTTACTCAGGCACAACATCTGGGATTTCTCTGACCATCTAACATGTAACATCATCTCCACCGCCAGCACCCCAGCAGAAGTTGCCATCTTCTCTTGCCTGGACCTTCACAGTAACCTGATGTCTGCCCTCCTTGCTTCTTCTCCTCTTGCCTATGGTCCAGTCTCTACACTGAAGCCTGGGTGATCTGCATACAGCCCAAATGAGATCCTGCCTTTTCCCTGCCCAGTGAATTTCTGTGACAATTTGCATAAAACCCTGCCTTCCATGGCTTCGGTGGCCCGGCTGGATCTGGCTCTTGCCCAGCTCTGATTGCCTCTCCTTTCCTTCTCTCTTGTTCCACTCGTCTCCAGCTGAACAGTCAGTCTTCTTCCTGCCTCACTACTCTGCCACGCTCGTTCCTGTCTTGGAGTCTTTCGACTTGCTGGTCCTCTGCCTGAACACTTCTTTCTCGTATCCTCATATGGCTGCTTTCTTCTCACCATTTAGCCCTCAGCTTCAGTGTTACCTCCTTTAAAGGCCTTGTTAGAGGACCCTAAACAGTACCTTCCACTCACTTCTCTCTATGCCATTTACACATTTTTTTCTTCAGAGCATTTATTAGAAAATGGAATTATATTACTTATCAGCTTATGTATCTCTCTTTAGTATTACCCAGAAGAATGTATGCTTTATGATGCAAATATTTTGTCTACTTTATTCACTAGCGCCTAGAGCAGTCTCTAAAACAGAAGTGGCACTCAGTGACTATTTCTTGAATGAATTATCATTGAAACCTCCCTTTCCCATAGCCAATCTATCTCCATATCCTATTGATTTCTCTTCCTTAGTATTTCTTGCGTCTGTATGTTTCTCATTGTCTTCTGTTTTAATCTGAACTTGATGTTCTCATTCCTAGGCCACCAGATGAGCCTCTCAACTGGTCTCCCCAAGTTCATTCATCTTCTCCTCAATTCATCCTGCAGACTTTTTAAGAGAGTGCTTTGGTCATAGCATTTTCCAGTATGAAAACTTCAGTGGCTTTCCGTAACCTGAACCTGGGTGAGCAAAAAAGGAAATAAACCCTTCCTTTATTATGACTGCCCAGAGCACAGAACGTCATTCTTATTAACAGACTTGCTTTCCTCCAACCACAGTGGTCAGCATATGACCCAGGACCCCATTTTCCTGGACTCAGAGTCCTTTTGTAAATGCAAGAGTGAGAAGGAAAGAGTGAAAAAGGGAGCGGGTAACGTCATTTGAGTGCTTGGATCCAGCTGTATTTGAATTTAGTTCTACCCTTCACTTATCAATTGGGGAAGCCAGTGAATTCCTAGTTCGGGTTAAACTCCTTTGATTTGGGCTTCTGTCACTTTTAGCTAATTCTTCTAATTAGTATGGCTTGGCTTTCAAACCCTTGTACAATCTGATCAAACCTCACTCTCATCTTTTTTCTTTTACTCTCTACTGCTCTCAACATATCTTCCTAATTATAATTTGTACTTTTCTACCTCTGACTTTTTCTTCTGTCATGATGCCTGGGGTTGCTTCTCCTCTTCTTCTTGCTTAAGTATTTTCTTTTCTCTAAAATTCACATTAGATGTTCCCTTCCAAATGAAGTCTTGGAGAAGATAGCCCACACCGGTCTCTTCACCTGTCTAGTATTTGTGATTTGTAATATTTATTTGAAAGTAACCATATGCCAATCTGTATTATTGCGGCTATCCATCTTTCATGTTGTAGATCAGCATGCTGAAAATGCAAATGCATGTAGGGTCAGGTGTTTGATGTCAATGTATGAGTTGGGCCAGTATAAGAAGTGAGAAGTGGTAACATGGTGAATGGAAGGGTATATATCCTACCTAATGCCATTCTAAGTTAAAAAATTTAAAGACAGTGTTGGCCAAATGAGGCATGCAGGTTGGATCTAGTCCCTGGCAGGCTGTTTGCAACCTCTTTTATTTATTTACAAGCATTTACTTTTTATGTCTTATTTGTCCAAACATATTTCAAGGACACTGAAGCCAGGGACTTTGTGTTTATACATCCTTTATTTCCTGCAATGCCTGCAACACAATAGCTACTCAATATGCAGCTGTTGGTGAATTGATGGTGCTGGCTGTGCTATAAGGTTTATTAGCTATGTTATTTTCCCCACTATCCCCCCACCCCTGGCTCTTAATCTGAAATTATGTCTTAGAGAGGAGAAATCAAGGTTGATTAGTTTGTCTTTCCTCCAGGGGATGATCAACACCACATGCCTTAGGAACATTCCTTTGGAAAAGAGATTTTTTAAAAATTTTTAAGGGGACAAAAATAATGTTCATGTTCATGATATGTTTTTTCTGTTCATGTGATCAGTCAGTCACCACATTTTAGTAATAAATGGAAAGAGACCTTACAACTCACGTATTCCAGTCTTCCTACCAATGCAGACGTGCTGTTTGCAACCCCATGACAGATGACTTCTATCTGAGTATTTCCAGGCATTGGAAGTTCAATTCTTTTTTGAGAAAGCACATTTCTTCATAGAGCAGATTTAATTAGAAAGTCTCTTCTCATCACTAGACAAAATTGACCCTATTATACTTGTATTTATTGTTTTTAGTTCTATATTACAAATATACAACATTTGCTTGTTGCAGACATGCACAGGAATTTAAGAAGACAAATGGAAAGGTAATAAAAAGAACATATCAAGCTGAACTTCTTGTATGACTTGAATTATCATGGCTTCTTAGGAGATCCATGTAGGATATAGAAGAGATAGAAACAGTCACAACTACAAGTTATGCAGTGCTTAAGTTTACACAGCATTTTCAATTCGTAAAGTTGTATGATGCTTATAACTGCAAGCTAATCATTATTATCCTGATTTGTGTTTTTAATACCACTAGTGTCTTTCCAAAGAAGGGAGATATCTTCTGCTACCCCACCCTCCATTAGGAGAGTACAGTACTTGGGTGAACTCTTCATATTTCTGTCTGCCTTTTATTCTCCTCTCTTTGTGGTAGTCACTCTTAGCCCAAGACTCAGGTGTCACTTATGTGTCTCATAAGTGTCTCCTATTTAGTTTGTATCAGCTTGTTCTGCTTTTATTAAGATAGAAACAGATTGAGATTCTGGTAGAAGCCCATTTTTCTTGATTTTGGATGTCCCCAAATCATCTCTTTGTTTTATTAAGGCCATTTTATTCTTTGGAAGTAATTTACTAATTAGATATAGAAAACTTTATGACAGGTTATAATGTAGTGTGAGATGATGCTTGATAGTTTTAAATTTTATTTAACTAAACCTTTGATCTTATTTATTTTTCTCTGTGTGCCTACAATGTAAGGAGTTGGTGTTAAAAATACTGAGCTGCCCAGTAAAGTTTCCCAAGGTATCTGGAGAGCTTGGGGCAAGGGACTTGTGATACTCCCAGAGAAAAATTAGAGCCCTATTCCCATAGTCATTATCAAAGAGCTACAACCACTTTCACATAAGTAATGTCATAAAATACTGGTTACTGGTTTTTCCTTGACAAATAAAAACGCTGGACTAAACAGTGAAAGGAATAATGACTCAAGTCCTAGTTCACCTTAATAATAAGGATCACACTTAGATGGTGCTTGTTGTGGCTACCCCAAAGACACTGTGGACTTTGTCACCCACCCAAAGTTTGGTTCTGTTGTTGAAACTGATGTCATACATGCACCAAGAGGGGATGAAAAGGTTTACTACTCACAGAATGAGGCTTTCTGGGGAGGACAGGGGAGGCTTGTGAGCACATATAAAAATGGCTTTAGAGAGCAGGGAAGGGCACTGACTTGGCTTTTATTGTGGTTAGGGAATGGAGCTGGGATGAAGGTTCCCTCATATGCCTGGGACTTCCATGTTTGAACTTCCTGCTGACCGCAAGGGAGGGAGCCCTGGGCTTTCTTACCAGCTTGCCCAGCCAGTGGGGAAAAGGGGGAGACAAGGTGTGGAGCTTAAAAGCTGTCAGTAGCCAAATATAAAAACTGGAGTCAGACTTTTTATTACAAAGTTAAGTTGCGTTTTTAGGTAAAATCAAATTTCTCCAGGCAGGTGCACTGTATCTGGGATAAAGAGTTCATGGACACCTTGCTAATTGCCTACATTTTACTTCTTGTGGCTCTTCTCTGCATGGTCCTTGCCATACCCCAGCCTCAACAGAAATATAATAGTTAATCTTAAATTTTGGTCAGACTCTTGCTTCATATATATACATATATGTATATAAGCACACACATATACATATATACATGCATATATGTACACATATATCTGAGATGTCACAAATGTCACTCATATATATATATGAGAAGCAAGTGATTAAAGGCATATATATATGCAGATATACTAATTTAGGAAAACATTATATATATGTTTAAACATATATATGTATATATGTTTAAACAAATGTGTTTGCACTATAGGTAGGTATGTACATATTAGAGGAAATTCAACTTTCTTTTCTTTTCCCTTTAAGATAGGAATGTGTATTGACTTTGCAGAATCATGGCAGCAAGTTGTAAATGATGAATGAACAGCACATCTCTCCCGCTTGAGGAAGTGGGACTGTGGAGAGAGTGTGGACACAGTCTGCCACTTTTTCTACATTGACGTTGTTGGCATGCTTATTTACTAAGGCTGAATTCCTCTGTGATGCAGTTTGGAGAAGTTGGGCATTGGGTGGAATGGGGTCATAGCAGGAACTCTCTCATGTGATTGAAAAGAGCATCATTCACAAGTATGTTCTGTACGTAGCTCAGAATCAAATGCTTTCTGCACTTGTCAGCTTCAGAAACCATAAAGGAGGCATTAAAGGAGAATTATTCTTGTAAAGGGATTATCTGATCCTAGATTCTCAATAGTTATTTTTAGAAAATGCAGATTTGTTGTTTTCTGTGGTTGTTTGTGCTTGCTGACTTTCAGGTTTCTTATCTTTTTAGTGAAAGAAGCTCTGGATAGATTCTGGGCATGGAAGCTCCTTCTCACTCATTCCTTACAGCCAAAAAAATATTAAAACTTAAAAAAATTGCTGAAACAGATTATAGCAAGTGATTACAAGCATTTAAAAGTAAAGCTCAGTGCAATCTTACTAATGATTTTAAAATATTGAAATTAGAATCTGTCAGGTGCCAGGTGCCTAAAGAACAGAGCAAATCATAAAATTAGGCGAAGTCTCAGGTAAAATGCACTCCATTTTCAACTAATTCATGCAAGTTAAATGTATCTGCCGGGCTTAGAGATGAATTGTAGTTGAGAGTGCCAACTTCGGAAGTACTCAAGACATCTTGCTTTGCTTTCACATTCAAGGCAAGTCCTTGGCTGACTATTGTTGTTACTTTCACAAAGATTATCTGCCAACAATATCATTCTTGCCAGTGTAAATACAAAATGTGAGAGGCTGTTATAGTCTCTACTATAGCACAGTTTCACCATGATATTTTAAAATCACTGATGTGTTTTTACTTAGCATTGGTATAATGCTTTATGCTGGGAGAATTCTTTGGAATGTCCCTTTGTAATAATTTTCAAGCAACCCAATGAGATAGGTTAGTACTCCTGGCACTGTCGCCCACCTGGTGACACAGGAGCAGAAGTAGGTCACTGGGCTTTGACCAGGTTATATTTTAATATAAGAATGAGAACTGATAGCTCTGGGGTGTTCAGTCTGTGGTTTAGCAAGCTAGCTTATGCTACTACAAGTCTTGTTATGTGTATGAACTCAGGAGAACTGTTAGGTCCCTGAAAGATACATCTTAAACAGGAAGCAAATCAGAGGAATCAATGGAGCTCAACATTCTCTCATGAGATATATTCTTCAACTGATTACCTGCTATAGAGTTGCTTTCCTCCATCACTCCTATTTTATATTTTTAATATAAAATACAGAAGAAAAAATTTCTATGAGAAGTTAGCCATAATTTTCATGGTGCTTCAGAGAAAAAAAAAAAACCTTCTGAAATATCTGTGGAAGGTCTTCATTTTGACAGCTCAAAGTATTGGATTTGGGAGCTAGAAAGCCAGGAAAGAATTTCTTCAATTTGGAGGCAGTCACAAAAAAGGCTAATAGCAGAGGTGATAAAAATACCCAAAAAAGGGCATTTTGTGGTGCAGATCTTGGTATAATTAGAATACCAAGCAAATTTGGACAGTATAATACAAATAAATGTATATAAATATGTTTTTATATGTATTTGTATATATGACCTAGAAGCTTTATTAGGAAATCAATTGTCCATGATAAAACATTTTTAGCTGCTTGGCAAAAAGCCTTGGCCAAACAAGAAAAAAATTCAGATGCTTTTGGTGACAGATGATGTGGAATAACTTTTTATAGTACATGTTCTATCATATGGCACAATTTGCGAATTTTCTCAAGAAAGTGACAGTCAACAGGGCCTGTATTTGTAGGCGGGCTTTATCTGTAAAAATAAAAGAACTAGATTCTGTGAAAGAAAAAATCCACAACTTATTAACATTCAAAATAGAAACAAGTTTCAGTTCTGTTTTAAGGAGGATGAATGAACTGGAGAGTAGTTAATGATGTGCTTCCAAACTTATGAAACATAATTTAGAAAACAAAAATGCAGTTTCATAGTATTTACTGCCAGGGTTAGAAAGTAGTCATAAAGAAATCTCCAGGAAGCCATAAGGCAGGCCGAAAACTTCTAGATGAGATGAAATTTTTTCTTTATTCTCTTTCAAGATTTTTAATTGCAGTAGAGGACTTTCTTTTACATGTCCAACCTCCTTCCTGTCTTGAATTGTCTATTTTTCCTTAGGATGTCTACCCATCCTTCAAGTCTCAGCTTGTATTCAATTTCCTTTATGTAGCCTTCCCCAGTTACCTCATGGGTTAGGGGACCCTCAAAACCATCCTCAGTCTTGATGATTCACTAGAAGGTCTTATAGGATTCAGAAAACATGGTTATATTCATGGTGACAGTTTATTACAGTGAAAGGATCCAGATTAAACTAAGCAAAGGCACAAGGTCTATGGAGTAAAATCCAGGAGAAACCAGGTGCAAACTTCCAGGGTTTCTCTCGCAGGGGAGTCACATGGATGTACTTAACTTTCTCAGCATTTGCTGTGTGACAATATGTGCAAAGTGTAGCCAACCAGGGAAGCTCACATGAGCCTTGGCGTCTAGACTTTTTAATTGACCTCAGTTACATAGGCACATATGATTTCAACTATTCAGACTCCAGCCCCCTAGAGCAAAAACAGGTATTCACCATAAATAGCATTGTTAGTAGAAACCATCTGCTCAAACCGGTACTGGATGGCCCAAGACCTCAGGCATACAAAATCCTTCTTATCACGCGGAATATTCCAAAGGCTCAGAGCTCACCTACCAGGAGCCAGCCAAAAGCCAATCCCAAAGCAGGCATTTACTGGGAATGTGCAGGGTTTGAGCAACCCAGGCCTGTTCCGTTACCTCCTTCCCACACAGGCCACACCCCTGGTTCCTTGCCTAGCTTTCTTACTAAAATGATACAACTTTCCGAGCATCTTACTTATATAGCATTTATATAATAGCTGAAACAATAGAATCAGCATGAAGATACTGAACATTTGGAGAAGCCAGTGTAGGGTAGGGATAGACTTGAAGAAACAATGGATCCACCTTATAAGGGCATTAATACATGTGTATTTTTGTACTAATTTAATTGCTGACTTACCCCTTGATCTACCTTTACTCATATCTTGTGATTAACTTGTGCAGAACTATTTGGCATAGCAATAAGTTGATGTTTAGCTAAATCCATTTCTTCCTCAGACCTGTCATTTTTCGTGAGTACATCCTGGGGAGGTTTGAACTCCCTCTTCTAATATGTTTGATCATTAGTATGAATATTATATAAATTATTTATATAAGGTAGTTTAATCTTACTAACAAAGCCAGTCTTTTACCATATTGCAATATAGTAATGGTACAATTCAGTTTTATTACATGAAAAATCAGTAAGAAGTACAGAGGTATCTGTGATGCCTTCCCAACTGAATTGGCCTCTGCCCATATGCCAGATACTATTGTGGGCTGACATCATTACAGTTGGTCATGATTTGGTTATTTGTAGGTTTCAAGCCAGGCAGGGACAAACCCAGTTACCCTGCCTTTGTTCACAGTCTTGTACTGAGACGGGTTTCTTTGTGTGCTCTTATGTAACAGGACTCACCTCCTTCCTATGGGGAAGGCATGGGTATTACTGAGAACAGCCCCTATCCATGCTAACTGTGTGTAGCACATATATAATTCTTAGCTGATCTATTCTTCAGGTGAGCACAGTCGTTATGCATCAGTGCAAATCACAATAGTTCCCAATAACTTCCCTAAGTTTAGAGATCTGTAGGATCGTATACGGGTTCCCCTAGAGCCCCAGCAGCTTGGACAGAGGGCCAAGGTCTCATGGCTGCTTCAGCCTCGATCTGTACTAAAATAGTCAAGGGGCACAGGGTACAAGCCCTTTCCCAGTGCTGGATCCTGGCATTATCTATCATTATTTGTTGAGTCTTCCTCACTCATTTCACTAAAGCCTCATCATCTGGACAAGATGACCTCTATCCCTTGTGTCCTTCCTGGAAAAGAATTTCCTCAAATCTGTTTAGTCTAGTTAATACATCCTTTTCCTCCGAATACTGCTCCTTATTTAAAAGTGAATTTAATTTGTCCCATGATGTCTAGGCTGCTTCCTGTCTCCCCCAAACGCTTTCTGTTTTGTGGGCCAAAAGTTGTTTAATCCACCATGTATTAGTACACCAATATACTAATTAGTACACCATGTATTAGTATACCATTAGTATACCACACATTAGTACAGCATTGTGTACTAGTAGGCTGAGTGCAGTAAGGATACATGTTTTGTATCTCAAAATGTTGGGTCGCTCATGCTAGGGTTAGTTGATAGCTTGAGTATGCCATAAGGCCTCCCATGGACTTCCTTGTCTTAGGTTGTGGCTGCTCCCTAGGGAAATTAGAATTCAGCATATGAAGCCTACTGCTTTATTCTCTTCTGAAACCCATTTGTAAAAAATTCTGTTTTATAGCTTTCCACCAACAAAAATGAGGACAGTAACATTCTTGTAAGAAGCATACTGTGGCATCTCAGAAATGCAGCTGCTACATTTTCTGCATTATCACCAAAGACCTTTCTCAGCATTTGGACATCAAGGTTTACAGTTTCACAGTGATCACTCTATTGGGAGTTGTACGCTGCATGGCCTGTTGAGGAGTAGCTTCTGGAAACTTCTCCCCAAACAATGTCCTTTATAGTAGCTGCAGCCTGAAAAATAAGAGTCAAAAGATAGTTTACTAGTGTTCCACTCAGCCATCAGCAATTGGTTTCATTCATCATCATATCGTATAACTGCAATACTTCCTGGAGTGAGGCTGCACACATTTGCGGGTTCCATTAGACCTTGTCAGATTCCAAAAGCAGGGGTGGTCTTGGCAGACATGGGTTCATCCTTTTGGGCATCTGGTATGATTTTGCTAAGGGACAATATCTTTCTCTTGCTCTGAACATCTCTGAAATTACCAATTTAATATCCAATAGGGTTTGCCTTAATATATAACCATTTTTTAAATTTCTTACCCCCAGCTACTATTTTTTCTCTACATTTATTTATTTTAATCCAAACTTTCCTATCTTTGGAAGGGACATTAGGTTCCACTACTGTACTAGTCCACATAGTTAACAGGAATACCTGTCTAGCAAGTATCCCCACTTATTCCATTCCCATTCATATAGAGAAGGGTTACATAGGTACCAAACGATACAGAGAGGCAGTGGGCTATCTCTACTAGGCAATACAGCTCCATGTACTGTCTAGCCCAATTTTGCTTGGTGGAATAAAGGCATTATAAATTGTTTATTCAGAACACACAGTCTCTCATAGAGTTTATATTCAGTAAAACTTCCTGGTTGATTGATTGATGATTGTTTATGGGATAGTCTGAATGTCTTAGACAACTAATAGAAAATGACTTTTTTCCAACCCCTATCTAAGATGTTCTCTACCTCTTGATCAGATCTTAAGCAGATCATGTAACTGTCTAATTCCTTTTCTATAATAAAGAACAGTCTGTTTTCTGTAATTGTGAGTCCTTCAAATATTAAAAATATGCAGCCTAAATAAAAAATTATTCATCACATGCAAGTGACATCATCTCTACTCTTTGTAGTAAGAAAAAGTACATTCTATATACTTTATTCTTTCCCTTCTTTCTCTTTTTTTTTTCCTGACTTTTGTAGGGGTAGACAATTAGAGGAACAAGGGAATGAAACATTATATAACTGGTGTCTGTCTATTCTGCAGGTGGATGTGATAAGCTGCCTTGTAGGGTCCATGTTGAGTAATTTGAAAGGCCTTCCAAAGACCACCACATTGGACAGTTCCAAAACATTGGTATCACTCTCTTTGGTTAACTAACCTTCTGCAAACCCTCTTATTTTCTGCTCCTTTGCAGTACATCCTGTAGCCTCTTACTGGGAATTCTCATTGTTCCTGCTGGCACCCTCTTGGTTGAAGTACCTGCAGTGATAGCCCAAGGCCTGTTTCCCTCTGAGTACTCACTTGGCCCAAGGGAAACATATCATCCTTGCCATACCCCATAGTGGGAGTTCAGACTGACTCACTGCTGCCTTCTCTTTCTGTGTTACTATGGATTGTGGTCTCCCTTCAGAATTTTCCAGAAAAGGGGCTCATGAGTCTCTATGTTCATATATGCCTCACTCTACTGAGGATACGTGTCAGGTTTGCTCAAGAACCCTGTTGCTGTATTCTGCTCTGACGACACAGTGAGGTGGGCTAACCAGGTTCTGCATTTCTGCAAGTGTACAGTTTAAGAGTGAGAGGCCAGTCTCCTTTGTTCACTCCCCACTCTCCTTCAGTGTTTCTCCTGATCACCATCCGTTTAGCTTGGAGGAGTAGGTGCACCTTCCACTCCATTTACAAGGCCACCACACTTTCTCTTTAGGCTGCAAACTCCTCTCATTTCTATTGGTGACTGAATTCCCATAGGGAATTCTTTTTTTTTTTTTTTTTTTTTCAGACGGAGTCTCACTCAGTCAGTTGGAATTCTTAAGCAGGTTGGAACGAGTAACATCACAGTTACAACATCCAACTCACTGGGTCCTGCAGAAGGTTTGTGCTATTACAAGAGGCTACAGGATGTACTGCAAAGGAGCAGAAAATAATAGAAATAGAAAATTCCTATTAAATAACTATTTTAACATCTTTTACACCAAGTTCGTTCTTGTTCCACAGCAGGGAAGAAAACTGAGGAACAAAATTTTGTTGTCCCTTTAACCTGCATCTCAGATACTAACATTTATAACTGATTTAGAAAAATTGGACATTATTGTATTTGAAAGAAATGGGAAAAGGTCCTAATTCCTTACAGCTTCCTTGGAGATTTCCGGTGGGAGGCCTACTTAATATTACCTTGTCTCAACTTCAATTACTGCAATCATTTTGTGTGCCTATTATGGAATAATCTGTAAGCCAATCCCTGAAGATAAGTGGATTTCAGTCACTTTCATTTTTATAATTGCAATTTTATAATTTCAGGGAGGGAAGTGCTGGATTCAGAGGTCTCCATCATGCCATCCTCTCCAATTTAATTTAGTAACTTGCTTTCTATAATGATGTTAATCAGAGATCTGTGTCTGAATCTAGGGACTTCTCCCACTGAAGCTTGGTTATGTGAAATTTTATCTTTATGTTTTCCATACCTGCACAGATTTTGGGTTGACATAGCTGTCACACTGCTTCTTGCAAGTTTAGGTGCAATGAGAGATTGGAAGCCATGTAAAGAATTAGCATTTGAATCCCTGAGTTTGGTTCATTCATGCCTCAGGAAATGAAGACAGACAAATTCTTCAAGTAACTTGGGTGAAAAGCATTTCGGTCTAAATGAAATATGTAGCTCATTGAAAGCCCCAAATAATAAATGCAATTTTCCCATTCACTTTCAAGATGTTCTGTGCAAAATATCTCAGCTTATCTTTTTCATGGCCAGAGTGTCGACAGAATAGCTACAGGGTTTGCCATAGTGCTTGTTGCCAAGTGCTTAAATGTTATTTTAATAAAAAGCAAATGATCTGCTGTGGAACCATTAGACTACAAGCTTTTGGAGAGCAGACATTGTGTTCTGTTCCTTCTTATGTCTCCATTTCCTAACACACAGTGTCCGCTTGTAGTATGTACTTTATAAATATTTGCTAAACGGAATCAGTCCTCCATACTTACTAAGTGCCAAGCTCTGTTTTGGGCATTTTTTCATGTACTAACTCATATACATATCACAAAAACATTTTAAAGAAGTTGCTATTATTATCTCCATTTTCTGGCTAAGGAAATGGATACAGAGAGAATTAAGTAACTTTCTCAAGTTACATAGCTAGTAAGCCAGAGCTGGGATTCAAACTGGATAAAATCTAGCAGCTAAAGTCTTAAGTGCAAAACCAACAGCCATGGGCTAATAATGCAATTAATACATAATGAAAAGACCCTTTCAGAATGAACAGAAGATTGAGAGATATGACTGACTTGGAGCAGAAGAAAGATCCTAAGGAGATAGAAGGTACAGAAGAGTCAGATGTTCACATTAAAATAAGTAAACTAGGGGATTAGAGAAGAGAAAACTGAAGAAAAGGAAAAGAATGGCAAGCCCAACAGGCTTAGGAATGAGCTAGCTGATGTTTATTTGAGGAGCCAGGAGGAAATTGTACTTACGAACTATAGTGAGAGGGTAAGGTGGGGCTAGGAACCATCCCCACTCCAACTTTCTGATTTTGTAAGCTTCAGTCACAGCTCAGAGCTGTTGTGTTGGTGGGAAGTCTGCAATGAAGTAGTTAACTCCAATGAATCCAGTTCTTCAATGGAATCTTTTGGCACAACCAGTTTGAGGCCTTCCCTACTCATATAATTCCAGTGATGTAGTCTTAAAATAATTCAAAATGACATTGTTATCTTTTTCAACTGCCATGAAAGGACCAACTACTATAATCTGTCTAATCAAAAACTGCAAGCATTCACCCATTCATTCACCATTCAGCAAATATTTATTGAGTACCCAGGTTAAATACATAAATAACCAAAGCCAGAGGCATACTGGGAAGTTATAGCTCTGCTATGAAAAGGCAGCTACTTCATTTTTTTAGAGCACTTGTTATAATCTGTAAAACTATTTAGGAAATAACTTTTGGGTTCATATAAATCTAGCTCTTAAATCTGTACGAATACCATCCTTGCACAATTTCTGGACCAGTTTTCTGGTACTCTAAGCCAAAGTCTTTTTCTTCTTTACTTTTCTGCTCGTAATTCAACTGCCGTGTTCGTATCTGGATTCATTCTCAAATAGAGACCAGTCTGGATGGGAAACTGCCTGCGGAGGATTCTGTTTAGCCAGGGCTGTGAGTGCTTTGAAATAAAGAAGAAGGGAAGCAAAAATGAAGAGAGAGCTGAAGACATCACTAGGAGAAAAGGATCATGCATGAAGCTGCAGGAAGGAGGCAGGAACATAACTGTCGATGGGTGATGCCCTCAGAAGGCAGGCGGGCTCAAGAAAGAAAGAGAAGCAGCATAGGCAGGAGATACAACAAGGCTCTTAGTGGCTGTGGCCGACTAAGTGTGAGCTCCCAGATGAGGAGGGGCTGCTTCAAGACACTACATGGAGCAGGGAGACACCATGTCGGTCATCTCTTTCTTTCCCCTGCCCTCACCCCGATGCTAACCTCCAACCTGCTCCTCCGAATTGAGCAAGGTTTCTCTAGGTTTGACTAGTGAAAGCCTGTGAGATGTTTAGAGGCTAATCTAAGGCAGGAAATGTATTACTAGTGAAGATAATTTTCATCTGGCAAGCATGTTCCATCTTTCTAGTCACTTATTGCTCTGACAGTTTTTATTGTTTTACTTGTTGTCATATACATTGTTAAACATTAACTATCACTCTTCTAATCCCAGTTGAGTTTCCGCCCATTACTGTCCTCCACCAAGCTTAATAATTCGTCAGTCCTCCATGATCCTAGAAGGCCAGGACAGCCTGTATTTGTATTGAGTACTCCAGGTGATCTTTTCTTACTGTTGTAGCAGCTCATGGGAATCCGAGATGCCATTTGATTCGTCTTCCATCGTTGGGCTAAAGTAGTGCCTAGTGTAAGAATCAGCTAACCCCGGTGTGTGTGTGCGTGTGTATGTGTGTGTGTGTTGGAAGGGCCTTTTTCATTTCTGGTTTTATTATTCTCTAATTTTATTATCCATACTATTTGTACTGCAGAGGCTATTTTTTTTCAAAGATTTCAATTTCTTTAAAGTGAGATGACATTCTCCACAATTCCCGTCATCATCATTTCTGTACCTATTAAGGGCAATAGCCACCTGGTAGTCCAGTGTCTCACCTTCTACCTGCACCCCATCCCAGTTAACCACAAATGAAAGCCTTAGAAATCCTCACGCCATTGAATGCCAGGAATTGTTACCATTGCTTCAGTCATCCCACTGAGCGACCTCATCTGTTTAAATGCTATTTTTTCCAAATAAAAATTGCCCCCAATGTGGTTTGGATTTGTGTCCCTGCCCAAACCTCATGTCCAGTTGTAATCTCCAGTTTTGAGGAAGGGGCCTGGTGGGAGGCGATTGGATCATGGGAGCTAATTTCCCCCTTGCTGGTGATAGCGAACGAGTTCTCACGAGATCTGGTTGTTTAAAAGTGCCTAGCATCCACCCCACTCCCCCAACCCCTTCTCTCTTCCTTCTCCTCCTGCCATGTAAGATGCACGTGCTTCCCCTTTGCCTTCTGCCATGATTGTAAGTTCCTGAGGCCTCCCCAGCCATGCTTCCTGGACAGCCTGCAGAACTGTAAGCCAATTAAACCCCTTTTCTTTAGAAATTACCCAGTCTTAGGTATTCTTTATGGCACTGTGAGAACGGACTAACACACCCCTTTTTGGATCAGAGTGGCTGATTTTCCAGCAAATCACACTCTGGTAAGACTACCATTCTTGTCTACTGAGTAGTAGGGTGGGAATGCAAGCAACCCCAGGCAACAAAGCCATAGACGCTCTCTGTTCTTACCAGAAGCTTTAGTAATTTTTCTAGAGTAAGGACTTTCCTACGTGTTGTCTGCCTTTTCTCTTTCCAGAGCCCTAGAATAGTTGATTTGACAGTTTTGACCAGTTTTACACTTTTTGTTTTTGGTAAATATTTTCCAATCTCTTTACCCCACAACAGCTGGAGGTTCCAATCTCTGCCAAGTATAGTTTTGCCTATTGTTTTATTTTTCATCTTTTTGTCTCACTTTGTCTTAATTTATGTTTTATAAAAATCAAGAATTGAGTTTTCCATTTTGATCTAGTGTTAAAAGATATCTTTTTAGTAAGTGAATTAAACTTATTTACATTTACTCATTTGACACATAAGTTGTATTTGGTCTTATTCCTGTCATTTTATGTAATGTTTTCTGTTTTTATAATATTATTAAAATCTTAACTACATTTCCTGTGGGTCTATTCGTTGTGTTTGGGTGTGTGTCTTGTTTTTTTTTTTTTCTTTTTAAATGGCTTTTAAAATAATAGAGATGTTAACTATCTTTCTAATTAAATATTTATATAGTGATACCCATATTCTTACCTTTCTTTAGTCAATATCTATTGACTTCTGGCCAGGCACAGTGGCTCACACCTGTAATCCCAGCACTTTGGGAGGCCAAGGTGGGCGGATTACTTGAGATCAGGAGTTTGAGACCAGGCTGGCTAACATGGTGAAACCCCATCTCTGTTAAAAATACAAAAAATTAGCTGGGTGTGGTGGTGGGCACCTGTAATTCCTGCTATTCAGGAGGCTGAGGCACAAGAATCACTGGAACCCAGGAGGCAGAGGTTGCAGTGAGCCAAGATTGTACCACTGTACCCCAGCCTGGGTGACAGAGCAAGATTCTGTCTCAAAAAAAAAAAAAAAAGAAAGAAAGAAAGAAAGAAAGAAAGAAAGAAAGAAAGAAAGAAAATAAAAGAAAAATTAAATGTATTGATTTCTACCATGTACCATGAGCACATGTTTTTCCCCTTCTTCTCTCTTTTTGTTACAATTCAATTTTAATTATTTGTATTTTCTTAATGTTTACATTTGTATTGCTAAACTATGCTTATATTTAATCATTTTAATAATAGTATTGAATGAAACCCTTTGACTATAAACCATACAGGTGAGGTAATAAACTTCCTGTATATCAAACCTTTTTACTTCCTTTTTCTCCAAATAGTTGTGTCATTCCTACATTGTAGGGAAATATAACATTTTTTATTTTCTTTTATTACCTGGATCCTCACATTTGTTTTAGTCTTAGTTTTATAAAAAAGTCAATTCAATTCTCATTGCCAGTTCTCTTACCTTTTTCCTCCCTAGCATTTCTTGGTTATCTAGTAGAGTACTCTGGAAGAACCCATGAGTGCATATTCCTTGCATATTTGCATGGTCAAACATTTGTCTGTAACTTTGCATCTGAATCTCCTATGAATAGATGCACACCTAATCCTTGACTCACACTGTCTTTTCTTGATTATCTTTTGGTATTGCTCCACTTCTGGCACTGCATGTTTCTGGAGAGAAATTTGAGAATGCTTTGTGCTTTTCCTTTTTGAAAGCAACTTAATCTTTTTGTTTGGCTGCCCAAAGATTCTATTTTTATTTTTGTACTCCAGTAACTTTACCAGGATGTATTTTGTTGTCATCATACTGACAGACACATGGTTGGCCATGTGGAGAACCAGTAAGTTTTAATATGGAGAACCAGGAAGTTTTACTTGAATTATATATTTAAATATTTATTCTGTTGAATTGTTTTGGTTTTCTTTCAAATCTCCAATTATGCATATTTTGGATTTGCTTTGACTGCTTTCTATAATCATTTTTCTCTAATTCTTTTAAACTTTTCTTTTACTTCCTCTGCATTCTGTTCATTTTTATTATTTTTATCTTTTGTGTCCCAAATAATGCTTTCCATAGGGTCTATTTGTTCATTTTGTTCCTCATAGATACCTTTTCCTTTACCTTTTACTCATTTCTTGAGTTTGGTCAGCTTGTATTTCAATTTCTTCTGTTTTCTCATCACCTTTTTCCTGAGATTTTGCATTTCTATTTTGTAATCTTTCTTTAGAGAGGTGTTGTGTTAGTTTGCTACGGCTGCCATTACAAAGCACCCCAGACTGGGTGATTTAAACAACACAGTTCTGGAGGCTAGAAGTGCAAGATCAAGGTGCTGGCAGGGTCGCTTTCATCTCCTTGTGTCTACACATAATGTCTCCTCTGCACGTGTCTGTGTCCTAATTTCTTCTTATATGGACACCAGTTATATTGGCTTTGGGCTCACCCCGTGACCTAATTTAACTTTAGCTCTTTAAGGACTCAATATCCAAATACAGTCACATTCTGAGGTACTGGTGATTAGAATTTCAACATATGAATTTTAGTGGTGCAGGAACACAGTTCAGCCTACAATAAGTGATTACATCATTTAATTATTTTCCTGAATTCTTGACAAAGTACTTAGTTATTTGAGTCTGTTCCTTTTGCAACATTTTGTGGTCAGTATTCTTCATCTAATTGTAAAATTTGCTGTTTCCCTCCGTATTTTTTAAATCATATTTTTATATTGATTCTGTGAGAATTTCTTTTATATTACTCACTGAATAAGTTAAATTTTCCTGGATTATTTCTTTGTATAATGTTTCTGTGTGTGTATGTGTGTGTGTGTGTTTGAGTTGTGAGTGTGTGTGTGTGGTGTGTGTGGCGTGTGTGTGAGTGTAAGTGAATATATGTGAGTGTAGATGAGTATGTGAGTTGTGTGTGTGTAAGTATGAGTCAGTGTGTGTGAATGTGAGTGTGTGGCATGTGTAAGAGAGAGGGAGTGTGTGTGTGTGTGTTATTTCTAGCAGCCTTCCATGCTTCTCAACCCCAAGGCTCTCTCCTGCTTTGCTGCCACAGAGAGACAGCTTTCCACAGCCATGTCTCCCGCAAGAGAATGGTTAGGGCGCTCTCTTCCTCTCTGTGTCTCCAAATAAAATACAATTCATTCAGGAAAGTTTATTTTGTCAGCTTTCTTATTTCCATTTCTGCACCCATTTTTACAAACCAGCTATATAGCTTTTGTGCTTCAGTGGGAGTTTTCCCTTTTACGAAGTTTATTTTTTTTCCAGTGCTTTATATGGTCTGCCCCATTGGGCTCTTTCAGAATCCTTACTGCTTCCTTTCTTTGTGACCTCCTGTGTGGCTTCCGTTTTATTCTTGCTAATTTGGAAGGACTTTATGTATGTTTATGAGTCAGTCGATTATGTATTTCTGCTAGTTTTAATGAAAGTGGAGTTTTAGTTTTAGTTTTCATTTTCTTTCTTAATTTTTAGGAGGAGAAATGGAAAGGTAATTCTTATTTAGCCATGTTTATATGAGAAGTCAATGAGTGTCTTATTGAGTGGCTACCGTATACCAAATAGATCCCTAAATACTATACATACATTATTTCCCATTTAATTCTCACTCTGCTGATATGAGATAGAGTGACAGATGTTGCAGATTAGCTCTTTTATCTCCATCCTGTATCTCTTTCTGAATGTTATATTGCTGCTATAGCTGGAAAGTTAAAAGCCTACATTTCTCAGACTTCCTTACAATGCAGGTTTGTGTGTGACCTAACTTCTATCAAGCAGATGTCCCTCCATGGTATTGCGAATGCAGACATGAGGTGGAATCCACACTTCTGTTGCTTCCGAAGCAGTATGATGGAGGCATTTATTGTTTTGCAACAGTGATAACAAGGTGGTTATAGAGAGGCTGAGTGTAGGCATCCATTTTCAGGAGTGTGTTCTGGAAGCCAACAGTTGTGGTAGCAGTTTTAGATCTCTAGATCCTGGTGGAAGTGGTATGGAATTAGCAGTTGAGACAGTGGCTTTGCCATTCTTCTGATTTCAAATTGTGCCAGAGACAGCAACTCCTGTGTCAGTCCAGAACTGCAGTAGGTATTATTCTGGGTATGTTCACTTCACAACTCAGAATGACTCCTCTAGCACTGCCTTATAAATTCTCATAAGGTCCTAATTCCCAGCATTAAATCTCCATCTGATTATGCTGGTTAGGATAGTTTCTGGTGTTTGAAACCAAATCTTGACTAGTTGATACATTTGTCTCTATTTTATTGAGAGGGAAATGTCACCTAACCAGTTAATGATGGAACTAAGATTTAATCCAAATTTGACTCTACAACCTCTACTCCAACTAATATGATTGATCACAGATATCAAATCCATTTATAGGGTTTACTATTGCCGGACACTATTTTGAGCACTTTAAATTTGTTAACATACTAATTTTCACAAGTGTAATAAACCAATTTTTAAAAAATCTCCATTTCACATGTAAGGAACTAACACAGAAAGGCTGGGAAATTTGTCCAAGGCCACACGGGTGTGCTCCAAAGTTCATGTTCCAGTGGCTAGGCTACCTTCATCACAAAAATGAATTTTACCTTTATTTTACATTTTGAGATTTTAAAGTTACTTTTATGATTCAGTCTTAACCTTGTGGTACAGGTGTCAGTTATAAGTTTAATTTTTTACAAATTCTTTAGTTTGGCCACGTTTAAATTCTTCCCACTGGAATGTTCTGAATAGCTCTTTTGTATGTTGCCAATGTAATGGAAATGGCACTGTCACAGAATTATAGAATCTCTGGATTGATTGGAGGAAGACCTGTTAATGATCTAGATCAAGGACAAGAATTCTGTAAAAATTCCTTGCCCATTTATCAGTCAGCCTGGGAGCCTCAGCATTTCCCCAGACAGCCATTCCATCTTCAGCCAGGACCCGTTAGTAAGTCTTCCCAAGACTGATTATAGAACCCCATTCATTCACTCTTGGTAAACACATACCAGCTAGGATTTCTATTTCACAGATGGCTCTTCAGATATTTAAAGATAGTTATCATGCCTCCTGGAATCTTCCCTCTTCTTCTCTTTGGGTGATGTACTTCCTAATTCTGTAATACCTTGTTGGGATTTCAATTGGCCTCTACACACAGAGTGCTATGGATTTGTTTGAACTAAGCAGAGATTTGTTATTTATTTAATTTCTTATATGTCAGCATTTTTAAAAAATTAGATTCAGAGGTACATGTGCAGGTTTGTTACAAGGGTATATTGCATGATGTTGAGGTTTGGGCTTCTCTTGATCCAATCCCCTAGCTAATACCCAGTAGGAAGTTTTTCAGCCCTTGCCCCACTCCCTCCCTCACACCTTTTGGAGTCCCTAGTGTCTATTGTTCCCATCTTTATGTCCCAGTGTGCCCAATGTTAGCACAAATTTAAAGTTGGATGTGTGGGGCCCAGTGGCACATGCCTATAGTCCTAGCTACTTGGGAGGCTGAGGCAGGAGGATCATTTGAGGCCAGGAGTTTAAGACCAGGCTGGGAAACATAGCAAGATTCTGTCTCAAAAAAACAATAATACAGTTGGGTGTGATTGACAATGCTCAGAGCAGAACCTCATTACCCTTGTTTTGGATGTTGGAACCTGGAGGAGCTTCATTGCGATATTGAATCATGATGAAATTAGAGTCAATTAAATCTGTGATGCCATTTGGCTCATGCTGCCTTTAGGGTTGCCTCTTCTATCCTATATTTCTTTGCAGTTACCTCTCTTTACTCACTCTGTTCTTGCCACACTGGATCTCTCTTGCTGGTTAATATTCCATAGCTACACATCCTTAGGGCCTTTGCACATACTCCCTCTGCCATGTTGGTGTATTCCCCTTCCCTCTGCTCTACTTCCTCTCACTCCTATGCTATGACATATTTCTCTTTGATTATTTATTCCCAGAATACCCTAAAGTTTTGCATATATACACTGCATCCTGTGGGCAGCCTTTCCTGACTTTCTGTTTAGGTTAGGTCTTCCTGAAACACACATCCAAGGTCTCTGAGCTTCTACCTTTATGTACTCATCTCAATCATAATTGTTTTAAATGCATAATTTTCATGCAAGATTAAAAGCTCTATGACCTTTTTATTTACTTTTCTATTCCCACTTTCTGGCATATGTCCAATATGTATATATATTGACTAATTGACAATAATGGACCTTTGATTAATTTTTGTTAAATATCATGTTGATGGTTTCGGCCCACTTAGTCTATCAAGACCTTTGGGATTTAAAACTGTACCACAGAGAATATTTGTCACTATCATTAACAAATTTTGTTAGCATGCCATCTATGTTTTCATTCAATGGATGGTTAGAATCCTGTATCATAATACTAGAGAGCTCCTTTCAGGCCAATGTCAACCCTTCGAATTATGTCCATTCAGAGAAAATTGAATTCAGTTTGCTATATGACCATTCAACTCATATTTCTTTAGTTTGTCTACATGATATCAGGATAGTCATTACTTGCATTTTTGAATTTTGAATAAAAAACTAAATTCAATTTGATTTCCCTGAAATATCTTTTCTAAGCTCTCAAAAATGAGTCTGACTTAATTTAGTAAGTATGTGACCAGTTTCTAGTAGACTTGATTTCTTCTTCTAAGCTCTTGCTAGTTTTTTAATAGAATCTTGCTTACAATTAAACTTTGTAATATACATATGCATAATTTTGCTGAATTGCTCAAGAACAAGAGGAAGACAGCAAAGAATTTTTTAATATACTACAATATAATGATCACTCTCAAGAAATGTATTATTAATATATTATGTAATACACAGTTCACATTCAGATTTATCCACTGCCACATAATGTTTTTCAGAGCACTATCCAAATGAGGTTCATATGTTGCTTTTAGTTGTTGTGCCTTTTTAGTCTCTTTAAGTCTAAAGTAGTTTCCCTGCCTTTTACAGCTTTCATGACACTGGAGAATTTGGGGGAGTTCAGTACAATTATTTTGCAAAATATTTCTGTATATGGATTTATCTGATTGTTCCTTCATGATCAGATTCTGGTGAAACATTTTTGTCAAGAATACTACATAATTGATGTGTCTTTCTAAGTGTATTACATTAGGGAACAGGTGATGTCTCTTTGTCCCATGATGGGTGATTTTAAGTTGATCTCTTGGTTAAAGTGGCTGTCCACCAAGTTTCTCCAGTGTAGAGATACCTTTTCTCCATTGCACTGAGTAAGTACTTTTTGGAATGATATTTTGAGGTCTAATTTTTACAAAAGAATTACCTTTGAGTTCTCTGCAACTTCTGCTTTTTCTGGTTCTTCAAGAATGTTAGTTTTTCACTGTCCATCACAGAGTCACTGGGACCCTGTTCGGTTACTCAATGGGAAGAAGAATTTGAACTCTTATTTAGTGCAGCTATTCCCTAACAACCTCTCCACGAAATATAAACTTCATTTGCCTCTTACCCTCTTACCAATGTTTGGTCAGTGGTTATCAGGTTATCACCCTGAATATCAAACTCCTTTGTGGACCAAATATAAGCAACAGAGTTGAGCAGTTTCTTTTTCTTTCTGTAATCTGTTAAAATTTCACTGTCGGCCCACGTAGTTGTTGCCTCCTGGATGTGTTCAGTTCCATCCCACTCAGCTGTTTCAACAATTGTTTTGTTGCCTCGGTCCTCTGCATACTGACTTGGAAGGCACTTGGATTATTAGAGGCTGCGTTTGGAAATATGTGCTGTGCTTCCCCATGTGAGGCTCGTATTCCAGGTCTTATCCTTCAGACATTGTAGAACCAAGACAAAAATACCAGATTTGTCATTATGTCAGCAGTTGTCATGGGAAGCTGGTTTATTCCTCCTTTTTCCTTTTCTTCTCTTTTGCCTTATATTCAATGACACTATTTAACTAGAATTGTTTTGGAAAGGTCACTCTGACAGTCATTTTTTGCCTTATTGTACTGGGCGGCTCTGTACATGTGACTGTGTTGATCATTCTGTCTTTTTAAAATGTCTCTACTGCCTTAGCTTTCTAGACAGGATACTGTCCTGTGCCACACTGTAATTGTCACTTTTCTCAAAGTATATTGAAGTAACTATTTGTCACTTAAAATATTGGCATCAAATGCATTATTGCATGTATACTTTAAATATTTTTGTTTTACTTGATTATGAAATTGTCTAACAAGGTAAAAGATCTCCAACAATTCATTAGAAACCCTGTATTCCATCAAGGAAAAATTGTACCAGATTTTAAGTTTAGAGTTAAACAGCAAGAAAGGCTTTATTTAAGACTATTGTAATAGGGGAGAGAGACTGAACTCAATTCTGCTGAAACAAAAGGTAGGAGTTTTTAAGCACTAGGGTAAGCTGGTGGAAGAGTCCTGGAGGAACTTAGTGAGAGGGTTAGTCAGTGTGATTATGCCATTGTGTTTACTAATTGACGCTTATCACTTGAAGTTAGCCTCCTACCCTTCCTCAGAGACTGGGAGGAAGAAACACTGTCTTTCTTGATGATTTCATTTCAAAGAGATGGCTCCCAGGTCCTTAAGAAAGACAATCCTGAGTTGTAAAACTGGTAAGAGACTGGAAGAAGATTTATTTACATTTCAAAGGGCCAGAGAAAGAATTTGCAATTACAGGTTTTTAAAAGTAAATGCTTTAAGAAAAGGGAGGTCAGGGCCTACAGTTAGGAAGAAACCTGTCTAAACTTTAGTCAAGCTGAGGGGAGCCTTAAGGCCATCTTGATTAATGCAGAGTAGTAGCTTCTCATATATCTGTCAATGCAAAAATCATCATTGGCTCAGACTTTTGAAACAAGTTCCTGGTTATAGACACAGGCCATGGTGAAAGAAGAGAGCACTCCATCTCCAAGGGAATATTAAAAGTAGAGTCCAGTGGCTTGGGCAGAGACAGAAGGCTTTGTGCTGGAAAGAGAGGAGCCACAATGGCCCAGAAATTCAGTTTGTAATGATTGTGTTTCTGACCCATGGGAGTTTTTAATCTCTCTTCTCTGTGTTACATATACATAGAAAGCCTTTTTATGTTTTTATATCTTCTAATTAATTTAACTCTGAGGCCAAAGTATGTGGGGCCAGGAAAAAGCATAACTATTAATTCTCACATTTAACACCCCCCTCCTCCCCTTGTAACTTCCTTGCTGTCCTTTATGTAGGGCTTTAATATGACTCTCTCGTCTTCGAATCTGTGTTTGGCACTTTTAAATCCTGCTTTGTACTACAAAGCTCCTACACTGCGAATGTAGTTTGATTATTTTAGTTTTCCTTCAGATGACCTTCAAGTGCCTGTAGAGAGAGCTGAAAATGAGTAAATATTTTAAATGGCTTAGGATTTTTATGGTGCTCTTCTATTCTTTTGAAGCCTTGATCTTTATCCTTCTTCCTTTATAAATCTGTGTCTGGTCTTACTCAACAAAATTGTTAATCTCCCTGATTTCTGGAAATCTATCGTTATCTTGAGCATCTGATGGGCATGTAATTGCTCATTGTATTCATTTGGAACCCCAAAGAACAGAGGTTATGCAATTTGTGAATATAATTTACTGTTTCATGATTCTTCATTTCCGCCCAGATGCTGGCTCTTGTCTAAATTCAGAACTTGTCTAAATGCAGATCAATGGGCATTGTAGGGCTTGTTTAATATGAAGAAAGTCTAAAAACCTAATACTGTGATAATTCTCTTCCTCATATTCTGAGGGCACACTGAAGTTCTCTGCGGAATGATGTATCACCCGGTTAGCAAACACGGATTTTTGTCTCAGTCTTCAAGTCACTAGTTGTCAGCTTTTTGTTTAGCGTCTTTGGTTGCAAAGTGGGTGTTCAAAAATCTTTGTTTGAAATTAACACATAAGAGTAAATGTCTGGTCAGGGTGGTGGCTCATGCCTCTAATCCCAGCACTTTGGGAGGCTGAGTTGGGAGGATAGCTTGAGCCCAGGAGTTTGAGACCAGCCTGGGCAACAAAGCAAGACCTTGTCTCTACAAAAAAAAAAAAAAAAAAAGAATAAAAAAAATTAGTTGGGTGTGGTGGCATGTGCCTGCAGTCCCAGCTACTCAGGAGGCTGAGATGGGACTATCCCTTGAGCCTAGGAGTTCAAGACTGCAGTAAACTATGATTGCACCATAGCACTCCAGCCTGAGTTGCAGAGAGAGACCCTGTCTCAAAAAAATAAATAAATCAATAAATAGTAAATACTGAACCAAATGCTTACTTTGCTTATATTAAAAAAGTTTTGGTAGCACTGAGTTATTCAGAAGATGACACAAAATATTTGTGAGCAATTAGTAACCAGCAGATTTTTAAAAACTAGCCTACTACATAAATTGCAGTAATTGTTTGACAGACTTCTCAAGAATAGGAAAACTCATTCAAAGTGCTTCTCTTGCCTGAGAGGGGAGAAACTGGAGACTTTATACCAGGGTCATTAGGAGTAGATTAACTTCGTTGAAGTCTTGCCTATGAGCAAATACCTGGAAAGCTTGAGAACCAGTTAACATTAATTCAGTGCCTACTAAGTAATCTTTACTTATGTTATTTCATTTAATGCTTCCCCAAACCATAATCAGTAGATGTCATCTTTCTTTTACAAATAAATAATTAAGTTTGGGAAGTTAAACAAGTTTTCTCTGATTTATACGGCCAGAATTAGCCAGAACATTTTAGATATTTAATAAATAGCTGTCATATGTTAAGCTCTACTATCCTAGCTAAGAGCTCTACAAAATTCATTTGTATTAGCTAATATAAATCCACTCCCCACCGGCCAGTGGAAAGAAATATTACGATTCCCATTTTATAGACTTCCAAACTGAACACCAGATAGGACAAAATGACTAACTTAAAATTAAACAGCTGATAAGAGGCAGCTATGATTGACCCCAAGAATAGCAACTCCAGAGCCAAATTCTTTAAAACTGTGCTGACAGTTAGGTGGTGTTTTGGACACTCTCAGTGAAGTGCTTGAAGGAAATGAAGGAAAAGCTCACGGTCAAAACATCTGTATAACATCCTCACACCAGACCATGTATGGGATGGAGGAGTTGGAAATTGGCATGGGGTGGGTGGCAGAGATCTCTGTGCACACAATTCTGCAGGCTGATTTCCCATCAGCAGCTGTTCCTGAGTCTTTGTCCTTAGGCTGGACTGTTTCCAAGGAAACACAAAAAGGTGTTAGAAATTTGGATATAATATTCTGATCTCTATTGTCAAGAAAAAAAATAGAGAACTCCTTCCAGTTATCTGTGCTGCTCAGCCATTGTCTCCTGCAGTTCTAGTACCAATCAAATTGGGTTTTAGGGCAGCTGATCAGTGGGGCTCCCCCAGCTTTGGTGTACTAAAGGAGAGGATTATGTTTCAGGGTCCATTATTATCTGTCTTTGCTTTCTATATCATGCATGTATCATCCAGGTTATTAGCACCTAGGCTGGAATTTGAAAGACTACACTTGATTTGGGCTTGCGGATTTTCTCTCAAGAGAATGAAATTGCTGTGTTAGTAGCGTGTCTGTTTCCCACCAGCACCATTGTTCATTGGAGCCTAAACCATACCTAGCATGATGGCATGGTGGCAAAAAGTATAGATGCTGGCCCCTCACTTCTTGCGTTCAAATTCCAGTGCCTACATGTAACTTTGTGCAGATTATTTAAACCTACAGTGCCTCACTTTCCTTGCCAAAAAAAATAGGGATAGTATAGCGGTAGTGCTTATTCCACAGGGCTCTTATGAGGCTGAATAAGATTATATGTGTACAATGACGAAGTGCTAGTGCTGTCTCATAAATATAATGATCAAATGAGATCATCTTAGGGCTGTATGGAGAAGTAGAATTAATATATAAAATAATTAGAATAAGTATTCCATAAAATATTTATCAAATATTAATTGAACATTTGTGTAAGATATAATGTGGATAAAAATGTTTATATTGTCTGTATCCTGTAGGATATGATAATTCACAAGAAATATAAGTGAAAAATATGTTTAAGACTCATACACATGATAAGAACAAAGTTTTTTGAAAGTGTAGAGGAGGGAGAGAGGAGTTACTTTACATTGGTGCAATGAGGAGAGTGTCATTAAGCAAGATGGAGAGAATTCCAATTGATGATGCTTGGTTTTTGGTGGATGATACAACTGGGAGAAGAAACTACACAGGCAAAAACATGAGATTTATATTTAGGGAATGATTAGATGGCATCCTGCTGCAGAGTACAGACAGTCATGTAGATTAGTACAGAAACCATGACCTTATGAGGATCAAAGACAGAAGTCACAGTATGGTACACAAGGTATGGCTGAACTTCATGGGTACTGGATGCAGAAAACCACCAGGAGCCAAGTGCTCCAGACTATTCTTGCCTAGTCTCTGTTCTTCTGCTCTCTTCTCCTTTCTGCATCACCTAGTTTCTTCTTCTTACTTATCATTTCTTTTCCCTTTACTGCTTCAGCTTGAGTTTGGGGTTGATGTAAACTTGACTTTATCTCATTTTTTTTTTCATTATCAACACCTGATGATGTCCACTGCTCAACCTCTGGAAACTCTATATTCACATTCCCTGGAGGAATCTGCTTGGTCATTCCATCTTTTCTCATCAGGGAAGTGCATAGGCCATTGCCAGCCTACAGATTGATTTCCTTTTTTTCCATAGGTTATTGGGGTACAGGTAGTATTTGGTTACATGAGTAGGTTCTTTAGTGGTGATTTGTGAGATTTTGGTGCACCCATCACCGAGCAGTATACACTGGACCACATTTGTAGTCTTTTGTCTCTCACCCCACTCCACCTCTTCCCTGCAAGTCCCCAAGGTCCATTATATCATTCTTTTGCCTTTGTGTCCTCATAGCTTAGCTCCCGCATATCAGTGAGAAAATACAGTGTTTGGTTTTCCATTCCTGAGTTACTTCACTTAGAATAATAGTCTCCAGTCTCATCCAGATTGCTGCAAATGCCATTAATTCATTCCTTTTTATGGCTGAGTAGTATTCCATCATGTATATATGTATACCACAGTTTCTTTATCCACTCGTTGATTAATGGGCATTTGGATTGGTTCCATGATTTTGCAATTGCGAATTGTGCCGCTATAAACGTGTGTACAAGTACCTTTCTTGTATAATGACTCCTTTTCCTCTGGTTAGATACCCAGTAGTGGGATTGCTGGATCAAATGGTAGTTCTACTTTTAGTTCTTTAAGGAATCTCCACACTGTTTTCTATGGTGGCTGTACTAGTTTACATTCCCACCAGCATTGTAGAAGTGTTCCCAGATCACCACATCCACATCAAAATCTACTGCTTTTTGGTTTTTTGATTATAGCCATTTTTGCAGGAGTAAGTTGGTATCACATTGTAGTTTTGATTTGCATTTCCCTGATTATTAGTGATGTTGAGCATTTTTTCATATGTTTTTTGGCCATTTGTATATATTCTTTTGAGAATTGTCTATTAATGTCCTTGGCCCACTTTTTGATGGGATTGTTTGATTTTTTCTTACTAATTTGTTTAGTTCATTGTAGATTCTGGTATTAATCCTTTGTCAGATATGTAGATTGTGAAGACTTTTTCCCACTCTGTGGGTTGTCTGTTTACTCTGCTGACTGTTCCTTTTGCCATGCAAAAGCTCTTTAGTTTAATTAAGACCCAGCTATTTATCTTTGTTTTTGTTGCATTTGCTTTTGGGTTCTTGGACATGAAATACTTGCCTAAGCCAATGTCTAGAAGGGTTGTTCCAATGTTATCTTCTAGAATTTTTATAGTTTTAGGTCCTAGATTTAGGTCCTTAATCCATCTGGAGTTGATTTCTGTATAAGGTGAGAGATGAAGATCTAGTTTCATTCTCCTACATGTGGCTAGTCAATTATCTCAGCACCATTTGTTGAAAAGCATGTTATTTCCTCACTTTATGTTTTCATTTGCTTTGTCAAGGATCAGTTGGCTGTAGGTATTTGGGTTTATTTCTGGGTTCTCCATTCTGTTCCATTGGTCTATGTGACTTTTTAAAATATAATTTAAGTTCTGTGATACATGTGCAGAACGTGCAGGTTTGTTGCATAGGTATACATGTGCCATGGTGGTTTGCTGCACCCATCAATACCAGTACCATGCTGTTTGGTGACTATGGCCTTATAGTATAGTTTGAAATCGGGTAGTGTGAGCCTCCAGATTAGTTCCTTTTCCTTAGTCTTGCTTTGGCTATGTGGGCTCTTTTTTGGTTTCATATTAATTTTAGAATTGTTCTTTCTAATTCTGTGAAGAATGATGGTGGTATTTTGATGGGAATTGCATTGAATTTGTGGATTGCTTTTGGCAATATGATCATTTTCACGATATTTATTCTACCCATCCATGAACATGAGATGTGTTTCCATTTGTTTGTGTCATCTATGATTTCTTTCAGCAGTGTTCCGTAGTTTTCTTTGTAGAGGTCTTTCACCTTCTTGGTTAGGTATATTCCTAAGTTATTATTATTTTTTTTTTTGCAGCTATTATAAAAGGGGTTGAGTTTTTTATTTCATTCTCCACTTGGTCGCCATTGGTGTAAAGAAGTGTTTGGTTTTCCATTCCTGAGTTACTTCACTTAGAATAATAGTCTCCAATCTCATCCAGGTTGCTGTGAATGCCATTAATTCATTCCTTTTTATGGCTGAGTAGTATTCCATCATTTATATTATATTATATTATATTATATTATATTATATATGATTCCATCTACTAATTTGTGTACATTAATCTTGTATCCAGAAACTTTGCTGAATTCTTTTATCAGCTCTAGGAGCTTTCTGGAGGAGTCTTTAGGGTTTTCGAGGTAAACAATCATATCGTCAGCAAATAGTGACAGTTTGACTTCCTCTTTACTAATTTGGATGCCCCTTTATTTCTTTCTCTTGTCTGATTGCTCTGGCTAGAACTTCTAGTGCTGTGTTGTAGAGGAGTAGTGAGAGTGGGCATCCTTGTCTTGTTCCAGTTCTCAGAGGAAATGCTTTTAACTTTTCCCCATTCAGTATTTTGTTGGGTTTGTCATAGATGGCTTTTATTACATTGAGGTATGTCCTTTGTATGCCAATTTTGCTGAGAGTTTTAATCATAAAGCAATGTTGGATTTTGTCTAATGCTTTTTCTGCATCTATTGAGATGATCCTGTGATTTTTGTTTTTAATTCTTTTTATGTGGTGTGTCACATTTATTGACTTGCATATTTGAAACCACCCCTGCATCTCTGGTATGAAACTCACTTGAACATGGTAGATTACCTTTTTGATATGTTGTTGGATTCGGTTAGCTAGTATTTTGTTAACAATTTTAGCAACTATGTTCATCAGAGATATTGGTCTATAGTTTTCTTTTTTGGTTATGTCCTTTCCTGATTTTGGTATTAGGGTGATGCTGGCTTCATAGAATGAGTTAGGGAGGGTTCCTTCTTTCTCTATCTTGTGGAATAGTGTCAAAAGGATTCATACTAATTCTTCTTTAAGTGTCTGGTAGAATTCTTCTGTGAATCTGTCTGGTCCTGGACATTTTTTGTTGGTAATTTTTTAATTACCATTTCAGTTTCGCTGCTTGTTATTGGTCTGTTCAGGGTATCTAATTGTTCCTGAGTTAAGCTAGGAGGGTTGCATTTTTCCAGGAATTTACCCATGTCTTCTAAGTTTTTTAGTTTATGTGCATAAAGGTGTTCATATTAGCCTTGAATGATCTTTTATATTTCAGTAGTGTCAGTTGTAATATCTCCCATTTTGTTTGTTTGGATTTTCCCTCTTCTTTTCTTGGTTAATCTTGCTAGTAGTCTATCAATTTCATATATCTTTTCAAAGAACGAGCTTTTTGTTTCATTTATCTTTTGAATTTTTTTTTCGTTTCAATTTCATTTAGTTCTGCTTTGATTTTATTTATTTCCTTTCTTCAGTTGGGTTTGGGTTTGGTTTGTTTTTGTTTCTCTACTTCCTTGAATTGTTACCTTATAATATCAGCTTGTGCTCTGTCAATCCCTTTGATGTAGGTGTTTAGGGCTATGAACTTTCCCCTTAGCACTGCCTTTGCTGTATCCCAGAGGTTTTGATAAGTTGTGTCATTATTGTTCAGTTTGAAGAATTTTTAAATTTTCATCCTGATTTTGTTTTTGACCCAATGATCATTCAGGAGCAGGTTATTTAATTTTCATGTATTTGCATGATTTTGAAGATTCCTTTTGGAGTTTATTTCCAGTTTTATTCCACTGTGGTCTGAGAGGGTGCATGATATAATTACAGTTGTTTAAAATTTACTGAGGCTTGTTTCATGGCCTATCATATGGTCTCACTTGGAGAAAGTTTCATGCTTTGTTGAATAGAATGTGTACTCCGCAGTTGTTGGATGAAATGTTCTGTATATATATGTTAAGTCCATTGGTTACAGGATATAGTTTAAATCCATTGTTTCTTTGTGGACTTTCTGTCTTGCTGACCTGTCTAGTGCTGTCAGTGGAGTATTAAAATCCCCATTATTATTGCGTTGCTGTCTATCTCATTTCTTAGGTCCCTTAGCGATTGTTTTATAAATTTAGGAGCTCCAGTGTTAGGTGCATCCATGTTTAGGATTGTGATACTTCCCTGTTAGACAAGGCCTTTTACTATTATATAATGTCCCTCTTGTCTCTTAACTGCTGTTGCTTTAAAGTTTGTTTTGTCTGATGTAAGAATAGCTACTCCTGCTTGCTTTTGGTGTCCATTTGCATGAAATGCCTTTTTCCACCGCTTTACTTTAAGTTTATGTAAGTCCTTATGTGTTAGGTGAGTCTCCCAAAGGCAGCAGATAGTTGGTTGGTAAGTTCCTATCTATTCTGCAGTTCTGTATCTTTTAAGTGGAGCATTTAGGCCATTCACATTAAATGTTAATATTGAGATGTGAGGTACCATTGCATTCATTGTGCTATCTGTTGCCTGTGTACCTTGGTTTTTTTGTTTTTGCTTTTTAAATTGTATTTTTGTTTTATAGGTTCTCTGTGATTTATACTTTAAAGAGGTTCTGTTTTTATGTGTTTCCAGGATTTGTTTCAAGATTTAGAGCTCTTTTTAGCAGTTCTTGTAGTAGTGGCTTTGTAGTGGCAAATTCCCTCAGCATTTGTTTGCCTGGATACAAAATTGTTGGCTGATAATTGTTTTGTTTGAGGAGGCTGAAGATAGGGCCCCAATTCCTTCTAGCTTATAGGGTTTCTGCTGAGAATTCTGCTGTTAATTTGATTGGTTTTCCTTTATAGGTTACCTGGTGTTTTTGTCTCACAGCTCTTAAGATTCTTTCCTTCATCTTAACTTTAGATAATCTGATGACAATGTGCCTAGGTGATGATCTTTTTGCAATGAATTTCCCAGGTGTTCTTTGTGCTTCTTGTATGTGGATATCCAGGTCTCTAGCAATGCCAGGGAAGTTTTCCTCGATTACTCCCCCAAATATTGTAGCAGGACGAGCTGCAGACAAAACTCCTCAGACACAGAGTTAAAGAAGGAAGAGGTTTATTTGGCTGGGAGCGTCAGCAAGACTCCTGTCTCAAGAGCCGAGCTCCCCGAGTGAGCAATTCCTGTCCCGTTTAAGGACTCACAACTCTAAGGGGGTCTGCATGAGAGGGTCGTGATCGATTGAGCAAGCAGGGGGTACGTGACTGGGGGCTGCACGCACTGGAATCCGAACGAAACAGAACAGGACAGGGATTTTCACAGTGCTTTTCCATACAATGTGTGGAATCTATGGATAACATAACCGGTTAGGTCAGGGGTCGATCTTTAACTACCAGGTCCAGGGCACGGCACCGGGCTGTCTGCCTGTGGATTTCATTTCTGCCTTTTAGTTTTTACTTCTTTTAATTTGGAGGCAAAAATTGGGCATAAGACAGTATGAGGGGTGGTCTCCTCCCTTAATATGTTTTCCAAACTTTTAGATTTCTCTCATTCCTCAGGTACACTGATTATTCTTAGGTTTGGTTGTTTAACATAATCCCAGATTTCTTGGAACTTTGTTCATATTTTCTTAGTCTTTGTTGTATTGGGTTAATTCAAAGACTTTGTCTTTGAGCTCTGAATTTGTTTCTTCTATTTGTTCAATTCTATTGCTGAGACTTTCCAGAGCATCTTGCATTTCTATAAGTGTGTTCAATGGTTCAATGGTTCCTGAAGTTTTGATTGTTTTTTCTTTATGCTATCTATTTCCTTGAATATTTCTCCTTTCACTTCTTGAATCGTTTTTTTGGATTTCTTTGCATTGGGCTTTACCTTTCTCTGGTGCCTCCCTGATTAGCTTAATAACTAATCTCTTGAATTCTTTTTCAGGTAAATCAGGGATTACTTCTTGGTTTAGATCCATTGCTGGTGAGCTAGTGTGATTTTTTTAGGGGATGTTAAAGAGCCTTGTTTTGTCATATTACCAGAGTTGGTCTTCTGGTTCCTTCTCATTGGGGTAGGCTCTGTCAGAGGGAAGGTCTAGGGCTGAAGGCTGTTCTTCAGATTCTTTTGTACCATGTGGTGCTCCCTTGATGTAGTACCCTCTCCCTTTTCCTATGGATGTGGCTTCCTGTGAGCCAAGCTGCAGTGATTGTTATCTCTCTTCTGGGTGTAGCCACCCAGCATGTCTACCTGGTTCTGGGCTGGTACTGGGGGTTGTCTGCACAGCGTCTTGTGATGTGAACCATCTATGGGTCTCTCAGCCGTGGATACCAGCACCTGTTCTGGGGGATGTGGCCGGGGGTGAAATGGACTCTTTGAGTGTTCTTAGCTTTGGTAGTTTAATGTTCTATTTTTGTTCTGCTTGGCCTCCTTCCAGGAGGTGGCACTTTCCAGACAGCATCAGCTGTGGTAGTATGGAGAGAAACTGGTGGTGGGCAGGGCCCTAGAACTTCCAAGATTATGTGCCCTTTGTCTTCAGCTACCAGGGTTGGTAGGGAAGACCCATCAGGTTGGGGCAGGGTTCGGCATGTCTGAGCTCAGACTTTCCTTGGGTGGGTCTTGCTGAAGCTACTGTGGGGGATGGGGGAGAGGTTCCCAGGTCAATGGAGTTGTGTACCTTGGAGGGTTATGGCTGCCTCTGCTGAGTCATGCAGGTTGTCAGGGAAATGGGAGAAAGCCAGCAGTTACAGGCCTCATCCAGCTCCCACACAATCCAAAGGGGTGGTCTCACTCAAACCATGCCCCCCATTAGCCCCAAGTCTGTTTCCAGGCAGTGAGTGAGCAGGGCTTGAGAACCTGCCCCAGGCTACCCACCTCCCAGCTGCATAATAAAAGGGCTTTGGTTCCTGTCCCTCCCTTGGAGTCTGCATGCAGGATTCGCGCCCTCCTCAGAGTTCTGGCTGGGAGGCTTCTCACCCGGTTCAAACTGTTACAAAGTTCAGCTGGAGACCTCCTTCTCTCTGTGGCAATTTCCCCATGCCTCTGGGCACCCTTTCGAAGGATCCCTGTGGTGTCAGCAGGAATGGCCTGCTTGGGGACCCAGTGAGCTCCCAGGGCCTTTCCCGCTGCTTCCTCTACCCCTATATTTAACTCTGCTCTCTAAATTGACTCAGCTTCAGGCAAGGTCGAAAACTTCTGCAAACTAGACCTTCAGTTTCCCCAGTAGGGGTGTGTGTTTTGGAGCAGAGGATCTCTCTTTCCCACTTCTGTAGTTTGGGCACTCAGTATTTGGGGTGTCTCCCAGGTCCTACAGGAGCAGTCCTTTTCCTTCAGAGGGTCTGTGGGCCCTCTTGGGATTCCTGGTTTGTTCTTGCAGTCATTCTTGCAGTCATTCTGGAGCTAAAATTCACTGTGGGAGCCTCTGTACGCTGCTCTGTCCATTTGAGTTGGAGCTGCAATCTAGTCCTGCCTCCCATCTGCCATGATGATCCCAAAACAGCTTGATTTCTTTGGGTCAGGTCTGATGAGTTGTCACTAGAGGTGTCAGCATCATGTGATATAAAATATAACTTCCTAAGCATCAAGAGTGGTTTCCCCTAGAACTGAAGTGGGCATGACAAGATGCCAAGGCTTGCTCAGGTAGTATACTCAGGTAAGTTATTAGGGCTGGAGATAGTCGTTTGAATAAATCACAGAGTGATGTCACTGGAAGTCATGAGAATGAATGGTATCTCTGAAAAAATAAAAAAGAAGTGCAGATAACATTTTGAGAATAGCCACATTTGAGGAGTGACAAGACACATGGGTTTGAGTGTACAAGCTAAAGTAATGTTACAAAGGCATCTACCATCCATGCACAGTGGATGGAGAGGACACAGGGAAGCTCTAACTACCCCTGCAACTGCGTGGCAGGGAGAGAAAACACAACTGGACATGCTGCTGAGTTTCAACCAATAAGGAGGGAAGAAGCCAGCAGATCTACTTCTCGTCCTTCTTCCCCATCAAAGACTATTTTAAGAAATAGTAGTTTTATAGGCTCTATGGAGACAGACAACCTGTGAGATCAGGCAACCAGCTATGTTTGTTGTGAAGTTGTGGCCTATTTAGAAACATACCTTCATGTTTTTGCTCTCACTCATTTCCCCCATCACTTCTCCTTTTCCCATATTCTTGTTTCCTGGGGTTCCTCTGCCTCTCAAAGCATTAGCTAATAAGTTTTTCTTAGGGCTTAGTTTTCAAGGGAGCCTGGGATAAAACACCTTCATTGAATATACTAACCATTGCTCACAGCACACTGGGCATCTACAGCAAATCAGTTAAATTCAAGTGGGGTGGTTCTCAAAGAGTGATCCCTGGCCCAGCACCTGCAGAATCAGCATCACTTGGGGATTTGTTAGAAATGCAAGTTCTCAGGCCTCACCCTATACCTACCAAATTAGAAATGCTGGCTGACTTTGATGCACACTAATTAATGCCTGAAATCCATTGATCTAGTCCAAGTGTTGTCCAACTCATATTTATGGACTAGCTGCTTATTTTTTATAACAAAATGGTTTATTGGAATGCAGCCACACCCATTCATTTACTTAGAGCCTATGGCTGCTTTTGTATCACAAGGCAGAGTTGAGTGGTTGACAGAATAAAGGATTTATGATATGGCTCTTTAAGAAAACATTTGCCAACTCCTACTCTAGTGCAACCCTGCACTGCTGCTCCCCACAGGTGAGTCATATTCTTACCAAGAGTCAGTGGTTTTCTTACCCAAACCTGTGTGTACCAGTTACTCTTGTTATTGCTATCATTTAACCTAATTGAACCTACCTCAACCAATGCCCTATGAATTCAATAAGGAAATAGGGATTTTGGATTTTATTTTTATGGAAACTAAGTTGAGTGTTTTGAAGAGGCTTGAGGTAAGTAACTAAAATGTATTGCTATAAAACTAGGTGTGTGCTATAATTTTATATATTTTATATAGCTATAAAATACTAGAAGGAAATAATAGAAGTCAAGAAATGGGCCAGGCACGGTGGCTTACACCTGTAATCCCAGCACTCTGAGAGGCCAAGGCGGGTGGATCACTTGAGGTCAGGAGTTTGAGACCAGCCTGGCCAACATGGTGAAACCCCGTCTCTACTAAAAATACAAAAATTAGCCAGGCATGGCAGTGCATGCCTGTAATCCCACCTACTTGGGAGGTTGAGGCAGGAGAATCACTGAACCCAGCAGGCAGAGGTTGCAGTGAGCTGAGATTGTGCCACAGCACTCCAGCCTGGGCAACAGAGTAAGACTGGGTCTCAAAAACAAAAAAATTAAAAAAAAAAAAAGAAAGGATTTGCATTCATTTTGTATTTAGGTTCTGACTCCACTTTAAAGAAACTCAAACTGGGAATTGCAGGGAATACATTAGGAGTGTAGCTTGGGAAAGAATGGTCTATTAGAATAATCAGAAGAAGCATACTAAAATAAAAGCCCCATAAAGACTGGTGAATAAGTAAATGTTATCCCCATTGAAGTTAAAGAGAGATGTGGATTGCTTCCATTGTTTTTGTGATTTCAGCTTTAAATAATTTTCTTGATTAGCTGGTCAGGATGCTGACTGAGGCTCGTAAAAGGGCATCTTTTAGGTATATGAAAGTAGATGTCTCTGTGTCATGCCTGAATATACCTATAGGTGTATTAGGGTCTGCATATCATCAGGATATATAGAAATTTCTCAAATGTATTTTTTTAACCTATGCATCAGAATCACCTTAATAAAATGGAGAAGCTTGGAGAGATTCCAAGGAATCTTAATTTTAATGGCCCCCATGTGATTTTTATATATGCAGAAGAATCAGTAGTACAGAATAATCACCTATTTAATTATTTACATTCAAGTCATTAAATAAAATGCAACCCAACTCAAGGGATTATATAAAATCAGCTAATGCTTTTCCTAATGTCTTCCATTAAAATATGTTATTGCATATTTACAGCCATCTTTAAATTCCTTCCATACGAAATGATAGATAAATAGGTAGATAAGATTTAGACTTGCTCCTATTTACTATATGAAAGCTTCCATCAGACAGCAATCAGGTTTTTTAGTAGTTAGTGGAGTCCCAGAGTTGAACCATCAAAATCTCAAAGCTGTAAATGTATAAAGTATAAAATCGAGTATGGATGTATATGTGAATGTACATATGAATGTATAATAGAATGTTAACTTTTAAATCTTGTCCAAGACACTGAAATAGAATAGATGCGAAATTTAAAAGTGAGATGCCAAACTCCAAGAGGAAATTTCAATGTCAGTGACTGAGAACTGGTGAGATGGCTCAGAAATTCACAAAAGACAGAGATGCCTTCCTGCATGGACCCCATTGGAGAGTCTGGCTGCTTTCCTGTACTGCAGGTGGAGAGCTGAGAGGGGCCTCTTGAAAAGCCCAGTTTCCTGGAGCTGGGGACATGAGGTCTAGTGCCTGATTTCACTTTGTGAAAGCTAAAACAGCATGGCCTGTGGTGGGAGGAGCAGGTGGGAAGAGACTGAGAGCAGAGGAGAAAGGGAGGCGTGGGCAGGGTGGGGTGGGGAGAGAGAAAGGAGAGCAGAGACCTAGAGTTAACTCCCTTTTGCCATGGGAGTGTTCCCTCAAGACTCCATCTTGGCCCCTTCTGGGAGGTGAGCAACCTTCGTGAAGCCTTAGCAGGTCCTGGCAGGGAGGACTGTCAGGCAGGGGACTCCAGTGAAAGCCTGTTAGTGCAGTGGACAGACACCAGGAGAAGGGAGCCTCGGTCAGAGTGTTCCTGGTGGAAAATATCCAAGTTACCCCACGTTACCTGCAGCCTATCCAAAGAAACTTTAGAAAAGAAAAAATAAGGCATACTTTAATTGCATTCATCCTGTGTCTGGTCAGCATGCCAATCAAACATGTATGTGGGTGCTGGTCCCCAAGCACAGTGGCAAAATAAAGACACTCACAAAGCAGCTTAAGTACTAACTCCCTCAAAATTTGGAGGGCAGGTTTCGGAGGCATTTGGCCATGATGCTGTCACCTAAGTATTTTTACCAAATCACTCGAAGAAAAACCTGAGGAAAAAGCTTCTCTGTAGCAATTGTGCTGTGAAACTGTCTTTATGATCACCTTGGAGGGCAGATGCAATCAATTCTCTGCCTGAGATGGTCTTTAACTAAAGGTCAAACAAATTTTCCTACATGCCCAAGGGAGAAATATTTAAAAACCCAAATAATTGCCCCATGATGTCACAGGTGTTATTTTTAGCGTTTATGAGCTTACCTCATTTTCCTGAACTTAACACTATATGAATTTCTATTTTATATAATGTCGGATGCTGTGATATTATGTTTTACTGTAATCCAAGTATTCAAATTACATTAAAATATTCATGCACCTACAAGTCATGTTAATTGCCTCTGCTGCATATTTCCTGTTTCTTGCTCCAGATTTAGTTTCTACCCTTTTTTGCTCAGCTCTGAGGGTATGTCTCAATGGGTTCCTTTGTTTTCTGGCTTTTGGGTATAGGTCACAGTTAAATCTGAGTAAGGTAACAGCATTTTCCTCAGCCTTTTTCCTAAGGAGGTACCCAGGCTGGCTGCTCCCTGACTTAGGGAACCTGGTCCTGACTGGGCCTCTCCTCATAGCCCAGAGATGATCACTGCAGCCTGCTTTAATGGGATTCACTGTTATTCCTGTGCCTCTCACACGGGTGTATGCATTTATTCAACTTTCCTCAAATGACCCAAACTGAAAGTCCCATCTGTTTCTTGCCAAGCCCCTGACCGATGATTTGCCTGTTCTGTTTGTCATTTCGCACGTACTATAATGGATATTTAAGATATAATTTTTATAGAAAGAAAAGGATCATAAGAATTGTTGGGTTTACTTTCCTTTTATTCTTTGCTAGCTTTAATATTATGATTTGAGAAGACCTGTTTCTTACTTGATCCCAGATTTCTACTATTTTCCCCCAACTTAACCTTGAATTGGGGCAAAAGCTCTAAATGCTACAGGGATAACTTGGGAGAGGCGAGGAGGTGAGGAGAACGATGGGTGAGGCTCGGGACCCTCTGCCTCAGCTTCCTCCAGAACCGCTCCCTTTTCATTTGTCTCTTGGCTGAGCTTCTTTGTAAGAATAAATTTGTAAGTTTCATAAAAGAATTCTACTGTTTAAAATGTGTGAAAATCAGTAGTAGGTTAAGGCATGAAATATTCCCTTTGAAGTGTAAATCAGTCATCTGAAAGGGCTAGTACCTTATTGGTCATTACCAATTAATCAGAATCATTCTCAAATGGGGCTTAGCAGAGCAGTGCTTACAGTTCAGATGAAGGCCTTGGTCTTTGTAGAGACTCAAGAAGGTGACATGGTCATACTCAGGAGAAAAGCTGCAAAGATGAGGAATGGATTCTCTGTATGAAGACAAAAAGATTATTTATTTATTTATTTATTTATTTATTTATTTTTTGAGATGGAATCTTGCTCTGTCACCCAGGCTGGAGTGCAGTGGCACAATCTCAGTTCACTGCAACCTCTGCCTCTCGGGTTCATGTGATTCTCCTGCCTCAGCCTCCTGAATAGCTGGGATTACAGGTGTGCAGCACTACGCCTGGCTAATTTTTGTATTTTTTTTTTAGTAGACATGGGGTTTCGCCATGTTGATCAGGCTGATCTCAAACTCCTGACCTCAAGTGATCCACCCACCTCGGCCTCCCAAAGTTCTGGGATTACAGGCATGAACCACTGCGCCTGGCTGAAACAAAGATTTTACACCCATTTTTTTCTAACTTTGAGTCTGGCCAGCCTGTCTGAAGACAATGAGTTGTGTCATCATGTCTCAAGCAGAAAAAATGTTTGATGCCTGATGCTTGGCAGTTTGTTATGAAGAAAGAGATTGTGGTGAAAGAGCTCGTTATTATCTGGGGCTGCCCCTTAGTTGTTCATGTCTGAGATCTGGGAATGATCCCTTAGGCATCCTTCTCCCTTGGTCCACACACCCCATTTGTCACCAGGCTTATGGATACTCCTTTTGAATATCTCTTAATAAATACTGCTGCTTCTCTTCACATTATTTCGTCTGCCTTGGGCACTCTTCTTTCTACTTGTCTCTTGGCTCAACACTTCAGGAATTAGCTTTAAGGTTACATCTTCAGAGAAGTCTTCCTTAACCTTCTCATCTAAACAAGTTCCCCATTATGCTCTCTTACCATATTCTTTAGTTTTTCTTCATAGCTCTTGACATGATTTTAATTATAATTTTGTTTTGGTGGCTACAGGTTTAGTTTGTGATTCTCTGGATATTTTCACCTTAGGAAGTGTGACTCTCCTGGTCATCCTCATGTTCTTGGCATTTAGAATAGTGCTTGTATGTAGAAGGGACTCAGGACATTGGTTTTTTTTTGTTTGTTTTTCGTTTTTTTTGAGACAGAGTCTCCCTCTGTCACCCAGGCTGGAGTGCAGTGGCGCAGTCTTGGCTCACTGCAACCTCTGCCTCCAGTGTTCAAACGATTCTCCTGCCTCCGCCTCCCAAGTAGCTGGGGTAACAGGTGCCTGCCACCATGCCCAGCTAATTTTTTTGGTATTTTTAGTAGAGACAGGGATTCACCATGTTGACCAGGCTGGCCTCAAACTCCTGACCTCAGATGACCTGCCCACCTTGGCCTCCCAAAGTGCTGGGATTATAGGTGTGAGCCACTGCGCCCGGCCTCAGGACATTTTTATTAAGTGATGGATTAATCTTGACCCCTTTCCTCTCAATGCAAACACCCAGATTTGCTTCTAGATTAGTTGGCTCTCTCTTCTATTTCTCTCAAATACCTCTCCTTCTTGATGTCTCTACTGCCACTAATCTAGTTTATGCTCCATCATCTCTCACCTGGACAACTGCAACTGATTTTACACCAGACTGCCTGAGTCTACGTTCTCTACACCGCAGCTAAGGTGCCATTTTTCTCTTGCTTAAAACCCCTTAAAGCTCACATTGCCCTTAGTAGGAAGCCTAAACTCTTTAACAGGCTGAAGACCTTTCTGGATTTGACACCTGCTTATCAGCCACATATTCAGGTTTCTTTTCTCCAGACATATTGGACTGATTGGACTGTCTTCTAGATCTTTGGCTGCTTTTTTTCTTTTTCACTTTCTGAATGTGTGCACAGGCTATTTTTCAAAGCCTGAAATCCTCCTTCCTTCACTTCTTCTCTCTCTCTCCCTACCTTCATTTTCCTGGTTGATCCTCACTCTTCCTGCATGCTTTTCTTAGATGTCACTTATTTGGGAAACCTTCTTTGGCCCCAGGCCTTATGCCTGGGCTTTGCTGTCCCCTCTTTGGCTCTGAGTTCCCTATCTCAGCGCTTTTACCCTGTCTTCATTTACCTGTCGTCTGGTCTCTGTCTGTCACTAGATAGTAAACTCTTGGAGAGCAGGAACCATGTTGGCCTTATGCACATGGAATACTTCCAAGCGTTGAGTACCCAGGAAGGTCCTAATCTATGCTTGTTGAATGAATGAATGAATGAATGAATGATTTTGGTGAACATGGGCTAGGGTGTTGTTTTAGAGATAATAAAAGCAGAAAAGTTGTGACTGCTATTGAAATATTTCTTTTTTTCTCTCCACATTTTTCCTTCCTATCTTTTCGGGCAGGTATCAATACCTTGTAGTTTCTTACCTCAGGAAAAGCTTAAAGTGAGTGAACAGAAAGCAGAAACTGCTTGAAACCAAAGGCTTTTCTTATTTTTCTAGATGCCAAAGCTCTTTGAAGAAATGATGCCACATATCTCTAAGAAGGAGGATTGAGAGGGGTATTCTTTGTAGGGTAGTAAGAGAGGAAGGGAGAGATCTTTTCCAAAGTGGATAAATGGTAGACATCTGTGAGTTCTAAGAGCAGGAGTCACTTCTTGACAAAGCCATGAGGAAATGGCAAGATATGAGATGAAGAAACTGCGTAGTACATCCAGGAAGTGGAGCTGCTGGAATTCTAATCTCCAAAGACATTGGATACACTCTTGTGGGACCTCATATTTAGGGATTATGTAGAAAGCAATTTATATGTATATAAATATATATGATATATAGTTACATTTAACTATGCATACTTAGCTAAATATATATTATGTATTATATGATACATATATACTTGACTATACATGATATATACTTTTATAGTATATAAAGACATAATATATACATATAAATAAAATAGAAACTTAAAAAAGAAAACTCTTTTAGGATTTAGTATTTTGGTATCCAGTCACATCTGCAGTTGTGCTTTCTGTCTACTGAAAAGCCTTTCCGGGTTTCTGGGTATGTTTTAGTAGGTAACAGAGCCTACTTGGTTTTGTTGTTGTTGTCATTGTTTGTTTGTTTTGGTCATGAGCATCTCTGATACAATAGGTTTGCCCCATTTTCCAGAAGGAGAAATTAAGGACTGGAACAGTTAGCATATAAAGGAAAAGCCAGAGTGGGCAACTGTAAGGGCAACTGGAAATAAAAACATCCCAGGCTTTTGTTAGTTGTTTTATAACTGTGTAACTGTTGTTTGCTTTCACATAGTTAGACGCATTTTGCCTACAAGTAGTTCACTCATTTATTCATAAACATTTATTTTATGTCTATTAGTGCTGGCCTAGACACTGGGGATTCATGGCTGAATAGAGCTGGGATGTAGCACATTTGAGACTAGGAATAGATAGTTGAGTTTCAAACCTTGTTTTTAGAATGGAATTTCTTGTATTCCCTTTCTAAAGAGGCTTCTTTCTTCCACAGTGAATGCAGCAAAGTTGGGGATGTTTGGCAATGCTTTTTGGTGACATATTTACATCAGGATTGTTCTTTTTTTTTCCATAGTGAATATCAAGAGAGCAAACTATTCTAAGCTGTCTTTGAGTACTCTCCTGATTCCCTTCTCCACTCTGACAGGAGTAAGTATTGCATGCCTCCATTATTATCCTTCTTCCTTAAATTATCTCTACTGTGCTAAAGAAAGTGATGAACCATATATGTTTAATCTTCCAGTTACTGGGATGGAGTCAAAGATTGATCACATTTACATTATTGAGGATGAATCACCCTTCTGATATCTGATAACATTTATTTCTTTGAAAAATGGATAAAAATGATCTACAAAGGCATAGTGAATGTTTTGGGTATGGAAGCTTCTGGACTTTGAACAGGCTAGTTTTAAAGCATATTCAAAGTATCCTCTGACACTAATTTTGTACAAAATCTGCAAGCCAAACCACTTGATCCTGTGGCATAGGTTTCAAGACAAGAGCTCAGTTAGGTTTTACTTAAATGTCTTCAATATCTGTAGAAATTAGTTACTTACTATATGATTAAAAAACTGGGATGCTAAACAATGGAACAAGAACATTCCTTAAAATTTTTTAAACTGAACTGACTTTGACCTCAACTGGAAATTTTTGGCTTGATTAGAAGCTTTGCCCTCAATGTCAGGTCAAACCCTGAAGGTACTTGTTTTGGACTTTGTTGAGACCATCAAGTTTTTTGTTCTTTTTACTTTGTTCCTCTCCAAATACATGCCATCAGGTAAAAACTAAATCAAAGCCATAAAACCACCACCATGACAAAAATCAAGACTAGGCTCTTCCTAGGGTACCATTATTCTGGAAATGAGAATAGAGATGCTTCTTGACTTATGGTGGGATTATGTCCTGATAAACCCATTGTAAATTAAAAATATCCTAAGGCAAAAATGCATTTAATACACCTATCCTACCGTAGCCTATCATAGGCTAAGCTATGACAGCTAAGCTGTAATAGCTAGGTAGGCTACAGTAGGATAGGTGTATTAAATGCATTTTTGCCTTAGGTTTTTTTTTTTTTTTTTTCTTTTTGAGACAGAGTCTCAGTCTGTCACCCAGGCTAGAGTGCAGTGGCGTGATCTCGGCTTACTGCAAGCTCCACCTCCTGGGTTCACTCCATTCTCCTGCCTCAGCCTCCCGAGTAGCTGGGACTACAGGTGCCCACCACCACACCCAGCTAATTTTTTTGTATTTTTAGTAGAGACGGGGTTTCACCGTGTTAGCCAGGATGGTCTCGATCTCCTGATCTCGTGATCCGCCCGTCTCAGACTCCCAGAGTGCTGGGATTACAGGTGTGAGCCACCGTGCCTGGCCACCTTAGGATATTTTAAATTTACAATGGGTTTATTGAATATTGAATACTGGACATTACGTTGGAACTGCGACAGTTTTGCACTACTGTGAAGTCAAAAAATTGTGAGTTGAACCATTGTAAGCTGGGAACTGTCTGTATTACATACTGTATAACATATATATTGAACAGCATCAATATTGCCTTTAACTAGACAGAACATCAGAATGTTTGCTGACTAGATTCATTTTATTTCTTATTAACTCTTTTAAAAATAGTCTTAATGGTCAAAACATAGATATGTTGATATTATTTATGCCTGCTTTTTTCTTACCTCTTATAGTAGCACCCGTCTGCTGTGATGGAAAACTGTAATTACTGGTAGCATCAGTGTCAGATTAAAATAACTCAGTGCCATATTCTTATTTATGAATCACAATAATAATATAATTTAAAATATTTCTTTTCTTCTAGAGGAAAAATAACTTACTATAACATTAAGCCTAAAAGCACTGCTCTCAATCTAGGAGCATTGATTCATTGCCTTCGTTTTTTTTATTTTTTCAAGCCTAAACTACTGTAATTCTCCTTAACTGGTCTTCCCACTGGGCAAATTTAACCTCCAAACAGTATAGAGCTCTGCAGCTCATCTTTCCATTTGGAAACTAGCTAAATCTGCATATATTTTCTTCATGGAAGGATTTACCTTGCCTTGCAGGAAAGCTTCATGGTGATTTGAAACTGTTATCACTCAGTCTTTAGAGCATTCTGAGGTCTGGCTTCTACCTCGAGGACCTGCAGATAGTACATACCCTACAGCTGCCACACCAAGAACCTCTCAAAGACTCTTAGGATTAATCAGATAGGTTTTAGTGTTAAAGCTTTGCATTTGCTGTCCTGACACTTGGAATATTTATATTTTAGCCAGGGAATATTTGCCAGTCTTTTTTTAAGTTTCAAACCAATATAAAAGACAGCTTTTATTTGTATTTAGCGTTGAGAGTGCTACTTAAAAGAATCCTAACGAGGTTTGTTGTTGTTGTTGTTGTTGTTGGAGACTCTATGGAAATAAATATGCGCTAGAGTTAAGAAGTAGTGTGCCAAGCTGGGGCGTAGACTAAATTTGTGTGGGCTCATGAGGTTGATACTCCAAATGCTACCTGAGCCAGAGTCACAGCGTTTGGTGAGTATGCTGAAGGATTTGGGATAAAAATGGAATAAGTGTTCATGAAAAATGCCAGAAGAAAAACACCAGTAGCTCCGTTTAGTTCAAGATAAGAAGTATGTTATAAACATTCATAAAGAAAAATTCCCCACTTTGCTTGGAATTTATCTCTGATCACCTGGATTGTAAACCACATCCAGAGACAAAAATTAATAATCATATATATCATTCATCCTTCACATATAGCTTGGATGTTGCCTTGTCAGGGAAACGTTGGTGAATCTAAACCCCTTTCTCCTCTGCTCCCACAAAACCCCTCAGCTCACACTTCTTTTGTAATACCTCTTATAGCACTTTGCAAATTATGTTGAGCTCACCTCTTCAACTGCTTGTCTCCATTACTGGAATGTGAATATTTTAGGGATAATGATCCAATCTCGTTGATCTCATGTCTAAGGCCCAAGAACTCCTCTCACGGTTCAAAACATATTTATTCAATTAATAAATACACACATAAATTTGAAGGGTTACGACTTTTGGAACAGAATTAAGAGTCAATGCTACTCGCGAGATGAAGAGGAAAATGGTTCTAAGGCTAGTGTACACTCACTGGGAGACAGCAGGGAGGCTGGGGGATACTCAGATCCTACGATTTATATTCCTTCCAGACAGATAGTACCAATTTGGGTCATGACTACTGGCAGGCTCAGGTGGAAGCTGATAACGACTCATTGCCCAGAAGCGCCTAGGTTTGTTTTGCTTTTTTTTTTTTTTTTTTTCCAACTGTCAAAGGTCCTTCTGGCTTCATTCAGCACCTGGAGTTGATTACTGACTCCTCTTTATGAAGGTTGCCCCACAGAGGTTCTGTGGCTGTACCCTTCTAGGAAGGATGGCCTTATGTCATTGAAAGACTCCCAGCTGTGCTACACAGGCTCAACATGATCTACTAAACTGCTTACTTCTCTGAATCTATTTCCTCATCAATGAAATGGGCTTGATAAACCTAATCCAAGGCATCTTCAAGAGTTAAGTGAGATTGGATATGAATCACATCCATTATGATGCCCTGCAGATTGGCATGTCTCCAACAAAAGCTGGTTTCCCACATGCTGTGTCTTCTCTCACATGCTGACTACCAGAGGGAGGCATAGCATTTCTCTGCTGGATTTGTGTGTATTTCAGGAAATAAGGGCTCCCTAAAGGGAAGCCTCCTTCCTCAGGGTGACTGCAATGACATGGATGGATTTCTCTTTATCTGGGCCCCTTCTTCGGAACCCTGTGTCTCTGCAAATTGGGTTCAGGGGACAGGTGACCTGCTTCATGAGGCACACGTGTGTGCGTAAGCATAGTCCTGTATTATGATGATGGCCTTTGAATCCAGGTGGCAGTGCTGAGCTTGGGATTCAGGAAAAAGCAGATGGGTGAAGGCACCATGTGAGCAGTGCTCCATATGCAGTTCTGTTGAGCAGAGGAGGAACAATGGATACATGTAGAGGCTTGGATTTGGTGCCGGTAGGCAGGTGAGCAGATTACATTCATGTTCAAACAGCCAATGGCCTGGTCCCAAATGCTTGGAATTCTGAGTAGCCTAGATGCTAAGTAGAAGGCCATGTTTATCCTTTCGTATTCACTGACTTTCCATGAAGTCTGTGGTTGATTTTCTGGGGATCAAAGAAGGCTTTGACTTCTTGAATAAATTATAACAAGTCTGTCTGACAGATGCGTTAAGACACGCTGTAGAAACAAGCAATGAAGGGGATTCCAGGCAGCCAGTCCAAGAAGGAATATCTGGTGGTAGTACCTAGTGGGTATCTAGTTAGGAGAGCAAAACGCTGCAGAAGAAAGTATGACTCCGTGTGTCTGCTGCTTCTTTTCCATACTACCAAGTCTAAACCAGTTTCTTTAAGATAATAAATGCTAACTAAACATTTAATGATTGAAGCAATGAGTTAATGCCAGAAGAAACAAAGCAAGAGGGTCAGGAAAAAGTTAAGAATGAACTAGAAGGACTGATCAGCAATAAAGCTCTCTTGTGCAGGAGGCCTGAGGGGACAAAAGGGTATTATGGACCAAACCGAAGGAAGGGACTCAGACCTAGAGGAACAAGTCAGAGGCTCAATGACTAAAACCAGGGTAAAAGACTGAATCTTACATGTAACATATTGGGCATGATCATAGTTACCGGGGCCTGAGAACAGCCTCAGAATAGATTCAGAATTGAGTCATTTCTTACTTGGTTCTCACTAAATATTAGGCAATAATGTTGTGTACATTTAAAATAAAGTCAATGATTTTATATGCAAAGCAGTTTCTAATCTAAGTTTTAAATTCAGATGCACTAAAGTAGAAAATTTTTTTTCTTGGATTTAAAATAGCATGTAAAGTAGCTCTTGATTACAAAGGGCTGTTCTGAGGGCATGATGTGTATTCACTCATTTAGTCTTCGCAACTTTACACAACAGTTTCCATTATTATCCCATGTTACAGATGAGAAAACTGAGGCCAAGAGGGTTTAAATAAACATTTTAAAGATAAGTGACTAAGATGAGGTTCAAATCTGTGAAGATGGGCTGCTTAATCCACCCTTGTGACCGCTACACTAAACTGAACTTTCCGTGAAGAGCTATTGCAGCACCGTCCTTGAAATGAGAAGCTCACGATCATTCTTTCGAAATTTAATTCCACTGTTGGTGACTTAGGTGCTTCTAAATTAAGCAAATAAGTGGACAACCGTTTATTTTGTTTGTCTGTTAGACACAAGTAATAAGTGATTACCATATGTTAGGAAAAGACATTTTAAAGTCAACAGACTCTGGGATATATTGAATTCATAAACCGATAACATTTATGTTTGACTTGTTTCATAAGGGAACTAATAAAAAATAACTCTATCAGTTGCCCTCTCTATAGCCAGTAATGTTAAACCTTTACAACATTGTTTGAAGAATCAATTTTGGAAACTAGGGACCTTTACCAAGCTTTAATTATTATTGCATTTTAAAACAGAAAAAAATTACATGGCTAGATAAACTATCTTAAGGATAAAAGACATTTACACCAATTTAGTCTTTTGCAGTCATTTATTTTAGAATTCTCAGTAACATTTATCTTCAATAACTTATTTGTGGTGATATTAGATTCCAAAAGTATTTTTAGAAGAATTTTATAGTAGTCAAATGTGAATTATCTACCTTTTTTGAATATTAAATATTATAAAATAAGCAATTTTACAAAGCAGAGATAATCTCTGATAGCCTAAAGTTTTAAGTAAAATTATTGTCATTTATTAAGTTTAGTTTATTAACTTTCATTATTTTTAGTGACTATAAAAGTAAATCATTGCATTTTAGATTTTTACGTAAAATTCTGGTATGAAATTAATTTTAATGAAAACATTTCCTAACTATAATTTTATTTCTGCAATGACCTTATTTCTACATTTGAATATTACGCCAAGCAAATATCACCTGAAAAGGGAAGGAGTTAGCCATTGGATTTATTACTTTGATAACACAGGAACATGGAAACCATTTAGGGATAATATTTTCCCACATATAATAATTGTGGTAACTGGTTGATGAATAGACCATAATAGTGTTGGACTGAAAATCTAGACTTAAGTCATTTTAGGCTCCTGTAAAATTTGTAGTAATTAGGGGAAATTGAAGTGCAAGGAGAAGAAGTGTCACCTCACAATTCACCCCTTTATGACAGTAGGTTGGGGCCTGCTTTGCATACCAAGTAACTCTGTGTACTTTCATTTTCCCACAAAGTTATGTACAATGAGACATTACTCCCTGTGAAAAAGATTCCTGACGGGAACTTTAGGTATAATTCATGCAGACTCATCTCTGGGCTGAATTCATCTGCTCACAGATAGTGAATGATGGATTTTTTTTCAGGTGTTAAGAAGGGTTTTGTATTAGGACAAATTCTCATCAATAGAGGTGTCTCTAGGAATAGTGTGGTTATAATAAAGTGACTGGTACAAGATCTAACCCACACACAGATCTGTGAAATTTAACTTTCTGTTCCTCCTTCTCCTCCCACCCCATTCTCCCTTTAATTGTGTTGATTACTTTGGGATGTACAGGGTGGCTTTGACCTTCTTCAGCAATAGAAGTTATAAAATATATATTTTCTGTCTTGGAGAGGCATTGCTTCATGTAGCCTGGAGTGAAGTAAAGTTTGGGTTCAAATCAAAGGAGCCTCTGGCAGCTAAGATGCAGACTCTCCCTTTCAGCCTGCAGTAGTTTCTGAGTGTCCACTGGAACCTCAGTGTTGTAGAGACTTGTGACAAGACTCAAGGCCATTGGTGGATTTTTACTGTTTGATTACTTACAACTATAATGATTTATAAAATGCTGTTTAAAGATTGAAATTACATTTTTTATTATTATTAGAAACACATATAATGGTTTAAATAATTCATAGTAAGAGTGCTTGCTTTATCGATGGAACATAATCTTTAGAATCTGGAAACACTGATGAGCCATATCTTCAAATCATCAATAGCAAGCAATGATGTAGGGAAGAAAGCTAATAATGTGACTCTAATTTGTGCTTTCATTATTACCTCCACCATTATATGGGTTTACAAGATGCATTTTCCTTTTCAGACTAAAATCACCTGACCATGTTCAGAATTTGAGTGTTTAATTGATTAGTCACTCAAGAAGGAGAGTGGACCTACAAGTGTTTCTTAAGAAAAATCCCAATTTCACCTGTGGGCATTTCTTGTCCATCATCCAGGTGAGAGGCTTGGTGCAATTCTTCAGTGTCCATCTGTGAACTTCTATCTTACTCTTTTATAGTTTGTCTGCAGTGTGTGTATCTGCCCGCAGTCATCAGCACAAAACTGCTTCATACAGACCTTTGGCAAAAATACAACCTTAAATTGCCAAACTCTTATCAAAGTCAAGTGGAGAGTGGTAATGTTATTTGTTTTATATTCATTAGGTCTCAGGTGCACATGTTGGACTATAAGCCTTGTTTCATGACATAGACTGGTAGCTTTTAAGACCATCTTTAAAATTTTTTTATTATACTTTAAGTTCTGGGATACATGTGCAGAACATGCAGGTTTTTTACCTAGGTATACACGTGCCATGGTGGTTTGCTGCACCCACCTATCCGTCATCTACATTAGGTATTTCTCCTAATGCTATTCCTCTCCTACCCTCAACCCCCCGACAGGCCCCGGTGTGTGATGTTCCCCTCCCTGTGTCCATGTGTTCTCATTGTTCAACTCCCACTTATGAATGAGAACATGCAGTGTTTGGTTTTCTGTTCTTGTGTTAGTTTGCTGAGAATGATGGTTTCCAGCTTCATCTATGTCCCTGCAAAGGACATGAACTCAATACTATCTTTGAAATGACATGCATTTAGTTCATCTATGACTTAGCTGCTCCTGGAAAACCAGGGATGCAGCTAACCCTAGGGTACTCATTAGTCCCTGGTAACTCTCTGATTGGTTTTAAAAAATTCATATAAATGTACTCTAGTGGGTGCTGTGGTCACCACCCTGATTCCCATTCAGGACCCAAGCACTCACTTCTCAAACTCTGAAGTGTTGGTCACCAATGCCCCGTCAGCTGAAACTTTCTCTGGGATTTGTCCTCCACAGAAGGACCTGACTTGTCCAAAATTATGCCACCTCCCCTCTTGGTTGATGTGTGATTTAAAGCCCATGTCATTTGCCTCAACATGGAGCAACTCTAAAGGGTGGTCCCATTCCAGCTCCAGAGCTCCCTCCGGAAACTACTGAGACCTCTATTAAGACTGCATCACTGTTTAGCTCCTTGCTCAATCCATCTTACTTCCCTCACTCCTTTGTAAGTGAGAGCAGTCTTCAATAATCCCTCACACAGCAATCTCCATCTCTCGTCTATACCTCATAACACCTGACCTAAGACAGCACTCATTCATTGGCTTATTTATTCATCTGTTTACTCATCTATCCATCCACCTACTATCCACTCATCCACCACTTATTTATTCTTGCGCCAAACACTTATTGGTTACCTAGCATATGCAAGAAGTAAGAGAAAATCTGGAACATATTGTTATAGTTACAGCTAGCTAGTCATGTAATAGAGATGAAGGGAAAAAAGAAAAGAAAAAAAGAAGGAAAAAAGAAGAAATAGTAAGTAATTGAAAACATCTAAGGTGTAAAGTATTTCAAAAGGTTTATTAAAATCCTGTTTAGGCATGTACTGTGTGTCTTGAAAATAAGAAACTATATTTGCTCTATAATTGCTTGAATCGTACATCTTTTACCTTGATTAGCAATTTCAATCAACCAAGGCATTACTGAGCATTTTCAAATAAAAAAGCTGAATATTTCTCAACCAGAAGTCCTCTATTCAACCTTTCTATATTTTAAACACTTTTGATTTGCTAGAATTGAGTAGTATTATTTTTATAAAAATATTAATAATCTCTCTAAAGTGCACATATGAATGAGATGTTTAAGATGTGTTTCTAGCCTTTTGTATTTTTAATGTTATTTTTATTTGGTGTCCTTTGATTTCTAAACTCACTTCCCTTTTGCTCTTATGCTTATCTATATCCAGCTAAGAGTACTCTATTTTGATATTAAGTGTACTTAGATTTTTAAACATCATAGTTGCTAAAAGAAAATAGGTTTGATCTGATGTCTGAAAAGCTTAAGTTTATATAAGAGCTCAGAAGAGCCATAGGCTGTTTTCTTGAGAGCCACATCTGAGAGTTACTGTTGCTTGAAATAAGCCTGTTGCTAAGAGGTGGAGTAACTTGAACTAGTGGAAGCAAAGACTGGTTTCTGTATTGAAGCTTTTGTGAATTTCCATTCTAGAATCCAAGGTAGTCCTCTCCAGCATTTTGAAATCAGCAATCTGAATCTATGGCCTTTGTTTGATGTCTGCATTTCCACAGACCCGTTGAGTGCCTGTGGGATCTTGCCTTCTGTTTCTGCCATGGGTCCTCCTCCTGCCAAAGGGGTTTCCTTGCTGCATCACAAAAGCTAAAGTCAGTCAAAAGAGGTTTTATCACCATATTTAGACAGAAAAGCAATATCAGAAATTATAGTGAGTGCTGCTGCTTCTAATGGCTGTGAGCGGCTGTTGCCCCACTTGCCATCTGGTGGCATGTTTTTCTTTTTGTCTTCATTTATGGACCATGTGGTAGTTTGCATGTTATCTCTCTCTCTCTTTCTCTCTTTTTCTCTCCATTCATTTGTCCACCCCTTTCATCCACTGAGTCCCCTTCCTCCTTACCTTCTTATTTTCTTTTTTGCTGTTTGTCTTATTAAGAGCATTATTAAAGTCAATCATTAAAGTATGGAAAGTGTTTTAAAATCCTTAGAAAGAAGAGAGGTATAACTTCTATTCTGAATAAACACTCTAAGGCCACATTGGAATGAGTCAGGAACAACAGCAACAAACAGCACGAAATTGCCCTATGACAAGTTGCTATTTATCTAGATAATGAGATGCAATCCAATCAATCATGTGTAATAATTTATCATGAATTTCCTTGGCTATATCAAGCTATCCTTACAAGATCCAAATACAGTCATGCGTCACTTAATGATGGGGATACATTCTAAGAAATGTGTCATTAGGCAACTTTATTGTTATGTGAACATCACAGAGTGTACTTACACAAACCTACATGGTACAGCCTACTGCACAGGTAGGATATATAGCAATATAACCTATTGCTCCTAAGCTATAAACCTGCATAGCATGTTACTGTACTGAATATTGTAGGCAATTGCAACACAATGATAAGTATTTGTGTATCTAAACACATCTAAACATAGAAAAGGTACAGTAAAAACACTATAAATGATACGAAATGGTACACCTACCTAGGGTGCTTATGAATGGAGCTTGCGGGACTGGAAGTTGCTCTGGGTGAGTGAGTGAGTGAGTGAGTGAGTGAGTGAGTGAGTGACAAGTGAATGTGAAGCCTAGGATATTACTGTATACTAATTTAGATGTTTTTAACACTGTACACTGAGACTACACTAAATCTGTAAAAACCATAAAGTAATCATACTACAACAGCTATGGTGTCATAAGGCAATAGGAAATTCTCAGCTCTATTATAATCTTATGGGACTACTATTGTACATGTGATCTGTTGTTGACCAAAACATTGTTATGTGGCACATGTATAACAACATTTAGAAATATACTTTTTGAGGCTCTGGAATCAAAGCCAAACATGGACTTGTTACTTGAATATGTTTTCATATAATATACTGGTATTAATGTCTTGTCTAATTCACATTTGGATTAACATGTGGCTGCCCCACATTTGCTACACTGAGTGTCACCTGGCAGTCATAGGACAGTCAGCTAACGCTGGCACTGTTCTATGGCCCTTTAGAACAGGAAGTAAAGAAGAAGCCTATAGCTACTGAAATTTACAAAAAGAATTTTAAATAGGCAGATTTTAATTACCCCAGAATAGAACTTGGCCAGCACACCAAATTGTTCTTCCTCCTACTCATCTTGGAATTTCAAAAAAAAAAAATCACACTGAATTGGTGCACATATTTATACTCAAAAAAAATCTGGATCTAGTTCATTGCACTTGATATCAGAAATTAACAACTTTTAATTTCCAACTCTAGATCAGAATCAGATTGATACTGAGAAGTCACATATGGCTAACTCATCTGTAAGTGAAATCTCTTACCATTCCTGGCTGGTCAGCCTGGATAGTTCTACCTCTCTCTATATATATACAAAGAGAGAGGGAGAAAGCTGTAAAATTATCATAATTCCAGGTAAGGCAACTATTCTCGGGTAGACACGGATTCTTTTAGTCATTCTTGCCCAATTCTCTAAAACCGTGTTTCTCAAAAGACAACTTATGGATGACCTGCCTCAGATCTTCCAGAAGAAATCCAGATGCCTGGCCTTCAGCCAGACATTTGGAAGCAGAATCTCTAAGAGATGAGTCTGGGAATGAGCATTGAGACGCACTCCCTGGGAATTTGGAAGCACATTAAAATTTGAGAATCACTGCCCATACACATTGGCCTTTCTCCCGCAGAATCTTGTACAAATTTGAAAGCTGATCACTGAATTATTTAAACATTGAGCTTACGTTCTTTAAAAATAGATTGAAAAACCCAAACCACAGAGAATCATCTCATTCTAGTTGCCCTTTAAGTCCTGGCACCCTCCCCTTTAAGTCCTGGCACCCTCTTGCATGAGATGGTTATATCAGCTCACTGTCTGTTTCTCTCTCTCTCTCTCTCTCTCTCCACACTCTCACCCTCTGAGATTTTCCCATGTACTGTGTCACAGAGGCGACACAGTTGAGTTTTGTTTTCAGAATGTTCTGGAGAATGGCATATCTTTCAGTTCTCCCAGCTCAAGAGGTAGGTGAGTGGGAAGACTAAGGGCTTCAGAGTAGGGCAGACTTCATCTGGGTTTATATTTAATCTCTCCTACTTCCTAAGTATCTTTGGGTCATTTATCTTTTGGATCATTCAGCTGTTTTAACCCCTCTGAGCACGGTGTTCCTTATCCCTGAAAAAGGAACAATGATATCAACTTTGCACAGTTGTTATGGTATTAAATAAAATAGTGTATTCAAAGGGCTCAGTATATTTTGACCTTGCTCAATAAATATTAACCATGATTACAATGATCATTTTCTTCATGCTGGGGACAGAGGTGTTTCATGGTGTCAAGGTAGAGCAGAGGCCTCTAGATGAGTTTGATAAAGTTGTGCATCCCATCTTTTGCCACTCTGCACTGAATCCTATCTGCGAAATCCCTCGTGTTTGCTAATGCACGCACACCTGGTATCGGGCTTGCCTGTGCTCCACCCACGTCCACTCATGCCTGTTGATGTCCTGTGGGTTCCTTTGTGCTTTATCCAGCTCCAGGTGCATTGCTTGGAGTGACACACCGGTGGTTTTCTTCAGAGCCCTGCCCTAATGGGGCAGTTTGGTGTAGACACCCAGAAAGCAGAAAGCCCCTAAATGTTTATATCTGTTCCCTCCTCTCACAACCAGTGCTTGCTACATGAGTGGGGAATCCGATTTCCTTGCCTTGGAAGACAGGACCAATTCTGAAGTGTAATTTACATTCCTGAGCTCACTATAGGATCAGGCTGAAGCTGAAGCTTGGCCTAAAATCCCACATTAGCTTTGCTTCTTTCTCTGACCTGTCCTGTCTCCCTACACCCTTACTGGCTTTTCCTGGGAGCATTCCATAAAAAATCACTTCCACACAAACTCTCATCTCAATGTCTGCTTTTAGGGTTCCTCACTAGGGCGCACACACACACACACTCACACACCTGGTTAGCAGGCATGCTTGGCTTTTGCAGAAATATCCACAGCCTATTAAGTACCCCAAGAGCACACACAAAAGGATTTCCACATTGGAGTGTTTAGAACAGGGGTCGGCAGGGTCCGGATAGTACATATTTTGGCTCTGTAGGCCACGTATAACAGGCTGTGACACATCGCTGACCCTTGGTTTCAGGTCACAATTCCCCTTTCCTTTACTTCTGTTTGTCTGTGTGTTTTTACACTAATGTCTGTCTGTCCCTCCCTATCATTTAGTTGCTAGGTCAGACTGATCACTTGCTCAGAATGATTGGTGTCCCCTTCAGTGCCTTTAAACTTCTGGGAATAAACTGAAAATATGAGGCACAGAATTACTGCTAACACCTGGGTCATCTGTCCAACTGCCAGATAGTTTTGTTTTTTTTTAAACTGCCAGTGTTTGTATTGCAATGGCTCCACAGCCATGTTAATGCCAGCAAAACAGCATTTAGATCTGTGAATCCCCATGGAAAGCAAGCAATATCAGCACCCAGAAGCGTCATTAGTATTTTGTAGTCTTTGCTTTATTGTTCTGCCTCAAACTAGCAACCTTCAGTGGATCATTGACATTACTCCTACTCTGCTACCAGTTTATTTACTAAGCGGTAGAAATTTAGCATGAGCTGAGGTGAGAAAGGCTTATTTACATTCAATATTACTTGACATCCTTGTAATTTTTCCTTTTCATGACAAGGGGAGAAATTTACATTAAAAACACATCAGTAACCTTAGTAATCTCCTTGAGCCGACAAGGGTGCATAAAATCAGAAGGCAAGCTAAGAATGATGGGAACACAAATGCAGTCAAGCCTATTTCAGACGAATTATAAAGCTGTAAGATTAACGAAAAAGCTTGCAACATATTTAGCCCAGGGAAGTCAGTAGTTACTGGGTGGTCTCCAGCTTTATCTTGATGAGAGAAATCATTTTTTAAAGAATGGAAAGAAGTCGAGAACTGCATTCGGCATTCAGATCATTGTAATGAAGGAGTTAAGGAGGTTGGTAGCTGCCGTTTTATTGTTGTAATATATCTGAAAGTAAAGCTTTTCTTTAAAAATTGAATTTTTATGCAGTATACATTTAAATTTTGTCATCAAATAACTCTTTTTGCTCTAAATAAAATCAATATTGAATTGCAACACCCACAGAGTAGCTAGAATGCATTAGAACATTGGGATGTAATTTGTACTGGAGATGTATTTATAACTCTGTCAACTTGTCCGACATGTGCCAAAATGACAATAGTGTAGTTCAGGTGTATCTCTGAGAAGCTTCTAGAATTGTTGCATTTCCCAACTTTATCCACTGTGAGAATAGACTGGGGTCTCAGACACATTGGCAGCTATATAATGGTTTGGGACAACTCTTGGCAAGGAGAGCTGGTGGGCAGAACTCAAACAACAGATCCAGGTGGGTTAGACATCATTGGCACTGATGTTTTCCTGGCACAGATTAAAACTTTGTGCTTTGACCATGTTGTCCCTGGAAGCTGATGTTTTAAACCAAAACCAACGTTCTAAGGATCTATCCTAAAATCTCTGCAACTTTTGAGAATAAGAAATGTTAAATGGCATCAGTAAATTTAAATTGAACTTTCCTTTTAAAATTTGGCAATCAAGGTAGAGTCCTTATGAAGCATGGATTGAAGCAAAGGTAGAAATCATCTGAGCACAATCCCTGCTTAGACTGACATCTTTTCATACCAAGTACAAGGCTTTTTTTCCCATAAAATTTTCTTCACTGTGTTTGGAGAATTCCGAGTTGAATAATGAAAAGTATTGCATTGACTGTGTACATAGGTGATCTGTTATATAACTGTAATACATTATATTTCCCCAATCCTAAATGAATTGACATTTCACATGCGGCTCTCTAATATTTGCTGAGTACCTGACCCTCTGGTGCACGGACAGGTCCTGGGACTACCACGCTGTACCCACCGGGGCTGCTTGAGAGGTAGCTCTCAAGTAGAAGGGTGAGGTCAAGCTAGAGATAGGAAAGAGCTGGCTAGTCCCTCTCAGCGGTGCTGGGGTATGAAAAAGGAGATTATCTATAAATCAGTGATAGGTCTGGGATGATGAACAGAAGGTTAATCAGAGAACAAGCTGAGACAAAGTAAAGAAGGAAAGTGGTGTCCAGGATGCATGGAATATGCATGGTTAGAAACTCACTAAACAGATATATCCTAGAAGTCTTCAAGTGGTGGGATCTTGGCAGACAAGGTCAGAGTTGGCTTTCCTTTCTCCAAGCTGGAAATAAGAATTCCCGTTGCAATTGATGTTCAGATATTCCGCATCCTTTCTCCTCTCCTTAGGAGATCGTGATTTTCTTTTCTGTTAGTACTCTTAAGATTTTTATTCTAGCATCACAGGTGAATTATTCTACAATACAGGCATCCCTGAACCTTATCCATTATCTTTCCTTTTTTTACCTTCCATGTGCCCTTTTCACAAGTTGTCATTAGTTGTACAACAGGAAGATGGAATAGCCCTGTTGGTTGGATGCCATTAGCAAAGATGGTGGTAGACACTCAGTTCAGCCTGCCTGCATTACTCAGATGCAACTCTGACTCTGACAACTTGAACTTCGTGGTTGAGACTTTCACCTTGTGAACTCTGTGTTTATCTGTGGTTCACAGTTGACATGAAGGGTCGGCAAGGGAAAAGTCCTTACGTGAACAGTTAACTTGGCAGCATTTCATAGCCAAGGAAGAAAAGCATCATATTTACAAATGACATTTCTAAGCCACAGGGTATCATCTTTCCTTTGTGTCTTGAGCAGAGAAATGGGGACAATGAGAAGCCAATGTTTGCTCTTGTGTAAAGTCACAGAGCTCTCCTTTTCCACATACGTCTTATTTTCACACATCGTGGTGCAAACAGACAAAAGCTGTTATTACAGAAGGTGAAGCTGATAGCTTTTAATACATCACATCCACTAGGATGAAGGCATAATTGCAACTTTTATGTTCATTTTACAGTGAATAGTAATTAGCCTTTGGCCCATTACACTGTGTGAACATCGAATTACCCACCTGCTCTTGCCCTGTCTCGTTAACTTAAACTATGTGCCTCAAGCTTTATCAGAAAACAACTCCTTTTCCATCTCCCTGATGACACGCTACTTTAGATGAATTCATTTAGAAAAGTCACAGACTTAAGCATGATAGTCTCCTAATTTGTCCTGAGAGCTCAGGACAAGGACTTTAAAAAATGCTTTTAATTACAGTGGCTGGTGTACATCACATAGCTTTTTGGAAATGCAGGCACATTACTTCCTTTAAAAACCAAGATGTCTTTTACTTTTGTTTGTGACATTGTTTGTTTAGCCATTAGCTGATTTATGAAGATAATTTGATAACCATGTTACAAAATCAATGTGTATACTCAGTCCCTGAGAAAAGGCAAGTCGATGATAAATAACCTTTGCTGATTTGCAGCTAAAATTTCTCTTTAGAGGAAACAGGACCTGAGGTGAAATAATCAGGATTATCATCAAATAAAGCACAAAGGAAAACTTATTTCCTTGTAAATAAAAGTGAAATACCTCCACACAATATCAAAGTTAGCAGACGAATCTGATGTGGGCAAGAGACTTAGGATCTCAGAGCTAGGAAAACATTTGGTTGGGCTCTGTAAGTTTACAGAAGAAATTCCAGCCTAAAATACAAAGTATCTTACCTGTGTTTGGAGAAAATATGTACTTCTTTCTTATTATAAATGCTTCAGTGGCTCTAGCCTCCAAATAAAAGTTTGGTGATACTTAATTTTCAGCTTAAAAAAATTTTACCCGCGGAATTCTGTCGTTGTCCTGCCTACTTATATAGTGATGCTTTTTTGGCCGAGAGAGGGATGACTTTACCATCAGAAGCCCAAGCCACTGGCTAGTTTTGAGCCCAGAGACATCTGTAGGTGTATTAATTTTTTATTGTGGCTGCAACAAATTACCATAAACTTATTGGCTTAAAACAACACAAATTTATTTTCATCCATTTCTGGAGAAGTCTGAAGTCAAAGTTTCAATGGGCTTAAAACCAAAGTGTCAGCAGTGCTGTGCTCCTTCTGGAGGCTTCACGGGAGAATTTGTTTCCTTGCCTTTTCCGTTTTATAGCAGCCGCCTGCATTCCTTGGCTCGTGGCCCCTTCCTCCATCTTCAAAGTGCATCACTCCAACCCCTCCCATCTCGGAGTCCTTAATCTAATCATATCTGCAGTCTCTTTAGGCATTATGACAATGTATTTGCAGGTTTCAGGGATTAGTACCTGGACATCTTTGGTGGGTGGCATTATTCTGCTTACCACAGCAGGGCTCTGGCAGATGAATAAGGCTCCCGGTACTGTGGGTAGTTTACAGTTTGTTTGGCTTATGATGTTGAAACAATAGCAGCAGTTGTAGTCGCTCCTCTGCTGACTTGGTTGTGTCAGGAAGGTTAGCAGGTTACCTTTGAGTGATTCCCTCACTGGTCCCTGCATGTCAGAATTGCTGTGTCACATTGGAGCAACTCGTCATGTTATGTCACTGGAAGTGCTGGTTGGGAGATGCAGAAAGCTGAAAACTTAAAGTGCCGTAAAAGGCATTTGTGAGTTATGTTTGTTATGATTGTCAAAACTATTTAGAAGCCATAGAGAGCTTTCAGTCGAAGCCTTGATATCCACCGTAATGAGAAATATACAATGCTTGTACTTCAAAGCAAGTAAGGATAATCTTTGAAAATCCAATTTTAAGATCTTTTTTTTTTGGCCTGTGACTTGAAACTCACTGTTCCACAACAGAAATATGTATAAAGTTTCTATACATAGTACAGTTAACTAATTACATTTGTGGTTCACTAATACCTTGTTTATGAAAAAAAATAATTGGGAGACCTTCGGGGTCTTTTCTAACTCAGGGGGCTGGATAAAATTATCTCAATTTAAACAGCATCTTACAAGGTTTAGCATCCCTTGGTAAAGATAAAACATCTCATCATTATCAATTAAAAGACTCCTGAAGTCTTTGAAAAGAGGACTTGTTTGCTTAAAATACGTGAAGGTCAAGTTCACCCTGTAATAGTCAATGAGGAGTAGTCATTTGTTATTTTTAAACAGGCTGTCATTTAGCCATTATGAAGATGAATAACATTTGTTATTGCCTAATAATCTTCCTGTTGATTACAGAGAGAAGGCAGTTGCAGACACCTTATGTGCCTTTCTTAGTTGCTAGATTATTAATGCCTTTTGATTAAATTCTGTAAACAAAAATTAAGGGCTTTGTTCTCCAAGTTTTGAGACTGGCATCTAGGATGCTAAACCATGCCTTGGTCCATGGTATTTTGAGTTGCAGATGTTATTTGCCTACTGTTCATGCAACGTTGCAAAAACAAAGTTCATTTTTTAATATCAAACAGATTGTCAATGGATCATATGCTGCCTCTATTAAGGTTAGTTTTTGGATGTCTGCCTTCTTGAAGAGAGTTAATGAAGCTGTAAGTTACCTGTGTGCCTTCATTTGGAGTCAGGCCTAATTATCTGGATCTTGGCCACGTTATTGTCCAAGCCTTATTTCTAAAGCAGATGGAGTCACTCAGGAATGACTTCATTTGTATTAATTTGTTGTACTGTCTTCTGCTATTCGTCTCAGAAGCACTGTACTGCCTTTGTCACAGAGAGCAGGAAAAGACAAAAGGATTGCAGTCAGAAATTAAGAGAGAAATCTACTCCTTCGGTTCATGGATACTGATGTTCTAACCTGACGACAATTGAGTGATGGCCACTTTAGGGCAGTAGAACGGGATAACAGGGTAATTATGCTACCTAAGATTTGAGTTTTCACATTTTACACTAGGTCGGATGACAGACACATTGATCCAGCAGTTTAAAAGGGAAGCTCTCTGGAGTATTTTTTTGCTCTTGTCAGTTTTTTTTAACCCGATGAGGGCAATTTCCAAGGGAAACTTCCACTTGAGGACTGACTTAGAGGATCCTGTCGCTTGTTGGAAAAAACAATCACTTTGTTATTTATGGATCAGATACAGGATCTCCAGATTACAACCTAGAGGGTGGTGGCATTTCTACCTTGCATTCAGGCTGGAATCATCTCCTAGGAAAATAACCTGTAAGAAATTCTTAATTTAATAATTTTTATAAACTTTCTGTAGAGATATCTAGGGTTGGGTAAAGAGATAAGGAAGAGAATCTGGCTTTTCATTGACAAGTGATAGTGGTGGCTTCTTTTATTGCTGCCTTTTGTCAAGAGGGGACTAAAAATTTTCCATGGCTTCTATTTGGTTGATGGGTTATGTCAATTTAGTATAAAAAGTCTTAAATAAATAAAATAATAACAACTTTACTCAATAACCAAATAGCTATTGACAAATAAATGAAATCTAGTGACCCCACTAACTTATTCTAATTATAAAATATGCAATTAGAATGTATCTATATTGATATCAAACTGTGTGAATGAATGTTGAGAAGAAAATAGATGACCAAGACAATGCCAAGTGTTCACCGATTTGAAGAACCTAAATTATAGAGGTGATTTCTTCAAAAGAATTGTTTCTTTGCTCTTCTCAGAAAAGCATCTAGACAGTGACTTTCAGACATTTCTTGGATTATAATATATTTAAGGGTTTCATTAGAGTTCCCTAAGGTTGAAGTTAAACAAGACAAATTATTGTAAAATATTGAGTTTTGTTCCACATATTAGTTTGCTAGGGCTGTTGTAGTAAAATGCCACAGACTGGGTGGCTTGGACAACCTAAATATGTTGTCTCACAGTTCTGGAGGCTGGAAATCCAAGATCAGTATGTCAGCAGGGAAAATTGAAACACAGAGATAGACATGCACAGTGGGAGAACACCATGTGAAGATGACGGCAGAGATGGGGTGATGCGTCTACAAACCAAGAACACCAAAGATTGCCAGCAGCCACCAGAAGCGAGTGAAGAGGTGTGGAACAGATTTTCCCTCACAGCCCTTGGTGGAAACCAACGGTCAATACCTTGATCTTGGATTTCTCTCCTCTAGAACTGTAAGACAATTAGCTTTTGTTGTTTAAGTCACCCAGTTTGTGGTACTTTGTTACGGCAGCCCTGACACACTAATCCAGCTGCTTCTAGGATTTGGATTTCAGTTTCTCCTTCGACCTCCTTGTCTGCCACCCAATCTAAGTGAGCTCCTCTCAGGCCTCTCTCACACATCAGGTTTCCTTCTTGCCATCTCACACATCAGGTTTCCTTCTTGCCATGTTTCTTTACTTCTCTCTTGTAAGTGCTAAGCTTTTTCAAAAGGGACCTTGCCTCCGTTTACCTCTAAGGCCCAACTTTAAGAACAGGGCCAGCTCAGAGAAGGCACTGCATAAATATTTTTTGAGTAAATGAATCTTTCTATGATTGTTCCCCATATTATATCTTCAGTGCTGTGAAATAAGGCACTGATTAATGAGTAAAATATGATAAGAATTAATTTGTAATAACTTCAATATATTACAATTTTTTACATTTTAAAAGTTTTTACTTTTAAACTATCAAGTCATGAGATCTTGGAATATCACTTTAAATTTTAGTTTTGCTTTTTTTTTTAAAGAATAATAACTTGCAGCAAGTAATAACATAATTTAATTGGTAAAGAAATTGCATTTAAATAGAATTCATCACAAAAATGTAAAATAAACCAAATGCTCCATCTATTCAAAACATCTTTTGTTTGACTCTCTAAAAGAAGATAATTCAATTTGAAAAGATCAGATGTATTGATTGAGATATGATTTCTAAGGTACTTAATGGAAGAATGAAGCAAATGAAAAGAAAATTTATCTTTCATATTTGTTAATATCTTACTGGAGAACTCTGCAGGGTTAGTTTTAGTCATACTAAAGTAGGATGTTTTTAAGCCTGCTATATATCCAAACATTATATTCCTTAAAATCATCTGGGTAAGATATCAAGATATCTGACAACTAATATTATGTTGCCAGTTATGAAGTTTTGCAAAAATCTATAATATTGTGTGATTGAGTGTATTGTGCATTAAAAATCGCCGTGAAGAAAACTTCCACTGATGCTTTTGAAGGGTCCTGCCCCTTTTACCTGAGAAGTTGCTCATGAAGACTTTAAATTAAATCTAAACATATGAATTTGGGCACTATCTTTTTAATGTATGTTTGTATTGTGTTTTTATATATACACACACACATATATATCACATATACATCATATGTAAAATACCTATATATAATACACTATATATATATACAGGCACAAATCATAAGCATAGAGCTCTGTTAATTTTCACAAAGTGAATGTACCAGTACAACCAGCACCAGAACAGAAAATAGAGCATTGTTGGTTGAAGGCAAACTCAAGTGTTTCAACCCTTTTCTACTTGCATGTTTGCCTTTTTCTTTACATATATTCAGTATAAGCTCTTGGTTGCATGTAAAGACTACACATGTGTTCTCCCATTTTGTAACTTACTTTTCTACTCATTTTTGAGTGTCTCTTGTTAACAGGCATCTTTTATTTTAGTGTAATCCAGTTTCACAATCTTTTACTTTAGTACTAGTGTGTGTGTGTGTCCTGCTTCAGAAATCTTTGCCTACCCCAAGATCATGAAGATATTTTCCTATGTTTGCTTCTAAAACCCTCATTATTTTAGTTCTCCTATTTAGATCTGTGACTCATCTGGAGTTAATATTTATATATCATGCAAGGTCTGGTCAAAATTCATGCTTTATTTTTTTCAATAGGGGTAGTCAATTGATCCAACATCATATTTTATTTTGTTAAACAAGGAAAATTTCTCCATTTAATTCAAGGGAATTTCAGCATAATTTACTATTATCCTTGAGAGAACTTTCTGAAGTACCTTGACAGCCTTATTTTCTGGGGAAATAGTATCTTATTTCATGGACTTCTAATCTAATACACCATGTACGTTTTTGCCATCTACTGGTCTTTAGTCTCTTTCATAATTGAACCTGACCCTTAAGTTAGCGACTACCCTTTGTTGCTTTTATCTTTGTTCAAATTTACTCATGCTGTGGCTTCCATGTTTGCTTATTTATTCAACAAACATTTATTTTATACCTAACATAAGTATATGCTATAATAGATGGTTTAAAGATTTAAAAATGAGCAAAACAGGATTGTTTGCCCTTAAAAAGTCATAATGTATAGTAGTGGATAGAGGAAGGAAAAATAAAGAAAATTACAATATGTTATGTATAATAAATGTTATTAAAGAGTTGTGTTCCTCAAACTTTTTTCACCGTTGCCTCCTTAATGAAACATTTCAGACAGTTTTTACTTAATTGTTCCTCTCACGAAAGCCTAATACCACTGATAAATAGACCATATATCTGTGTGCTTATGTTCTGTATGTACATCTGTGTTTTATACAGACAAGGGTTGATTCTTTTTCTCCCCTCCAAAGAACTGACTTTCTCCTCATTAGCGGTACTACTGCCTCAGTTGAGAATGTGTCTTATAGATTTACCTGTTGGGCACAATGTGAGCTCATTGGAGGTACTTCTAACCTTGACTGTACAGGTTATGAGGACTTTCTTGAAGGAAGTGGTGTTTAATTTGAACTTTTAAGACTAAGCAAAAATTAAACAGGTAAAAAGTGCTTGAGAGTTGTAAATCTAGAACCCAATGTATGCAAAGACAGAGTGGCATGAGAAGGGTGGCATATTCAGGGAACTATGAAGAGTTCAGTAAGACTGGAGCATAAAATTAAAGGGTGAGAAATAAAGAGAGATGAGGACAAGTCCCTTCAGAATCTACATATTATGAATTACTGCTCTAAACTCCATATTGTCTTCAGTACAGACACCAGAGAGTCATTTCAAAGTCAGCATCCTTGGTAAAACATAGCATCTCCTACTTCTTTAGCTGCACTATTTGGCTTTTCTTTTTCTTGGCTAACACTGTCTTAACTTCCTGAGGTGTCCAATCTATAAAGCCAACAATTTATCTTTAATTCTTATCTTTCTTATACAGAGTTCCTATCACAACTTCTGTTCAGGTTTTGAATCTCTTTTTGTTATGATTGTAGTTGTTTTCCTTCTGACTGATAGTCTCTTTCCCTGCACCGTCTTCAACGCTGTTGCCAGCCCTTCTAGTTCCCCATTGAGATACTAAGGAAACGATAGAGAAAAAGTGAATATTAAATTTTAGATTAATAGACAACCATATAACAGACTATGGAAAGAATTTCTATAAGATAAGGCCAATGTAGCTGGATTAAGAAAGCAATTATCTTACCATACTTCTTAGAAAAAGGGCTGAGCCAGCTACCTTAAAGACAGTAGGAGAAACGGCCTTCTTTGTGTAAAGTCTTTGTGTATTATACCACATGTTTGTCAGGCAGCTTTTAGATGGTTGTAAGTTTTCATCATTTTTTTTCCTTCATAGATCTTTGCATTCACTTCTTGTACGTCCATTCAGATATATCAGCTTCCAGCAAAGAGCCAGGTGGGTGGTGGTGATGGGGCTGCTTGAATTCTAGGAGGTAAGACTTCAAACCAAGTTCTTTACTTGGAGCAGAAGCAGAAAGATTTCCATTTGCATTCTTCACTGGAAATCATGCTTATTCATGTGCTTCCTCAGTTCACAGAATCAGGAAATAAGAGAGCAGGAATAGAAGCTCTCACCTACTTCTCAGCTAGGGTAGTTGAGAATGTGGAAAAGCAGTACTCTTCATACACGAATCCTGGAAGTCTAGATGGATTCATACCTTTCTTAACATACTTTGACAATTATATTAAATATGTAGTTTCTATTTCCTAGAATTTCCATTTCTAGAATTTTTTCCAAAGAAAATGTTCAAAGATATGTTCAAAGATGTTTATATAAAGATGGCCATTGAAGAGTTATTGTAACAATTAATAAATGGCAGGTACCATGCTAGGTGCTGGTGGTAGGGACGTGCATGATCCCTCTGCTTATGGCATTTGTAGTCCAGTGGGAAGAAAAATAATAAGCAATCCCACAAATAAATATTTAATTATAAATTGTGATAAATATGTTAGTAAAGTTACAGGTGATTTTTGATTGTTATTTGGAAATTTTCTGGGTTTTTTGGGAGGCAGGTGGAGATGAGATAGTCATGCACACAATATATATTATGTCAGAAGTGAAAATGCCAATCATAATGAAAGATAATGTAGAAAACTATTGAGGTGAATAGGAAAATAGTTACTACTTCTTTGTTAACTTTGTTACGATAGCGTAATATAAAAGTGATAAATGCATGTGAAGTGTAATTCATATTTGTAAACACAATTGCGTAAATATAAAGAAGAAAATTACCTCCAGGTTAAGTCAATTAAGACTACTTTTAATTTTCTAAGTCTTCTATAAGAAATATATATTAGCTGTAAAACTAGAATAAAGTATAGAATTTTTACAAATAAGTTTTAGAATTTTTCTATTTTGGTAAAATATACATCATATAATATTTAACCATTTTAATAATTTTAAGTGTACAATTCAGCATCATTAAGTACATTTACGATTTTGTGCAACTGTTACCACCATCTATCTTCAGAACTTCTCCATTTTCTCCAACTGAAATTCTGTACCCATCAAATAATAGCTCCCCATCTTCCCCTCCCCTCATCCTTGGCAACCACCATTTTACCTTCTGTCTCTATAAATTTGACGACTCTGGGTAACTCATATAACTGGAATCATACAATGTTTGTCTTTTTGTGTCTGGCTTATTTCACTTAGCATAATGTTTTCAAGGTTCACCTATATTGTAGCATATATCAAAATCTCCTTCCTTTTTAAGGCGGAATAATATTTCATTGCATGTGTACACCACACTTTGTTTACCCACTCATCCACTGATGAACATTTAGGTTGTTTTTACCTTTTGGCTATTGTAAATAATGCCGCTATGAACATTGATGTACAAATATCTTCAATTCTCTTAGGTATATATCTAGAAGTCAAATTGCTGGATTATATAATAATTCTATGTCTAATTTTTCAGGGAACCACCATATTGCTTTTCACAGTGGCTGCATCACTTTATATTCCCACCAGCAATGCACAAAGATCTCCTTTTCTCCACATCTTTCTCGACACTTGCTATTTATTTCTGTGATCATAGCCATTTTAATAGGTATGAAGTGGTATCTCATTTTGGTTTTGACTTGCATTTTCCCGATGATTAGTGATGTTGAGCATCTTTTCATGTGCTTACTGGCCATTTGTACATGATCTTTGCAGAAATGTTTATCAGTTTCTTGGATGAGTTTTTAATTAGTGTGTTTGCTTTGTGTTGTTTGGTTGTAGAAGTTCTTCATATATTTTGGATATTAATTTCTTCTCAGATATATGATTTGCAAATATTTTCTACTTGTCTGTGGAATGGTTTTCACTCTTAATAGTGTCTTTTGATGCACAAAACTATTTGATTTTGATGACATCCAATTTATCTATTTTTTGTTATTGCCTATACTTCTGTGTCATATCTCAAAAATTCATTGCTGAATCCAGTGTCATGAAGCTTTCACTCTATGTTTTCTTCTCAGAGATTTAAATCTTTGATCCATTTTGAGTTAATTTTTGTAAATGTTGTGAGGTAAGTAGAAAAAATTTAATGCATGGAAATTTGCACTGATAGAATACTTAGTACAATAATAATTTCATTTAAAATGTATATACATACATAGAAGGCCATTGCAAAATGTTTTCTGTGATTGACTATCTCTGGGGATTGTACTTACAGGTTATTTTATTTTTCTTTAAAGTTTCCTGTATTTTTATATTGGAAGTGTCTTAGTTTTATAATTTTCAAAGTATGAATTATCCAGCTTTCACTGCATTATACTGTGTAACAAAATATCTTGACACCTCAGAGTAGATTACAACAGTCTATATTTTATTTTATAATAATAATTATTTTTTGCTTACCTATATTGGTGGCTGTTAGCTACTATGTCTCTTATCCAGATTGAAGTTATAAAGGTTGAGGTCTATTTCATGATTCTTTCCATTCTGAGACTCAGGCTAAAGAATCAGACCTCTCCATGGCAGGGGTATAAGAGCAAACAGTGTGGTGAAACTCTTTAATACCTCTGAAAGTTTCCACTTGGGGGTGATAGATACAGGGCATGTCTGCTCACATTCGACTCCATCAGCCAAAGCAAATCACATGACTGAAGCCAAAGGCAATGGAGCAGGGAAAATTGCTATAGGAGAAGCAAGGATTGAATAATTTCAAACAATGTTATGATCTACAACAAAGGGTGTTTTACAATGCCATAAATTTACACTATTTTTTTCTTGCACTAAATTCCTCAGAATAGCATTCAAAGCCGACAATAATGTGGCTCTAATCTGTATCCCAGCCTCAGAACCCACTACTCCTTTATACAACTTCTGTGATCTAGTAACCTAGGACTTCTCATAATTCTATGAATGCACTTGCATTTGTAAGCCCACATGGTCTTATATACTTTGTCTATCCTTCCCGTAACACATTTATGGACTAGCGTTAGTAGATTTCTTGAGGTTTCCTCAAATGAACCACACTCTTTCATGATTGAGTTCAATTATTTTCTCTGCCTGGTATGTTCTTTAGTTACCTCTTACCTTGCGTCTTGAATTACTGCCTGTCCTTCAAGGACCAAGTCTTCCTGGTCTTAGTCTTGAAATCTCCCTACATTCACATAGTCAGAATGAATCATGCCCTTTTCCTCCCAAATATAAGACTAATTGCAGTCCACCTTAATTTCTACTTATGATTACAGACGTTAGTCTTCCCTCAGGGGTTATATGAGCTCCTTAATGACATTTTATTCCTGCTACAGTCCAGAGGAACCAGTTCCTGGCACATAGTAGGTGTTCAACTGAGGTTTGTGGAATTGAATTGCACACCAATATGTCCATGAAACAATATTTTTAAAATATGTGACTTTTCTCCCTAAAAAAATCACAGAGTTGTCAACAATGAAAACTTTGTAGCTTCTAAGGAAAGTTACTGATCAGTGAAGCAAAGAACAAGTCAAGAATCAAGTACGGTTTGCCCTTCGAAAACCAATGACTGACAACAATAAAGCTACAAGTGATTTATTATCTTCTTGAGGTGCATACATTTATTTTGCTCAAGGTGTGTATTTTATACCTCCTAACAGCCTTGAAGAGAGTTTTAAAAAATGTTCTATGACTTTTATGCTTCCCAGGTCATTCTAGTACTGTACCTTGTGGAGAGAAGTAAAAATAAGCTATACAGGCATACCTTCAGTGCTTTTGGGTTCACACTTTCTTCTTTATAAAAACAGACATCTTACTTGCTAGTAGTCTGAGTTATTTTCAGTGGAAAATTAAAGCATAAGCTAATTTCTCACTGTCTTCTGAAATATGTATGGTCTGATGCTTGTGGATGAAATCAGTCTTACACTTTTGTATATTTCTCAGAATGCTTTCCTCATGGGTTTTCCAGATGAACATTTTGGTGAATTTTGACCAGTAATATCAACATATATTTTATCTTGTTTTATTTTAAATGCTTGTATAATCCACAGTTCTTTTTAGAGCAGTGCTTCTCAGAGTGTGTTCCAGGGACTGCTTACAGGTCTTGGAGATGTTTGGATTGGTTCTCAATAAGATAAGGAACTTGTGCCAAAAGATAAATTAACTGTGCCACTAAGCATGGTGTTTAGTTCAGCTGATGTTTTTTTTCTTATATATTTCATAGCAACATCTTATTGATGAATGAAGTGCACTAGTTTACATTATGGCACAAGCTTCTTTTCTCCTTGTAGACTGGCATTTGAGTAGCATTGTTCTAGAGAACCTGCACCTATGTACATGTGACATGGCCCTAGTCACTGCTTACTGAGTCTAGAGTGGACTCATGGCCCATTCTGTGTGACAATTGTCTTTCTTCCTCTCCTCTCCCTCCTCCTTTCTCAGTTTCTCTCTCCGTAATAGGAACTAAAAGGTATAGGGACATCTAGATGGAGTTGTCGGTTTGCAGTGGATGTTTGTGCTGAAGGGTCTTAGCTGGAGCTAATTCCATGCAAGATCAAGCCATAAGCAAACCAAAGTTCTGAGGAGCAGAAGCCATGAGGATGCAGGTAAGAGGATGGGTGGGGGGAAAGACAAAAAGTCTATCTATAGAAAGGGAAGAGATGAAAGGACACGTGATGCTGGCTGGAATGGGAGAAGAAATGCACACACACTTTCCCATACAGGGTTCTCCTTTTCCAGTTCCCAGTTTGAGTCCCACTGCCAGGGGTTCTGATTCAACAGGTTGTCAGTGGAATCTGTGAATCTGCATTTTAATTAGTGCCCTAGTGGATTCTTAAGTTAGGAACCTAGACCGTTTTTTGAGGAACGCTGGCTATTTTGTGATCTGACCTCTACTCATTTTAGCAGCTTTAGTACTAGTCAAACTGCAGATATTCAAACACAATGTAGTAGCACACCTTCCTTATATCTTCATGTCCTTGCATACGCTGTTTTACTTGCCTGGAATTCCTCTCTTTTTCTCAGTCTGGTAAAAACCTCCACATCCTTGCAAATGTAGCTCAAGCATCAGCTTCTTCTGAAGCTTGAAGTTTCCTATTCCCTCCCACTCTCTACCACTTTATGTAGTGAGGGCCCTCACTACATTATTATAGCCTGTGCTCAATTTCTCTGCCTTTCTTTAGAGAAACTCTCCTCATATCTTTCTCCTTTCTCATTCTCTCTTTAAATTTCTTCACTCAGGATTTTTGTCTCCTGCCTTTTCCGATACCAAATTCCAAGAGTCTGTGATCTGCCCTACCTTCTGGATTTCTCAGGAATATGTTGGCACTGGCCATTAGCTGTATCTTTTCTCATGCCCAACATTTAATTATGCAAAATGCCAAACATACAAGAAGTTGAAGGAACACTACAATGAACCCCTCATACGTTTTGCACCTAGATTCAATAATCTCAAACACATTTTGTTGTGTTTCCTTTATGTTTACAATATGTATTTTATCTTCTAATTTTTGCTGATTCATTTGAAAGTTACAGATGTACAGATTCATTTGAAAGCATCTTTAAATACTTTAGTATGCATCTCCAAAATAGGAGGTGGTTTTCCTACATAAACCTCTCTTTCTGGACGTACTTTCTCTACTTTTTTCTTCATTTTTTCTTCTGAATGTATGGGCTTTTAAATTTCTTTTGCTATACCTCCCTCTTTTCTGTGACTCCTATGTGTGGTTGTGTTTCCAGTCTCAGTTCTTGTTCCTCTTCTTTTCTCTCTTTAAACTTTCTCTTTAATTTACCCTGTTATATCCCATGGAATTTAAATAACATCTATAGTCTATTTGCTCAAAAATGTTTATTTTCAGTCCAGTCTTCTCATGCTTGAACTGTGGATATGTTTATATAACTGTTACTTAACATCTTTATTCTGATATAAAATGTGCATCTCAAATTTAACATGGCTGAAAGAGAACTCCTCACTTCTCTCATATCCCTTTCTTCCTCTGTGTAGTAAAGAATCTAACCTTGCCCAAAGATAGATTTGGCCTTTGTCCTTGACTTCTGTGAGGTAATTTCTAAGCCCTTGGTGTGTCATGCCTGAGGGAAGTGTCTTTATTTGCCTATGAACCTTTGGTCAGAATAGTCTAACAATGTGGTTTAGAGTGGAGGATGGACACATCAGAAGAATCAGCAGTATGATTTGGAGGCAGGAAGGGTGAGTCACACAGTATCAGTAGAGTTCCAGGGAGAGTAAGGACTGAGATCAAACACTTGGGCAATCAATCTTGTCTACATGATGGAGCCCCAATAAAAACTCTGAACACCAAGCTCAAGTGAGCTTCCTTGTTGGGAGTTCTCCATTAATATTGTCATACAGAGATGTGGAGAAATTCATGCTGTCTTGACCCCACAAGGAGAGGACAATTGGAAGCTCCATGTTTGATATTTTTTTTGGACTTCAGTCAGTGAATGTTTTCCCTTGGCTAGTTTCAATCTGCAATAAAACATAACCATGAGCAAAATAGCCTTCAGTGTGTTCTGTGAGTTCTAGTGAATTATTAAACCGTAGGTTGTCTTGGGGACCTCAAACTTGTAGCTGGTATCAGAAGTGAAGGTGATCTAGTGTGTGGGCTGTTCCCTCTAACTTTTCATTTGGCTAAACCTTCACATCCCCTTTTCAGTTATTACTTGTTAGTTTTGAGGAAGTGATTTAAATTCACTCTGCTTTTTTCCCCATATTTGTAAAGTGAGTATACTTTTAGTATTTATTTCTTAGGATTGTTAATAAATGGTTCAAATATTGAACATGTGAGTCAAACAAGCAAATAAATGCAAAGCCAGCAGAATAGTGCTTGGCACTATTATTGGTGTTTGTATACTCACCATCTCTATCATTAATACTCTAATCAAGGCCATTGTTATCTCTCAGATTACTTCAGAGCCTCAAACTGCTTCTCTGCTTCCATATCTCAGTCTACAAATTATTCTTCATGTAGTACCAACAGTAAGCTTTTTCAGGCATGTGATTTTACTTATAATTCCTAAATGGCCTTGTGTCATACTTAAAGTCAAAATTCTCCTTAGTCAACTGCCTACTCAACTCCTGCCCATCTCTCCAACATCATCCCCTACTGCTCTTCCCATGCTTCAGCCACAGGCTCCTCTGTACAGGGGTCTCTGCCTACAATGCTCTTCTTACAGGTCTTGGCATGACTTGATTCTTCGTATTTTGGGGGCTCCATTCAAGTATTGCCCATTGAGAGGTTTCAGCTGATGTCTTTAAAATAGAATCCTCCCTGACAATAGCATTCTGAATTTCTGTACCCTTAACTGGTACAGAAATTTTATTTTCTTCAAAACCTGTTTATAATTTTTGAATTTAAATAGCCTGTTGTTTGCCTGTAATCCCAGCACTTTGGGAAGCCAAGGCAGGTGGATCACCTGAGGTCAGGAGTTCCAGACCAGCCTGGCCAACATGGTGAAACCCCGTCTCTACTAAAAATAATAATAAAAAAAAATAGCTAGGTGTGGTGGCAGGTGCCTATAATCCCAGCTACTCCAGAGGCTGAGGCAGGAAAATCGTTTGAACCCAGGAGGCAAGGTTGCAGTGAGCCAAAGTTGAGCCACTGCACTCCAGCCTGGGCAACAAGAATGAAACTCTGTCTCAAAATAAATAAATAGCCTATTGTTAAGAAGGAATTGTGGGGGAAGGGAGTGGCAAGAGTAGACTCTGAGACTCTATTTAGAAGATGCTATGATTTGAATGTGTCTCCCAAACCTTTATGTGTTGGAAACTTAATCACTCTGTTCTCATGAACGGATTAATGTCACCATCACAGGAATGGGTTCATTATCTTGGAAGGGGCTTTGTTATAAAAGCTGACTCTCCCTAACTCTCTTGCTCTTGCCCTCTTTCCATGTGATCTCTGCCATGTTATGTTGCAAAAGGAGGCCTTCACCAGATGCCAGTGTCACACTCTTGGACTTTCAGACCTCCAGAACCATGAGCCAAATAAACTTCTTTTCATAAAATAATAAATAGCTAACATAAATAATTTTAAACATTATTCGTTTATTATCTTTTTTCTCCAATTGGATGTAAGTTCCATGAAGGTGAAGATTTTAGCTGTTTTGTTGTTGTTGTTGTTGCACATAGTGCCTGGGACATACAAGATGCTTAATAGATATTTGCTGAATTAATAACTGAAGGCTACACCAGGGGGCGGGGTGATATGTTGTCTTCACATACATAATTTAAGCCCCAGGCATAGGGCCTGACACTTAGTAGGGACTTACCATTCCTTGACTGAAGACTGTAGCAGCCTGAGTATTTTTTATAGAAAGATTTTTTAAAAATTAGTTGTTCCCAGAATTTACTCTTAAGCTTTCTTTTCCTGGCAGGCTAAAGTGGAATTCCCACTCTTACAGTCTTGTGAACAAAAAAATAGCTCTCATGAAATTATTGTAGTACTTCTCAATTGCCACCTCTCTTTTTTCTGTCCTGAATGAAATATTTAGACTGTTAAGGTATTGCAGCTCTATAGACTCAAAATGTTGTTATGAAAGGATTATTATAAAAATTGAAATCTATACACCCACTGTGCTATGGTTTGAATATTTGTTCCCTCTAAAACTCATGTTGAAATTTAACTGCTACAGTAACAGTATTAAGAGGTGGGCCCCTTAAAAGTTGCTTAGGCCATTAAGACTGCACCCTTAGGGGTAGAATTATTGCCATTATATAAGGTGACTTTGGCCTCCTCTTGCCTTCTCTCCCCTCTGCCTTCTGCCACAAGATGAGAGAACAAGAATGTCCTTGCCAGATGCCAGACCCTTGATCTTGGAATTCCCAACCTCCCAAACTGTAAGAAATAAGTCCCTGCTCTTTATAAATTAGCCAGTCTTCGATATTTCATTCTTGTAGTACAAGATGGACAGAGACAACTGTTTTACAGAATTCCAGTTTTCAACATAAAACTGTGTTAGTCACAGAGTCTGTTCTTCTATTTGCCTAAATATGTATCTATTTATGTGTGTGTTTATATGAAGCCCATATATATATAAGATTTTATGGTGTTAACCATATTGCTAAAAATGTTCTAAATGTAAGACATGATACAAGGGCAGTAATGGAAAGGCAGAATCTGTCATTCTTACATTACAGTCTCTCCTACTTAGTGTGCTAAGATCAAAATGAGGCTGGAGATTGCTTTGTTGCAATCAGAACCAGCCCTCCCTGGCAGAAAAGCTTATCAAGGAAAGCTTTTCTTTGAATTATGGAGAAGGGAGGTTTCCCTGTCATGGTTCATTGTCTCTTATTTAGGAGAAGCAGGCATTCGTTTTAGGGGAAGGTCTGTAGCTTCCTATTTGCAAGCAAAACCTTCCAGTAGTTACAAATCATGACACTTGGTTTTATTCCGGTAAATGGATTTATTAAGAGGAAAAGGGAAGGGAGGGAGTTTGAGGAGGAGAATTTTAATGCAGAAATTAAGCTTGAAAATGCTTGGGAAATGGGAAGTAAGGGACACCAGTGAAAGCATTACCAGTATGATTGACAGATTCTGTAGGTATCTGACTCTTTTTAGTTAATTTATAATGATGCTAGATACTCTTTCTACAGTGCAGCAAATACTGCTGTGGAGTCATGAGACCTGGATTCTTATCTGATTTACTACTATTGTTATTTAAGAAGTCTTTTAACTTCTTGAAGTTTTCTTTTCACATGAATCATGAGATATTAATATTTTCCTATCTACCTCCCTGGGTGGCAAAGAATTGAAAGTATGAAGATATATATGGAAGCATTAAGCAAACTACAAAGTAGTATAATATAAACTATTCTAAGACATTAAAATTTTTTTTTGTGCCAAACTTAACATTCTAACTAAAACGCATATAATCTGTTTAACAGAGTGCCTAGGATGCAGTAAAAACATACAAAAGTGATAGAGAATATTTTGATGATTATCACACTATTTTTTCTTTAGGAGCAGACCATCTCTCTGTTGGTATGTTATGTATAAATCAATGATTAAACAAAAGCTAACATTTGTATTATATCTGTGAAAGCATAATACATACATACCTGCAAAGTTGTGTGCAAACGTCTTTTCTTTTATTATTTTATTTTTATTCACCTTTCACAAGCATTCATTGCCTAGCACAGTGCCTGGTAGTCATCATACAAAGATAAAATGTGTCTTTCCCCCAAGAGTTTTAAAGTCCAGTAGTATAAATCAATGCCATCAGGTTTGATGAGTGTTGTGATAGATATGTGAGCACAAGTGAGGCTCATTGGACTATATGCAACTTGCTTATCTCAAGGAAAGGAACATCTCCCTTAGGTTTGCTTTTGCATATAGATTCTATCAATATGTGATGAATCTTGGCTTATTTTAAGCATTTTGTCATTTGCAGACTAGCTTAACACTGATGGACAAGTTGAAAGTCAAAGGTTTAATTCATTTGATCTTAGGACAAGCAGATATTGATTGGGGTTTTTTTCTGATGCCAAAGATTGAATTTAGACTCAAGGTAGGCTCAAACAAAATAGTGAATTCACTATTTTACAGAGTTAGGAAGTTCAGCATTGCCCTGGCTTCAGGCACGGCTAGTTCTAGGGGCTTAAACACGGCTTTTTTCTTTTCTTCTTCCTTCGCTATCTTTTTCTTTCATTCTCTCTTTCTCTTTCTATGAGCTTTGCTTCCCTCTATGTGTCATTGTTATTTCCTGTGAAAGATCAGTCTCCTCTCTACACCTTAATAGTCACAGATTCCCATCCTTTCAGTTTATCAGTCTTAGTAGAAAGAAAACTTTTACTGTCCAGTTTCATAATTCAAATCTAAAAGGACTGTTATTAGTATTCATTGAGTCATATGCTCACCTTTGGAACAACTGCTGTTGTTGAATGAATGTGGTACTAGGTTTTGGTGAGGTGGCTGCAGTAGGCTAAATGATTTTCCTGGCTCAAGGTCAAACAATCAGCTAGTGGTAGGAATTAATTTCTTGATTTCTGATCTTTACTGAAACAAATCTGTGTTCTTGCCCACAACTGGGACTTCCGTAACATGAATAGTGCCATCCAATAGAATGTAATGTAAGCCACAAGTGTCAACCACGTATGAAAGTTTAAGTTTTTAGTAGATACATTTAGATATATTAAAGGGAAAGAGACACAGGTGAATTTTATAATAGATTTTATTTCAAGCTTCCAAATATTATCACTTCAAAATGAACTCAATATACAAAACAATTGAAATAGTTTATATTCATTTTTTCATACAAAGTCTTCAATATTCGGTATGCATTTAACCCTTATAGCACACCTCAGTCTGGACATGGCACATATTAAGAATGCAATGGCCGGGCATGGTGGCTCATGCCTGTACTCCCAGCACTTTGGGAGACCAAGGCAGGTGGATCATTTGAGGTCAGGAGTTTGTGACCAATCTGGCCAACATGGTGAAACCCCATCTCTACTAAAAATACAAAAATTAGTTGGGTGTGGTGGCACGTGCTTGTAATCCCAGCTATTTGGGAGGCTGCGGCAGGAGGATCACTTGAGCCAGGGAAGCAGAGGTTGTGGTGAGCTGAGATTGCGCCATTGCACTCTAGTCTGGGCGAGAGAGTGAAACTCTGTCTCAAAAAAACAAAAAAAAAGAATGCTGTGGCCACACACCATGTGGCATGTGGCTACTGTAAGTGTACAGAGCAACTCTAGAGACATGGAGCCAGAGAGATGTGGAACGAGGGGGAGAATCCACATTCAGGATGACCCGAGAATCACTGAAGCCAAATGTTTACGTTCTCTGACATCCTTCCTATTGAAAAATATATCATATCAAATGATTATAAAATAATTTATTATATTTGAGATGAAAAATCTGTTGATCCTCTCTTCATTCTTTCATAAGATTCTAACACTTAAGAGCTTCCTGTTGTTTTGTTACTTCCATTGCTTTGCATTTTCAATAGCACTTAGTTAAAATTTTCTTCGTTACTCTAGTGCTTGCCATTACATGCATTTCAGAAAATGATAAAAAATGATCATAATTATATAAAGATTTTCTTTCTTAAGACTGAAAATCACAGAAGGGTAATTTTTTTTTTGTTTTCATTTTCAATGGTGAAGATTTGCTTGAAGTTATCTTTACGTATGACAATTTAACCATTTAAAAACTTTGTGTATGCTAAAGTTAATTGCTTTCTTATTGAGTCTTATTAAAATGTGGAGTTGCAGTTAAGAAATGTAACAAAAACTGCTTTCTGCACCCATACATCTTATAGGGAAAGATAATCTTAGTTAATGCTGCTTCATACCATGGTAAGCAAGGCATAAGTTAGGATAGCTTTGTAGCAATCTACTGTAGTTTACTGGCCAAATCCACTCCTTTCTTATCGTAATTCCTTAAAGCAGAGTTTAGCACAAATAGTAATGAAGGTTTTAGTTTATTCATTCATTTATTAAGAAAGAACATAGGTTTGCTATCCATATGTAAATTCCCTTAAAAAGGGGTATTTTTTTCTATTTCTGTTTACTCTACATCCCAAATGCCTAGAGCAGTGTCTAACTCAGAGAAGACATTCAATACTTATATGTTGAATGAATATACCAGGTAGCATAAATAAAAGGCTCATTTAAAACTGCAAAGGGAAAATGGGATATTAATTTTGGGCACATAATATGCTAGGCTCTGTGTGAAGTTTATAATACATATTATACATGAAATTCTTGTAAAAATCCTGTGAAACAACTATTGTCCTCATTTTACAGCTAAGAAAACAGAGAGACAGAGAAGTTAGTAGATTTCCCAAGATCAGATCATTAAATGATGTAGTTGGGATTGACTTCAGGTTCATCTGATCTCAAAGCTTTGCTCTTTCATTCCATTAGTTCCTTAAGGCTGCCGTATAAAGTATTGCAAACTAGGTAGTTTAAAATGACCGAACTTTACTCTCTCACAGTTCTGGAGGCTCCAAGTCCAACATCAAGTTGTCAGCAGGGTCGTGCTCCTTCTGAAACATGTAGATGAGGAGCCTTCCTTGCTTCTTCTAGCCTCTGGTGTTTGCCATCATCCGTGGCATCCTTGGCTTGTAGGTGCAGCACTTCATTCTCTGCCTCATTGTCACTGGTGTTCTTCTCCCTGTCTCTCTCTCTTGTTACAAGGACGCTAGTCACTTTGAATTAAGAATCCACCCTACTTCCGTATGGCCTCCTCTTAACTAATTACTTTTGCAATAATACTATTTCCAAATAAGGTCACATTTTAACGTCTTGGGGGTTAGAAATTCAATATCTCTTTATTGAGGGGACACAGCTCTACCATAACATTCATCATACTTGATATTCATCCAGCACAGATACTTATTACTTACCTGAAAAGTCCAAGGCACTGGATGTGTTTTTATGATGTAGGGATCCAAAAAAGAATAACGTGCTTTCATCTAATTAGGAGGAAAAGATGTATTTCTATAAAAATAAATGTGAATGATAGGTAGTTTTAGATTTGGTGAACTTGAGATACGAGCAGAACGTGGAAGAAGAATTATCTTGCAGAAATTTAGAGATAAATCTCTAGAGCTTAAAAGAGAAAACTGGGCTAGAAATTGAGGTCAAGACCACTGTACACAGAGGGGAGAGTAAAGCAATGAGAAATGGTGGGACCTCTGATGGTCAGACTCATAGGAGAAGAGAACTGGCTTTTTATGAAGAAAATAAAAGCAGTCAGTCAAAAAGGGGAGGGGCCATAGTGCAGAGAAGCTCAGACATGGCAAATGCTATGGGACAGACCAAAAGAGCAAGAGGAGGAAATAAGACCGCTGGATAGTAGACTTTTAATGTTTTGGGAAACTTGTGAGGACACAGTTTCAGTAGAGTATTTGACTCTACAACACAGCAGGGGCAGGTATTTGACTGCAGTTTGAATTTTGGTTGGTGCGAACAGAAAGCTGGACATTGAAGACAACTATATGATGGTATGAAGTGAGATTGGGCTTACTTCTAAGAGCTGCTGTGAATGTGATTTCTGGTTTCAATGAAGTTCAAGTCCACCTCCTAAAATCTTAACTGTGAATTGATTAATCAGTTTCTCAAGTGTTTGAGTGTCTATTATGTACCAGGCATGCGTCTCATTGATGGGACTGTCACAGAGAAGAAGAAGAGCATCATTCATGCCACCATTAGCCCTTCTATTTCTGTGGGGAGATAGGCAATCAGCAGGTAACTGAACACGTATGTAATAGAATCCATCCTCATAAAAGCTATGAAAAAAATAAAACAGAGTGTGAAATTTATGATTGACAAGGGAGATGAGGTAATGAGCTAAGATTAATTTTTTTTCAATTAGGAGTTAAATGCAAGACATATATTTATGTGCCACATACCCAGGTATTATAGAAAATACGCAATCAAATTTAGAGACTAATTGTTAATTTAGTCATCTTGTTTAATATTTTTTTTCTGTGTCTTATGGGGGAAATGATGCAGTTAAGGAGGAACTGAACTCTGGTCTTCTATTATCATTGAATCATAATATTATAACCACCTATCCTAATTTTGGTGTCCACTGCAAATTTGTATACATGTCTTTTGTGTCCCAGTCCAAAGATGTTATGAAAATATAGACCTTGGCAGTTTGCGATGTACTAAGGTAATTGCCATATTTAAATGTAAATGATTATCATTTTGAATATTTAAGAAATCAAGGTAAAGAGAATTGAATTTTAACATTACTTAGATGTTATAAGCTGAGGGATATTGTAATGGAAGAATAAAAAAATCGTAAGGGGAGTAACTCAGTTTAAAAGATGTTTGTTAGATGTTTTTCAGTGAATTAAGAAAAGATGAGATGCTGTCACAGGCTCTGTCATGGTCCTTAGAAGCATGTCTCTTTACAAGTGTGGAGGTGATGCCCATTTAAAGCTTATCATTATAAGGGTATCTTTGTCTAAGAAAAGGACTGCCATGTTGTTTCAGTTTAAAAGTCTGTGGATTTCTGATTCCGGAGAATTATTTTGATGTCAGGGATATTTGTTGTTTTGAAAAACCTGGCTGGCAAATGCTTTTTAAAAAATCAACTCATTACTTGGTTTTTATGTGTAAAGGGTAACACATGACATCCAAATATTTCATTTTGTATAGCTTCATGTCTTAAAGTTCTGATATAAATTGAGGGCTTGAAAATGCCATCTCCAGCAAAGATGGTGATGCTCTGATGGAGAGAAAAGAGGTGGCAAACCGCTCTGCACTGGTGAATTCAACAGAGAGGATGAAGCAAGGCAGTGTGCCGGACACCCCCATCCCCGTTGCCCAAATCCTCCAAAAGAACATATTCTCACATGTCACTGCCAAGAAAATAAGGTCAATATGCATCTAAATAAATTACAAAAGACCCTTACTGTGCAGTAGGCAGCCAAGCCTTGAGGCGCCATGCTGAGTTTGGAGGTATCACCAAATGTGCTGGCTCTGTGGGAGAACGGCTTTCTCTTCCTCACCGTGGTGGGAAAGAGAAGGCTGCTGTCGCTGTTCTTCCACTGCCATCTTTGCTGACAAGATTTGGAGTGACAGTGGCCTGTGGCTTCATCAATTGAGAAAAGCACAGTAAATTGGCAGCTACTATAATGGCAAGTATGTCTACTTCCCTGCCTGACTCCTTTTGGAAAAGAACACAAGAGCATACGAAAATTGTGCCTCATCCTCTGACTTATGTGGGCAAATGCACCTTCTCTATTGACCTGTTGATTAGGATGCTTATGCCTCCCTTGACTGCCTGGGTCTATAATGATAGGCATCATAAAACCAGATAGAAACACACAGTCATGACTGCAAACATTCATTCACATAGCAGAGGCTTAACAGTCCAAAGTACCAAGCAGATCTCATTTGACTTTGTAGTAAGGTTTTATGTGTAATCATGACAGATGTTCAGGGAGATTATCTTTTTCCATCTCCACCCTGCCTGTCTGCAGCTTGCTCACACAGGACTTGCTCCAAAATAGCCTCTCTTTTGCAAAGAGATGAAGCTTGAGGCCTTCAACAGTACGAAGTCAACATTCTACTCATCAAGCATTTGCTTTCCCAACAGATGAATGCTCCTTTCTCTTAGGCCAGTGGCAGGCTGCCCTGCAAGTCCTGCTTGGCTTTTTGTGCCAAGAGCTACCTGATTCCAACCAGAGGCAACTTCAAAGCTACTTTATGTCATAACAGAACTTTAAGAACTTGTCCCCTCTAATGATGCATACTGGATACTAAAGATATTTTGGATGTGTATTTACTTTGTCGCTAATCTCCCTTCAGGGGTTTAAAAGTGAACAGGCATAATAAAATGCTTCTTGCTGTTTCTCTTCAAATTTAGGGATTGACTGCACCACATGCTTTCTCTAGGCTTATTTGGTTATCTCTAAGTAAAGGCTTTTCTCCGCCAAAGTTCTCAATTTCCAGTGATACTTGAAGAGCATTCTGTTTGACACAGGCATTTCTCAGTCCAATTATGACATCTTATAACATCATCCAATATTTTCTTTTCTAAGATTGGAAAAGGAAAAACAAAGGCATAAGGATCTCTTTGGAAAAATTTTCAAAGCATGGGTTAAAGACCTATTTGGACCAATAGATAATGCCTTTTCTCTGTTTCTATTTTGTATTGTTTTTTATTTTAAACAATGTTCCTATGTTTTGGCATTTCCTCTTTATTTGTTTGCATTTTCTGTGTTAAAAAGAAGGTATGTTTAGGCCTTATCTAGAAGGCACACACATTTAAATATTAAAATATCTCCCATGCAAACATATTTGGAATAGGAGGAAAAAACCAGGACATTGTAAATGAAGAAATGCTTTTATAAATTCAGTGTGGTCCTCAGGGTACTCAGGAAGCTAATTAAGAGCATCTCATTCCCTCTGTGGGTAATCACTTGAAATACAGAGCTTAACAGAACAGGGTATCAGGAATATAAGGAGAAACGCTTTTCAATGGTCCCTGTTTCCTAAGAAGCACCCTTGTTGCCATTCAAGTGCCACACTGCACAAGTTCCTAAACTGTGAATGACGCTAGGAATCTTCAGGTTGGAATTTATAGTCGTGTGGGACAAGAAAATTATCCAGGTCACCCCTTCTCGTTTCAGTGGTGGAAGACACCAAAACCTAAAGGGGCTGAAGGAATTGTACAAAGTCACACAAAACATTAGCAAGTAGAAATTAGACCTCAAACTTCCTTGACAATTATTTCTTGCTCTAGGTTCCAAAGGAAATGATTCTCAGAAGCCTTTATTTTCTTTTTTTGGAGGTCTCAGTACCATGCCATTCCACATTGGACATTTTCTGAACCGATAAACTGTATGGTAAAACAACAGATTCGTACAAACTCATTTTGATTGGTTATTTCTTTCTTTATGTAGTTTCTTTTTTGATTGTCTTCCTCGTAAATTTAACATGGTCCCAATTGTAAATAAAATCAAGTGATCTGTTTTAAATTGACTTCTGAGTACTGGGATCTGTGTTCTAGGAAGACACCATATCTCTTGGGCTTTGGTAGACACAGATTGATTAGGTGCCATGTATCCTACCTAGAGAAGATGTGATTCAGATAGAAAATGAAGGATCTCACTAGCCATAAAAGAAAGAAACAATATTACACAGTTAAAGTCTTGCCAACAGGACCAGAGTATGGCTCTACAGTCTTTGTGGTCTGAGACACCTCTCTGTTCTATTCCTAAATTTCAAAATTGATTCTTCTGTATTTAGTTCTTGGCAAGATTATCAGACAAGCCAATCTGTAGGATTGTTTGAATTCCGTATGTTTGGCATTTGAATTAAAGTAAGGATAAATTATAACATTTAAAGTTCTTTGAGGCAAGAGTTTGAAGGTCCTCACCCCCTTTTCTTTTATTACTTACTATTTGTCTTCGTTGGCTCTGATGATGTATTTTCAACAACATGGAGCTAATAATGACATAATAATAACTATTAGTTCAATCTATACATTGGCCAGTTAGTTTCATTTGATTTTATGGCCATTATTTGTAGGCCACACATCTCACCAACTTCTACTTTTAATTGCAATGGAGCTCAGATGACAGGGTGCAAATGGTTGGATGAAAAGGAATCACCACTGTTAGAGATAGTCCCCACCAATGGGATGCGAAGAGAGAAACAGATCATAATGATAGAAGCAGGCAATAGTGTTCCTCCTGCAGAGGAAAAAGGGAAAACCATAAAGAATTTGAAAGTCCTACACATACTTAATAGATTAAAGACCCTTAATGTTCCATTGGGTCTATTTGCTCTTGGATAATGGGTTCAGTATTTCTGTCTCTAAACTCCTTGGGACACCCTAGGCAAGCTGGCATTCGAAGCAGTTAGCCATACCCCTGAATCCAAACAGTTCTATTTAATAAATCCCTATTTCTGTCCAGTGTGCTGAAGAAAATTCTGTTTATTGGATGTAGTAATGAAAGTGGAAATATGACTGGCTGTCTATTCCCTTCTGCAAGCCCCCTCAGGCTCTGGGTTAATGTCTGGGGTCTCCGTCTTAGACCACCCGCAGTGATTCTCACCTCCAGGTATTCATGCCCCTGTGTAATCCTCTTCCCTTGAGTGCAGATGGGACTTGTGACTTGCTTCTAAATAATAGAATACAGCAAAGATGATGAGATCACTGATGTAAGTTTGGTTTTGCTAGCAGACTCTCTCTCTCTCTCTCACTGATTTTAATAAAACAAGCTGCCATGTTGTGCACTGCCCTATGCAGAGGCCCATGTGGCAAGCATGGAGATAGCCTTTAGACTGACAACCAGCAAAGAACGGAGGCCCTTAGTTTCCCAGTCCACAAAAACCTGAAGTCTTCCAGCAACTGTGTAGGCTTTGGAAAGAATTCTTCCCCAGTTGAGCCTTCAGGTAAGACTTCAGGCCCAGCCCACATCTTCATTTCAGCCTTTTGAGATACCCTGGTGCAGAGGACCCAGCTAAGCCATGCTTGGACTCCAGATGCATGGAATTTGTGAGATAACAAATATGTGTGATTTTATGCTCGCTTGTAGTAATTTGTTACATAGCAATGGATAACTTAGGTGAGTCTTGTTATCAGTTGTGAGCGTACAGGTAGCTACTTGTTTGAGCTATTTGCATGCTGCACTGGGCCCCTTCATAATCACTCTTCTTAGGTGGAGGCTAAAAAGTCAACTCAGGTCTCTGTGACACTTTCTAAAGAGCAGGAATCTATATTAGAATCCCTCTTCTGTCAGTTTTATCTTTATGCTTTGAGTGTTCCACCTTCAATGACTGAGCCTAGAGACAGGAACAGATTTGCCAATGGGGACAGGAGAATGGAGGAGCTTAGCTTTAGTGGTCTGAGAACAGAGGCAAGTTTTCCCTTGTAGACAGCAGAAGAGGGAATTTTAAACCCTTAATTGTGATATTAATAAAATATCTTTTTCTTAAAACATTTCTCCTGAGACCATAGCAACTTTTATGATTTCTGCAAGTATGAGACACCCAAAACCTCCGCCAAAGAGCTGAGGAATGCATTTGGCATAGGATGGTTTATTTATAAATTAGGAACCCAGAACTTTGGCTTTCATAAAAAATTGGTAAAACCTCATTCTATTTGGACATTGTAATAAAAATATCCACTTGGTTAGTCTCAAAAAATTTCCAGGAGAAAATGCAGTGAGCTTTAATGCTGAGTGCAGTAGCCTCTTTGCTTCATACTGGCATTAGTTTGAAGCTTTCTACCTCGTACTTTTTACTAAGAAGGCCAAAATAGATTATAGGTTGTTTTTTCTATTGCTGAGCTTTTTTTCCCCAATTGCTCTCCTGAGAGAAAATTGAGTGTATGACAGGAAAGACAAGCATGAAACCTTTCATAATCCAGGCTTGTGTTCTCAGGAGATTGTCCTTGATATATGAGGCTGCTCATTGAGTCTTTCCTGGTGTTTATTTATTTGACCACATTTCCCCAAACTTAAATACCTCCATTAATCAATACTGAGCTTCTCCACACTGAGTCTGCAGAGCTCATCAAGATGAGAACTTTTTAATTTTAAAATAAAAAATTCCTGATATATACATAATCCTTGAAGAAATAGCAGATCTATTACTGGCCAATAACATCAACAGTTGAGTTTTATTTTTGTTCCCTATTTTAGGATTACTAATAGGGTTGGAGTGAGAAGAAAAGCGTTTACTTAGAAACTTATTAAAGAAGCTGGGATTCTTCAGGAGTTTAAGGCAAAGGCACAATTTATTCTTTCTTCATCACCGCTTTCATTCAATAAATATTTGAGCTCCTAGTGTGTCCCACAAATTGTGTGGGTGGCTCTTGGGCTGTCATGTGAACAAAACCATCCTCCTGGCAAGGAATTAACAGTATAAGGGGATGAGATACACAGTAAATGACAAATATAATGGAGCTTGATAAAAGTTACAGTACTAACCCCATATATAAGGAAAGACTTTCTGTTATGAAAATAAATGACAACAAAACCAAAGAAGCTCCTAATGATTCATCTGACTGTGAAACTTGAACTAGCACTTTTTAGCTCACACAAAATTCATGTTCTGTATCAGCTCTGCTGGAAGAAGTGCAGGTAGGCTTAGGGGATAAAAAAGAGGTCCATGAGATGAAGACAAAAGGCCTGAAGCACTCTTCTTGGTGGTCAGAATGTCATTATTTATGCCACTATTTCTTTTTCAATCTGTTTAGTTTAATTTTTGCTTAATTCTCAAAAAAAATGAATTTTAAATTAGTGGGCAGAGCATGCATTTTAAAATATCATTAATTCAGTTAATATTATTGAGCACCTATCTTGCACTGGCACTTAGAATTTAAGAAGATCAGTACTATCTTGTATTTGGGAGATAGTTAATTCTTAAAAACAATGATGAACACTTATCTTTCTATATATGTATAGAAGTAATTCTAAATATGTGGCTTCTGTGTATGATAGTTTTTTAATATGTCAGCTTAGTCTAAACTATGAGGATGAAAGAGGGGTCAGCAGCCATTTGGTAGCATACACACCTTCTTCTAGTGACCCAACCAAACGCAAATTTAGGCGCTGCCGTGATGGGATTTTGCAGGTGTAATTAAAGTCCCGAGTGATTTGGCTTTAAATTATGGAGACTATTCTTGGTAGGCCAGACCTTTCCAGATGAGCCCTTAAAAGGGGCTGAATTATTCAAGGCGAAAGAGTTCCCCAGAGCAGCTGGGTCTACAATTACCCTCTTTTTGCTGGATCTGCTCTTCCTGACTGCCTGCCCTACAGATTCCTAAATTCCTTGTAATAAATCTGTGTGTGTGTGTGTGTGTGCCTGTGTGTGTATGTCTCTCTCTCTCTCTCTCTATATATATATATATATCTGTCCTCCTGATTCTATTTCTGTGATTGCATCCTGACTGATGCACTGAAATTTAAAAACGATACTGTGACCTCATTTAACATGTATTTTATGCTCTGAATGACTATCATTGCTTATGAAACTGGGAAAACATTGTTCATAAATCTATGCAAAAATAACCCAAATATATTTCATGAAGTCTGGTTGGCCCCCAATGCATTGGCTTTGCCTAACGTCTTTGGTTAAACTGTGAAAGGCATCTGGCCACCGGGTGAATTGCCCATGTGATTCCATCACCACCGCGCGTGCTTGCAGCTTGTTTGGCTCTGTTCAGGAATGGTGGGTCTTTCCAGCTGGCTGGATGGGAAAGCAGCATGTGCCAAGCTCTGCTGGAACGTTTTGAAACAACATTGCATATAACGTAATTAAGTAGGGATGACTGAAGACTTAATGCCTTTACCAACTAGAGTCAAGTCTAAGCTGAACCCACAAGCTTTATCTTCTTTGTATTTTTAAAGGAAATAACATAAAATTTATGAAAAACTGGACTTCGTTGCATCCTTTTGATACCATCAAAATGTAGACAATTCTTCAAATTTATTTGATTCTATTTTTATAACTTCCCTTATTATTGATTGTGAAAGAAGTATATACTCAAAAAATCAAAAAGATAAAGTATAAGGATTAAAAACCACCGTAATTCTACCAGAGGTGACTATGGTTGTGACCTTAGTTTTGCAGCCTTTTGTTTGTTTGAGGCAGAGTCTTGCCCTGTTGCCTGGGCTGGGGTGCAATGGCATGATTTTGGTTCACTGCAACCTCCGCCTCCCAGGTTCAAGCAATTCTCCTGCCTCAGCCTCCCGAATAGCTGGGATTACAGGTGCCTGCCACCAAGCCTGGGTAACTTTTTGTATTTTTAGTAGAAACGGGGTTTCACCATGTTGTCCTGGCTGGTCTCGAACTCCTGACCTCGTGATCTGCCTGCCTTGGCCTCCCAAAGTGCTGGGATTACAGGCGTGAGCCATCACGCCCAGCCAGTTCTTTAGTCTTTTCATTGCATATCTAAGCCATGCTCTCCCCACTCGACTGTGTATCATAGGAGGCTGACCCCTGAAAATTCTATTTCTCTGGTTCTTTTGCCAAATGGCTTCTGACAGTTTCAGCTGACAGAAGGTCTGGTGGGAAGATGGGAGGACTTAGGCTATCTTTTGATCTCCCTCTCTGTCAAAGAGTCTGTGTTTCTGGCAGTGGTTCTAGATCCCTCCAGAAAACCCCATCCTTTGCGGTGTTGTCATCAGCAGTCCCTGATTGTATTCTCTAGCTCCTCTTGTGTGGCCCTGGCTCCTAAGATCTGATAATATCATTTCCTTTTTTTTTTTTTTTCCATCCCTCCCAGCCCTAGGTGTGGTAGTGACTTCGGATGTTTTTACTCACTGGTTTGCTTATTTTCCCCTATTTGGCTTTTGAGTTCTTCTAACACCTTTATAAATTAGTTCCCACAAATAAAATTCTTCTACTAAGCCACCAGACAAAGACACCCCATTCTTGAACAGTCCATTGATAAATCCATTTGCTCTCAATACGAGTGCTTTTCTGTGGCCTTATCTTGTAAAACCTACATCTTATCTTTTATCGGCTTTATTGAAGAATAATTTACATATAATATTTACCAGTTTTAAGTGTACAATTTAATGAGTTTTGACAAATAGATACAGACGTGTAACCACCACCACACTCGTAGTATAAAACGTGTTCATACCATTCTAGCTTCCCTTGTGCCTCTGCAGGGTCAATTATTTCCCTCCACCCCAGCCTCCTGCAACCACTCATCTGTTTTCTAAAACTTCCTATTAATGGGCTCAGACAATATATTGTCTTTTGTGTCTAACGTTTTTCATTTCATATGATACTTTTGAGATAAATTTGTACTGTTGCATGTATTAGTTTATTTCTTTTGATTGATGAGTAGTATTCCATTCTATAAATAGACCACAATTTTCTGTTAATTCACCAGTTGGATGATACTGGAGATACTTCCAGTTTTTAGGTATTTTAGATAAAATTCCTATGAACATTAGAGTTTAAGTCTTTTTGTGGATATATCTTTTCCTTTACTTGGAATATTTAAGAGTGGTATTGTTGGGTCTTCTGGTAGTTATGTGTTTAACATCATAAGAAACTGCCAGGAAGTTTTCCAAAGGGGCTATTCCAATTTTCATCCCCATCAGTGGTTTATAAGATTTTTATTTACTTCACATTCACTACTTAGTATTTTCAATTTTTGTAATTTGTCCATTCTGGTAGGTATGTAGTGATACATTGTTGAGGTTTTAATTTGTGTTTCCCTGGTGACTAATGATGTCAGACATCTCTACCTGTGCTTATTTGTGATTTGTATACCATTTTTGGTAAAGTGTCTATAAAATATTTTGCTCATTTTTAATAGAGCTGTTTATTTTCTGTCTGAATTTTAATTGTTGTTACATTTTGCATACAAGACTTTTGTGTTTTGTAAATATTTTCTCCCGTTCTGCAGCTTAAGTTTTTATTTTCTTAACAAAAATATTTATAAACAAAAATAATATTGTCTTTAAAGAGTAAAATTTAAAAATGTTTGACCTAGATTATATTACATTGGCTATATAGTATTCCATTTCATGAATATGCCATAATGTATGACCAGACTTCCTGTTTCCACAGCTTCACTGCTTGTGTGAGTTACTTGTGTCATCTTACTTAGCAACGTGCTATGATCATTTAGGATGGTTGTGCTTTTATCTGATATAAAATTAAATATTTTTAACTCAGTGGGCTTTTTCATGGAACACTTAAAAAGCAGTCTCTAAATCACTTGAACCCGGGAGACGGAGATTCCAGTGAGCCAGAATTGAGCCACTGCACTCCAGCCTGGTGACAGAGCGAGACTCTATCAAACAAAAACAAAAACAAAAACAAACAAACAAACAAACAAACAAAAAGCAGTCTCTAAATCACACTGGCAAAATTCTTCTAAGGCAAAACACATTTCCGTCTCTCTCTCTCATCCTTTTCAACCTGAGGTCTCAGGATTCCTGTTAAAATGTACATTTAATACTGTAAATATCTTTTTTAAAAACTTTGAACATGTTAAAATCATACTAATGCCTCTGAATAATCATGGTCAATTGATCATATGCATTTATTAAATTAAATGACAATAAAGGGATAAAAAGTTACAAGTCCAAGAGAACCAGTAAGATGAAAGGAGAAATAACAGCAGAGAAGGAATCGAACAGGTTTTTTTTCCTTCTATTTTTTAAAACATGGAAATCACATCGATAAGTAATAATGAATGAGCATAAGGAGGGAAGCAACACCATAGGGGTTAGAGGAAGATATTAATGAGAAAACAGTTGGCTTTTCATATGGAACTCTGGAAGTTAAGAATTAACCAGTGGTAGGGGCTGTTGTTCCCTTGTCTGCAGGATTCTTACATCTGGCCATGCATCCTCATCGGGCAGAAAAGGAGATTTTACTCCCTGAGAACTGAAAAACCTGAGAAAAAAAATCTCCAATATAGTATTCTGGATGTCCCTCTAGTGGAAAAAAACAGCTTTACCATCCCTCCCTTGAAGTCCCTTGCCGCGCGCCATCAGAGTCTGAACGCATTAGTGCTCTAGGTGAAGAATTAATGAATGACCAAAGAGTACAAGATTTCAGAGGAAAACTTTCTACCTAAAAGAGAAAAATCATGAATCTGCAAGAAGCTGAGATAATTCAGGGAATAAGAAAAACATCTAAAAAGATCTTTAAGGGATATTCTAAGTTGAATAAGTGAAAAATACTAATTTAGGTAACAAAATGAAGATGATATAAAATAGATACATTCAGATAACAAAAAAGAGCGCTCAGAAATAGAGGAAATATTATAAATAGATAAATTTTATAAAGTAATTGAATAGTTGGATCATAAGGTCAAAGAAGTCATTCAAAAAGTAATCCAAAAAGTCAGGAGAGAGTAAAACTGGAATAGAGATTTAGGAGGTTCAGAGTCTTATTAAATGGATTATAGATACAGATAAGAGTAATCACATAGAGAAGAAAGTTATAGAAATAATACAAGAAAAAAATTCCAGAACTGAAGAAACTAAGTCTCAAAAAGATTAGTCTGACACAATGAAAGAAAAAAAGCCAACTATTAAACCGCATTATCACAAAATCTTAGTACCTTTGTGACAAAGTGAAGATCTTTAAGCTTTCAAAAGAGGGAAGAGAGTTCACATACACAGGATCTGAATGGAACAAGATCTCATACCAAAAAAAAAAAAAGTTGGAATCAAGACACAATGGAACAATGGTTACAATATTCATGGTGAAAATGATTTTCAGTTGTCCATCAGGGATAATAATAGAATAAAGATTTTTTTAAACAACTCAGATAATTTATTTAGAAAGTAGAAAACAAAAAGTTTGAGTCTAACATCTATTTAGAATATGAACAAAATTAGAAACAGTTAAACTACAGAAAAAAAAGGCAGAGATACTGAAGTTGGCTTAATGGCTATCCAATACAAAGAGGCAAAACCCAAGTTACTTTCATGCAAATAAGCATTAAGGAAAAGAATATGGGAATGTTTACATAATGTGTCGTGGCAAATATTTTTCAAATTTACATAAGAAACTGTACATAAATGAGGTAATTTACAAGAAATGTTTTACAGGTTACAATAGGATATAATTAATTATGAATAAAATTTGTAGCACATCATACATTTTTACATCACAGATTCAGTGTTAGAAGAATTCAGACATGATAAAACTTAGACTTGACAAGAATAATGTAATAGATGGAATAAGGCAACTTAGACTGAAATGGCATGTGTAAGTAAAATTAATCCCCAAATTAAAGGATTCCTTAGTTGGGACATAATAACATCTTCTAAGTATGATTTGGTCAATAATTGGGCATTTAAATAAATGCCATTCAATTTTAGTTAAAAACTTAGATTTAGCTGTATTTTAAATAAAAAGTAAAAGCACACAGTGTATAAAAAATAATAAAAACCACCTTAGTATCACTTATATCCTAATACTATTAATTATATTTGGGACAAGCAGACTAGAATATTGGTGTTATTCTATAAAGTTACTTTCTATTTCTAAATGCTATAAACTAAACTAAAACAGATTCCTCAGAAAAAAAAGTAGCAAATTCCAAAATGGCTTAATACCTGTGACAACTATTGACTGAGCCAGGTATGACATTGATGAAATTCAGATATAATGTAAAGTAGAGATATTTTCCAGCATGAAAAACTCAAAACATGTAACTTTAGAGTGCACTTTTTAAAAAAGTTACTGGAGAATACATTTCGGCAAAATATGAAATGAATTTAAAAATTGAAAGACCTAAGATTAATGAAAAGGGTCCCAATACTGGAGAGTAATGAAGGGGCATTGAAAGATGTTGATAAAGGGAAATTCTCAGACTACTGCAGTGAAGCAGAGTCAAAGAGAAACCCGTCCAGACTGAAGCAAGCATTCCAGGGGCTCTGGAAGAAAACACATAAAAGGAAAAAAGCGAACTGATTTTATGTATGTAGAAAATATATTTTATATATGCAGTAGATTTTATGTATGTATACATATACACATATCACTCAACTGTGCATTGTATAACACTTATCCAGACATAAAAAAGACTAACTTTTATTTAATATATTAACATTTATGTCAACATGTATGTCAAATATATATTGAACAATAATATATAACATTTTGTTTAATATATTAACATCCATTTATGTTAATTAGGAGTATGGAGGCAGATGGGTAGGTGGGATGTGGGATAATGGTGGTATAAGAGAGATAAATCTTTATTTACTATAAAACAAAGTTGACAGATAATTCCTAAAACTAAGAGGTTAAAAATAGCAGTATAAATACATTTTAAAAAGTATGAAGCTGTCCCTGTACAGATGCCAACATAAATATAGAAGTAAACATTGAAAGGAACAGCTAAGAGGGTTGAAAGTGGTTGGTCTTTGGGAGTGAGAATTGGTAGTGGAAAGGGATGGAGCAAGATTTGCCATTTTTCATTATAAACCATTTAGGAAAATATAAATTTTGTGCATGAATTACTTTGAAAAATTATTTAAAAATTTGGATCCTGGGCTTACAATATGTATATTGTATTATCGCTATTAATTTCTGGCTAATTTTCAGGGAGAAGAAATGAAATAAAATCAAAATCTTTTGATATATCTTAAATAGATTATGTTTATTTAAATCAACATTGCTTTACAATAATAGAATTTTTAAAATATATTCCTGGTTTACAATATCATTTTTATGATTTTCAGAAAATCACAAATCATAACACAAGCTTCATTCATGTTCTTTGATTTAGACTCTATTTAATAGTTAGCTTTAGAGTTTATTTCTGTAACATCTTTCATGGTATAGGCATTTAGATTCTTACTGTCTCCTGACTGTGATACATAGTAACATTTAGCTTCAGATAGTATATGTGACTAAATCTTAGCAATCACCCCAAATTGTCTCATGGCAGGACGAAAGAGTAGCCTATATATTTGAAGTTATTGGATTACATAAATAGTGTTGTTATTTCTTTCTTAGATATGGAACAAAACAGGTGCAAAAACTCATGTGTGGACATGATGATGAAGCAGGTTATATTAACCTTTTCAACAAGACATTTGGGACAGGCAGTTAATCTATGAAGCCATCAAGTGGAAAAAATTCACAATCCTTACTGCTTTATTGAAAAACTGTCTAAAATGATATGTATCTGTATATATTTGGGTGTTAAGAAGAAGTAAGACCCCTGTTGAAAATTAAAATGGTAATATATTAACCTTACTTGTGAAAAGCGGCCCTAACAGATTTTTCCTATTTGATGGGGAGTGTTTTCTCTAATTTGTCTGTTGTGGTTAGACAAAATTCCTAAATTAGGTACTCAACTACAAGAGAATGTAGCAACTCTAGGACTCTGCAGAACTGACTGCTTATAACATTGTTCGTGAGAGTTGTTATTTGAAAACAATTATTGGAAACCTTAAATAGGCAGGGATTTGTATCCCATCAAATGAAAGTCTTGTTTTTTATGCTATTTATTCCTTATTTCAAGGTTTCTCTTGATCATCTGGACCTGAAAGAAAGTTCTGCATCAAAATAGATGGGGCCTGTTCTGAACTGTTGTTTTTTTTTCTTTTTTTTCCTTAAAGATTGGTGCAGGCTATTATATCATATGTTACAAAGATGAAGAAATAGAATTAAACACTGGGAGAGGTGTACTCATTGTCACCATAAAGACTGAAAAAAATCTTTTTAATTGAGAGGGAAAAATAACTTTATTTCTTGAGAGAGAAAGAAAATATTTGTGGGAGTCAAAAAGAAAATAAAAGAGGATTGCCATTCTAACTGGCGTGAGGTGGTATCTCACTGTGGTTTTGATTTGCATTTCTCTAATGACCAGTGATTATGAGCTTTTTTTCATGTTTGTTGGCCACATAAATGTCTTCTTTTGAGAAGTGCCTGTTCATAGCCTTTGACCACTTTTTGAAGGGGTTGTTTTTTTCTTATAAATTTGTTTAAGTTCCTTTTAGATTCTGGATATTAGACCTTTGTCAGATGGATAGATTGCAAAAGTTTGCCCCTTTGGAAGCAAAATGTAAATAAATATGGTTTGTTTAAAAAAAAAACAAAGAAAAAAGGAAGCAGTCAACAAAAATCTAGAGATTATCTGAAAGGCAGTTGGAGGGCAACTTTGAAAATCTGAAAATGATGAGAACTGTTATGCAATTGCAAAGTCTAAATTAAAAATTGGTTAAAAAGTTGGATTGACCTGTGAACTCTCATCTTCATGTTTCTGTACCCAAAATACATATAGTATTGCATGCTCCTCTAATTTAATAAATGGCTGTACAAATCAGAGTAATTCAATCAGTGAAAAGATAGAGGATTCATGTTGTTTTCATTTGGAGATGTTCAGGTTGAGCCAGAGAACGCTTTTAATGAATTTTTTCCTTCATGCACATCTTTTTTTCCCAGGTAAAGGGAAGATTCAGGACCTTTTTCCTGGTATCTAAAACCTGACTGCTGTTTCTGCCGATGGAATGTTGCTGTCTGCTCATTAACTGAGTTTAGGAATTGGCTTGTTTAAGCTTCAGGGCATATGGAGCCCCCAGAATTCCGAGAGGAGCTCTTACAGTTTTGTATTAGCAAACCTCAAAGCAAATGCAGAATGTGGCCTTCTTATGAATTGAGCAATGGAGCATCTGGGGGCATAAATGGACAGTCGTTAATTGGCAAGCTCAAAATTCAAATAAAATTGTTAATACTATTTGCCACATTTGGCTCAGGAATGAAGAGAGTTACAGTCAAATGATACCTAAGTGATTTCATACCGTAACTGTTTTCTAAAATATTTTGTAATAATAATGTGACTACTTTTCAAAGATGATGATTTTTCTGTTCTAAAACATTTGGATGATCTCTAGTACAGAGTTGTGTGATTCTGAATCTATGCCTTTTCCATCCTGAGAAATAATTAAATAACAAAGTCATGGCTGGAATGCAGTGGGATTCGTGCCAGGCTTTTTTCCACTTCTTGAGAGCCTATAGAAAGTTTTTGGTCTCAGTGGAACATCTGTGTAGTCTCTTATAATCTCTTCTGTTCAGTTCAAGGATCCCTGAAAGAATTGAGAACTTCTAGGACTGTGGAGATATGCCATACATACAGCCTTCTCCTTCCTTTCCCTCTTCATTTCCTCCTTTTCCCTCCTTGCATGGCCTAGATTCCACCAATGTAAAGGAATGGAAATAAAGCAGTATAAGTCTCATTATGCAGAGGCCAAAAGGAGATTTCATATTTAAAATAAATTGGCAGGCCGGGCATGGCGGCTCATGCCTGTAATCCCAGCACTTTGAGAGGCTGAGGTGGGCGGATCACTTGAGGCCAAGAGTTTGAGACCAGCCTGGCCAACATGAAGTCCCGTCTCCACTAAAAATACAAAATTTAGCCGGACGTGGTGGCACGCACCTGTAATCCCAGCTACTTTGGAGGCTGAAGCAGGAGAATCGCTTGAACCCAGGAGGTGGAGGTTGCAGTGGGATGAGATTGCACCACTGCACTCCAGCCTGGGCAACAAAGTGAGACTCCATCTCAAAAAAATAAATAAAATAAAATAAAATAAATTGGCATTTACACAGAAAGGCAAAAATCATATGAGTGCTTAGCATCTGTTCTGACTTTGCTAATCACCTGATATTTCCTATCATAGTGAAATAGCCTAGGATGCCCATACGACTGCAAACTCTTTCTAGCTGGTTCTGTCACTCATTGTCTCAAAATTTCTTTTTAAAATGTAACTTTCATTTTTTAACATCCTTCCCATGTGAATCTTACTTGACCAATACACAAGTTTAGAAAACATGGGCTTTTTTCAAGTACAACCTTAATATTTTGGCATATTGGAAATCAGGGAATATCAAAATATATATTAACATGGTGACATGAGGAGTTTATTTCATGATCCTTTTATTTTCTGAGAGTCTAGATCATGGAATCAACTGAAGAGAGAATTGAGAAGACAATGTAATATTGCATCTCATACATTTTTAGTGAAGGGCTCATTTTCCTGCTCCAGGTTGCACCCAGATAAAACTTCTTGGTATAGTGGAGTTCAAGTGAACACAATGTTTTCTAAAATTCTGGCAGGAAAAAGTTATTATATTAGTTTTATTTTATCTTGTGCTGTAAGGGACCATGGCTACCAGGAATAATTAGATCTTACTGTACTAACGCCTTCCAAGTAGAATATTTTTGAGAGGGATATGTGTTTGTATTGCTTTTAAAACACCCCTTTGCCCTCAGAATTAACATTGACAAGGAGCAGCCTTTCAGAGGGAATGAATTATCTGAGTACCGATTTCACCTGGGATTGCTGTTTATTAATATTTATTCATGCTTTTAGTAGAACAAGAATCATAGTTCTTGCCTGTTTTCAGAGTCATCAACTAAATCAACAAGAACAGTTATAGGTGAATTTAGAACATCCCTCAATATAACACAACAAACACAAAGCGTGTTTGGCTCAGTAAAACATATTTTCTTCCATTTTTTTCCACCTAACTTGCACCTCTTATGAAATTTTACCATAGTTTTTATTTTTTGAAAGAGAAATTTGTCTGTGTTTTTAAGTAGAGACATATCTGCTTGAAACTGGCTTTAATCTTTCTGATGAAAAGGGCTTTTGAACCAAAATTTATGTGCTATGGCTTCACATCAAAACACTAAATGAAATTTCTAATATTTGCTAATAACTATCATAACAAGAAAAACATGACATTGCAGGTTGAAGTGTCTCAGAATTACAGAAAGACAAAAAATACCACATAGTAATAACAGTACTAGTACTTGTAATGTACAGTCAAAATATAATGCATCACAGCTTACTTTTTAATTTATTATGAGACTTTTTTTGTCACAGTCTTCAACAGGCTGAAACTTTTTCATGTCTGGATCGTGTAAGTGTGGTGCCATTTTTTCCTTTAACAGACAGTAAAATGTCACTGGTAAATCATTACCCTCATCACCTCAAATAACTCAAAGTATGCCTGTCAAAATGCAGGAAAGAATTCACATGATTACAAATAGGCTTATCATCACCCATCTCAGGAAACAGTAAGTAGTGCCAAGTAGACGAGCACACCAGACTAATTTTAAGCCAGGAAAGGAGTCAGCTTTCACCAGGTTGAACACGTTGTTTGTTGGACATGACAACAGTCCTCCAAATTCCATATTGCACAGGTGGTGCCTTTGATTTTTCTCATAGTGATTATAGAGACAAATTGAGTCATCAACAGTTTCCAAAACAGCCTTTCTTATGATCAAACATGCATATTTGTTAGAAATCTTGGCAAATTTGAAGTGTCCAGAAATGTACAGTTATTTGGACTCCCTGAGTTTATTTTTTTAGCCAACTAGCATTCCAGTCATAGTCATTCATTGTCTTCATTCCTGAGCCATATGACAAAAGCAGACGGGAATGATGCTGTATCTAGTTTCTTGTACTATATGCTAATTCTCTTTAAGCCAGAATGTTGCTAACTGTGCCAAGCTCATATCACTTATTTGGTTTTTCCTTTGCATAATTTCTTCAGTTAAAGATTCAAGTAAATCTCAGAGTGGATTTATATACCTGTTTGGAAAAGTCAGTGACTTTTCCATTGGTAAATGTGCCCTTTCATTTGTGTGAGAAGCCAAAAGCAATTAGTATTCTAGTTGAGTTCAGATTATAGCAAATGATATAAGCATATGGCCAAATATTCTTTTTATGCCAGATTCTACTTACTAGTTTTCACTTCCAGAGTCAATAAAGAAATCAATTCCATTGAAAAGGAAAATTCAATAAGAAAACCCTGTACCATATAACTGTAATTATAGATGAGCAATTTCTTTTGTAAAAAGAAAAAAGAGCAGAAATATAAATAGCAACTCCCTTATAGATCATTCAAAAGAACATGAAATAGCTATGCAAACAAAATGGCTATATTTTCATTTTTCCTTACATTCCTTACATAGAAATTCACAAAGGATTTGAACATTTCTTTTCCTGATGAAATCATTGTGATATGTCATCATGGTGGCGTATGTACAGGAAAGGAAAAGCATTGTAAATATGTTGAATAAAGCTATAATTTAAAAACTGGATGCTTTTTCTCCAACACATTGATTTGATCATTAAAGCTTCCATCTGTGAGCTGGTTTAGAAGATTGAACTGAGCTGCCTCTGATGTCTTTGGCTCTACAGACACTACATTCTCACTGTCCACATTACTTGTTTGATGACCTGATTACCAATACCTGCTTCATATGAATTTTACTTGAACATGCCTCAGTATTGTTGACTTTGTATGAAAAGCAGAGAATTATTTGAGACTGGTTTGCATTTTTTTAACTGTATTATTCTTCCAAGATTGTTTTTGCCCTAAATGTACAATTCAAAATTATTATAATGCTGTGCTTTGGTTGGTATCCAGATCGTGAATGTGAAAAGCGGTTGTTTTATTTATACAGTAATTAATTGGAAGGATTTAATATGGTAAATAAGGTGCTGAATTTTTGTAGATTTAAGTCCTAGTGACTTTAACCTTAGCATTCATATTCAAATCAAGAGAATTAATTAGCTTGTTTGCTAGCACCTTCTTCACCCTTGCGTAACCCTTCAATCCCTTCAATAAATATATGGTCATTTCACAGACTTTTCAAATGCTTTCTTCAGGGAGGAGGAAAGCCTGGTGGTGATTAAGCCTGAAAACAGAATTGTATATTCACTTCCAAAGATGCATGTGGGCAAATCTTATTTTTATAAAAAAGCCTTGAATCAAAATCTCATCATAAATAAGGTATTACCAAAAATGTACAAGATGAACAAAAATGAGGTAAATGAAGGAAAAGCATAAGTTTGAACATTTGTAGTGTTTTAAAAATTATTTCATTAGGTAAAAAAACTATTAGGCTGAATGGGTTAATTCACTCACTCTTTTAACCTTTATTCTTCCATATTCTTTATTCATGATTCATTGACATTTATCCTCTTGTTAGGAGGGAATCCAGCTTGGATTAATGTCAACACATCTAATTACTTGAACAGGGAATCATCAAGTAGAATCCAGTGGTCCAGCATGTAGGGAACTGGTGAATTTATTAAGTTGTGTGGCTCGTAATAATTTTTTCTGGTGACTAACTCCACAGTTTTCATCAAGGTCTCTAAAGAGCTCATATCCCAAAGGGTTCAGGACTGTCTGTTCATTACCAATAGAAGATTGGGGTGTTGACAATAAGCCACATTATTACCAAGTTCATAAATTCATCAGCCCATATTCAGTGTCAGATCTAACATAAACCCTTTCTGAAAGAGTTCATTATGTTCTCTCTCAAGTTACATGGTTTTTGTTTTCTTTTTTAATTTTCACTCACTGAGGGGCCTTACTAGACCTAGTGTCCTGAACTTAGAAATCTAGATGTCTGTCATCTTTGCCTTTTCTTGTTTCATAACTCCCAACCTCCAGTCAATCATCTATGTTGTGTGGATTCAGCACTATGCATAGCTCTCAAATTTTGCAACATTTTTTTTAAATCTTCAAATATCCCCTTCATTTCTCACTGAGATTATAGAATTTGTTTCCAAATGGATCTTTGTGTACAATCCAGGACAAGTGATTTTTCTAATGTACAAATCTGATTAAATCACCGCTCCTGCTGTTTAAAACCTCTATGCCTTCCATCTGTTCTCTAACAGATATATTACTAAGTGGCACAAACACAAAAATTTGCATGATGTAATGTATGACATAAAGAATGGAGACAATTTGATGTTTTTATTCTCTTTCTGTTATCATTTTTGTGATTAATTTCTGGCAATAGAATGGCCTATGTTTTAATGTACCATGACTTCTAAGTGACAATTCCGTGTCAACATAGATGAAAAAAGTTCATTACATGAGAAAGAGCTAAAAAGCCAACTTGAACTGCTAGGACAAGATTGTTGCATGTCATGGTTTTCCAGAGAAAGTAATGTTTATTTGAGATCTTAAGAGACTTCCATAAGATAGGAGAAAGAGTGTTCCAAGCAGAAGAAATAGCATATGCCACTTATTACAGTCTGTTGCCTGGCAAATGTCTATCTCTGACACTAAGCTATATGTTTTTGAGGTTAAGGACAATCTTGTATGAAATGTTTAATGTATACTCAAGGAGTTTTGATTATTTGTGGTGGATTGAATAAAAATGACTAAAATTGATCTTGAGAAATAAGTATTATGTTTAAATTCCATGTGAACACAGATGAAAAACAGTTTGTTACATGAGAAAGAGCTAAAAAGCCTAGTTGAGGTTATTTCATGTCATGGTATTCCAGAGGAAGTAATTTTTTTTTTGAGATCTTAAGGGGCTGCCATAAAATTGCAGAGTGTTCCAAGCAGAGGAAATAGCATGCAAGATAAGAATGAGTTGACTGAATTAATTATTATGTTTGTACACTGGTGCCTGGACTGGATTTTAAACCATAAATTTACAGCTTGGAGATGGGAAATTAGTTGGTTATTTGCAGGTAAGTCTGTCTTTCTCTCTTTTCCCCTATGAAAGAACATTTTATACTCAGCTTCTCTTTTTATGCTCATTATTAGCAGATAATACTTTGGGTAATAAGGACTTGATGAATTTTGATCAGGTTTTTGGCAGTATTGAATATCTAGGAACATTTGAAGACTCAAATTTTAATATAAAATAACAAATGTTATGAAATCCAAAAGTTTGAGTATTAAAAAGTTAATAATGTATGCATCTTCATCTTTCAATTTATCTACTCCTAAATTAATTAATCAATGAATTATTTAAGTAAACAAGCATTTTTATAACTGGGTATAGTGCTATAGTCTGAGGGAAATGAATGTAAGACAAGGGTCCTTCTTTTACAAAGCTTGCAATTTATTGTGGATGTCAGACACCTGACCCTGAATTATAAATTAAAAATGATGACCTTGAGCTTTGAATTGTAAACTATAATTCCAGGCAGAATAGACCAGGGCATAATAATAGAGATACAAGTAATGAGGACAGAGAAAATTTATCAGTCTCATTGAAGAAACTGAGAAAGACTTTATGGAATGGTTGGTTTCCAAACTGTACTTTGAATGATTGACATTTTCATAGGAAGAGATTGGGAAGGCATTCTATACTGCTGTAACAAAACAAACAAAAACATGGAGATATTAGAGTATAAAACATGCTTAAACAATTGAGACTAGTGAAATCCAAGAGGTTGTGGAGCCACATGATGGTAAAACATCAGTTCTTATGTACTGGACTATTTTATAATTTTAAGAAATAAATGTGAGAAGAATTAGAGAAAATAATGTAACCATCTTTTTTAAAGAAGACTTTGGTAGAAGAAGAGTAGAGCATTGACATACTTGGTGGGGGATCTAGAGTAAAATATTTATGTTTATTTTATTTTTAACCCCATGCTCTATCTTCTGGAAAAATATTTTTTTAAAGGAGATTTTACAGCACACTCATAGACTAAACAGAATGGTCCAGTAGATCGGAAAAGACAGAGGATGCAGTTGTGAAAGAAATTGCCATAGAAGTCCATGGTCTGCTCAGAGAGGGTTGGATCCAGAGCATGGGTTGAGGGATTTGCTTTTGCAGCAGCTGAGGCATTTTCTCCATTAATACCCGAGAAAAGTCAGTTAGAGTCTGCAGAGTTAGGGAGTTTGCAGATTTGGTGGTGGGAAGATGTAGAAGTTCTGTGTTGCAATTTTAGAGGAATGTAGGTCGTCAGATCAATTTCTATTCTTAAATCTCTGCTCAATGATGACTGTTCTCTCCTGCAGTGCTCAGTGGTGAAGTGTTCGAAGGGGAGGATTGGGTGCACCAGTTGCATATAAATTATGATAAGCCACCTAATAACTTTCCCTCTTGCAATTCAGAATGGTTTTACATTCCCACTGCCTTGATTTAGGCCCTCATTATTTCTCTCCTGGATTACTTTAGTAACCCTCTAATTGTTTTCCCAGCCCTGGTCTCTATAGCCAACTCTCCAGACCACAGCCAGACTGATTTTTATAAAGCACACCTTATCAATTACTTTATTACTGAAGAAAAATTATTAAAAACTCTTCAATCCCTATAAGATTGCATGCATATTCCCTACCATGGTACCCAAGACCTTTCCTGCTCTCCTTCACCACCTCCTCTCCCACTTCTTCATGGCTACGACTCTTGTGAAACTCAAGCAGATATACTTGTGGTTTTCCTCAATGTCTCATGCTGTTTTATGGTTCCATGCACTTCCCACATACTCCCCTCTGTCAATAATGGCAGGTGTACCCTGGTCTATGGGTTGAACTCTTCATTCTAGAATGAACATAAATGTCTTCTCTTCCATGTAGCTTTTTTTTTTTTTAATTGAGATGGAGTCTGACTCTGTTGCCTAGTCTAGAGTGCAATGGCGTGATCTCGGCTCACTGCAACCTCCACCTCCTGGTTTCAAGCGATTCTTCTGCCTCAGCCTCCACAGTAGCTGGGATTACAGGCATCCACCATCATGCCTGGATAATTTTTTGTATTTTTGTAGAGGCATGTTTTCACCCTGTTTGCCAGGCTGGTCTTGAACTTCTGACATACGGTGATCCACCTGCCTTGGCCTCCCAAAGTGCTGGGATTACAGGCATGAGCTGTAATCTACACCTGGCCCCACATAGCCTTTTTGATAGAGGTAAGAAATTTTCCCTTTGTGCTCTGGTAGTACCTTGTCTCAATTGTGTTATAAAATTGATTGTGAAGCTCTGAAAGTTACAGATTAGATTCTCTTTTATCTGTGTGTCTCCCATCTAACATAAGTGCTCAGGAAATAACTTTGATCGAAGCATAAACCAGTGAGTGAGAGAATTTGAGAAATTGAGGTTTTCATGTGTCTAGTGTGGGCACCAGGATACCATTCAGGAAGAAACACACAAGGAGATTCAAATTTGGGTTACAGGGAGATGAATGATAAGGATGACTAAACAAGCAAGTTAAGACGTTGAGTAGTCATGGCCCTTGAAGAGAATGGAAGCAATGTGGAAGAGTAGGCGTGGTCAGTAGCTGAAGGACATATAGGTGTGATGCCGGAGGGTGTCACAACAATTTTATGTCTTTGTCTCTTCCCATTGGCCTTATGCTCCTACGTTTTCACCATACATTGGGCAAATTTTCAACCATGTAGCTAAATTGTTGTTACATTAGCTCTGTCTACTCAGAGACAGATTTTTATTTTACCCCAAAAATGTATAAGATATTTAATTGATACATAGTATTTATACATATTGATGGGGTATATGTGATATTTTGATACATGCGTAGAATGTATAATGATCAAGTCAGGATAATTAGGATATCCATGACCTCAAGCATTTAGCATTTCTTTGTGTTGGGAACATTTCAAATCTCTTCTAGCCACCTTGAATTGTAAAATACATTGTTGTTAACTATAATTGCCCTACTGTGCTGTTGAACAATAGAACTTATTTCTTCTATGTATAGGACCTTAATTTTTCCTTGCTTTAAGATATAAAATATTTTCTTGTGAGAAAACAAATTCTGAGTGTTTTTTGTCTTTATTAGAAATTTCTACATTTATGTGACAAATACTCTCAATTCATTTTTATTGTAAAAAAATTTGTTTTTAATGTGTAAGATTTTCAAAATGTGGCTTTATAATTCTATGTTTAAAAATTCATTTAATTTTCTGCTCTTGCATTAATATGCTTAGGATAATGGCCTCTAGCCGCATCCACATTCCTGCAAAGGACATAATTTTCTTCCTTTTTTAAGGGTGCATAGTATTCTATGGCATGTATGTATCACATTTTCTTTATCCAATCCACCATTAATGAATGCTTAGTTTGATGTCATGTATTTGCTATTGTGAATAGTGCTGCAATGAACATATGAGTGCATGTGTCTTTTTGGTTGAATTATTTATTTTCACTTGGGTATCTACTCAGTAATAGGATTGCTGGGTCAAATGGCAGCTCTGTTCTAAATTCTCTGAGAAATCTCCAAATTGCTTTCCACAGTGGCTAAACTGATTTGCATTCTCACCAACAGTGTGTAAGCATTGTCTTTTCTCCACAGCCTCATCAGCATCTGCCTTTTTAATAATAGCCATTCTGACTAGTGTGAGATGTTGTCTAATTGTGATTCTAATGTGCATTTCTATGGTGATTACTGACGTTGAACAATTTTTCATGTTTGTTGTCCATTTGTACATCTTCTTTTGAGAAGTGACTGTTCATGTCCTTTGTCCATTTTTTATTTGGATTATTTGTTTTTTGCTTGTTGATTTGTTTAAGTTCCTCGTAGATTCTGGATGTTAGACCTGCGTCAGATGCATAGTTTGTGAATTTTTCCCCCACTCTTAGTTATCTGTTTACCCTGTTGAATTTCTTTTGCTTTGCAGAAGCTTTTTAATTTAATTAGGTACCGCTCATCAATTTTTGTTTTTGTTGCAATTGCTTTTGGGGACTTAGCCATAAATTTGTTCTTACTCATAAGTGGGAGCTAAACATTGAATGCACACAGACATAAAGCTGCAAACAATAGACACTGGGGACCACTCTAGTTGGTGGGGGGAGGAGGGGGGCATGGGCTGAAAAACTACCTATAGGGTACTATGCTCAACACCTCAGTGACAGGACCATCCATACCCCAAACCCCAGCATCATTAAGTATATCCATGTAACAACCTTGCACATGAACCCTCTGAATCCAAAATAAAAAACAAAATTTCATTTAAGCGTAAAATGATACACAGAGTTGTATTCAATTCACATCAGGAGAAAATAGTGACTGATTGAGGAACTTTATATGATTGTTTTTCAGAATTATTATTGTTGTTATTTTACAACAGTAAAACCATCTTTACAAACAAAATCTTATGAGGAATATTAACTGATAAAAGAGACAAAGCCATCCTGATGTGGTTGAAGGTGGAGGTACCAGAGGGGCAGACCTGCTATTAAGTGTTAACTTTACTCTATTTGGCACAGAAATCTTTCAGGAACCTCAATGGATCCATCAAACACTGCAGAACAATTTTGATGAGACATTGCCCTACAGCAGTACTAATTTGAATAATATAGTATCTATTTCCAGACCAACACTATGGGGACTGTGGCTTAGTCCCTCTACTTTACTTTTTAGATAGATGGCTGATGATGGATCAGAGGTAGAACTGAGAGTGAGGCCAAAAGCTTAAAAATCTCTTTGAGGCTGGGCTCAGTGGCTCACACTTGTAATCTCAGCACTTTGGGAGGCTAAGACAGGAGGATTGCATGAGGCCAGGAGTTTGAAACCAGCCTATGCAACACAATGAAACCCCATACCTACAAAAAAAAAAAAAAATAGCAGAGGGTGGTGGCCCATATTTGTAGTTTCAGCTGCTTGGGAGGCTGGGGCAGGAGGATCGCTTGAGCCCAGGAGTATGAGGCTGCTGTGAGCTATGATCGCACCATTGCACTTCAGCCTGGTTGACAAAGGAAGGCTCTAATAATAAAAAATAAAATCTCTATGATATAAAGTGCCTTAAAATATTATTTTTCTTTCTTGAAACCCTTGGAATGCTTGTCTTTTAAAAGAGCCTACAATGTACTGAACCTCTGGCCTTCAAAAAACTAGTGGGCACCAGTTTGGTGTGTATAAGAAAGAAGGCAGAATGTGGGAGAGAAACTTAAAGCAATTAGATCCTAGGCCAGTCATTTACACATTTCTTTCCAGTACTGTGAGAAATAGGAAAAAATAAGAACAACGCAGTGTCAGTCAAATTGGCCTTTTCTTTATGTGATTATGGTGATAGAAGGTAGTATGTCCTATCTTGGCAAAATCAACAGGTGGCAACCCTATAGTGGTTCCCAAGTTTATTTTTTGGAAGATTACTGGCATCATTGAACCCCACAGTTTGGGAATTTTCTTTTCCATACCACAGGTATCAGAGATATTAGGCATAGTCAGCCTCTAGATGCAAGGAATGCAAGTACATTATTTCAAAGTTTTCATTTCTTGTATGTGAGGTAATTGGAATTTTCTGCCTCTGTCATGTTGCCTGTTTCTCATAGACTCACTTTATATTTATCATTTATCAGCCAGTGGTAACTGACTTTTTACACTCGACTAGTAAATCTTGGTCACTGAATTCTGATGATCGTTACAAATAGAAAAGCTGTGTGTTTGTGTCTGTGTGTGTGTGTGTGTGTGTGACAGAGAGAGATACCTGTGCTTCGTCAGTGAATATCTGAGCTCTAAGTGGTTGACTGAAGTTTGCAGTTTGGCTAAAGCTATTCATAAACCCTTTACTTCGTGCCTTCCTCTGCTAATGACAAGAAAACTAAACACAGTTAACTCCTCATTTTCCTCCAGCCCTGAGCAGTTAGTTGACCCAGTTCTGACCAGGGAGATGGAAGCAGAGGCTGCTGGGTGGTGCTTAGGTTAAATTTTTAAAAAGGAACAGACCCTGTTGGTGTTCTTCTCTACCCACAGATCTTTACCTGTCTCCCCCATCCCCCTGCAACATAGACACTATGCCAAGGAATACATTAGCCCTCTGTCACCCATGGGTGAAAGCCAGGTACTGATGGTGACAGCTAAGCAAAAAGAAGAATGAGCATGTGATAGCAGAACATTCTAGAAGAGCTGTGCAATGCTGGGCCTCCTGCTCTTTCACTTTTTGTTATGTGAGACCAATAAAATTATTTATCTGTAAGCAACGATTAGCTGGGTTTTCTGCTAATTGAAGCAACATGGAATTCCAAACGAAAACAGGGTTCAGTTGGGCTAAATGTTAGTTAGATACCAACTTTCACAAAAGTGAAAATTTAATTTTTTAATTGTGTTTCCTGTATTATTGCACATTTTATATTTTACGTAGTATACAGAATGTTTTTATTTGGCCTGTTTTATTTGGTAAGGTCTCAAATCCATTTCAACCCTCAATTTGCAGCAAGTATGCATATTTATTGCATAATTAACATAAACTCCACTTGAGGAGTGGAGTAAAAACATGTTCAGGGATGACAATCTGCGTTATTGAAGATGTTGGTAGTTATTTTACTCTAGATCTGAAATCTAGCTTTATTCTTTCATGGTGAGGCTCCAAATAACTGCCTAATTTGATTCATTTATAATAATTTTGGCCCTACACTGGTATATCTCTCTCATTGTCAGAATAATTGGATCCAGAAGCCTAGCTACGCCCATGAGATCTAGGGGGAGAGGGTTGAAGTGATTACTTGGCCTATTTCTCCTCTAGGCTTTAAACTTGATGGGTCAAGAAATTCTTGTGGTCCACTCATAGTCCAATTAAGCTTGCTAAGCCCATTGGTGTTTGGGTCAAAGACATGAGTGGCAATGCACAGGGTCATTGTGCCTGTGTGCCCTCTGCACAGTCCCCATGGGGATTATTTGTAGAAGAGTTTGTTAATAGGAGAGTCAGGGACTCTAATGTCTGCCATAATTTGTAGGGTATGGTGAAGACAGGCACTGAGGACTACAATTTGAGAAGCAGACACTCTTGGGAACTTCACACTACAGGAACAGCTATACATTTCATATTTAATGTTCTACATGCAGGGAACATGGCTCTTGCACTGAAAAAAACACTCAAGTTGGCAGGGATGGGAATCCATCTTCTGAGCCAGAACAGACTCTGAAGGAGCACCTGTATATCTGCTGGGTAAAATCCCACATGCAGTGAGAAAGAATCCAGTCTTGGGAAGGATGGCAAGTTAAAATATTGAAAGACCAGAAAGGTCTCACATCAAAATGAGCAAAGTTCCATTGTGCATATATTTGGACTTCCTGACTGGCATGGTCTTTATTGTGTTGGATTATCTTTTCTGTTTTGCTGACCTTTAGCCAGGGGTGTGGGGCAGGCATGTTTTTCAGCATTTATTATGAGAAGCCAAATTTGGAAATCCAGAATGTCAGTCGTAGGCAGCTTTTGTTATAAAGGGGATTTTCCTCACTTATTTATTGTTAATTTATTTGTTACAGCTCATAGTCCAAAATAGACTTTAAGGCAACCAATGTTTGGAATTTCTTGATGCTGAAACAACAACAACAACAACAAAAACAACAACAACAAAACAGTTAAATAGAGCCAGAGGAAACTCTGTAAGCTTTCTTGACTACTGAGCCTGATTACTTACATGTGAACAGAGAGTTGTTTGGATTTTGAAAGGAGAACTCTGGGAATTGAGGGAAGAACACAATCAATAAAAAATTATTGTTGAAATCAATACAGAGACTGGGAAACTGCAAGCAGAGAGGCAGGAGACTTACAAATTCAGAAAATGGGGCTCTCCCTACTCTGACTTGAGTGGTTTGAAGTTGACAAAGCCCAGATGAAAAGATCAGGAAACATTTGAGAGGACCAGGACAGAGAAATGAGGGTCACATCCTGATGTAGGTGGAAAGGAGGTTCATCTAGGCATGTTTATGCTATTATCAAAATTGGAAGCATTGCTCACAGCCCAGTGAATTTCACAGCTGAGGAAAGCAGAGTCTAAGCGAGCATGCTGACGTCGCAATTTTCTCATGGTCCCTTAAGAAATGGACTTAGAAGGAAGCAAGAGTAGAACAGCAAGCTGTGAAGCCCGTGGAGAAGGATTCTTCTCAAATCTGGAAATAAACAGAAGGATCTTCTTTAGTAATTGGAAATTACAAGCTGAAAATATTTCTGAGCATTATAGTTATGGAATGGCAGAACCAATATGACTTGGCATTTTGGTAGAGAAATACTGAAAAAGCTAAGGATTGAGATCATAGAGAGTATAAGGTCCTGGAATTTAGGGGCTCACACATTATAAATGTGGATTAATCTGCTCATGGGAGAGAGACGAGTTTGGAACAGAGACTTTTCTCAGTTCCACACTGAATTCCAAGAATAAAGGAAAAGACTTGTTGGAGTAGTATACTAGGTTAAAAAAAACTGTACATAATCTCATGCATACAAATAGAAGCATTCTGCATATGTGACTGTCATCTCTCATTGACCTCAAACAGAAATGTGAGATATCTTGGTCTAGATTTTAAGGTAATAAAGCCATGCTCAAATTACAGGCTGCTAAACTGATCATGTTTAGTGATGCTGAGATTTGCCTGTGTTTCCAATTTTTGAGTGTTATTTGTATGTATTTTGACAGCTCCCAGGAACTCTGAACAGATTGTGCTCAATTTGGGGAAGTCCATCATAAGTTCAAATGGAAGTGTTCAAGGCTTCAGTCATCCCAGTTGCAGTTCAAGAAGAGACCCAGACTCCATCCAGGAATGGGGTCAGACCCTCGTCAAGCTGGGACTGAGCCATGTAATAAGAAAATCTTTTCAACTGGTATTTGGAGGATGCCTACATTATGTCAGGAATTATTTTTTTATTTTTTATTTTTATTTTTATTTTTTGTTGTTTTTGAGACGGAGTTTCACTCTTGTTGCCCAGACTGGAGTGCAATGGTGCAATCTAGGCTCACCGCAACCTCCGCCTCCTGGGTTCAAGTGATTCTCCTGCCTCAGCCTCCCAAGTAGCTGGGATTACAGGTACCCACCACCACACCTGGCTAATTTTGTATTTTTAGTAGAGATGGGGTTTCTCCATGTTAGTCAGGCTGGTCTTGAACTCCCAACCACAGGTGATCCTCCCGCCTCCGCCTTCCAAAGTGCTGGTATTACCGGCATGAGCCACCATGCCCAACCAGCATCAGGCATTGTTCTATGTGCTTACAGTTGAGATTCTTGTACTCTGGAGCTTAGGTTCCAGTGGGATGTGACAAACAACATACAATAAGTATAGCAAAATAAAGTATGTACTATGGAAAAACAGAATAGCATAAGGAGGATTAGGACACCAGGATGAAGATCTGGAGGCAGGTTGCAGTATTGAATAGAGCATTATGGGAGGCTTCAAGTAGAAAGTGACATTCAAACAGTGATTGGAAGAGTTAGCTTTCTGGGAAAGGTTTTGCTCGGGTGAGCCTTCCAGATAGAGGTATGTAGGGTGTTAGAGGAACACAAGAGGCCATTGTGGCTGGACCAGAGTGATGGGAAAGAGTACGGGAATTGAGGTCTCGAAGGTATTGAGGAATATTGTAAGCAACCATAGGGATTTTTGAATTTTACTTTAATAAAATAGGGAGATATATGAGAAATCTGAGTGAAGGGATGACATGATTTGACATTTTATTTATTTTATTTATTTTTGTATATATTTAAAGAGTTCAATGTGATATTTTGAAATACGTGTACAATGTCACGTCATTAAATCAAGATTATTAGCCATATCTATCATCTGGCTTACTTATTTTTTATGGTGAACCATTTGAAATTTGACCTCTTAGTTATTTTGAAGTATATAATACCTAATTATTGACTATAGTAACTCTGGTATGCATTAAATCTTAAAATCTAGTCTTCTTGTTTATATGAAGCTTTGCACCCTTTGATTAGCAACTTCCTCAAATAACTAAATATAGAACTACCATATGACCCAATAATTTCAGTACTAGGTATATATCCAGAGGAACTTAAAGCAATATGCTGAAAAGGTATCTGAACTCCTATATTAATTGCAGCATTATTCACAATAGCCAAGATATGGAAACAACCTATGCGTCCATCAGTAGTATGAATGGATAAAGACAATCAGATACACACACACACACACACACACACATAAATGCTATATATGTGTGTATATATATAAATGCTCTATGTGTGTGTGTATATATATCATATATGTGTATATATATCATATATGTGTGTATATATATATATATATATATAGAGAGAGAGAGAGAGAGAGCATTTCCCTGAATATACGTATTCACGGAAATGTTCAAGGCTTCAGTCATCCCAGCTGCAGTTGTTCGAGAAGAGACCCAGACTCTCCAGCCAGCCTTTAAAAGGGACATCCTACTTTTTGCCATACCATGGATGAATGGATGAATCTGGAGGATACTATGCTAAATGAAACATGCTAAGCCAGGCTCAAAGAGACAAATACTGCATGATCTCACTTATATATGGAATCTAGTAAAGTTGAACTCATTGAAGTAGAGAGTAGAATGGTGGTGACTAGAGGCCAGGGGTGGGAGAGTTGGGGGGTGGAGAATGGGAAGTTGCTTATCATAGATTTGATGTATTTTAAATGGGTAATTCTTGAGTTCGTGTGTAGAGTAGACAACAGGAAGCAAGGTAGAAGGCTCTGTCGAGTGTGGTAGCAGTGGGGATGAGGTGCAGTGGCTGGAGTTTGGTATATCAAAGGCAAAGTAATAGGATGAATTGATGTGCAATGTGAAAGACTGGAATAAGGGGGGTTTGGTGTGAACAACTGACAGGAAGGAATAATCATCTACCTAGTGGGGAAAGATATGGCTGCAGCAGATTTGGAGTAGGAGAAAGATCAAAATTTGGGTATGAACCATGGAATACTATGCAGCCATAAAATGAATAAAATCATGTTCTTCGCAGCAACGTGGATGCAGCTGGAGGCCATCATCCTAAGTGAATTAATGCAGGAACAGAAAACCAAATACCACATGTTCTTACTTGTGGGATCTAAATACTACTCAGTAAACACATGGATGCAAAGAATGAAAAATAGCCACCAGGGACCACTTGAGGGTGGAAGATGGGAGGAGGATGAAACTCGAAAAACTACTTATTGGGTGCTATGCTTAGTACCTGGGTGGTGAAATAATCTGTACAACAAACCCTTGTGACACACAAGTTACCCATGTAACAAACCTGCACATATACCCCTGAACCTAAAATAAAAGCTGGAAAGAAAAGAATTGGCTATGAAAATGCTACGTTAGATGCTTTTGCCCATTTCTGACACTTAATTAGTGTATTAGTTAATTTCTATGTGAGAATAAGAGAGTAACTAGAAGAAGGGGAAGGATTTGTGGTATCCTCAGATGGGATATATTTGGGATGTTTTATGGAGATGATTTGTATCTTTCAGATTATGATGTTACCTCTCAGTCATACTATGACCTTGTTTAATAAAGGTGATCTGATTAAAAACTGAGGTAGGAATAATCAAAGGAACTTTGGTTTGGAGATCTGAAAGGCTAGGGAAAGCCTGAGAAGCAGGTTAAAAATTTTATTTCAATAAAGTTTTTTGAAGATTTGTGGGACTGAACTGTCCATCTTTTTGGTCCCAGGAATGTCAGGGATAACCTTGCACAATGCTGAAAAGGCTTTTATGGCACAATGTCCATCTCGTGCTGCAAGGGGAACAGGAAGACCTTTGGTTTACCATTTAAGACCACTCAGCTAAATAAAAAGTGCCAAATAGGGAGGAGAGTCAATACCAGTCAGAATCATATTCGAGAGACCAAGACTCCTTCTCTTTAATGTACTTCCCTAATAAAAACATGGAAAAATCAAATCTGGGTTATAACACAAGTAAACAGAGCCTTCTATGGGAGTAGCAAAGATGGTACAACTGCTGGCATGAGTGTGAAATGTCTTTCTAGTGAATGATGCATTCTCATGAAATCTCATGCTGCTGATATGGCAGAATATCCTGGGTTTCCTCCTACTGGGAAAAGTTACCCTCATCCATAGAAAGCTCAGCAGGCAGCAAGAGTAAGACACCAGGAAGAGGAGGCTTGGCAAGCTGTGGTTTAGGGGGATTTGTCTCCCTCCCTTTTCTCACTGCCAAAAACCAGGGTAAGGAATTGGACTCATGTACAATCCAGCCTTGGTCATTAGGTATATTAGTCAGATCCCAAATATAACTCTACTTCCACAGATGCCCCAATGAACACTTACTATATGTTTTGTCAGTCAGAAATTTTAGTAATGTAATGAAATAAAGGATTAAAAACCTATATGCATTAAAATATTCTGTGTAAAAAATTTCATTTTATTTAATTGCAAATTGTAGAATGTATAAATATTAATCTATCTTGTTTTTAACATAATAAACACACCCTTGGACTAGAAGCACACAAGGTCCCAAATTAGTTGTACTCAAACTAAAGCACCTTCAATTTTGAAGCACGTATAATCTCCTATCAAGCTTATTGTGGCCAATATATTTCTTCTTAAACCTTCTTATCTGGGTTTTTATTGTATCAGCATTTTGAAGGTAATAATACACATAATTCAAGCCACAGGACTCTTGCCACCAAGATTTAAAGGGGCACAGTTAAAAGACATCCCATGTGGCTTTGAAGCCTTAATATTAATTTCCTTTAAGGGCTACATAGGTAACCAGCTATGGGTAATTAAATATGGTTCACTTGGTGAGCCCTTCTATATTCTAAACTATTTGGAAAACTGAAAACTCCCTGTAAGTAAAAGTAGGATTATTTTCATTTCAAAGACCAAAGCTGAAAAGAGCACCCCACACAGGTAGTCTGTCACCTGCTAGTTTGCACATGTGACTGTGTAAAAATAAATTTCTGAGGGTAAAGATCGATGGCTTTCCTTAAAGAAGAACATAGAGACTCAATAACTAATTAGCTTATGTCTCTCTCTTGTAATTAGAAACCATGCTGGAATCAACTTTCTGAAAGTGTGAAACAGCTATTACGGTACAGAGTGTACTTCTACCACCACACTTTATTTTTATACCTGAGATGTTTTTTCTATTCTATGGACCTAGTTCAGCCAAGAATTTATATAAGAATTTTCTCTCATGTCCAATATAAATATAACTTCCTTCTCTAGGGTGAAACTCACACTTCTAAGAGGAATATTAGGAAAAGGTTTAGGTTAATAAGCTGATTGTTACCAGTCAAGAGCTCTAGAAGATTCTTCTTTTTGTCTTCAAAGCCAACCTGTGCCAATTTTCATTCTCTTATGGGCATCTCAGAATTTATTTTTTGACCTGAAAATAGTATAAGTTAATAGACAACTCTATATATTATCAAGCCAAACCCATTGGAAAGATCCATATAAGCCAGTTGATCTATAGACTAAGCCTGATTTTATCCAAAGTAACATTTAAAAGTAGATAGCTGAGCAGAAGTAACTTAGTGAAATAATGATTGACTTGTGTTTTCAGAAAAATCATCACAACTTGTTAAAAAAATTGGAAAAAAACCTCAAACAATCCAGCCACCAAATTATTTGATCTACTCAATACCAAATATTTTTCAGCAAATTGCCCAGTAGTATTGATTATAGCAATAGGGCCTTGTCTTCTTTTGCCTTGTTCACTGTTGGCTTGTATAAAAGTGAGCCCAAGTGAGTACAAACTTGTATAAAAGTGAGTCCAAGTTTGATATGTAGTCATTATCTCAGAATGTTTTCTTTTTCTTTTTATTTCAGCTGTTACTTTAGGTTCAGAGGGTACACATTCAGGTTTGTGGCATGAGTAAATTGCATGTCATTGGGGTTTTTTGTACAAATGATTTAGCCATTCAGGTAGTAGGTATAGTACGTGAGAGGAAGTTTTTCAGCTCTCACCTTTCTCCCATCCTCTTTCCTCAAGCAGGCCCCAGTGGCTATTGTTCCGTTCTTTGTGTCCACATATACTCAATATTTAGCCCCCACTTACGTGGTATTTGGTTTTCTGTTCCTATGTTAATTCAGGTAGTATTATGGCCTCCAGCTACATCCATGTTACTCCAAAGGATATGATTTTGTTCTCTTTTATGACTATATAGCATTCCATGGTGTATATATACCAGATTTTCTTTATCCAGTCCACCATTGATGGACATCTAGGCTGATACTATGTCTTCCCTATTGTGAATAATGCTGTGATAAATATATGGGTGCATGTGTCTTTTTGGTGGAAAATTTATATTCCTTTCAGTATACACCAAGTAATGGGATTGCAAGGTCAAATGTAGTTCTGTTTTAAGTTCTTTGACATATCTCTAAACTGCTTTCCACAGTGACTGAACTCATTTACATTACCAGAAGTAAATAAGCACTCTTCTTTCTCCACAGCCTTGCCAACATCTGTTAATTTTTTGCCTTTTCAGTAATAGCCATTCTGACTGGTGGGAGATGGTATCTCACTGCGGTTTTCATTTGTATGTCTCTAATGATTAATGATGTTGAGTATTTTTCATAGCTTGTTGACCGTGTGTATGTCTTCTTTTGAGAAAAATCTGTTTGTGTCCTTTTCCCATTTTTAATGGGTTTCCTTGTTTATTGCTTGTTGATTTGCTTAAGCTCCTTATAGATTTTGGATATTAGACCTTTATCAGATGCATAGTTTGCAAGTATTTTCTCCCATTTTGTAGGTTTTATGTTTACTGTATTAGTTTATTTTTCTGTGCAGAAGCTCTTTAGTTTAATTAGGTCCCTCTTGTCTATTTTTGTTTTTGTTGCAGTTGATGTTGGAGATTTCATCATGAAATCTTTGCCAAGGTCTGTGTCCACAATGGCATTTCCTAGGTTTTTTTCCAATGGTTTTCATAATTCTAGGTCTTGTATTTAAATCTTTAACCCATTTTAACTAGATTTTTGTATATGATGAAGCAAAGAGTTCTAGTTTCAATCTTCTGTGTATGGCTAGCCAGCTATCCCAGCATCATTTGCTTAATAGGGAGTCCTTTCCCCATTGCTTGTTTTATGTCAACATTGCCAAACATCAGATGGTTGTAGGTGTGTGGCTTTACTTCTGGGTTATCTGACCTATTACATTGGCCTATGTGTCTGTTTTTATACCAATATCATAATTTTTTGGTTACTGCAGCCTTGTAGTATACTTTGAAGTCAGGTAATGTGATGCCTTCAGCTTTGTTCCTTTTGCATAGGATTGCTTTGGCTGTTTGGGCTCTTTTTAGTTCCATATGAATTTTAGAATAATTTTGTATAAATTCTATGACAAAATTACGTTGGTAGTTTGATAGGAATAGCATCAAATTGGTGAATTGCTTTGGGCAGTATGGCTATTCTAACAATATTCATTCTTCCTATCCATGAGCATGGAATGTTTTTCCATTTATTTGTGTCATCTCTGATTTATTTCAGCAATGTTTTGTAATTCTTCTGGTAGAGCTCTTTCATCATCCTGGTTAGCTATAGTTGTAGGTATTTTATTATTCTGGGGGGCTATTGTGAATAGGATTGCATTCCTGATTTGGCTCTCAGCTTGGACATTATTGGCGTACAGAAATGCTGCTGATTTGTGTGCATTTGATTTTGAAACTTTACTTAAGTTGTTTATCAGTTCTACAAGCCTTTGGGCAGAGACTGTGGGGTTTTCTAGGTATAGAATCATATTATCTGCTAAGAGGTACTTTAACTTCTTCTCTTTGTATTTGGATGCCTTTTATTTCTTTCTCTGCCCTGATTGCTCTGGCTAGAAATTACAGTACTATGCTGAATATTAGTGGTGAGAGTAGACATCTTTGTCTTGTTCCAGTTCTCAAGAGGAATGTTTCCAGCTTTTGCCCATTCAAGATGTTGTTGCTGTGGTTGCCATTATTGGCTCTTGTTATTTTGAGGTGTGTTCCTTTGATGTCTAGTTCATTGAGGGTTTTTAACACAAAGGGATGAAAGGGATGTTGAATCTTGTCAAAAGCCTTTTCTGCATCTATTGAGATGCTCATGTGGTTTTTGTTTTTAGTTCTGTTTATGTGATGAATCACATTTTTTGATTTTCATATGTTGAACCAAACTTGCATCCCAGGAATAAAGCCTACTTGATAGTGTGTATTAGTCTGTTCTCAAGTTGCTAATAAAGATATACTTGAGACTGGGTAATTTATAAAGGAAAGAGGTTTAATTGACTCACAGTCCCCATGGCTGGGGAGGCCTCACAATCATGGCAGAAGGCAATGAGAAAAAAAGTCACGTCTTACATGATGGTAGGCAAGAGAGCATATGTAGGGGAACTCCCCTTTATAAAACCATCAGATCTTGTGAGACTTATTCACTATCACAAGAACAGCATGGGAAAGACCCACCCCCATGATTCAATTACCTCCCACCAGGTCCCTCCTATGACACTTGGGGATTTGGGGAGCTACAATTAATTCTAGATAAGATTTGGGTGGGGACACAGCCAAACCATGTCATTCCACCCCGGCCCCTCCCAAATATCATGTCATCACATTTCGAAACCAATCATGCCTCCCCAGCAGTCCCTTAAAGTCTTAAGTAATTTCAGCATTAACTTAAAATTCCACAGCCCAAAGCCTCATCTGAGACAAAGCAAGTCCCTTCTGCCTATGAGCCTGTAAAATCAAAAGCAAGTTGGTTACTTCCTAGATACAATGGGGGTTCAGGCATTGGGTAAATACAGCTGTTCCAAATGAGAGATATTGGTCAAAACAAAGGGCTACAGACCCCATGCAAGTGTGAAATCCAGTGAGGCAGTCAAATCTTAAAGCTCCAAAATGATCTCCTTTGACTCCATGTCTCACATCTAGGTCACAGTGATGCAAGAGGTGGGTTCTCATGGTCTTGGGCAGCTTTGCCCCTGTGGCCTTGCAAGGTACAGCCCCACTCCTGGCTGCTTTCATGTGCTGATGTTGAGTGTCTGTGACTTTTCTAGGTGCACAGTGCAAGCTATAGGTGGACCTACCATTCTGAGTTCTGGAGGATGGTGGCCCTCTTCTCACAGCTCCACTAGGCAGTGTCCCAGTGGGCACTCTGTTTGGGGGCTCAAACCCCACATTTCCCTTCTGTACTGCCCTAGCAGAGGTTCTCCATGAGTGCCCTGCCCCTGCAGCAAACATCTGCCTGGACATACAAGTGTTTCCATACATCCTCTGAAATCTAGGCAGAGGTTCTCACACCTCAATTCTTGACTTCTGTGTACCTGCAGGCTCAACATTACATGGAAACTGCCAAGGCTTGGGTCTTGCACCCTCTGAAACCACGACCTGAGCTGTACGTACCTTGACCCCTTTTAGCCATGGCTGGAGCAGCTGTGGTGTAGGGCACCAAGTTTCTAGGCTGCACACAGCAGGGGCCCTAGACCTGGCCTAGGAAACCATTTTTTCCTTTTAGGCTTCAGGTCCTGTGATGGGAGGGGTTGCCATGAAAGCCTCTGACATGCCCTGGAGACATTTTTCCCATTGTTTTGGTGATTAACATTGGACTCCTCATTACTTATGCAAATGTCTGCAACTGGCTTGAATTCCTTCCCAGAAAATGGGTTTTTCTTTTCTATTGCATCATCAGCCTTCAAATTTTCCAAACTTTTATGCTGTGCTTCCTCTTGAATGCTTTGCTGCTTAGAAATTTCTTCCACCAGATACCCCAAATCATCTCTGTCAAGTTCAAAGTTCCACATATCTCTAGTGCATGGGAAAACACCACCAGTGTCTTTGCCAAATCACAGCAAGAGTCACCTTTGTTCCAATACATTCCTCATCTCCATCTGAGAACACGTCAGCCTGGACTTTATTGTCTATATCACTATCAGCATTTTGGTCAAAGCCATTCAACAAGTGTCTAGGAAGTTCTAAACTTTCCCACATCTTCCCGTCTTCTGAGCCTTCCAAGTCTCTAGGAAGTTCCAAACTGTCCCACATTTTCCTATCTTCTTCTGAGCCCTCCAAACTGTTCCAACCTCTGCCTGTTACCTTCAAAGTCACTTCCACATTTTGGGTATGTTTGCAGCAGCACACCATTCTACCAGTATCAATTTACTGGATTAGTCTGTTCTCACCCTGCTAATAAAGACATACCTGAGACTGGGTAATTGATAAAGGAAATTTTGTAAATAATTAATAATTGACTCACAGTTCCACATGGCTTGGGAGGCCTCACAAACATGTTGGAAGGCAAATGAGGAGCCAAGTCATGTCTTACATGGCAGCAGGAGAATAAGGAGCAGTCACATCTTACATGGTAGCAGGCAAGAGAGAGTATGTGCAGGAGAAGTCCCCTTTATAAAAACCATCAGATGTCATGAGACTCATTCACTATCCTGAGAACAGCACAGGAAAGGAGCCCCCCCCCACCCACTGCCACCCATGATTCAATTATCCCTCACAGGGTCCCTCCCACAACACATGGGAATTATTGGAGCTACAATTCAAGATGAGATTTGGGTGTGGACACGGCCAAACCACATCATAGTGGTAGATGGGCTTTTTGTTGTGCTGCTGGTTTTGGTTTACTAGTATTTTGCTGAGGATTTTGGAGTCTAAGTTCATCAGGAATATTGGCCTGAAGTTTTCTTTTTTTCTTTTGTCTCTGCCAGGTTTTGGTATCAGAAAGATTCTGGTCTCATAGAATGACTTAGGAGGAGTCCCTCCTCCTCAATTTTTGGGGATAATTTTAGTAGGATTGGAACCAGTTCTTCTTTGTACCTGTGGTAGAATTCAGCTGTGAATCCATCTGGTCCAGGGCTTCTTATGGTTAGAAAGTTTTTTATTATTACTGATTCAATTTTGGAACTCTTTATTGGTCTATTCAGGATTTCAGTTTCTTCCTGGTTCAATATGGGAGGTTGTATTTTTTCCAGGAATTTATCCATTTCTTCTTGGTTTTCTAGTTTGTGTGTATAGAGGTATTCATAATAGTCTCAGGGGTATTTTAACATTTCTGTGGGGTAGGTGGTAATGCTTTGTCATTTCTGATTGTGTTTATTTAGATCTTCTCACTTTTTCTTTTAGTAATCTAGGTAGCAATCATTGTTGTTTATTCTTTTGAAGAACCTACATTTAGTTTTGCTAATCTTTTGTATGGATTTTTATGCCTCAATTTTATTCACTTCAGCTCGGATTTTGGTTATTTATTTTGTTCTGCTAGCTCTTGGTTTGCTCTTGTTTTTCTGGTTCTTCTAGATGTGATGTTAGCTTGTTAATTTGAGATCTTTCTAACTTCTTCATGTAGGTGTTTGGCACTATAAACTTTCTTAACACTGCTTTAACTGTGTCCTAGAGAGTCTAGTATGTTGTATTTTTGTTTTCATTAGTTTCAAAGAATTTCTCAATTTCTGACTTAAAGGTATTCTTTACTCCAATGTGATTCAGGAGTAGCTTGTTTAATTTCCAGATAATTGTATGGTTTTAAGAGATCTTCTTGGTATTGATTTCTATTTTTATTGTAATGTGGTCTGAGAGTGTGGTTGGTATGATTTTTTTTAATTTGTTGAGAATTGCTTTATGGCCAAGTATGTGGTTAATCTTAGAGTGTATGCCATATGCAGATGAGAAGAATATATATTCTGTTGTTGGGTGGAGTGTTCTATAGATGTCTGTTAGGTCCATTTGGTCAAAAGTCAAGCTTATGTCCTGAATATCTTTGTTAGTTTTCTGCCTTGATAATTTGTCTAATACTGTTAGTGGGTCTTGAAGTCTCCCACTTTTATTTTAATGCTTATCTAAGTCCCTTCATAGGTCTCTAAGAACTTGTTTTATGTATTTGTGTGCTCCAATGTTGGGTGCCTATGTATTTAGGATAGTTAAGTCTTCTGGATGAATTGAACCCTTATCATTATGTAATGCTCTTATTTGCTTTTTCTGATCATTGTTGGTTTAAAATCTGTTTTGTCTGAAATAATAATAATAGCCACTGCTCATTTTTGTTTTCCATTTTCATGATAAATCTTTCTCTGTCTCTTTACTTTGGGTCTATGGGTGTCATTTTATGTGAAATGGGTCTGTTGAAGACAGCATGCAGTTAGGTCTAGCTTTTTTATCCAATTTGCTACTTTGTGCCTTTTAAGTGGGTCATTTAGCCCATTTATATTCAAGGTCAATATTGATATATGAGGATTTGATACTGTTATCATATTGTTAGCTGGTTGTTATGTCGACTTGATTGTGTGGTTACTTTATAGTTTCACTGGGCTAAGTGCTTAAGTGTCTTTTTGAGGTGGCAGATATTGGTCTTGTCTTTCCATGTTTAGCACTACCTCAAGGACCTCTTGTAAGGCAAGTCTGGTCCTAACAAATTTCCTTAGCATTTTCTTGTCTGAAAAGGATTTTATTTCTCCTGTGTTCATGAAGCTTTGTTTGTGAATACAAAATTCTTGGTTGAAATTTCTTTTCTTTAAGGATGCTGAATATAGGCTCCCAATCTCTTCTGGCTTGTAAGGATTCTGCTGAAAGGTCCACTGTTAGCCTGATGGGGTTCCCTTTACAGTGACCTGTCCTTCTCTCTAGCTGCCTTTAATGTTTTTTTTTTTTTTTTTACACATTGACCTTGGAGAATCTGATTACTGTGTGTCTTAGGGATGGTGATCTTATATCATATCTCACAGGGGTTCTCAGAATTTCCTGAATTTCGTGTTGACTTCCCTTGCTAGGTTGAGAAAATTTTCATGGACAGTATCCTCAAATATGTTTTCTAAGTTGCTTACTCTCTCTCCAGCTCTTTCAGGAATGCCAATGAGTCGCAGGTTTAGTCTCTTTACATAATCCTATAGTTTTCAGAGGTTTTGTACATTCTTTAAAATTCTTTTGCTTTTTTTTTTCTGCCTGTGTTGATTGCAAGTAGTGATCTTTGAGGTCTGAGATTCTTTCCTCAGCTTTGTCTATTCTCTTGTTAATGCTTCTAATTGCATTATAAAATTCCTGTAGTAAAATTTTTCATTTCTAAAAGTTCAGTTTGGTTCTTTCTTAAAATGACTATGTCATGTTTCAGCTCTTGGATAATTTTACTGGTTTCCTCAGATTCGTTTTCAGCCTTCTTCTGTATCTTATTGAGCTTCAGAATATTTTAGATCTGTAGAGATCTGTGATAGCTACACCTAGATGACTCCTGCATTCTTCAGGTCTTAAATATCCTGTCCTCAGAGAGGTTTTTGTTGACACAACACTATCTAAAGAAGGCTTCTATCTGTCCAAGTACTTTTTCTCTAAGACATCACTTTGTTTCATCTCTTTAGAGTACTTACAATGTTTAATTATCTAATTTTTTAAAGTACTTTGGAATTATTGTCTATTTTTTTCCCTTTAGAATGGAAATTCCATGAGAACAGGGACCTTGCTTATCTGGTGTATCAATACCTAACTCAATCCTAGGCATATAGTAGACACTCAGTAAATAATTACTAAATGTGTGGATTAATAAAGACAGAAGACCGAGTACTGTCAAGATCAGTCAATATTGTCAATAATTGATCAACAGTACGCTGATGTGATAGGGGAGTACAAAGAATTATGTGTCCTCCAGTAACTTTTATTATTCCTATAAATTAGGCATTTATAAGCACACTTAGTTGTACAAATATTGTCCTATACACTAGGTATGAAAGAAAAACAACTTTATCATACCAAACCAAATTTCTATTTTGAACACAAGTTCAGCTGGTAGACGCTTAATTAAAACAATTTGGTGTTAACCCTACTGAGTTATAATTTCAGGTGGCTGAAGTATCAACAAAGTGTTCCGTGTTTATATTAGATTAGTGGTCATGATTTAGCCACAGTGGCCCCAAGTGAGATGTATGTCACCCACTATTTAACCTATCCTGTCCAGATAAAAATATCCCTTGTTTCTGTTCTGAAATTTTCCATGTTATCTTCTTCCACATAATTAAACCTTGATCATCAATACCATACCTCTATGTTGGCTCACAAAAATAGAGATATACCTAATGCTAAATGACGAGTTAATGGGTGCAGCACACCAGCATGGCACATGTATACATATGTAACCTGCACATTGTGCACATGTACCCTAAAACTTAAAGTATAGTAATAATAAAATAAAATAAAATAGGGAATGACAGAGTGGAAGATAACTATTAGAAGCAACTTAAAACAACAACTATTTATTTGCTCCTAATTCTGCAGGTCAGCAATTTGCACAAGGCTCAGCTAGGATGGCCCATCTCTGTTCCATGTAGTGTTGGCTGAACTTATTTGTACATTTAGTAAGTAGGCTGCAGCTGACTTGTCTGAACACCCTCACTCACATGTCTGAAAGGTACTTGGGGCTATGAGCCAGGGCACGTCAGTTCTCTCCACATAGCAGTTGGGTTTCAGGAGAACAAGTCCTAATGGACAAGCCTTTATTCAGCCTCTATTTGTATTGCATTTTCTAATGTGTCATGCGCCAAAGAAAGATGCACGGCCAGTCCTAGAATTATTGAGGGAGGGAATTACACACACATGCGAACAAGGGGAGAAGTGAGTCATTATGGGAACACGCCAGGTGATGTTTGTAGTCAGCAATATGTCAGAAGCTATATTCTTTACAAAACATTGTTATATCATAAAATATATTTAAGACAAACCAGCTCAGAGATCACATTAATTAGAAAAGAGAGGCTGGAAGTTTTGTGTCAGTGCTTTCATGTCTGAGGCAATGTTGCCTGATAATGCATTGTTGGATGTATCAGTATGAAATCCTATGCACAGTTAAAAGGCTTTTTAAGTAAATCCTTGCTATGAAAAAGTGAAGCCACAACATATTGAAAACAAGTCATATGCATTCTAAGGAAGAAAGAAGAACACATCAGGAATTAAAGAAGTGTTTGTGGCTACTTAGAAAATCATTAGCTTAGCAAATCTTCTTATGTAATTGGTATTTGAGGCAGCTTAGTGGAAAGAGATGTTATTTTGCTTTTATTAAGCATCAAATATTTAATGCATTCATATAACACATTTTGAGGAAAATCACTCTTATCCAAGAGGCAATTTTGACTGTGCCATGCTATCAAACTTTATTGCTCATTTTGCAGTCATGAGGAAGAGTTCATAGTTGTAATGAAACAGGAAATATTTTGATTAGCATAGCAATTTTTTATTGAAACATTTATAGTATTCTAAAATGACTAAGTAACAATAATTAATGCCATATTCACTTTTTATTGTAAAATAAAGATGGTTATTGTCATCATGAAGTCTAAGATAAAATGGGTTGCTTTATTGAGAATCAAGTCATGAAGTGGAACATGCAGATTGTACAAAGCCATTTCTCTAATCGGTTCCCTGCCCATAGTCAGGGAACTGTTCTTTGGTAGTGCAAACATCACACAAAGCTAAGCATTTCCTATATGTTAATGGAAGTCTGTGGGTGGGACAAAGTTGTAAAATAACAAAGTGAGACAAAACCTCCAGAGACAGAAAGCATAAACAACTTGTTGAGTGCATATTCTGGTGCATCAGATAAAACTGGTCAGATAACAAGATAACAATACAACCTTCCAACCTAGCCATCTAAGAATCACCACTACAGCCCTATCTTAGCATAGGAAAGAAAAGAGAAACTAATGTTTAACATATTTGCCAAGAAGTAGTCTGATTATTTCATATGCACTATTTCCCTTAGACATAGGAAAACTCTGTGTCTGCCAATCGATTCATGACACTGTTGACTAATTGATAGAACAGTTCTTAAAATTTTTAGGCCATGATATATATGTGTGTGTGTGTGTGTGTATATATATATACATGTATATACACACATATATACATATACATATATACACATGTATACACATACATGCACACACATACATGTATATATACACACATATATATACACATGGACACACACGCACACGCACACACACATATACACACGTACATACACAGCCAAAAGAGGAAAATAAATGGAAAGTGACAGAAGAAAGGGAATGATTTTTATATTTTTTCCCCTACAGTCCATTATTATTATTATTTATTAATGCAGTTCTGGATTTTCTTAAGGTGGCTCTGTCTGCTAGATAACTATCTTTATATAAGCAGACCATAAAATAAAGCAAACACTTAACCTTTTACTTTTGCTTATTTATTTTCATCACCAAAATTACTTATATGTAAAATCTATAGCTTAATCACATATTTTATTTATTTATTTATTTATTTATTTATTTATTTATTTATTTTTTGAGATAGGATCTCACTCTGTCACCCAAGATGGAGTGCTGTGGTATGATCACAGCTCATTGCAGCCTTGAACTCCTGGGCTCAAGTATCCTCCCATTTCAGCCTCCTGAGTAGCTGAGACTGCAGGTGTGTATCACCATGCCTGGCTAATTTTTAAAAGTTTCTTGTAGAAATAGGGTCTTACTATATTGCCTAGGCTGGTCTTGAACTCCTGGCCTCAAGTGATCCTCCCACATCAGCCTCCCAAAAAACTGGAATTACAGGTATGAGCCACTGCCTTTACTAGTCTTTGTTTTGAACACCATATGTTGCACCCTTGGCAAATGGACATTTGGATAGTTTCCAATTTGGGGTTATTGTGATAATGTTGCTAAGAATATTAATAGAATATGTTTTGGAGAGATCCACATTTTGGTTTAGTATATGCTGGTTCAGAAGATATGCAACTGATGAGCTTTGGTAGACAATGCCAAACAGTTTTCCAAGGTAATTGAATCAATCTTATTTCCACCATTGTGTATGAGTATTCTGGTTGCTTAACATTCTCAACCACATTAAATATATATTTTTTTAATTTTCATTTTAGCAATTTTTCTTTGTGTGTAATGGTATTGCATTATGGTTTTAATTTTCTTCTCCCTCGTGACAAATGTAATAGTTGCCTTTTCATATGTTTATTGGTCGTGTGTCCATGCTGGATTAGAGTTTTTAAAGAGCACTTTTCTTTGCACAAAGGAAAGGTACTTGGAAGAATGATAGTGTTTCCTGACCGCTTCAGCCAGAGAACAAAAGCAAAAACAAAAACAAAAATGACAGAGCGTGTCTTTTTTTTTTTTTTTTTTTTTTTTTTTTTTTTTTTGATATGGAGTTTCACTCTTGTTGCCCAGGCTGGAGTGCAGTGGCGTGATCTCGGCTCACTGCAACCTCTGCCTCCCGGGCTCAAGAGATTCTCCTGCCTCAGTCTCCCGAGTAGCTGGGATTATAGACATGTGCCACCACGCCCAGCTAATTTTGTATTTTTAGTAGAGACAGGGTTTCTCCATGTTGGTCAGGCTGGTCTCAAACTCCAGACATCAGGTAATCCACCTGCCTCGGCCTCCCAAAGTGCTGGGATTACAGGTGTGAGAGGGTCTTTTGTTGTTGTTGTTCAGCCTATTTGTCCTTATTTGAAACATAAACTTGGCTAGCAGGATTAGGCCCTGTGATTGGCCAGTCTGGGTCATACCCACTCTGCTGTGACCAGGGAGGGGGATGAACTGTGATCGGGAGCTCCCGCTAGAGCAATTTAGTGGAAGTGGGGAAAGATCAGCTATTTAAAATATAATGTACAGAACAGTAGTTCTGCTGCATTTAGGAATCAATCTATCTGAGCACCCCTCTTAGTAACACAGATATACAGTTACACCCATTGCCTTGAGTTAAATGCTATAATAGGAAATTTTATGGCCTGATAAAGGATGTACCAGCACAATCCCATTGGTATGCTGAGCTGCTTCAATGTCATTAGAACCTCTGAGAAGGACTGAACTGTCCCAATTGAGTTTTCTTAGCAGAAAGTACCTCCAAGAGCCCCAAAGGGAGGTAAAGAAATAGTGATTAGCAAGAACATTATTACTACAACAGTGGGTAGGGCTGCATCTGAATGGGCAGTGCCACTTTTTAATAGTGATTTACTATGTCATCTAAGAAGCAGTAGCAAAGAAGCAATAGCAATCCAAATTGGGGTTTGCTATCGGATTGATCCCTCTCCAGTATGCCATTTACATGATGTTTGTAATAACATAGTCTAGTTTTTTTTGTAGAGTAAGATTTATCATATATATTTTTATACTTTTTCTCATAACAATAATATAGATCTATTTAATTTAATTTAATGATTGACTAGTACTCAGAGTATTTTATTTCATAGAACTTATCCAACCAATCTCTCCTTGATGGATGTTAAGAGTTATTTCTACTTTTTTACTATCATCAAAAATGCTCCAATTAATATCGTTGTGAACTTGTTTGTTTCCTGTGGATAAATACCTAAAAGTGGAACATCCGTGTCAAAATGATTCACATTTAATATTAAATACTGGACAGATGTCCTCCCAAAAGATGACACTAATGTAACAAACTAAAGAATTCCCTGTTGGAAAATATTTAGAATATTTGTAAAGTTTTCCTTTAACAGTGCTGCAATAACCATCCTTAAAGACAGATCTTCGTACATATGTGAATATTTCTGAAGCAGAGTACTAGAAATATAATTACTTGGAGATATAGTTTGGCTCTGTGTCCTTACCCAAATCTCATGTTGAATTGCAGTTCCCACGTGTCAAGGGAGGGACCTGTAATCCCCACATGTCAAGAGACAGAGGTTATTGGATCACAGGGGCGGTTTCCCGCATGCTGTTCTCATGATAATGAGTGAGTTCTTAGGAGAGCTGATGGTGTTATGGGTATTTGGAAGTTCCTCTTTCTTTCTTATCTCTCCTGCTGCCTTGTGAAGAAGGTGCCTGCTTCTTCTTCCACCATGATTGTAAGATTCCTGAGCCCTCCCCAGTCATGCAGAACTGCGAGTCAACTAAACCTCTTTCCTTTATGAATCGCCCAGTCTCAGGGAAGTTCTTTATAGCAGTGTGAAAACCGACTAATACACTTGGTCAGAGGGTATGCACATTGTAAAATTTGGATTAATAATACTGAAATGTTCTCCAGAAAGTGCTATCTATTCAAATGTTCACCTTTTTCAATGTTAGTGCCTGATTTCTCATAAACTGTTTAGTGGCAATTATTGTCAATCTTTATAATTTTTGCAGCAGGGTGGGTAACAAATTATATCTTGTTTTATTTTACTTTTGCCTGGTTGCTAGTGAGATTGACAATCTCTTCATATTTCTATCATCTGGTTTTGTGTATTTTGTAAGTTATCCATGCAATGCATTTACTTGATTGCTCTTTTCCTCAGGAAAATGATTTTAAATTAACTTTACATGTATATAAATATAGTTCTACATTCTCCTGATAATTTTTATTTTTCTTAAAGTTTCAATAAAATACAGGTGACAGAGTGGGTGACTTCTTTGCTTTTCCTACTTTTGTTTCTACTTACAGTCTACCTCAAGTTGCTCTGTAAATAAGCACATTAATTTTTAGATCATTGAGATATATTTTTGACTGAATTTATTTTATGGTCACCACCCTGCATTCTAGATGCTCCAGAGGTCAAACCATGTCAACAGTGTCCTTTGCTGCTGAGAGACAACCAAATGTATTTCATCAAATTTGTTGAAACAGTAAAATCTTTTCTTATTTTGCTTTCCAGGACTGATATTAAGTGTTTCAACAAAAATCTTTCACAAAACGTGGCATGGAATCACATCTCCGAATTGTGTTTGGATAAATAATATGAGTATTTCATTCACTTTAAAAGATATGGTACTAAATTATTAAAGAAGGGATGCACCTAAGACCTTTTAAAGAAAGAATTGTCATATGAGGATTTGAATCTGAAAAAGATGATATGGGGGAAAGAATTGAAAGATCTGGGTTTGGGCCCTTTTATGGAACTAACTAGCAATATGTTGGCTTCCTTTTACTTGTAATACGTGTGAGTGGTGTTTGATAGTTTCTATGGTTCCTTTTGTGTATTGCCTTCTGTGCTATACAGACAATTTTATGCCCTGTACTTTCTTAGCATGCTGATGTTCACAATGAAAATAATCTTTTGAGATCAGTGAAAGTCTGGTCATTTGTCCTCATGAAAGGACATCTGGACAATGGCCTACAATAAAATCAGAGTTGTTACCATAATCCTCCCCAGCCACACAACATTTTTTGATTCTCTACTCAAAACAACTTTTTTACAGATAATTGGAGACTACATCAACCATTCCAACTGGCAGTCAGATTTATAGAGAATTAAAAACTTAATTCAGCAGTGAAATTTGTCAGTCATTCTGACTGACATGTTAACAACTCCAAACCTACATCTTAATTTGTCATTTGGAGGCCAATCATTCCTTGTCAGTTTTAAGCTGACTCGATACAAACTTTTAAACTTAAAAAATGTAAATATTAAAAAACAATAAAGTATTCTCTTTTGAAATTGGTAAATCAGATTTTAAAATATGTCTTAAACACGTTGAAAGAAATAATCCTACCATTGATATTCTAGCATTTATATTCTTGTGATCTTTTAACTCTATTTGCTCCAGTGAACCAGGAACATATAAATCAAAATCCTGAGTTGAATTACCAGACCTATAGGTGATTATTTTACCCGTTAAATTATAAAAGGCTCTATTTTTAAAAATTGGAAAAAATCTCTACTTATGCAGTTTACTTCATTGAAATTGTTATTTTCGTGATTGGGGCTAATTCAATAGAAAGTAACAGAGGATGCCCCTAAGTTTACAATACAATGTGAGCATAGCAGGCCATGTGCAGTTGTTTAAATAAAGCACTACATTGGTAAAATCCATATATTTTACACATCTTTTATGTATTACCCAGAAATAACTATGTGTTTCATGTATCTACTAAGTCTTTGTGTAAAAAAAGCAAGAACCCTAAAATCTGAGTATCTCTTTAGGAAGTTATGTCACAAGGAGACCTTTTAAGAAAGGTGACAACTTTTAGGAAAAGCAGAATTAATGCTATATTAATAAGTTCTTCAACTATGAATGAGAGGAAGCTATTGTGCATTAATAGACGTATCAATATTTGACATCCTTTAAAGGAAATGCATCTTGCTTTGTTTGCTTCAAGAGAGACAGTATGGTAGAGGGTCAAGAACATCTGACAAATTGTTCAGAGATGTAAATTCTGGCCCCAGTGCTGGCACTGGCACTGGCACCTACAATCCATGTCACCTTAAAAAAGTTACCTTTATGGGCCAAGGTTTCCTTATCTGTAAAATGAGGTATTGGATGGTTCTTGAAGTTCCTTCTGTCTCAAATATTCTCTCACTCTAAGATCCACATTCATCACGATGAATTTTCTAGTGTATGAATTACTCGCTGGATGTAGTCAAAACACTTTTGGGAGCAACTATTGATATTCCCTACCATTCATTTATTCATCAAACATTATTAATTATTTAATATATTCCAAGTATGCTGTAGGTATCAGGAATAGAAAATGAATAAAATACAGTCCCTGGTCCCAAGAAATATATATGTCATTTGATAGGAAACAGCTATGTAACAAAATAGTGCTATAAAGTGTTACAGATACTCTGTTAGAAGTCTGTACACAACATACAATACACAGGGGTTAAACACCAGGGAGAAATCAGTGCTACTTTTTGGTTGGGTACAGGGAGAGGTGACAGGAGAGGCTTTGTAGAGGAGGACATAATTGAATGATGTCTTAAAACACAAGGAAGTCACTAGAGAGCTAGTGGATGGTCAGGTTAGGTGAGAGTAGAGAACCGAAGACTTGTTGTACCGAAACAGCAATAAATTACAGTTTTAGGTTCAAAAAAACATGAACATTTGATGAATTAAATTGTACTTTGCATATAAACACCAGGGAATTATGATTATTAATTGATGCATTGCTCACCTCCAAGATGTAGGAAGATGTTTGCAGTGCCAAAGAAAGTAAGAATTTATCCTTTTCAAGGCATTCCAACAAACAAAAAAGCTTTATATTTTGTAGCTAATTGCTTTTATTTATTTTTTTCTTCTCTCGTTCATGTAATGGATCAAAACATAAAACAGAAAGGCTCTCCTGTTTACATTTATTTATTTATTTATATTTATTTTGAGACAGGGTCTCACTCTCTCACCCAGGCAGGCTGGAGTGCAGTGGCACGAGCAAAGTTCCTTGCAACCTTGTCCTCCCAGGCTCAAGTTATCCTACTACCTCAGCCTTCCAAGTAGCTGAGAGTATAGGCACACGCCACCCCACCTGGCTAGTTTTTTCTTTTCTTTCATTTTGTTTTATGTAGAGACAGGGCTTCATCATGTCGCCCAGGCTGGTCTCAAACTCCTGAGCTCAAGTTATTTGACCATCTCAGCCTCCCAAAGTGATGAGATTACAGGCATGAGCCACTGTGCCCTATTTTTTAAAACTAAAGAATAACAAAAATAGATTGCATATTGCTGAGACATACTTTTGCACCCTACTGTATCTATATCCAAAACTATGCTTTATCAAATCATGATCCCAATAGAACAGATTATGACTAGTAGGTTAATGTTTGTTATTTAACAGCACAAAGTAAAAAAGTGGGCACTGATGCTGCAGGAAGCCGGCCATTAGCCACTGCAATTTCTTTGGGTTATTTATGTATCGTGAACATATATAATGGCTTAACAGTTTTACATGCTTTGTACATTGTATTTACCTCACCTACTACACACAGAGATGGCTCTTACATACCTACAAAGACTGTGTCTCCATAAAACTATTGGAAGTCATAATGAATCTGTTATTCTTTGATATTTGTGTCAGTCCTTCTTATAAGGGGATACTTGGCTGTGACATGGGCTCTAATGACAGGGCTCCCATGTGCCCCTTGAGCTGCTTAGTTCCGTACTTTGTGTGATGCACGCACATGTTTTGTCTTCCAGACTGGATTATAAACTGTTCTGAGGGTAATAACTTTGTTTTACTGATTTAAAAAAAAAAAAAAAACTGCCTCTTTCTTATCTTGGAGCCTGATAGAAGGCTTCAGATACATATCAAATGATATTTCAGTGTTTGCTCTGGTAATGGCATAAACACACAGCATGTACCACTTCAATGTGAAACAAATTAGTGTTTCATATTCTTGTCATTGGGACATGCATTTTATTAATTAGCAGATTAGCTTGAAGTTAGCCAACCTTGAACTTGAATCTGGTTCTTCCCTGGGAGGGATGATAAAGTAGAAGCACAGGGTTGCTAGGGGACCTGTTTATAGTCCATGCCCAGTATTCCAAAACCTTTATCTCCTTAAGTCCTTGGAACAACCATGGAAAAGTATGCCCAATATTTCCTTTTACAGGCGAGAGAACTAAGGCACAGACATGATAATTCCCCAGGTTTCCACACCTGGATAAGTGGCACAGCTGGGATGCATAGGTAGGCATTTTCCAAAGTTCGTACACTGCTCCTTCCCTATGTGCCACGACTCCTGTGTGCCCCGGAATGTGGTGTTAGCATCTCTGGACCTTGATCGTCCTATTTCTGAACATGAAGATGTGATGGTTAATTTTATGTGTCAGATTGGCTAGGCTATCGTGCTCAGTTGTTTAGACAAATACCAGTGTAGATGTTGCAGTGAACAGTGGATGTTGAGTTAAGTAAATTACCCTTCATAATTTGGGTGGGCCTCATCCAATCTGTTAAAGGCCATAAGAGAAAAGATCAAGATTCCCAGAAAAGAAAGGAATTTTGCCTCCAGACTGCAACATAGAAATTCTGCCTGATTTTATGGCCTTCAAACTTGAGACTCCAACATCAACTCTTGCTGTAATTTCCAGCCTGCTGGCCTGCCCTTAAGATTTCACAGTTGCAGTCTTCACAATTTCATGAGCCAGTTCCTTAAAATAAATCTCTCTCTGTCTTTCTGCTTCTGTCTCTGTCTCTCTCTCTCTGTATGTATACACACACACACACACACACACACTCACACATGCATGCACACATACATTTGATTGGTTCTGTTTCTTTTTTCTGGAGAACAGTTTCTAACAAAGAAGTTATTTCATGCATTTAAAAACCAATGTTAAATGAGATAATTCACTTAAAAACACCTAGTATTCACTCAACAGAGTATCACCATTTGTTTCTCTAATACTATTTTTGTCTTTCCCTACCATCCTCTTTAATTTTTAAAAATTTTTTTTCTTTTATTTCTTTACCCTTTCCTTTGTAATAAAACATTCTTTAATGCATACAAATGTACCAACTATATCAGCACGAATATTCTATTAAAAGTAGAGCAATATCGCATGACTATTAGTGCCTACAGTGACATTTACACATTTACTTTCACAAGTGAGTAATGATAATTCATACGCACCACATGGCTGTGAGTAATTGCTCCCTTCTGAAGATAAAGGTTAGAATAGTCTGTAGCCATCATAAGTTATTCACTGTGTGTGTACACTTTCATAATATATTTCCCACAATGTTGCTCTCTATATTTTCATCTAGCTATTTCTCATCTTTATGCGACACAAACTTTACATCGGAAAACATTTTATTATTGATTTCTTCATTGGATAAGTAGTATGGTGAATTTGACACTCAATTCACTTTTTCCTTTATGGCAAATTAGAAAACATTGGAGTTGTGAAGGCCTATATTGAGAATGTGTCTAGGGATATATAAGATGAGAGAGAATAAGAGAAGGGGCAAGAGAGAGAGAGAGAGAAGGAGAGAGGAAAAGAGATTGGAGAGGGCATCAAGAAGGCTCTTTACTCTTTAAACTATTACCAGCTTCTAGTTAATGATACCTGATGTTGATGAAAAAAGTTGAGTTCTGTAAAATATTTGAAGATATTTATTCTGAGCCAAATACAAGTGACCATGGCCCTTGACACAGCCCTCAGGACACCCCAACAATATGTATCCAAAGTGGTCAGGCCACACTAGGTTTTATTCATTTTAGGAAAACATAAGACATCAGTCAATACATGTAAGAAGTACATTGGTTTGGTCCAGAAGTTGGTGGAGGGGGACTTCCAGATTATAGGCAGATTCAAAGATTTCCTGATTGGCAGTTGGATGAAAGAGTTTATCTAAAGACCTGGAATCAATAGAAAGGAAACATCTGGGTTAAGATAAGGGATTGTGGAGATCAAAGTTCTTATTATGCAGATGAAGCCCTTAGGTGGCAAGCTCACAGAGAATAGATTGTACATGTTTCTTATCAGACTTAAAAAGGGGTCAGACTCTTAGTTGATTCTTCCCTGGATCAGGAAAAAGCCCTGGAAGAGAGAAAGGGGATTCTCTACAGAATGTAGAGAATGCAAGAGACAATGTTGTAGGGCTATTTCAAGATAGGGCAGAGAAACATATTTGGAGTTTAAATATTCTGATTTCCTTCTTTGTTGTGTGTTATGTGTGATGTTATGCCGGGGTCAGGTTGGAAAGTGAGCCACATTATAGAGTGTTAACTGAAACCCCTCTGATGAGACTTTATGGTTTGTAGGGTGTAACTGTCCAGGCCCCTTAGATAGGAATTTGTCAAGAGAAGAAAGAAGATCAGAGTTTAGTCCTCACTGAAATCTAATTTACAAGAAAAACTAAATTTGCAATGCTCTTGGGAAGACAGAACGTAGACAGAGTTCATACCAAGGTGTGAATTGTAAGGAGCTTCAGAGGAGGAACTGTGTCTTGATCACTATTGTCAACTCAACTGTTAGCATATTAACAGGTGCTTAATAAATATTTTGATTGAATAAATGATGCTAGAATCAATTCTGGAGACTGAATTTGATAAGTTAGGTAGGAGTGTCAATGTAGCTGGGATTTGATGGCAGAGGTGGAGAAATTGATGGTGCAGGAAGGGGAAAGTTAACAGGGAGAGAAGCTTTGCAATAGAATAAGCAAAGTTTACACATTTTATCATCCTGCCAAGAACAGACCAGGGTCCTGTCAAGCTTCTAATCTGCACTGAGTTCTTGGGCATTGTGCTGGTTAATTTCATGAGTCAGCTTGGCTGGCCCTGGGGTTCCCAAATTAAACATTATTTCTGAGTATGTCTGTGAAGGTGTTTTTGGATGAGTTTAGCATTTGAATCAGTAAAGAAGATCTCCCTTCCCTAGGTGGTGTGCCATCATCCAGACCATTGAGAGTGTGAATAAACAGAAAGGAAGGGAAGGAGGTATTCTTTCTTTCCTGACTCACTGTGTGAGTTGGGACAACTCATCTCATCTCAGGTCTTTGGAATGGGGTTTACACTCCTGGCTTCCTTGGCTCTCAAGCCTTCTGATTTGAACTGAATTATGCCACCAGCTTTCCTGGGTCTACAGCTTGCAAATGGCCGATCATGGGACTTCTCAGCTTCCATAACTGTGTTAGCCAATTTCTCATAATAAATCTTTCTCTCTCTTTATATACACACAATTGTGTCACTTAGTGATGGGATACATTCTGAAAATGCATTGTTAGGCAATTTCATAGTTGTGAGAACATCATAGTGTGTACTTACACAAACCTAGATATTGTACCCTGTTACATACCTAGGCTATATAATATAGCTTGTTGATCCTGGGCTACAAACCCATACAGACTGTTACTGTTCTGAATACTGTAGGCAATTGAAACGCAACAGGAATTATTTGTGTATCTAAACATATCTAAACATAGAAAGGGCACAGTACAAATACAATATAAATGATTTTTAAAAGGTGGTACAGCTGTCTGGGGCACTTATGAATGGAGATTGCAGGACTGGAAGTTGCCCTGGGTGAGTGAGTGAGGGAGCAGTGAGTGAACACGAAGGCCTAGGACATTGATAAACACTACTGTAGACTTCATAAACGCTGTACACTTAGACCAAACTAAATCTAAAAAAAAAAAGCAAGCGATTGCCCTGTGATAGCTGCGATGTCACATGGCAATAGGAAATGTTCAGCTTTATTATAATCTTCTAGACTATCTTCATACATGTGGTCTGTTGTTGACTGGTACTCCATTATGTGGCACATGACTTTATACACACACACACACACACACACATACACACACACACACACACACACACACACAGTGTTACTAGTTCTGGCTCTCTTTCTCAGGAGAACCCTGACTATTACAGATATATACTACAATGTTGAGTTAAATGGCTAGCCAGCTACACGGCCAGTCACAGTTGAACTAAGCATCCCCTGCATTCAGCTCAGGAGGCAGGGAACCTGTCAGGATGGCAGGAATCCAGTGACCCCACACCATTGCTTTCCTTGGCTGACGTCTTGCTCTGGTCAGTGAATACAACCTCCCTGCCATTGTTAATGCAGTGTCTGTACTCACTGCTGTGCTGCTATCCTGAAAGGGTTAATCAGCTTCCGTAAGGAGCCTAATGTAGAACCTGGCAACAGCTTAGCCACTGAAAGAAATATGGCTCACTGCATGCCAGGTGATATAAATTAATGTTATATATGATGAAATGTCCTTTTAGATATTATGTGTAATTTTGAGTATTAGGAAGTCCCAGTAGGCTATTTTTTTAGAAACCAATCTACAAGATTTCATCTTATATTCCTTCTTTTAAAAAAAGCACCAGGAAAAGATTATATGAATAATCATATTTTTAACATAGCAGGTAGACTAAACATATAAAAAGTTATTAATAAGAGACTGAAAATATCTATCACACAAATAACACGCAAAAGGTTAGCATATATTACATAAAAAGCTCATACTTTTTCTTTGGTAAAAAAATACAAAAAACACCCAATGAAATCCCCAAAGATTCTTACAACAGGAGATATCATTTGTTAATATGCATACGGAAAAATGTTCAACTAAGCTACAAAGAAATTACATTTAAAGCATCTATGAAATCACCTCAGATTCTAGTTATGTGATCCTGGAAAATGTTCAACTAAGCTACAAAGAAATTACATTTAAAGCATCTATGAAATCACCTCAGATTCTAGTTATGTGATCCTGGAAAAATTATTTAATCTCTCTGCTTCAAGTTTTTCATGTGTTAAATGGGGTAAAAATATGACACAGGCATACAATGAGAATTTAATGTATTTTTATGCATGTATTAACTATACATGAAAAATGCTGAAATACTACTTTGTCCAGAATATGAATTGTTACACTTATTTATTATCACGATTACCCCAAAATTTAAAAAGATGATAACATCACATCCTATAAAACATGGTGTGAAATGTGCATATGCCAGTCTTGCAGCTATTATGTAAATGGGAATAACTTTTTTGGAAATCAACCTAAAGTGATGGTTTAAGAATTGTAAACGTTTATGCTCTTAACACAATAATTCCAATTAGGGGTAGTTACCCTAAGAAAACAAATTCAAAGAGAAAATTATAACTCTATACACAACTTATATATTCCTCATACTCCTAGAATGCTTAAAATGTTTTTCATATAAAGAAATATGATGCAGTTATGACAAACAATAATTATAAAGATGATTCAGCCAACCAAAACAATTACTATGATAAAGCAAGAAATGCAAATAGGAAATAAAATGGTCCCTGTAACAAAGACAATTTTGTATGATTTTCCATTATCAGTAACTCTTTTTTTTTTTTTTTTTTTTGAGACAGAGTCTCACTCTGTCACCCAGGCTGAAGTGCAGTGGCATGATCTCAGCTCACAGCAACCTCCGCATCCTGGGTTCAAGCAATTCTACTGCCTCAGTCTCCTGAGTAGCTGGGATTTACATTTTTGTATTTTTAGTAGAGACGAGGTTTCACTATGTTGGCCAGACTGGTTTTGAACTCCTGATTTCAAGTGATCCACCTACCTTGGCCTCCCAAAGTGCTGGGATTACAGGTGTGAGTCACCGTGCCCAGTCCAGTAACTTCTTTCTCTGTGTCTCACCCCATCATGTGGCTCCAGGATAAAGGGAAAAGCAGATGCCACTTTGGGAAGGAATAGGATTTTATTCCTTGGAGGATAGAAAAAGGAAACTAATTCCCTGCTTTTTCCATTCCTATGGAGACAGAGAAGGAGTTACAGAAAGTGCAGCAACGAGGCATGCCTGTCATTACCTCCGCTCAGAGCAGAAATATTGGAGGGAGTGGGTGTTATTAGATACAATTATTTTGCCTTGTGTTGGAAAAGATCTTGACACATAATCTATGGGATGTTCAGTTCAACGAGGAGCTACTTAAAAGCTGTGACTGAGACCCAGGAAGGTGAGAGCTAAGATGGTGTCAAAAATACGGGAAGGTCGCCAAAAACAGGAGGCTTTCATGTCCTGCTCTCTATTTGGAACTTGGCATGGTGGAAAATGGAGAAGTCTGTCATGCACAGCAAACTTGTGGCAACACAGGGTAGCAGGATAAGCTTTGGTGACTGAGAGCCATGGAGCCACCATAAGCTCCCATTGACATGGAATGGGTCCAGGGTAAGGGAATATGCAATATGAGCTGTGAGAGAATAAGGACATTGCTGAAAGTTGTGATGGTTAATTTTATGTGTCTGCTTCACCTTGTCACGTGGTGCCCAGATTAACCATGATTTCTGGATGAGTCAGCAGGTGTTTCCAGATGAGGTTAGCATTTGAATCAGTGAATTCAGTAATGTAGATGGTCTCCTCCAAGTGGGTGGACATCATCTAATCTGTTGAGGGCCTGAATAGAAGAAAAGGTGGAGGAAGGAGGAATTCACCCCTTTTATTTCCCACCTGCCTGCTTCAGCTGGACATCAGTCCTCTTTTGTCCTTAAACTGGGATTACACCATCACCTCTGCTGGTTCTCAGGTCTTTGGTCTCAGACTGAATTGTACCCACTGGCTTTCCAGGGTCTCAAGCTTGCAGAGGAAACATCATGAGATTTAACCTCCATAATCGCATGATGAATCTCTTTACACACACACACACACACACACACACACACACGAATTGTTATATATCTATACATATCTGACATATGTATATAAATGTACATAAATACCTGTGTGTGTGTATATACGTATGAATTGTTATATATACATATATAGATCTACCGGTTCTGTTTCTCTGGGGAACTCTAACATAAGAGACTTTGATGAGGAATTTGCCTTGTGTTGGGAAAGATCTTGACAGATAATCTATGGGATGTTCAGTTCAATGAGGAGCTACTTAAAAGCTGTGACTGAGACCCAGAAAGGTGAGAGCTAAGACGGTGTCAAAAATATGGGAAGGTCGCCAGTCTCTGTCTAAGGCAAAACAACAAGTCGCAAATGCACTACTGCTTGCTCAGTAGACCCCAAAGTAAGGGACATTGGTAGGCAGAACAATGAGCTCTCTAAGATGTCCTTTTCCTAATCCCTTGAACCTGTGAATATATTACCTTAGATGACAAAAGGGCTTTGCAGATGTGATGAAATTAAGTATCTTGGGATGGAGATTGTCCTGGATTATACTTCTGAGTCCACTGTGATCACAGGGACCCTTAGAAAGGGGTAAAGGGGAGGCAGGAGTGTCAGAGTCACATGGGACCAGAAGTCAGAATGACGTGGTCATGAGCCAAGGAATATGGGCATCTAAAAACGTGGAACGTACCTTCTAGAATGTAGAAAAGGCAAGGGAACATTTTCCCCCTATAAGATCATACAGAGGCATTATTTTAAACCACTAGATTTGTGGTACTTTGTTACAGCAGCAATAGGAAATTAATACAGGACCCACGGAATTGGTGTCTGCTGAAGGGAGGCCCAGGTCAGCCTCCCTTCAGTAGAGCCCAATAGGGATCCAGTAGGCATCCTGTGGATTTCCAGTCCAGAGTGTGCCCTGAACCTGTGGGCTCATGGTGCTCTCATACCCCAGGCGCTATCTTGGGGAGCAGTGGGATGGCAGAGGCGTAAGTGGGGCAGACCTAAAAGTCACAGAGTATTTCTCAGAAAGGTACTGACTCACTGTCATGAGACAGTTTAAACCCAAACAGGCATAAATATTCCATGATGATCAAGTTTAAACTTTTCTTCCTGCTACTTAGTCGGAGGAGGCTCACAGGAAAATAAATACTCCTAGAATTAAGCTGAAGCAGGGTGGGTAGCTACTCAGCTGTGAATCTATGCAATGCTTACAAGTAGAAATAATGTTAACACCAAGTTTATGTCATCTGTCAGGCACCATCCCAAGCACTTTATATTTATTATCTAATTAAATGCTCATAACAATCCTGTGAGGAAGGTACTAAAATTACCTTCATTTTTACAGATGCGGAAACTCAGGTATCAAGAAGTTAAACAATTTGCCAGAGGTGTCATGATTTTTCAGTTGTGGAGCCAAAATTTGGACATAAACAAGCCTGAAATGAAATACAGAGAAATGAAAACAGTTTGATTTATTCTGTTGGCAGGATTATAGATTTGTTCTTTTTGTTTTTTGTTAATGGCAAGATAAACCCATGATTGTACTTTTTTATATTTAACATTGGCAGTTTCCAATCTGTGAACAAATTGTATTCTGAAATTATCAGCCAGGGGAGTTTGAAAAGCATGAGGTTTTCACAGAGACTGCTGTGTTTGAATCTCTATCATTTTTTAGAGATGTTAAATTGGGAAACTTAATTATTATGATTCTCAAATTTTTTATTTATAAAGTGAAGATAATAATACCTGTATGGAAGCTGTGTTTTGAATACATGCCTGAAATGTAGTCACTCAACAAATGTACTTCCCTTTCCTCCAAAAAATCTTTATTTTGATAGTATTCAAAACTAACAACCCAATTTCCTATTTAAAACAATAAATTTCCTGGTGGTGTATATGTATTTCAAAACATCATGCTATATACCTTGAATACATACAATAAAAAATTGCAGTTCAGCCAATACATCTGTGTCGTTCATAATTCACTGGAAAGATTACACTAAGAGTGTTATTCCAACTCCTCACACCTCATAGTCCTAGTATTGCTTCCACAGGATAATAAAACTTCAGTTACAACTTGGTACAACAAGGATACGTGCTGTAAGGCCCAGAAGTGAGAACACTCTCTGCTCTCCTGTTTTCAGTGCCCGCCAGCTTGGCAATGAGCTCTCTGTAAGACTGTTGAAAACTTGCTGCTGGTGGTGAGTAGGGAGTGGGAATGGAGAAAGAAGAGGGGTGTAGGAGAGAGCATTTTCAAAAAGGGGTTGGGTAGATATTAGGTATTACTAGGCAATTTTAGTAAACTCTCTGCAGTTGTAGCTACTCTAGAGAAGATAAACTTCCTTGTGGTTTCATCATGGCTGAAGGATCACTGTTTCCATCAGGCCCTAGAGTTGCCTGTCTATTTCCCACTGATACGTAAGTCATTCATAAAATAGAGCACTTAAAGTAGATTCTTATGGACAGGGCAATGTACAAAGCCTTTCTCTAAGCTTATAGGTACATGTATGTATTCATTCACCTGTGAGAACCCACTCTGCGGTTAAGGATACTTCACTGTGTAGCAACATGGACATAATTACTTAATTAAAACATTGTTTCCCATGGAATGTTTTATCTGTGTTACACCCCAAACTGCTCTGTTTTAAATGATATAAAAAAGATGTAATGGGTTGCGAGGCTAGGAAAAAAAAAAGATAAAATCATCAAGTGAATAAATAAATGCATTCGGCCATAAGGCCAGCCATGAAAACTGAGCTAAATTAAAAGGCATGAGAAAGGTAAGAAGCATGCTATTAGATGTGATCTGAAAAGAGATAGAGGGTGGACCGTGTACTAATCAATCATGCCATCTCAAGCAGTCCTCCAGCAATGAATTCCAATATTTTTGCCCTAAGGTCATTGCCATGATTTCATAAAAGAAAGAAGGTAAACAGAGCTTTTCTGTAACTCCTGTTACATTAAAAGAAAAAAAAAGTAGAAACACACAAGAATGTTTTTACTTCCCTGCCACCAATGGATCTATAAGGGTCTGTTACTTTTCAAAAATCTTAGGTTGACATCATCAAATGAGTTTTTCTTTTTCTTTGTTTTGTTTTCCTGCCTAGAGAACCAAGTTCCTGTATTTGTACTGTTGCCTTTATCACTGTGATTACATTCCTTCAGTCGAACAGCTTATTCATGTGAAACCATAAGGCATGAAATAAAGAATATCCCACTTTTCATGCTTCTCATCTTCAGTGAAACCATGACAAAAATAATGAAGACAAGACTAATATAAAATAACACTAGGGAGCTAGTTTTAATCATTTGAGACATCAGTGCTCTCTACCATTTTTTGCTCAAAGCTTCCTTTAAGATGACTGCTTTAGTAAATCCTGGACAGCTGGCATTCGGGTTGATTACATAATAGTTTGGGGGACACAGCTACAGAATTATAGCATTAGAATTTAGCAGGCTTAATGCACAAAAGTAATCATCAGCAGGAGTCCATGAGTTGTGGATGAAACTTGCTCTGTGCACACATCCAGGTCTCAAATGTTGGAAGGCACAGAGCAACCTCATATCAAGAAGATTAGCACCTAGAGGTTATATGAAAAATTTCAGTGAGCCCTGGATTAACTCTAAGCCTCAGTGTTTAATGGCTTGATGTAATGCAGCAATTTTCTACTATATCACCCAGGCCATACAGAATGACACAGCTGACAAGTAAACCCAAGGAATTGCCAGCTGACATCCGGGTCCTCTCAAGAAACTTTGCCTTCACAGACTTGCTTTGTTGGGACAAATGTGAGAACACACAAGTGAACAAGGGTGAAAGACACAAGAAACTAGCACAGGGTATACTGAGGGGGAAATTCTAAAGCAGGAAGAGATTATTTAGTTATCTTTCATTGCTTTTCAATCAAAAGATGATTTTTACACTGAATATTTTATTTATTTTTTTTTTTTGAGACTGAGTCTCACTCTGTCGTCCAGGATGGAGTGCAGTGACACGATCTTGGCTCACTGCAACCTCCACCTCCCGGGTTCAAGTGATTCTCCTGCCTCAGCTTCCGTAGTAGCTGGGACTACAGGCATGCACCACCACACCTGGCCAATTTTTGTATTTTTAGTAGAGACAGGGTTTCGACATGTTGGCTAGGCTGGTCTTGAACTCCTGGCCTCAAGTGATCTGCCCGCCTCACCCTCCAAAGTGCTGGGATTACAGGCGTGAGCCACTGCGCCCGGCCTACACTGAATATTTTATAAATGATATACCGATTTGGGCAGAAATTACTTTTGGCACATTGTATATATATGTGATCTCGTTAACAGTAAGTGATGAGTAAATAAAGACAGTATGTAAGGACTACAACTTTGAGTTATTTTATTTCAAAGAATTATGTCCCTGAGCACCTGAAAACAAGGGCTAGGGGTGAGTGTACACAATTTAAATGGATCTGGATAAAATTCAAACTGCCCCCACCCTGGCTGTTTAATCTGCACGTGGCATCAAACATCTGAATATTTGGAAGTATTGGTTCTTTTTTTTTTCTCAGATATTTTGAGGCTTCTGAGCACAGAGAATCAAGTTAACAGGAAGTATAGAATGAAATAGGTAAAGAGTGATTGCACCTAAAGAACTTTTTAACTTAAAGGGAGGAGATTAATGATGCTAAATTTAGGGTCTGGGGTAGAAATGCCAAGAAGGCAGCTTCGTCTCCCTTTTCTTTAGCTGCTTTTGAGATCTTTATGGGCTCAGAGAGTTCTTTTACTAACTACCTGGAAGTCATGTTTGTTGAGTGGACAAATAGTTATGCAAAGGGTTGAAGATAGCCGCAGGGCTGTCTTAAAAGGATTCCTAATTTTAAAAAGCCACATAGGCATTGCAAGGGAATATTTCTCTCAAACAGGGCTTTTGCTGTCCTTGCCTTTCATATTGTACTCATTTAAGTTAGCAACAAAAAGATGGGAGAAATGACAAAACAATCCTTAGAAACGTATCTGACTAAGAAAATGATAACCAAGATAAATCGGCAGGAAAACTTTTGTATTTGAGTGTCAATGCAGAATGAGTAAGCTTTCTAGAAAGTTCTTGGAGTATGGTTAAGCACTTGGTGCCAGGCTTGAGGCTAGACCATGCTGATGCTGTGAATTCTCCCTGGCTCCAGACAGACAGGTGGAGATAACATAAATTGCCCATTTGCCTAGAAGAGCCTGAGATATGAACTTGGGGGCCAGGAGGGCGCAATGAGTCCATGCCTAGGGTGCTAAGTGCTACATCCCCACTTCTTTCCATAAGAAAAGTGGTGGCAGGCTAGGTGCAGTGGCTGACTCCTGTAATCCCAGCACTTTGGCAGGCCAAGGTGGTAGGATCACTGGAGCCCAGGTGTTTGAGTCTAGCCTGGGAAACATAGTAAGTCCTTGTCTCTTAAAAAAATTTTTTTTTGATTGAACAGGCATGGAGATCCATGTCTGTGGTCCCAGCTACTTGGGAGGCTGAGGCGGGTAGGTTGCTTGAGCTCAGCTGTTCAAGGCTGCAGTGAGCTAGGATGGTGCCACTGCACTCCAGCCTGGGTGACAAAGCAAGACTAAGAAAGAAAGAAGGAAAGAAGGAGAGAAAGAAAGAAGGAAGGAAGGAAGGAAGGAAGGAAGGAAGGAAGGAAGGAAAGAAGGAAGGAAAGAAGGAAGGAAAGAAAGAAAAAGAAAGAAGGAAAGAAGGAAGGAATGAAGGAAGGGAGAGAGAAAGAGAGAGAGAGAAAGAAAGAGAAAAAAAAGAAAGAAGAAAAAAGTGGTAAGTGGTGAAAATTAGCTTGGGGGACAAGGCAGTGTGAAAGGATTGAGTTGAAGGAACTCTAATAAAATCCACACTGCATTTCTTGGCCTACTGCAACCACTTTTATCTCCCTGATTATTCCCTTATCCCACAGGATGCCTATTTCTTCTTTTATTATAATACTACTACTACTACTACTACTAATAATAATAAAGTAGGCAATGAATGATATGGACCCTGAAAACTTCACATAAGAAACTTCTCAAAAGCTCCCGTGTCATAAAAGGAACTCAGATCACGCCAAAGCATTTCATTAGGAAAACAAGTTAGAAGAAAATGTAAGACTTATCTATTCCTTCATATAGCATTTTCTTGAAATTTGTGTTGGAGGGTCCATTTGGAATAGGCTTGACTGCAAGTCCAGTGGTGTGAGAAGCAAGGATAAGGAAAATGCAAGTCTAGAAAGCATAGAGGTGGCATTAATAAATGCAAGCAGAACTGTTAAAAACATGGAGGCAGGTGAAAACTTTTATTTGTACTGTATATATTTTAGCATCTGTTGTTTGAAGATGCATTTAGGAATTAAGATTTAAAACACTCAAAAAAGCAACTCCAAAAGATCCATATGGGTAGATTAAATTTCAAGATTCGGTAGCAAAATATTCTGATCATTAATGTTACCAACTGAGGAAAACTTTAATTTCTTAAGCTGAAAGATGAGCAAAATCTGCAGCTGCAGTTTCCCCAACTGCACTAAAAGTGCAATATATTGAGCACGGCCTGCTGTCATCGCATTATTACATCAATTCTCCAGGTAATTACTCCGATGGAACATCACCAAGTGAGCAGATTTTCCTCTCCCTAAATCTTTAGGAAAATCTTAAATGCTTCAGGGTAGGTAGATTTTATTTAATTAATTATTTTCTTTACTACTGATTAATATGAATAAGCATCATTAATCAAAAACAATATTCATTTATTTGAGTTTTATAAAGACACCATTTCCTTCCTGTATGACTTCAGATTTTTGATCTTGGTTTTTTTGAGACAGAGTCTTGCTCTGTTGCCCAGGCCGGAGTGCAGTGGCATCATCTCAGCTCACTGCAACCTCTGCCTCCCGGGTTCAAGTGATTCTCGTGCCTCACTCTCCCTAGTAGTTGGGATTACAGGCATGCACCACCACACCTGGCTAATTTTTGTATTTTTTAGTAGAGATGGGATTTCACCATGTTGGCCAGACTGCTCTCAAACTCCAGGCCTTGAGTGATCCATCTGCCCTCGGCCTCCCAAAGTGCTGGGGGATTACAGGTGTGAGCCACCACACCTGGCCAGATTTTTTATTTTGTGGTTATTACTTCAAACATATGACCTTGTGGTTATCAAACCTAGGTAATGGGCTGAATTGGTTGAGACTTCTTTGTGACATGGTAAAAGATGTTAAAGTGGAAATGTTTCTGTCTTGGTTTTTACTGTGGTGCCAATACAATACCAAAGCAGCTATCAGACATGCCCTTCATAGGGAGAATTTACAAATGAACTTCTAAAGAAATTGTTCTATGATTCTTGGATCACTCAACCAGACAGGTTGTAAAAGTAGGTCAGAGTGGAAAGAGGAAAGGATGTGGGAAGAGATTTCTTTGTACAGAGTCAGTGCTCTGATGCTAGTCTAGTCACCACCTGGCAAATCTAAGGAGGAGGCTTCCCCAGGAGCATCTCATAGCTGCAGTTTGGAGACTTGCAGGGCCGAGTATTAACTCCTGCAAAAGAAGACTGCAGAAAAAGAAGTGGCTGCATTGGGTGCCCTGCTCTCCTGGAGTCTGTCAAGGCAAAGAGTGAACAGATGTTTCTCATGGACCAAATGTGGGTGAAGAGGAGAGAGAGATGGGTGGATTTGCCTTGAGTCCTGTGAAATGGTAAAAGTTGGAGACACGGCAGGCCTCCAACAACAAAACTCAGGAAATAAATGCTGGCTGCTTTGAGGCTGAGGAAGGAGTCACAAGTTGGCTACCACATCCATCTGTGTCAAGGGACTTTGTCGGAGACGCTGGGCAGGGTATGTCCAAAGAGCCTGAATAGGGTCTGCAAGAGTGTCCCCGTTGAAGATGCAAGGCCAATGTTGCACAGAACCTGTGTTTAATGGTATCAAGAAGGTCTTTCCAGCCCTCTCACTCCTTTCTGCACCTGCTCCTAGGGATAAGAAACCAAGGAGTTTGGGTGGGGTGGGATGATTACTGCATTGCAAGGCAGGGAAATCAAGTTCTCTTCTCTTCTATATCTCAGGCATTCAGTTTGAGGCAGGGGCAAATTGCTAAGTGAGAGCCGTTGACCTTACAATAGTTTTTATATATTTTAATTTTTCAAAAAGAGACTGCTTATTCCAATTTCTGAATGGAGGAGGGCCGAGTATTAACTCCTGCAATGAGATTGTGTTTGCAGTTGGCCTTAGGGACATTGATTGGCTAAGATGGAGCAGAAAGTCAGGAGCCTGCTGGGACTTGCCTCCTGAGGCAGCTGAGGTTACCTACCTTGACTAAAGTTTATAGGGATGATGAGAGAGAAAACTCAAGTTGTGTGTTTTTTTGGTCATTTTTTGTTTTGTTTTGTGTTTTTGAGGCAGGGTCTTGCTTGGTCACTCAGCCTGGAGTACAGTGGTGTGAACGTGGCTCATGGCAGCGTCAACCTCCTGATTTGAGCATTCCTCCTGCTTCAGCCTCCCATGTAGCTGGGACCACAGGCAGGCACCACCACACCCAGCTAATTTTTTAATTTTTTTTGTAGAAATGGGGTCTCATTATATTGCCCAGGCCGATCTTGAACTCCTGGCCTCAAATGATCCTCCTGCCTCAGACTCTTAAACTTCTGGGATTACAGGTGTGAGTCACTATGTCTGGCCTAAGGTTGTGTTTTGATGCGTCAGCAGCTGTGCTGATTACAATATCTAAAGACCTGTGTCACAATCGCTCTGGCTGTTTTACTGTTCATCCTTTCAGGATCCTGCTGCCCAACACATTGGCTGGCTCAGTTACCAGTGGACTAAGCTGGGCTGATCCACATGGCACCATATTAGAACCTGAGACAAAAGAAAGTCAGTAACAGTGATGTTGTCCTTGTGTAATATTGTGATATTTTATCATCATGAATTTATTTGAATTCATTTTTATTTAAAAATATTACTTTAAATATTATTTATCTTGATTCCAGTTTTTGGTGTTCCCTTAAATTTGTGCTTAAGGTGAGTGTCTTTGGTCTCGTCATACTAGTCCTGGCTCTGTTTGGAGCAGTTAATTTTCCCAGGGGAAGAAAACTTAGTTTCTATTATTTATGGTAACAATCTTTTTCTCTCCCTTCCTCATCCATTATCATTTTGCTGCTAGATTTTTTTGTTGTCTCCGGACCCCTCAGGAGACTGTCACTTTCCAACCCACCCACAGATCAAACCCAATAAGTCACTGCACTGTTGCTGCTTGGGATAAAGTTACAATTGTAAATGTAACTAAAGGTAACAGGAGCTTTTTTTCTCTAATAATAAAACTTTTATTTTAATGTTGCAAACCAGGGATTGATAAGCTTTTTCTGCGACGGTCCAAATAGAAAATAATTAAGGCTTTGCAGGCTATGTGGTCTCTACTGCAACTACTCAGCTCTGCCATTTTAGCACCAAAGCAGCCACAGAAAAAAACATGAGTGATTGGTGTAACTGTTCCAATAAAACTTTATTTACAAAACAAGTGCAGGCTAGATTTGGCCCACCAGTTTTAGTTTGCAAACCCCTGTAATATACGAAGGAATAAGAATGTTTGGGACAATTGCTTTAGAGATCTGTATGTCACTAAGATATTTTTTTTTACTATGGAGGCATTGATTTAGCTTTGTTTTAAAATTAATCTTTCTGATATGTAAACACCTATCAGGTAATAAATGGCTACCTTTTTAAATAACAACTCCATATTATTAATCTATCCATATGTGTAGATTATGTAAATTAATTCTTAGAACATCTGTGCAATTGTTATTATTCCCACTTCAAAGATGAGATAAGGGTCATAAGTCAAGCAGCTTGCCTATGGCCACAGAGTGAGTCTTCAGTAGATTTTAGATATGAGGCATGTCTGTCAAACTCCAAAGCCCATGTGAATGCCCCTCCGTGGCCCTGTGCCCCTCCACTAGAGTCCTCCTGTTGGAAAACACATGCAGGGTAACTTAATTAGAGCACACTTTTGGACTAATCTGGAAGAAAAAAATAAGGAAGCCATGGTCTTAAACACTGACAGATTACCCAGAAATGAGATCAGCAAGCCAAGGGCTATTATTTTGATGACCTCAAATTGAACTCAAATTGAAGGCTAAGAATCGTTTTCCTTATTTATTTATTTATTTATTTATTTATTTATTTATTTTTTGAGACAGGGTCTCACTATGTTGTGCAGGCTGGCCTTGAACTCCTGAGTGCAAGCAATCCTTGCACTTCAGCCTCTTGAGTAGCTGGGACTACATCCAGCTCAGGATAGTTTTGACTCTATTTGGCTTATGGAGCTCAAACTGGGCTCAGATGCTTATTTCCTATGGAAGTTGGTACATTTTGTTTTATACTTAGCCACAAAAGTGAATGACCCTGAGTACTTACTATAATGTACCCTTAGGTGACTCACTTCTACATTTTCTAATTATGTTAACTATTTTGGTGGAGAATGACCTGAATATACCTCTTAGACTTGGACTTAGGTTTTCACTGGCAACCTTAAGCTTTGTTGAGGTGGAAAAAACTAAGGGAAGCCTAAAACATATATATTTGATCTCTGTATTTGGAAAAACAACACACACATTTATATATGGACACACACATGTGTATATTCTTGTGTGTGTATGTGTGATAGTGTAAATGCAGTGACCTGTTCTTCAATATATATTCTGCTTTTCTTGGAAACAGACTTGCCCTTTGAGAATTCATTGTTGCCAGCTTTCTACTTTTCAAAATATTAGATCTTGTATTAGTTCTCACGCTGCTAATAAAGACATACGTGAGACTGGGTAATTTATAAATGAAAGAGGTTTAATTGATGCACAGTTCCACATGGCTGGGGAGGCCTCACAATCATGGTGGAAGGCAAAGGAGGAGCAAAGTCACGTCTTGCATGGTGTCAGGCAAGAGAGAGCGTGTGCAGGGGAACAGCCCTTTATAAAACCATCAGATCTCATGAGACTTGTTCACTATCATGAGAACAGCATGGGAAAAACCCACCTCCATGATTCAATTCAATGGGTCCCTCCCATGACGCATGGAGATTATTATAATTCAAGGTGAGATTTGGGTGGGGACACAGAGTCAAACCATATCAGATACATTCAATTCCAAACTCTTTTTGATTTTAAAATGGCTTCATGTTTTAGTGAATTGTTAATTATTAGGATGACATATAAGGATATATTTTAGCCTCAACTGAAACAAAATAGCAGCACTGATCAGCTTGTCTCTCTCTGTCAGTCTGCTCGCTGTGCCTTGTATGAGGAAGGCAGTGGAGAGGAAGGTGTATGTTCCCCTGCCTTTGGAGCATCTACCTAATGCAGACATTGTTTCCAATTTTCTTCAAGAGTAAAGTTGCCTGTTTTGTGTTATGTAGAAAATGGAGGAAAAGTTGTCCCCTTTTTTCTTTTTCTTTTTTTTTTTTTTTTTTTTTTTTTTGAGACAGAGTCTCACTCTGTCTCCCAGGCTGGAGTGCGGTGGCACGATTCCAGCTCATTGCAACCTCCGCCTCCCAGGTTCAAGAGATTATCCTGCCTCAGCCTCCCGACTGGCTGGGATTACAGGCACCCACGACCACGCCCAGCTAATTTTTGTATTTTTAGTAGATACTGGGTTTCACCATGTTGGCCAGACTTGTTTCGAACTCCTGACCTCAGGTGATCCACCCGCCTCTGCCTCCCAAAGTGCTGGAAAGTTCTAACTTTTTAACATGTTTCTGGGATATTAAAGTGCTATCTATATGTCTTTTTGCAGAAACCCTGAGAGCTCAGGAAAATGAATTTGTGAGAGTAATTAGGCTCAAATTTCTAAAGCACAGAAATTCTGGCCAAATATAAGTTCCTAAATAAAATGAAAAACTAGAGCAGTGAATGTTAGAGAGAGCTGGGAAGCAAGAGGTGACCTTTCTGGCTGGTTGGCTCTGGGATGTGCCATCTAGACTTTCAACACTCTCAAATGGCAGAGAAGGCCCTACACAAATAAATCATTGATTGTATTATGATGAATGTCTTCAAATGTTCATTTTTATGTTCTAACATTATAGGGCCACTTCATTAAACACCAAGCAAAACATCATCTCGCAATTAGTTTAGCAATGCCCTGGCTATTTTGTGAGCACGCTTGACCCAGGTTGTGAGATCCTTTCAAAGCCTTCTATTGTTTTCATTTTTCTTTTTTATTTAAACCACTTTGTTTTGATGAGACCTTTTCATCTCTGGTTCCTACATAATTCTGCATATATTTTCCTTTAATAATATTTCAACTAGTAGCACAGTTTCCAGAGAAGCCTGAGAAAATTAAAAATGCTAAAGAAATATCTTGATATTTTGCAAAATTATATCTAGCATTCACTGGTTTCAAATATTTGCCTTTTCTTCCCTCCCTCACCAGCGATTAGAACAAATAGAAAACATGTGGGAGTTAAGACCTCATTACAGTAATCCTTTCTTTGGTTTCTCTCAGGGAAAAAGATTTCACAGATTAGTAAGAACTGGTCAGGTTTTATTTTATCTTGTATTTCTTAAGTTCATGGAAGGATGCTTATAATGATGTAACAAAACAAAGTATTCTTTTTTATGTGTTTTTCTTTTGAAACAGGGTCTCATGCTGTCACCCTGGCTGGAGTGCTGTGGCATGCACATAGTTCACTGCAGCCGTGACCTCCTGGGCCCAAGTGATCTTTCCACCTCAGCTTCTGGGGGAGCTGGGACTACAGGGGTGCCCCACCATGCCTGGCTAACTTTTGTGTTTTTTTGTAGAAACAGGATTTCACCATGTTGCCCATACTGGTCTTGAACTCCTAAACTCAAGCGATCTGCCTGCCTAGGCCTACCAAAGTGCTGAGATTATGGGTGTAAGCCACCAAGCCCTGACTAACGAAGTATTCTTAATATTCACGTTCTTATCTCTGAAGAGTAACATGCAACTCCACCAGTCTATGCCTGTGCAATGTGCCATCTTCCTTCCCTAGGCATCTCCTTACCACTTACAGTAAATTTCTTGAAGTTCCTATGATAGCATTCTCCCAAGTCTTTGTGTGACTGGTTATCTCATTTACTTTAAATATGTTCCTTGGAAGAATCAACCACTTAAGTTGATAGCCACCATTATCAAATATATGTTCATTCATTTATCATCTATATACGCTGCATAAAGACCCTGAACCAATGGAAAAATCAAAAAGACCAATTGTAATGGAGCAGATGCTTCTAGACAAGGTGCACATCTGGGAAGGCAGGGACAGGGGAAGCTCTGTGGCAGGACCCCTCAGTTGCAGCAAAGGGGTTGGTGGTTTGAAGAGTGGAGCAAGTTTGTATGTATGCTAAATCTAATTTTTTAATTTTTTGTTTACATTACAAAAATATCTTCAGGAGGCTCTTTTATCCATCTTTATATAGGCTTACTGTGTTCATGTGTAGCCAGAGGACAGACAAATCTCCCAGGTTTAGGAATTGTGACAAGATACCAGCTAGACCCTCTGCATTTGTGGACATTACCTGTGGTCTTGATGGCTTTTTTTCTGAATTGACAGTACTGGGAATGTGGCATTTATTGTTTTGGTTTTATAGTATCTAGGCTTTAGTATTAGTAACTATGAACACAGGAAGACTGAAAGCTCACAACCTTCCTTCTGGAGCTGTAGACCCAAATCTGGAAATTAATCTGTCAGCAAGCATGCAGGAGGTAACAAGGTGGCAGAGTGGAAAGATCAACAATCAGGTTCCAATATGAGTCAATATAAAAGAGTTTATTTTGTCTTTTTGTTTTTCCATAAAGAGTCTATCATGGTAATATGGGTTTGCTTTAGGGCCAAGGTCGCTGGCAAACAAACTCTCTAGTAGCCCCAAACCAAACAAGAGTGGTGGTAAGAGATGAAACTGGAGCTGCTTCCACCTTTATATTCCCTCTTCTTCTGTCCAAGATCTTGGGCTACACTTTGTTGCAAAGATTCTTCCTAATCCTATAATGCCTTTCTATTCACTCTCTTTCTCTGACCAGAATATCATACTCTTTCACCCACTAAAGAACGCTATCTACTAGAAATAATATGTGGCAGTCAGTGTTCAGGTACTGGAATGGAAATTTGTGGCTCAGCCTTGGAAAACCCAACAATATTTTTTTGTCCTCAAGACCTAGCAGTGTGTCCTTGGCTCTGACTCTCTCTAGCAACTACACTCTCTCTCTCTGTAGATAGACAGACAGACAGACAGACAGACAGACAGATATAGTGTGTGTATATATATGTGTGTGTGTGTATATGTGTGTGTATATATGTGTGTGTGTGTGTATATACATTGAGCACAAAAGTTTTTGAAAGAGTAGCCTACACCCACATCTGTACTTCTTTAACTAGTAGGTACTTCTAAATTCAGTTGATTACTACAATGTAACTTATGTTACTAAAGTGATCAGTGACCAATTCTATGCCAATTACAATGGTCATTTTTCAGCTACTGCCCACTTGGCTCCTCCATTCCATTTGACATTATTGGTTGATCTTTGTTTCCTAAAACCTATCTGGGTTCCCCTCTCATCTCCTCTCTTATCACCAATTATTTTTTATTTGCTTTTCCTATCTTCCTTTTAATTGCTCATGTACCTCAGGCTTTTGTTCTTGTCCTTCTTTGACTTACAAATCTTTCCTAGAAGATCTCAAACACTTTAAAGTCCATAAGAATGATGACTAGTATATTGATATTTATAAATATTGTATCAATAATTTAACAACTAAATGATATAGTGCATCAATAATTATCATTTATTGAGTCTGTACTCAATTCTGGGTAATTTATATATTTATTGTGACATTTACACATGTATTAATTTACTTCTTTTGGAGCATTGAAAATGCAACAATATTCTCTATATTTGAAAGTTGAGAAAACTGAATCTCAAAGAGACTGTAACTTGCTCCAAGCCACACAGCTAGTGAGCGGCAAAAGTAGAATTTGCCACTCACTGGCTGTGTGCAAACCCCTTCTGTTTGCAAAGCCCATCCTCTTTCTACCATGACATGCAATATGGTTTGGCTCTGTGTCCCCACCCAAATCTCACCTTGATTTATAATAATCCCCACGTGTTGTGGGAGGGACCTGGTGGGAGGTAACTGAATCATAGGGGTTGTTTTTTTCCATGCTGTTCTCGTGATAGTGAATAAGTCTCACGAGATCTGATGGTTTTATAAAGGGGAGTTCCCCTGAACATGCTCTCTTGCCTGCCACCATGTAAGACATCCCTTTGCTCCTCCTTCATCTTCCACCATGATTGTGAGGCCTCTCCAGCCATGTGGAACTGTGAGTCCATTAAACCTCTTTCCTTTATAAATTACTCTGTCTCAGGTATGTCTTTATTATCAGCATGAGAATGGACTAATACAACATGTTATGTCTCAGTGTATTCTCTACTTTAAAATCTATTCCTATGTTAGTTTCTCCACTGACGATTGATTCGCCCATTTAATAAAACAAACCGTTATGGGATCCCCTTGTGTGGCAATCACTAGGATAGACACATAACATAGAAGAGACCCAGTTTCTCTTGGGCTTTCATCTCCACAAGTAACTAAATTAGATTCTGTTCAAAAAAGATTGTCTTTCTCCTTCACCAGCCATATCAGCAGGTTCTCCTCTATTCCCTATCTCATTGCTTCTCAGCCCTGGATCCCCAGCAGTTTCCCCTTTGAGGCTTGGAAAAAAAGCAAATACCTGGCTTTCACCCAAGTCCTGCTATTTCGTAACATCTAGGAGTGGGTCAGGGGCAACTTTACTGGTGACTTTTGACATACAGACAAGTTAGAGAACTCTTTTCATGTTTCAAATCATGGCATTATCTGATCTCTTGGAGTTGCTCTAACAACTTATTTATAACCCCCTCCCCATATTCATTTAGTTATAACATTCTGCAGATGCCATTTCTCAAGTGTCTTTTAAAGACATCAACTGTTTATTCTTTCATTGAAAGTACTATATTTTATATTCTTGTCATTTTTTTTCTAGATACTGAAATAGGTTTTAAGCAAATCTTTCCATCTCCCCTCTTGAATAGATCTACACTACCACCACTGTGATACTTTCAGAATGTGTATTTAATAATACCATTGCCCAGCTGTAATCCTTCCATAGTACTTGTTACCTGTAGGATAAATTCCAAACCCTGCAGGTTGGTGTGTAAACCTTTCAACAATGTATCTATCACCACTCTATTTTTGCAACCTAGCCTCATCCCCTACCTTGGTCCTTATTAAGCTTCAATAAAATTGTTTACCTGTTTAATGACCAAATGAAAATAATGGATTTAGGATATAGTCACACAAACCATTTCACTGCTTTCTCCATATGCAGCAGGACAAGATACTATGCAATTATCAACACAGGTATAAGCCTACTTCTGAAAATATTTTGAAGTATGTAGCTTTCTAGGTGAAAATATTTTCTTTATATCGAATATTATTCCTTTTTCCTCAGCTTTATTGAGGCATAGTTGAGAAATGAACATTGTAAACATATAAGGTGTGCAATGTGATAGGTACCTTATAAAATGATCCTCACAAACTAACACATCCACACATCCATCACTTCACTGATGTGACATTTGTGTGTGTGTGTGTGTGTGTGTTGAGGACAGATCTACTGTCTTAGCAAATTTCAATTATACAGTACAGCATTATTAACTATAGCCACCAAGCTATGCATTAGATCTCCGTAACTTATTCGTCTTATAACCAAAAGTTTGTACTCATTGACAATTTCCTCATTTCTCCCACCCCACATTCCCTGGCATTCACCATTCTACTCTTTGCTTCTGTGAGTTCAACTTCTTTAGATTCCACATATAAGTAAGATCATACAGTATTTTTCTTTGTGTCTGACTTATTTCAATTAACATAATCTCTAGGTTCATCCACGTTGTCTCAAATGGCAGGAATTCCTCCTTTTTTATGGCTGAATCATATTCCATTATATAGATATACCACATTTTCTTTATTTGTTCTCATGATCCAGCAATACTACTTCTGGGTATATATCAGTAGTAAATAGAATCAGTATCTTAGCGAGCTACATGCACTGCTATGTTCATTGCAGCATTATTCACAATAGCCAAGGTACAGAAACAACCTAAGGATAGTATTTTTCCTGATGTTTAATGTGATTAACTCAGGTTCTGATGGAGACAGGGTGATCACAATAATTATCCCTCTTACAGTTGCAGAGAGGACTGAGTTAACAACAATGTCTGAATTATTCAATCACTTTTCTAAGAGTAGAATAACACAAACACTGCATTTGGGGTGTTTAAAAAGTATCTGTCTTCCTCCTTACGATGAATACTTCCTAAGGGCAGGACTTGTGCTACTTCGTTTATCCAGGCAACTCTTCCACCCGTGGACAGTGTTCATGGAGTAAGTAGATGTTCAGAAAATATTTTCAACTGGCTGTCTGATTTGCGTTTATATAAAATATTTCTAAAGAGCAATTATTGTCCCCCACTTGTTCATCGACATGCTGGTGCATGTGGAGGCGCCTCACTGTATCTCTGGGATTTTAGCTGAATGACTTGTTCAGATTTCCCAGCTATTACCCCACTGCTCTATTCACTACTGTGGAAAACAGACGATGAATGAAAAAAAGATCCCACTGCTATTTTTGACAATTTAATAAATGTATATTTTGCATAATTTACAATTAAGTCTCAAGTTTGTGGACTCTTATAATGTGCTCTAAACATTTGAGTATAGATTCATTGGATCGAGAATACTCTCTTCAGTAATGACTTAAAATTCAGTAGTTCAGAGGAAAATATATAGGGATGTGTGTGTGTGTGTGTATTTATACACCTGTAATATATATATATGTGTGTGTATTTATACACCTGTAATATATATGTGTGTATTTATACACCTGTAATATATATGTGTGTGTGTATATTTATACACCTGTAATATCTAATATATATATAATATATATATAAAGTCAATTGCAGGTGTTTCATAGAGAAGCTCTTTAAGGCTGACTGAAGCAACTGACATGTATCCTCATGCAAGTGATAAGATTACCTTTCTCATTATCTTGGCTTGTCAAACTCAGAAAGTTATTAATAGATGCAAAATGATCCAGTCTTTTTTTAAAAAATCCAGCTACTGTACTCATTTCATGACCTCTTACTGCAGAGAAGTCCATATACCCAGTTAATGAAGTATTACCTATTATTAGGTCTAAATTTACTGCCTACTAATTTCATTAAGTGTCTCTCTGCTCTCATATTATAGAATAGGATAAAAGGGAAAGCTCATTCATTTTCACCATGTCCTTCATTCTTTGGAATCCCTTATATAGTTCTCTTCCTTTTCTCATTTTCATGCTTAAAAATTTGTCAGTTTGCATTTTGAAAGGGCGGATTATTAGTGTGTTTTTCAAAAGTAGATATGTAATAACTAAAGCCCTCTCCCATATTTATTTCTAGAAAAAAAACTAGCCAGAAAACAACAATTATGTGTTAATTCAGATTTATTTCTGGGAGGCTTGAACAGTTATTGTGGCAGAGCAGCATGCCTGTTTGCTAGTTTTCAGCTCTGTCTTGGATAAGGTCCTTTCTGTCTTCTGGAAGGTTGTCAAATATCATTAGGGGGTCTCTCAGTGATGCTTCATTGTGCATTCTGTATCTTTTATTTCTCTAGTAAAATTGTGGTTGCCTATAAAGTGACTATGATGCTTCCTGTTTTTCTCATAACAGGTAGAAAGATCTGTAGCTTTGTATAGTATGAAATGACAAAGAAAGACCTGTTATTGAAATACAATTGAATTTTAATTAGCCATACCATCTAAAGCCTCCATTATGGTGAAGCTAGTAGAATAAAGACTGGGTATTTTGTTACTTTTCCAGGGTATGAGGAGGCAAAGATTGTATGTAGTTACTTGGTAGAATACTACTGTCTGCCATCTTAAAAATACTTTTTATAAGAAGATCCCTATTATATTTTACTCTGGCTGAATTCCCTGTGAAAAGCATTGAAGGGTTGGAGTAGAGGAAGGACTAAGTCATAAGCTCTCTCTCTCTCTCTTCTATTAATAAGTCCTTCATCCCTAGATAGTGCTAGTCTTTCTAGAGATAATATGACTGTGAACTTCAAACAGCCACTATCCAGCAGAAGTCACAATGACTATGAATAAAATCATTCATTTTGTTGAAGTTGCAATTTCTTGGTGTCATCAAGTTAGTGTACTTATTCTTTCTCATCTACCTATTTCTGAAATTGTAACTTGTATAATGTTGACCAGTAGCAATATACCCTCTACTATTGCCTAGAGGACATGCCATTGTGTTGCTTAAATGGGAGGGTCTCTTCTCAGGACAAGGAGCAGTTACCAGTTCAGATGAATGTTGACTTTGCAGAATAAATACAACTGAGAGAAGATGACGATGAGAGAAAGAGAGAGAGAGAGAAAGAGAGACAGAGATCTGGTTAAAAGACAGAGCTGCATTCCTATCCAAGTGCTAACCAATCCTATTTCTGGGTAGTTATCCAAAAGAATGGAAATCAGGATCTCAAAGAGATATTAGCACTGCATGATCATTGCAGCACTATTCACAGTGGCCAAATGTGGAAGCAAACTAAATGTCCATTGACAGATGAGTGGGTAAAGAAAATGTGGTATATGTGTTTATAGACAGTGAATTATTATTCAGCCTCCAAAAAGGACATTCTGCCATTTGCCACAACGTGGATGAACTTTGAGGATGTCATGCTAAGTGAAATAAACCGCTAACAGAATGACAAATACTGCATAATTCCACTTACATGAGATGTCTAAAATAGCCAAATTTATAATATCAAATCATTAAATGGTAATTGCCAGGGGCTGGGGGAGAGGGAAATGGGGACTTACTAATCAACGAGAATAGCATTTTATTTAAATGATGAATAAGTTCTAAAGATTTGCCAGGTAACATTGTACCTATAGTCAAATATGAAATTAATAAAGTAAAACGAACACAAAAACAGAACTGCAGTGTTAAGCAGCCTTGCCAGAACTGATGAGAACAAATGGATTGCCATCCATCTGTAATCTTCAATAAGGGCATTGAAGGGAGGAGGGATGTCCCAGCAGAGAGCAGATGCCATGAGCCAAGGCAGGTCCTGAGGTTAGGTTCCACCTCAGGTCTGTCAAGAATGAATTCACAGTTGGTGGCAACTTTCTAAGTGGCATAAGGATTTGCTGCAAGTGGCCTACTAATCTTTATTTCCCTAGCTTTCCAATGTATTAGAACTGTTCCTACCTGTAATTCCTAGAAAGGTTTCTGTGAACTTGATCAAAACCTGACTGATAATGGTTTTGGTACTGAAAGTGAGGTGCTGCTATATCAGTGACCTGAAATGTTTTTCACTTGCTTACAAGCAGTAAAGAAACTGATTTTGGAGGCTGAAAAAATAGTGGCCCATGTTATGCAAAATATTTTAAAAATACTATCATCTGCTACATCTTGAAAGATAGACTTTGCACCTTCTCAGCTTGTAGCTCTAGGGGAAGAGGATGGAAAACAGAACTGTAGTAGTATATACTTGCAAGTGTTAGTCGAATTGGCAATGTATTTTAAGAAAGAGATGAGTCCAGGAAAGAATTATCTAGTTTGCAAGCAGACATGAAAAGATGGATAGCATCCTAAGATTCAGGGCCTTGAAAACTTGAAAAAATATACTGCTTCTAGAGATTTTAAAAAGGATTTTGCATAACAAAGATTGAACAGAGCTTCTCGGCTGGATCAAGTGACTCATGGAGCTCAGATTAAGGATGTAATTGTCCCTCTCGTTGTTTTATATAACATCAAGGTAGTTATCATACATTGGGAATTATGTTTAAAAAGTTTTTTGATGGTAGACATGAGTACATGGAGTCGGCTGAAGACACATGGATTTGTAACCCACTAAGTTATTGAGAAAATTACAGTGACAAATAATTCATGATCCTATACCAATAAGACCTTTGTCCAACACTTAAAACAACCATTGGGCCTCCAGCCCTCCTTGAATGTAAGACTTGTAGGGCTGTGAAATGCCTTCAAGTAGAGCATGTTTCTGACCCCTGGACCACAGATGTTGCCAGGGAGGATAATGAATAGGGAAGAGCCCCCTAGAATATGAGCCAAGAGCCACTAAGCACAAGGAACCAGGATGTTCCTCCTGACAGCAGAGTCAGGGCTGATGTAAGGAACCTCCCCTCTCCCCTGTATGGGGGAGTGGAGACTTCACAAATTCTTCCAGAGGGATATAAACATTGCCATGAAGCAGTGACTGCTTTGTGCCCACATTATTCTCCTTTGGATGCATTCTGTCCTTGCTCCAGTATTTTACACTGGGAGAATGTGTAGGGAGCCAAACCCTTCCATTTTTAACCCAAAGATTGCCATGTAAAGAAGAGCTATTTATAGATCATGTGTAGGTTTATATACACTATTCTGACATCCCAGACTCTCAGCTGGATGCAGTGACTAGCTGGGTTGTCTCCCTTAGGGAGGGGTTGAGGGTGTTCTATATGTGGGAAATCAGATAAAGGGTTTGGGATTTCTATATGGGCACACTGTGGCAGAAACAATAAGATATATCATCATACACATTTCCTCTTCACAATTGGTAAGAAAAACTAGACTTTCAGGTTTCCTTGCTCATAGTTTGGTGGACATGTGGCTGAGTTATGAATAACGAGATGTGATTCAAAGAGATGGAAGCCAAGAGGTCCTCTAGCTTCTCTTATCCAGGCAGTGATGGTCACGCATTGACAGGTGCGGTGACACAGGTAGGCGAAGCTGGGTCACAGAGTCACTGCTAGGATCTTGGATTAACCTTTACTGTGTTATGCCACTGAGCTTGTACTGTCTTGACTTACCATGCAATTGAAGCTAAGTCCTTGCTACTTTTTTTGGGGTGGGGTGGGGTGGGTGGGAGATGGAGTCTCACTCTGTCAGGCTGGAGTGCAGTGGTATGATCTCAGCTCACTGCAACCTCCATCTCCCAGATTCAAGCAGTTCTCCTGCCTCAGCCTCCCGAGTAGCTGGGACTACAGGCACATGCCACCATGCCTGGCTAATTTTTTGTATTTAAATAGAGATGAGGTTTCACCGTGTTGCCCAGTCTGGTCTCGAACTCCTGAGCTCAGGCAATCTGCCTGCCTCAGCCTCCCAAAGTGCTAGGGTTACAGGCATGAACCACCATGCCTGGCCAATCCTTGCTACCTTAAGCACATTTAATTATATCATTCTGTCCTGAATAAGATTCAGTTTGAGCTAAAGGTTTACCACTTTGGGTACATCTGACATCCTTGTTGTCCTAGCTGAATTACAATGATGAGACCTGCACATCTTTGGATGAGTATTTCCATTTTCATTTTTCCATTATTTTAAATAAAAAATTGGAGTAAAAATTAGTAGAAGACTTCCATAATTTCTTAAACCACTATAGATAGAGAGGGCAACCTCATACAAATAAATTGTTGGCTGGCAAGAAAAGTTACATAACTACTAACCTACATACATATAAAAATAATTCAACCCATGAAAGGTAGTGAGATGATATCACTGTATAAGGTGGTTTTGCTCAAAAACAAGGAATACCTGTAAAATAAGTAATATATTAATTGTACTGCACAGAGTGGTATCAGCAATTTTCTTCAAAACATTTTATCAACCTCTGCTAGACTTGGTTTAAAAACATCTCTAGGCATTGTTAAACATAGAAACTCGAGCTGCATAGACCATTGCAGACATTTCTGCAGTGAGGAAAATGTTCTATATCTGTGCAGTGCAATAGCCGCTAACCACACATATGGCTGCTAACAATTGCAATGTAGCTAGGGCAACTGAGGAATTAATTTTTTATTTTATTTAATTTTTATGAGTTAAATCTGAATAGTATCATGTGGTGAGTAGCTACTGAGTTGGACAGCATAATTGTAGAGCTCACCTGCTCATTAGAGTTAAGATTCTGTGCCCAAAGTGGGAAAAACCTGGTAAAATACCTGCAACATCTTATTGGGGCTTATTTCTTTCTGGGCATCTACACATTATCCAAGGTCAATGTTAACAGCCATTTTACAAATGGTGTTAAGAACTAAGAAAGCGCAAATGAGGATTTTTAAAAATAAAATAGAAGTCAGTAGATTAACACCCCCTACACACGTGGTTTATATAGTAACAAAAAACTTACCCTTATATTTTTTAAAATTTAATAACCAAAGAACAATAATTTAGAATACTAAGAATAATTCTCAATGGAGAAAGGAATATAACACGACTAAGGTAAACACAGACAAATCATCTGGTTATTGACTATCCAATCCATTTTGTGGGGAGGTATATAGCTTTTCCTTTAAAAGGAATTGAAATAGCTGCTGTCCCATGAGGATAGGGACATTAAGTATTGCAGAAGCTGTGACTATTAAAAAGAGTTGCTGGTCATATTGATTTATACCCTCCTTCATCTTTTCCCCTATGAGGGGCCAATGTGAGAACCAACCAGTAAGAAGAGGATGGTGAGTGGTCACTGAGGCCACTCAGCTATTTTATAGGCAGCTGAGACCTAATCAGCCCTGTAAGTGGCAAACTAGCAACTCTGTTCGAATTCTAAGCTCCCTGGTGGTTTTATGTAAGCTATAACAAGAGGTGAGAATATACATATTCTTAAAGAACGCAGGAAAATTACACGTAGGAAAAAAGGCAGAGCAGAATCAACGCTACTTCTACTTAGAACCTAACATTTTCCTGTGAATGATTTTTCTTCCCCATGTTAAGGAGTCCGGCAGATGGAAAACCAGGATAAACCATTTCCTCTCCTTACAATTTGTTTTCCTCCGGCCTGAAAAATCTCTAACAGGTTTTGTAGCTCATAGGGAAGCACATATGCCTTCTGCTGTGAGGGGGCCTTTCAGTATTCAGCTTGGCTGTCATGATTTTTCCACTTGTTCTGATTACTCAGGAGTGTCTGCCTCTCTTCTTTTCCTCCAGGAACTTCTCTAGGTCTTTGCTCAAAGACCCACAAAGTTTGGGTCTCTTCTCAAACTATGCAAGGCCCAGTGGAAGAACATTCTTTTGCTGAAATATACCTCCTGTAGACCTTTGACATATGATGGAGACTCATGTACATTTACTTTGGCAAAATAAAACAATTGGTGAATTAATTATCAAACTTAAATTTTAATATAGAATTTTTAAGAGAACACAAAAGGTTGAAATAAAAATTAAATATTACAGAGAAGCTCTGCACCATAAAATTAAAACATCAAGTTTATTCGTTTTTGACCTTTTATAGATGGTGAAACTGAGACCCAGAACAGTTAAGTACCCAAGGCCAAACATGTAAACCGATGCTTGTAAAATCAGTTTCATGAGACAGTAAACATAGTCCTTATTTTCAGCCTTCATTATGTGCACTGAGGACTGTTTTGGCTGAGGATTTATCATTGCATCTCTACCTGAACTAATCATGATCAGTGTTATCCCATATCTGAGTGTGTAAGGACAGTCAATACTCAAGAAATCAATGATACTGTTGACTGCGTGGAAAATTTTGTGAAAGAGAACATTTACACCTTCACAGTGGAAGGCTGAGACTTCTCATTTTCTTTCAAAACTCTCTATACAGATGGATGAAATATGCATTTGTTAATATTGCCTCCTGTCCCTTTGGTTGAATTTACTAAAGATACAAACAAACAAAGCAAATCACTCCCACTAAGCCTTATACTCATTTGTTTTTTTCAGTGACCGACCAATATATTTTACCATTTATTTAAACACATCACTTGCCTGCAGGAAACCTGTTGACAGATACTATTACATTTGGAGCAATGGGATATAATATTTTCTGAATTTTTCAAGTTTGAAGAATTTCCAGAATTGGCCAACTCTAAGTGAATTTTTGTGTATTGTTAAACTTCAAGAGGGTTTGTTTTAAATGTGGTAGAACCCTCAAAATACTTAAAGCAAGGAATGGATGTGGTGAAAGTAACATATTAACAAGTCAAAAAAGAAAAAGCAACTAAATGGCCACATGTATGAACATCTTCTAAGAAGATGAGCTTACAGGATTCATTTAAATAAACAGTAGAGCTGGAAGCTAGATGGCTGAGCTGTGTTCTGAGCTGTAAAATTGTCACATATATTTTCTTACAGCATTATAGGAATGGGTCTGGCAGACAATCTGAGGACACCAGTGAGTGCCAATAGCCCAGATACCCGCAGAGCTCCACCTCAAAGTGCCAAGCGAAAATCCATTCATCCAGCAATGGCTGTATCTGTTTGCAAATTAATTTACTTGAATAAATTCCCATTCCCTGGAAAACAAATTCAGAGAGGACACATACCCTGCTGCTAATCCAAGTAAAGTGTGTCTTACAGATGGAAGATTAATATGGCCAAATGTTTGATGGCACTTTCTTAAAAAAGAAAAGGGGGGTGTTCTTCCCACTAATAAAATGCAGCTGTGAAAAAGAAAAGCTAACAGCAGACGGTCGTTCTACAAAGGAAACAGTATTTTAGCAACAGAATGATGATATATCCTAACTCCTGATGTTGAGTGTGTGTGTTGTGATGGACACATGGGAATGGGCAATGAAAATAGGGAGGCTTCTACTTGAGAGTACACGAGGCTCTCACTCACAGCCTCTCCATTTAACAAACATACATATTTTTTATTTAGTGGAAGTATATTTGAGTTAACAAGCTCTCTTTCTCTCTTTTCATTAGAGTACCCATTTTCACCTTCAAATCGATCATTGCTTAGAGCAAATTACTCTAATGTGATTCATTTTCTCCTCATACCTGACTGAGATCGTTCTGTTGCCGAGCAAGAGTTTGGGGATTGAGCAGACAGAAGGGAGGGCTGACTTTGGGAATTAGGGAACTGCAGAAATACACATCCCAGGGCAGACAGGATGTGCACAGAGGACACCAGGAAGGCAGGGAGTAAGAAAGAAGCATCAAAAATAAGGTGAGGATTTCGAGGAAAACTGTTCTTTTAGCAAAGGTGGCATGAATGCTTTGCTTGAATGCTGCTTGTCTTTAAGATATTGCTAATTCTCAATCAACTAGAAAAAGCTGACATCTCTATAAAGAGAATAAATTCATAAAATGCAAAGGACAGGCACAACAGAGTATTTAGTAAGTAGTGCGTCATCTTTATTAGAGAGGTACATCTAAACTAATTGGAGGCAAAGTTAGTTTGAATGAATGATAGTTCACATGGCCCAGGCAACTTTGGTTTTTAGAATAAGTGTTAGTAAATGATGTTTATTGCTTTCAAGGGCAGAGAGTAACTGGAAGTGGGTTTGTGATTAGCAGATCTAATGTCCATTTAGGGTGAAACCACCATTCTGAAATCATGCCCCATGATTTGTCCTGCCCCTGGTCATGTTCCTCCTCCTCTGCCATTCTCATGATATCAGTGTTTGCCTGGGTGCCATGTGACCGCATCTCATGGCCACTTCACGCTCAGTGCGTTCCAGGCCTCTGAGGTCATTCCCAGTCTCTGTTACCCACAGGACTCTGTGTACCCACTTCTCTGACCTCATCTTCATAATTCTCTACCTTCTGAACCCCATTCACTATCGTCTTCTGAAAATCCCAATATCCTCAATCTTTGCTGGTATTGTTTGCCTTCCCTTCTTGTTTTAATGGAAACTTGGCTCTTCCCCGATGCTTTACCATGAAACCCTCTCAAGGGGAGCTGTTTTCTTTCCCAAATATCACATGCCACTATCCATGAAGGTGAGGTAGGTGTCTTCTTTGATTCCCATTCATGTTCCCAGTCTGTGTGTTCTCTCTAGAAATGTCTAGGTTTGATTCTCATATAGTACTCCTCTTTCATGTATCTACTCCCATCTTCAATTTATTGGTCCTATGTCCATTTCACAATCCTTCACCCAGTTCATGTGTTCACTTCCTTCTTTACCCAGTTTAAATTATATGTTCAATTATTATAATCACTCCCATGCATATACTCATCTGTCTTGCACTACCCTCACCATATACCTATTTATCCAACTACCTTGGATAACCCTGGCTCTTCCCCTGTTCTGTCCCTGCACAGAGGCAGTTAAGGTTTGCTGAAGAAAATCACACACCAAGTTCATAACCAACTAACCTCGGTGGGCCCTGAGTGTTTCCAGGCAATCATGCTATTTTCTGACTTTGTTTACTCACTCTGCTAGACAATTATTTCATCTTTTCCTCCTTTTTCTTCCATTTTTGCTCTATAACAATGTATATACACTCTACAGGCCATCATTCTATACCTCATTTAAGCCATTGTTATCAAGGGTTTACCCTTAAAGATCATTGTTGAGTAATCACCTGGGCCTGTCGTGGGGTTGGCGGAGGGGGGATGGATAGCATTAGGAGAAATACCTAATGTAAATGATGAGTTAATGGGTGCAGCACACCAACATGGCACATGTATACATATGTAACAAACCTGCAGGCTGTGCACATGTACCCTAGAACTTAAAGTATAATAATAAAAAAAAAAGAATGAAAAACAAAACAACAAAAAAAGAATAATCGCTTTGCTGAATACAGTCGTTGAATCTCAGCCTCTGTCTGACTTGACCTCTCAGAAGCATTTAACACAGTGCATTACTCTCCTCTTGAAACACTTCCTTTACCTGGCTTCCAAGAAACCAGGATTTCTGGTCTCCTGGATTTTCTTATACTCTTCAGTCGTGCTTTCTCTGTCATTTTTATTTTTTAAATATTTTCTACTTATCTTTCTGGTCCTTAATGATGGCCTCCCTCCAGACTTAGTCCTTGGACATCTTCTCTTTCCTATCTTTACTCACAAGAAACTGAAATTTTTAAGTACTCTATCCACTTGCATATAAGAGGCACCTGAAACTTTATCTAAAATGGGGCTCTTAATATTTTACCTTCCCCTGACCTTAATCCTCTCTTGCCATAGTCTCAGTTAATGATTTCTTTATTTTTCCACTTACTTAGGCCAAAAATATTGATGTTATTTTTGCCTTCTGGTTTTATCTTACTCCCATTACTGAATCCACCAGCAAATTCTAGTAGCTCTATCTTAAAGCATATCCAGTGACCACTTATCCCCAGCCCACAGTTACCTCTCTAAGTTATGACAACACTGTCACCCACCTGTGTGGTTGCAACAGCCTCCTAACTGGTTTCCCTGCCCCTCTGCAGAGCAGGCAGAGAGGTTCTGCTGAAACATAAAGCAGAACATGTCCCTCCCCTGATGGAATTCCCCCCAGGACTCTTCTCTTACACAGGGTATTAGGTGAAGGTTACTATGGCCTAAGGGCACAGCACGGACATGGCCTGACCCTGCTTTAGGTCTCTGACCTCTTCCTTCATTCATTCATCTCCACCTGTGTTAGCCTCGTCACTATTCCTTTCTTTTGGCCAAGAACCTGGAAATGTCACAAAGTAAGCATTTTTTTTGATACTTACAAATAAGTATAAATTGAATTAATCAGCTACAGCTTGAGAGATACTGTTGCTTACCCAAACATAGACAACAAGAAATCATTAGAGCTTGGATGTGAATTCAGAACTGCCTCGTTCCCAAACCTCTGCTCTTTCCATCCTGTGAATAATGGTGCTTTTATTAGAGCATATTTCCAAGCCACTCTGGAGGATGGCTCAGAGCTGGTCACTTTAAAATAACCACCAAAAACTGATTTTCAAATTTTAGGATTTTTGGAAAACAGTCTTCCCTGAGTATACATATAAACCATAAAAAGACAGAAATTTCAGATATTTTTTCCTTGAAAATGTGTGTTGAACATTTTGAACCTTTAAGACACGGTTAGCTGTTTTGTTTTTATTTCTCATATGTTAGTTTTGAACTGTATCTTATCTACTGCAAACACAGCCAGCAATTATCTTGTTTATTATAACATTTTTCCTTAGAAAAGAATAGAGGTTTTCTACCATTATTGAACCTCCTATAGATTTTGGCTTAAAGAAAACCTTTTGAACTTATAAGAGGTTTGGAATTCATGAATACTAAAATAAATTTATGGTTGTTGGTAACTAGTCCTCGAGATGGAGAAAGGAAAGTATGATTCTAGCACAGATAAACACATTAACCACAGTTTTCAATAAATAAGTAAACACTGATTCTTCCAACTGCTGCCAGCTCAGAAATGATTAACCAGAGGGCTGCTTTCTAACATTCATATTCATGAATTCTCTTTAGAATTAGAGGACAAAGGGCCTCTTTTATAGTTAAACAGGTTACAGCCAAGCAGAGTCACATATCACACAATATGAGCGTGTCTTTCAGAGAGGATGCATTTTCTTTCAGGTCTAATTTTCCTTTCCTCTCATCTCCTTCCTCCTTTCTGCTATGACTTCCCAACAAATGCAGTCTCCTTGGAGAGCTGCTTCAGATTCCCAGCTGTGCTGCAGCTCTGGGCGCAACAGGGGCCACGTTTCTCTCCCAGCTGATAATTTTGCAGTGAAACCTGGTGTGAAGAACGGTACTCGGTGCCAAACCCCCTGCTGATGAAGGACCCAGCCTCTGAAATGAACGCCCCTCTATTTTGTTCTCCTGGAGTGCTTGTTGGGTCATGTGGCATCTTTCTTTAGAAAAGAGACTCTCTCTTGTTGTTTTAAACAATACAAAAACACGCTCAGGGGCCAATGGGAAAATTTGTTGGTGAGGAAACAATTTATTATTTTAAATGGCATTTCTTAGAGAGATTATTGGCCTTTTTCTGATCTTTCTTGAAGAAACTGCATTTCTCTTTCTCCCATAGACTAATTCAAGAGAAATGAATTTGTAAGCTCAGGGCAGTCATTCCCTTTGGAAGCTTCCTGGCTTTAAAGATGTCTATTGTATGAGAATCACAGACTTCAGAGTTCTAGGGGGCGTCATCAGGAAAAATAATGGCAGTGTGGTGGCCAGAGTGTGAGACACAAATGCAGATTGCCAAACTACATGACAGCTTCTAGGACACTTCCCAGACTTCATTTTGAAGATCATTTAGAATTATGTGTGAGGCTTACTCTCTCCTTAGGGTTTGGGCAGACGCAAAAAGGTGGAATGAGGGGCTTCATTTTTTGTCCGTATGTCTGATTGAATTAGTTAATCAAATTTACTCCCTGATTTGGAATCTTGTAAACACAGCCTGTTTATCCCAAAGGTACTTTGACTGACTGGCATTGACCTTTAAGGCCTAAAGAAGAAAGGCCAGGGGCTCTCAGACCTTTGGCCACAGACTGAAGGCTGCACTTTAGGCTTCCCTACTTTTGAGGTTTTGAGACTCAGACTGATCCACCACTGGCTTCCTTGGTTCTCAGCTTGCAAACAGCCTATCATGCGAACTTGTAATCGTTAGAGTCAATTCTCCTTAATAAACTCCCTTTCATATATACATCTATTCTATTAGTTCCATACCTCTAGAGAAACCTGATTAATACAGACGCATATCAAAGAACAACACAATTGTATAAATTAAAAATCAAAAACTCATTGTAAAGTAAGCCTCTTGGAGGGAAAGCTATTTCTCTATCTTATGGCCAAATTCCTAATATTATGAGTCATTACATAATCTAACCCAGCGATTTCAAGGTGAGGGGCATCAGAATCACTTGGGGATAGGAAGCTGGTTCTGATGCAGCTTGCTGGGCCCCACCCTTAGAGTTCCTGGTGCAGAGGTCTGGGATGGAGCCCAAGAGTGTACATTTCTGACAGGTTCCAGGGAGATGCTGATGCTGCTAGACATGGTACCACACTTTGAGAACCACCCGTTTAACCCATTGTGTAAACTTTTTCCTGGGATATTTTTCATAAATTACTTGCCGGATGATATATTTAACTCTTTTTTTTTTTTTCGACATGGTATTGCTTTGTCGTTCAGGCTGAAGTGCAGTTGCACAATCATATCTCAGAACAGCCTCGAACTCCTGGGCTCAAGTGATCTCCCTGCCCCTGCCTCCTGAGTGGCTGGGACTACAGGTTCCTGCTGCCTGGCTTGGCAATTTTTTTTTTTTTTTTTTTTTTTTGAGATGGAGTCTCACTCTGTAGCCGAAGCTGGAGTGCAGTGGCATGATCTCGGCTCACTGCAATGTCTGCCCCCAGGGCTCAAGCAATTCTCGTGCCTCAGCCTCCCAAGTAACTGGGACTACAGGTGTGCACTACCACGTCCAGCTAATTTTTTTGTATTTTTAGTAGGGATGGGGTTTCACCATGTTGCGTAGGGTGGTCTTGAACTCCTGATCTCAGGCGATCTGCCCGCCTCAGCCTCCCAAAGTGCTGGGATTACAGGTGTGAGCCACCGTACTTGGCTTACATTTAACCCTTTGAGATACAAAAAATATCTTTTCTGTCAATTTATATACTGTATATTTTAACCACAATTCATATTTTATATTTAATTTAAAACTAATTGATTTCAAAGGAAATTTTAGAGATAGTCAGCAGGAGACAGCATGGAATAAAGCAGTGTTTCTCAGATTTGTGTAAGGTGTGGATCTGCTTATTAGTGTAATAATGCCAGTTTATGTTGTAAGAGACTCATTATGCTTATGTAACTTATAAATCTATAATTGGGAAATGTTACAATTATATATAATATTAAAGTATATAAGTAAATGTAGAAACTCATAAATTGTATAAATAAGCATAAATTTATATAAAATATACAATAATTTAATAAAAATTGTATTTGAATAAAAGTATAAAAACAAATTCAAATTAGCAACTTTAACTCAATGTGACTAATGTGCTATTTTGAGGAAATTAAGCTGATGTTTCCATTGTGGCTATGGCAGGATCTTTCTTCAGTGTGTCACACCACTGTGGGGATGTGTGAAGGTGACATTTTCCACTCTTTTCTATGTGAACTCCTGAGAAATATTCTTCAGTCAGTGTAATGTGCCATGATTTGGCCTTTCCTTATATTACAGTCATTTGTTTGTTCAGTCTGTCTGTTTTGTTATTACTGTTGTTGTCTTTCCCTAAGCTCTCAACACTTAAGATAGCATCATCTAGTGCCAATGTGAAGCATCCATTCATTTAGAAGTGTTTGTTTTTTGATTGCTTGCTCCATTTTTTCAGGCACTGTTACAGGTATAGTAGAAAAATAATCCAGGCCAGGACTCTGCCCTCATGGAGCTCACTGAGTGAGACAAGTTTGCAGGGGAAGGTGAAGAAGTGAAAACGCAGGTTGGAGAAGTAGCCTGGGCTGGGCTACCTGGGGGCTCACAAACCAATGTGTGGCATTTGGATTTTCTTTGAATGGTAGTGGGAAGTCACTGGAAGATTTTGTTTAGGGGATTTACGTTATTAAAAAGAAATCTGGCTATTATGCAAAGAATGACTTGTAAAGGGGAAGATTGGAATGTAGATGCAGACCTTGAAACAGAAGCAGTTCTTTTTTTTTTTGAGACGGAGTCTCGCTCTGTTGCCCAGGCTGGAGTGCAGTGGCATGATCTCAGCTCACTGCAAGCTCTGCCTCCCAGGTTCATGCCATTCTCCTGCCTCAGCCTCCTGAGTAGCTGGAACTACAGGTGCCCGCCACCACGCCTGGCTAATTTTTTGTATTTTTAGTAGAGATGGGGTTTCACCATGTTAGCCAGGATGGTCTCAATCTCCTGACCTCGTGATCCGCCCATCTCGGCCTCCCAAAGTGCTGGGATTACAGGCGTAAGCCACCACGCCCAGCCCAGATGCAATTCTTTATTTTAACATGATCATCCAGGTGACGTGCAGCAGGCAATATGCTATTGCTTTTAAGATAATACTCAAAATTCAAAGATACGTAAGTTTATCAGGGAGATAAACTTAGGGAGACTATAAGTGCTCCACTATTGTTCTTTAATAATTAAAAAAATTATACAAAACTGTGAAGCACCTCCATATTTCCTCAGGATCTTGTATAGCAGACTTTGTTTTATAAGACTCTCTGCAGGCTTTGCAGTCAGCTGTGGTTTCAGCATTGGTTGGGCCACTTACATAAGTTGCTTAATCTTGCAGGGCCCGTTTCCTCCAAAGTGGGGCGAATAATGCTTCTAACTCAGGCTCTTGTCGGGTGGGGGGTCGGGCACAGAGAGTCATGGCACTGAGCATTGGGATAGTCACTTTACATATATTTGCATGCATTTAAATAAAGGTGTCAAGAGGAAAATGTAACATAAAATGAAAGCAGGTTAAACACTTCATGATTCAAGAAGACCAGGGCAGTTATAATGACCATAGGTGAGAAAAGAAAACCAGGAACTTAAGAATGGGTCAGAAAGAAGGTGCCTTTCTTTCAGTCTTGGCTTCCTCCTACTTGTGCTTTATGAGTATGCTATTAAATAGGAAACTCTCACTGAGGGGGGAAAAAGTCTTTCCCAGCTCTCTGAGAGGAATCAGTTCACTTCTCTGTATTCTTGCTTTGTAGATAAGGAGAATTTTCATTCAAGAAGCTAATCCATTGTTATAATTTCCATATTGAACTTTACGTCAACCCCAAACTTGCATCCTTTGTGAACCAGTGAACTCCGCTTTTTGTTGGAATTATGATGATAGTAGTTTCATAACCATTGGTTAAAATCAGCACAGCTGACTTCCATTTGCTTTTAAATTACGCGACAATTCTAACAACTATAATGGCACTTTTTGAAGAATCCTTAAAGAGACTTCTCCTGATGGCCCTGTGAGATGCGAGCATCCTAATCAAATTTCAGAGATGAAAGATGGAAAATGGAGTAAGACAGGAGGTTAAATTGAAAATGTATCCTAACCTCTTTTAACGCTGGAAGTCTTTGATAAAAATTTTAATTAAAAATCTTCATTTTAAATACTATTGCAGAATGCGTATTTACAAAAAGAGAAACAAAGACTTTTTACTTTGTCCAAATAACACTGGGTCTGTTCAGTGCTGCACTGTCCTTGCAATTGCTTTTGTGATGACAATGAATAAACTTAACTCTTCCACCAAATATGCATAAGGATAATTTCACACCCCAGTGCTATGCAGCTGCTTCTGTCATGGCTAGTGTTGAGTAGCTCAGAGCAAGAGCACATGGGCACATCAAAAAGGAAGCATAGCAAGCCATTGTACTTTGAAACCATGGCATCAAGAATATTGTGTGTTATCATCACATTTAAACTCTCTTTCCCCTGCCAAACAATTCCAAGGGGATAAGAAGTCCTAGTAGTGATGTGTTTAACAAAATGCTTCTAATAACTTTCTCAAGAATTGGGCTTTGCAAGATCATGATACATTTTTGCCTGGAGTCTTTTCCTCTTTTAATTTTTAAATTCAGATATGTTTTGAGTGTGCTTCCATTTCATCTACACTTAGCCTACCAAGCTGCAGTATTCTAAGAGTTATTTGATGTTGGAGAAGTTCTATACATTTTTCATAAGCCATGTTAAGTGTTTCTCTTTGAACCATAAAGTTGTATTTTTGCCATCTCTAAGTGAAAATCAGACAAAAAATAACAAGAGTAGAGTTCTTAAATGCGAAATCACTAACAGAAAAAAACCTATCTCAAAGTCTTCTATCATTAAGTAAGAGGATATCCATCTACAAAAACCCAAAGGATGAATTTTGTTTCATTTTTTAATATCCTTCAGAAACAAATAGAATTTATGTAAGGTTCTCATGGCATTAAAGCAAAAACCAATCACCTGACGGCTCAATCAGAAGGTCAGTGTGACGTTAAAAAACAAACAAACAAACAAACAGCTTAAATGGTTATTCAAGATCATGCATGTATTCCTCTCCCCAAACCAACTTTGTAGATGAAATCTTTCGCTATTGAGGTAGCTCAGTCAGTACCCTTTCTTTCTTGCATGAAGGAATTGAAATGCAGAGGCTAATTCAATTTTTTAGTCCCCTATCCTCTTATCTTCTATGCAACAAATTATCCACTGTTTCTTGCTAATGCGTTTAGAAATCTTAAAGCCCAGGGTAACTTAGACAAGGGCTATTATTGCTATTTTCAAAGAAAAGAAGTTCTACTATTAGTGTATGGACACAATGCTTTGAATAAAAAGGCTTAAACATTTCATGAATATATGAAAATAGACTTTATGACGGAGAAAGTGAACCTGACTTCTTTGATCTAGGAAAGGCCTTGACAAGTGAAAACCCAGAGAACTGCACCCAGCATAGAAATGAGGACAAGATAGAGAAGCTGGAGGGTAGACCTAGGCCTCCCCAGATTCACAGAAGCTCTTTCAGTGGTGTTCAAATTCCTGTTTTTGTTTTCGATACTACAGTCTATTCTTCAAAATGTTCTTTAGAATCAGATATAACAGCCATGGTTCTGGTTGAGGAAGGCAGATTGTCAGAAGGGCATAGATCTTCTCTGCTCACTTCTTTCTTCTGCCCCTTGTCTGCTCCCAGCCAGCCTCGGAGTCACTGAGGAGTTAGAAAACCACTGTGACCAAAGCCAGCTCTCTCATTTTACAGATGAAAACCAAGGCAAGAGAAATGTAGCATTTTTTTTTCTAAGTCACACCAATTTAAAAAATTTTGCAGAACCCAAGCTCTTTTCCATTGTACTATACCAGGGGTCGATGAACTTTTTCTGTAAATGGCCAGATAGGACATCTTAGGCTCTGCGAGCCATATGGTCTCTGTTGGGACCACTCAACTCTGCTGTTGTAGTGAAAAAGTAAACACAGGCTATACATTAAAAAATGGGCATGCCTGTGTTCTGATAAATGTTATTTATGGAAACTGAAATTTAAATTTTATATAATTTTCCTGTGTAATTAAATATAGTCTTATACTATTCTTTGGTTTTCTTTTCAACCATTCAAAAAAGCAAAGATCATTCTTAGCTCCATAGGCTATACAAAAATAAGCATCAATTGGACCATAGTTTGCCAACCCCTGCAGTACACCACCTCCTTATCCAACCTAAATAGTACTTTTCATTTTGTGCACTACCTAAAAAAAAGTTTAGATCTTTTTTTGGGTTCACAAAAGTGTCATTTTTTTTTCCGTTGATGTCTCCCATCCAGGTCTGTATTTTCTTTGCATTTTCTCCCAGGCCACATCTTTATCCACAGTTTTAGTTGAGGGTTCAGGGCAGTTTATTCAAAAGTTAAAATTAGAAGGATTCTCAAAAACCGTTTTGCCACTGAGCATGTGAATACACACTCAAAGTCAGTGCTAAACTTAGCTTGATTTCTTGTCCAAATTGAATCCTGATTTCAGCGATGCTGTTGAGGAAAAAGACCTGCTTCCAAGCCCTCTAACACTTGTGATGCTATTGAAAAGGCGCAATGGGTGTGGATGTGGTTTTACTCTGCTTCAAGCTTTCACTATTTTTCTCCTGGGCTGGATTTTTCTAAAAGGATGAGGGTCATTAACAGAAGCAGCAATGTTTATAAGCTGACAAAATAACAGCTAACATTTATTCGGTAACTACCACAAGAGAGAAAATTATGTAACAGTGAAGGGTATAGAATGCATCTGTGGACCTTCTGGGTTAATCCCACTCTGCCTCTTATTAGCTGTGTGACATTGGACAAGTTAATTAAGTTACCTCTTCTTCAGTTTCCTCATCTGTAAAATGGTGACAGAAATAGAAGTGTATACTCTATAGAATTATAAAACTAAATGATTAAATATATGTAAAAGTTTAAACAGTACCTGATAAGTGGTAAAAGCTATTTAAATATATGATGGCATTATTATTATTGGCCAGGTAGCATATCAAGTTTACTCTTTTCAGATCCTCTCCCAATTTTTCTACTTTTTTGCACCAGATGTGGGCACCGTTAACTGTTCAGTATGTTAAAATCTAGACATTGTCTATGTCTGTGATGAGAAAAATACTTAAGAATTATTGAACACTTACTATATATAACAGACACTATTCTAAAGGCTTTCTGATTATTCCATAATTTAATTTTTGTAATATCCTTCTAAAATAGGTACTATTAAAATGTACTTAAAGATGAAGGAACTGAGACACAGAGAAACTATTGCAGCAACCCCAGGTCACAGGGCTGGTAAATGGCACAGCCTCTCCTGAAAGCAAAATAATTAGGAGTGAAACCTGAATAGATGTTGGTTGAAAATTCATGAAGTTCATGTTTCGGGTGAATGCAGGTTTTGATAGTTTCTGGATATTTAATCTATAAGGTGTCTCTTGTATCCCAGAAATGTGAATTTTAGAGAATGACAAGAACGTACTGCTTTACATTGTGGGTAGAAATGCCACAGAATTTATTGCCTCAAAAAGCTACAGAGGTTTCTTGAATAGTCAAAATATGGAAACAACCTGTGTCCATCCACAGATGAATGGATGAAGAAAATATGGGGTCTATTGTGTATACAATGAAGTATAATTCAGCCTTAAAAAAGAAGGAAACCCAGTCATTTGTGACAACCTGATGGAGCTGGAGGGACATGTTAAGTGAGATAAACTAGGCACAGAGGGACAAATATCACATGATCTCACTTATATGTGGAATCCAAAACAACGGACGTCATAGAAGTAGAGAGCAGAAAGGTGGTTACCAGGGGCGAAGGGTGGGGGTAATTGGAAAGATGTTGGTCAAAGGATACAAAATTTTACTTATATTAGGAGGGATAAATTCAAGAGAGCTATTGTACAACATAGTGACTATGGTTAATAACAATCTGTTGTATTTTGAAAATTGCTAAGAGAGTAGATTTTAAGCGTTCTCATGAGAAAAACAATAAATACGTAAGCAGCAAATATGTTAATGAGCTCAATGGAGCTGCTTCACAATGTATACTCATTTCAAAATGTCATGTGTTCATGATACAAATATACAATTTTCCTTTGTCAATTACAAATTTTCTTTTCTTTTAAAAAGCTGTAGAGGCTTCTCGAGACTTCAGGAAGACAGAATAGAAATGTTTAGGATCAACCCTAATCTGACTTCAGGGCAATCATATATCCGTCTAAGCATTGCTGGTACCTCTCGGTTAAAGAATGGCAATTTGAATAAAATATGAAACTAACTCAGAATGGTCATTTTATATTATTTTTGCCTTATCAAATTCATTTTCTAGACTTTTTCTCCCTTGGTTAAATGCTGTCCCAATGGGGGTTTATCAAGAGAATACCTGTAAATATAGAGGGTCACTGCATAGGAGATTCTGGTATATCAACCCTGATGGCGAGCCTCTGTTCCCCACCACACGCTCTCTCTGGCAAGAACCAACCTAAAAGATCAACAATCTATTCAGGGTCAGAAGGCATGGTTTGGGTATAATCTTCAAAAGTTTAAACCCCCAAGTGGGACAACTTCAGACATCTTAAAGAATCAAATGGTTCAAACCCATGGCGCATTAAGGTATTGGCATTAATGTATTGGCTCAACATATTTCCTGCAATGTTTTCTTGCAGTTCATAGAGACTCTTACTTCAAGAGACATTAATTAATTGCTGACAGTTTTGCCAGCGTGCAGTGAGAAAAAGAAACAAACAAAAACTATAGCCATTTTGGCTGAATAATTGTGTTGTCTTCACCTTTAGGTATAAGGCATGCCATTATAGAGTTTTCAAATATTCTCAAGAGTGTACACATATCAAAGCCTTCAAAAGCACAATTGTCTTATCTTTTTCTCGTGTCCAGTTATCTTCTCTTTTTACCATTAAAATCAGGTAAAGATAATGTCTTGATGTAATAATTGGATGTAAATTTGTCATTTCAATGCTTTATCTTGCTCCACAAACTTGTTTTCCATTTTGTGCTTCATGGTTTAATGAATGATATCACTGAAACCAGAAACCTGAGAATCAGCTTTGAATTATCTATTGTCCACCGAATCCATACTGGCACGTTGATTCTACCTCAAGTATCCATACCCAGTGTCTCCAAAGTCATTGTCTTACCAAGAGCCTAATTATTACTTGCCTGGGCTGTTGCCTCACTGATCCTTTTCCTGCTCAACTATCCATGGAAAACGGAGAACTGGCAAATCATAAACTGCCTCATTTTTTAAAGTATTGGTGGCTCCTTTAAGCTGAGAAGATGCTTGCCCAAATTCCCAGCAGAAGCAATATCATCCACACTAACCATTACAGATTTATGTCCCTTTACTATTATTACTATTCTTGCTACCCATTCCCCTCCCACCACACCTATCTTCACCCACCCACCACAGGGCTCAGCGCTCAGTAGTCTCTGAACCCGCAGTGTTCTTATGCATCCCAGCGACTGTGTACACACTGCTGCCATGCCTGAGATGCTGGCCTCCTCTTTCACTGTCTGCTGAAGTCACAGTGTTTTTGTTTAAAGGCAATCCCTCATGCCACTTCCTTCGGAAAGCCTTCCTTAAGTCACTTAAGTAGAATCAATAACTCCTTCATTTGTACTTTTATGGCAAATTTTTAGTAAAACAAACATGTAAGTAGGTATTGGACATAGGTGTTTGAATCTCAGCTCTGCTACTGACTGTGTAACCATGGGCCTGTTATTTCACTTCTATGAGCCTCAAAACATAATCATAAAATGTAACATCATGAGGTTTTTGTAAAGGTGAAATGAGTTAGGGCACTGGAAAGCATATTACAGTTAATCAATAAATATCAGTTATTTTCTCCATCTCCACTGCAACCTCTGCCAGCTATGGTATCATTGATCACAATAGTGTGTGTGTGTGATTGTGTGTATTTTTATGTACGTTGTATGTGCTCCTTGAATATAGGGACTGTCCAGCACATATTAAACATTAATAAACAGTTGTTGAATTCAATCAAATCCCAAGTCCTATGTCTTTCATTTAATAGCAATGTTAACACTATGGTCTCAAGAAAATCATCATCTTTTCATTTAAATAGATAAGTTAAATGACTTACTTTATTATTTTATTTTTATCATTTTTTCTACAAGAATTGGATGAAAAAATCACTATGTGTGAAACTATCTGAGCTATATTTACTAAAATATTTAAAAAACGAAAACATTTGAAAACAACAGCAGTATTCACATTCTTTTTTAAACATCAGATGTTTGAAATTATGTAAATTATATTCACTTGTGCGTGGGCTTGCGCATCTGTACGTGACTTTAAAAATAAGTCTTAGTAAGGACAGATTTTTCATCCTGAAAATGTGAGCCTTAATGTTAAAATTATAACTAAAAGTGTCCGCAAGCCCAGATTCATTAATATTAGAAATGACTGGTAGAATCTAATGTCAGGAACTAATGGCTCCACAATATAAGAATATATTCTAATTAATAGTAAAGTCCACAGCCTTTATGCAATCAGCTCTTTAATGGTTGCCACCCAGGAACAATACGGGCAATGAGTGAAAACCTCTTTCAGCAAAATAGGACTTCTCCAATCTAAACCTGCTTTCTTTAACAGGGCTAAGCTATCTTTATGTATACTATAAAGAGAATCTCAGGCTGGCTGTCTTCATCACCCAAGGACCTATGCATTTTTCCAATGACTGTATTTTCAGGTACCTAACACTCTTCACATCTTTCACTCCTATCTCTACTAAGTCTCCAACAGAAGCATATTCTATGCTGCTACTTACTGTCTGCTGTTCAGGGTGCATATTCCCTGAGCCCCAATAGCTTCCTAAAAAAAATTATTGTTGCTTTTTTGGTTACTTTGTCTTTACTGCATGATCAGCCTATTTCTTCTAGAGCCTGGGTTTTACAAACTAGTATCTCTCTCTCTTGCTCTTTCTCTGTCTCTCGCTCTCTCTACTTTTCCACAGAATACCAGACAAATAACTAGATTCCCAAATCGTATCAGATTTCCAGAGGAAAAGAAAACAATTTGTGACTCTTGTTAGCAAAGGTATTTTGTAATAATTTATCTATGATCTATTTTGGTGAATTTTTGTCTTGATCATATTTCTAACTTGCAGAAAAGTTGTAAAAGTAGTAAAAGGAATTTTCAAACACTCTCTGCCCAGATCCAGCAGCAATTGTTAATTTTTGTTCCATTTGCCGTGTATGTGTGTAAGCACACACACACAATTGATTCTCATTATTTATTCACGGTAGTTTTGTTCCATAAAGTTGCCATGGACTTTGAATAAGTGAATACTAGTTTACATGAGTCTCTGATCACAACCTTGTTTTTATCAACTGATCAGTACTGAACCTTGTTTTCTATGTGCTAATTTAATATATAATGATGGTTCATTACAACTGAACTGTGATCAACAGCACTATCCCTCAGGTCTGCAAGAAGCTTATTTAACAGATGCATTTTCCCCTTAGGGTACATCACAGCCTCCTTGCACTTCTAACACTGGATAGCACTTCTGCACTGCAATTGGGGGTCATTTTAAACGGCAAAATCACCAACAAAAATCAGAAAAATGTGAACAACGTGTTACTAAATAGACCCCAGAAAGGACACTTGCTTATAATATAAGAGCTGAAACAAGAAGGCAGAGCATATTCTTGTTGGACCCCAGCTGGAAACGGGCAAGGCAGTCGACTCAAATTTCTGACCACTCTGCCTTAGTCCACAAATGATCACTGAAGCTCTGGGAGCATTGATTTTGAGCTACAGATAAATTTTAGCGAATAGGCAAATTCACAAACATGGAATCCTTGAATAATGAGGACTAGCTGGTTATGTATTTGACCCATATATTTATGCATTCACATCTTTTTCTGAACCATTTGAGGGTAAATTGGAGACATTGTACCTATTTACTCCAATTTTTAATTTTTTTATTTCAGTAGATTTTGGAGGAACAGGTAGTGTTTGGCTACATGAATAAGTTCTTTAGTGGTGATTTCTGAGATTCTGGTGGACCCACCACCTGAGTGGTGTACACTGTACCCAATGTGTAGTCTTTTATCCCTTGCCACCCCTAACCCTTTTCCCCAAGTCCCCAAAGTCCAGTGTTTCATACTTATGCCTTTGCATCCTCATAGCTTAGCTCCCCCATATGAGTGAGAACATATGAATGTTTGGCTTTCCACTCCTGAGTTACTTCACTTAGAATAATCTCCAATTTCATCCAGGTTGCTGTGAATACCATTATTTCATTCCTTTTTATGGCTGAGTAGTATGCCATATATATATATTCATACCACATTTATATATATATGTATATGTGTATATATATGTATATGTGTATATACATATATACACACATATACATACACACCATGGAATACTACTCAGCCATATATACCATATATATAGCATGGAATACTACTCAGCCATACCACTTTTTTTATATATATACACACACACACACATATGTATATATGTACACATATATACACATGCATATATGTATATATGTATATAGGTATACATATATACACATGTGTATATATGTATACCTATATACACATATGTGTATATAGGTATACCTATATACACATATATGTACATATATACATATATGTACATATATGTGTATATAGGTATACATATAATCTTTTAAACATTTGAAATATGTATATATGTATACATATATGTATATGTGTGTGTATATATATATATTTACTTTATATATATATACACACACACATTTACATTATCCACTCGTTGATTCATGGGCATTTGGGCTGCTTCCATATTTATGCAATTGCAAATTGTGTTGCTATAAACATGCATGTGCAAGTATCTTTTTCGTATAATAAATTCTTTTCCTCTGGGTAGATACCCGGTAATGGGATTGCTCGATCAAACGGTAGAATATGTTGGTATAATGTCTTCATGGCTTATAGGAGGAAAATGGTTAAGCAGTAGATCATGGATTCATTCTTTCTTATTACTGGAGGATCCATCCTTGAAAAAACAGTGTCAGGTGTCTTGGTGCTGATGATAGATCCTCTGGCTAGCAAATCAATGATATTTAAAGTGAGATAGTATCTCTCTATGAAGAGCTTTTAACAGAATATTTCTGGTCTAGTATTTTTTATGATAAAGTAGCCTAGACTCTGTATTTATAGGTCATGGCTGCCTGAAAAATGTTGCATTAGTTATGTCACTATTTTGGTAGAAACTGGGTTCATTTCAGGGTTGCGCCAGCTCTTTTCTGAATAAGTAATGTATTAGAGACTTCTAATGTTATTCTGTGCTGAAGCATATCCAGTGTATGACAAAGGATTTGCGTGATGTATTGACATTTATGTACCTTTTCCTGCTTTACCTATGCCTAGAAACCATTTGCATTCTTGACATTTTTTGTAAAGCTTCATATCAGGTAAGATCTCCGATTCATGTGAATCTGATTTGACAATTCAAATCTTTTATGTTGTCCCAATAATGTGATTCGGCTCTTCTACTTCTTTACTAATTCCTTTGCATTTTAATATGTACTAAAATTATATTGCAAATAGTAGACAGTGTGCCTCCTTTGAAGAATAATATAATTTGTTATTCTACTGGAGATAAAAATAAACAAACTACATATATGTGTGTATCTGTGTGTGTGTATATATATATAATGTATATATATATATAACGTTTAAAATTTGATTTTCAGATTGTATTCATATAAGTTGCCATCTGAATTAGCTAGTCAATAATTTATAATTACCAGAGGCATTGGCAGAAGATTAAAATAATCTCCATACTTGTTATATTGGTGAGGTAGTGTTGGATAATTTATAGCCTTTTATACTATGCATATTCGAAGCAGCATCTTTACCAAAAATTAGTTGGCTTTATTTCTGTGGGTCTGTTTCCAGACTCTGTTCTGTTGATCTACGTATCTGTCCTTTAACCAATACCATGTTGTTTCAATTAACGTAGCTTCAAAGTAATTCTTGAAATTAGGTAGTATTAATGCTCAGACTTTGTTGGCTTTTTTTCAAAATTGTTTTGGCTATTCAAGTTCATTTGCTTTTCAATATTCATAATAGAATCTATAAAATTACCCGCTGTAGGTTAAAAGTCTGAAGGAGGCTATAATCTTCCTTATACCTGTAGCCTTTAGGTGCTTCACAATGTCTGTACTATGTCTGTCTTTACCAATTCATCAGCTGTTACAGCTGAATTCTTTTATTGATGTTTGATAGCCTTGCTCCTGGTAAGTAAATGTAATGTACTTCTTTCCCAGCAGACTCCTCCATATCCTGAGATTTGGGGTTAGTAGCTTGCCCTATGACCTCAGCTCTTTGATAGGTTCAAGAGAAGTTATAAACTTTTAGTACATATGTCTTATTTTCTGGTTTAAGTGTGGGAATGAAGGAATTTAGTGTGAAGAGGGTCTCTCTAGGTTTTTACTTAGCTTATTGGAAACCAGGAGACTTATGTATTTTTTAACCATTTATTTTGATCGGTTATTGAGTGAGAAGTATTAGTCTTTAATTGTGGATGTATCTATTCTCCTAACTTTAAAAATGTTTTGTTTCTTGTATTTTAGGATCTGTTATTTGTTGCATAAACATTTAGGATTGTTATGTCTGTTTTTAATTTATCCTTTGATTATTATGAAATGTCTGTGTCCTTTTTAAAAAAATAATTAAATTTTACTTGTTTTATGTTAATGCAGGTGTTCCAGCTTTCTTAGGCTTACTGTTTTTGTAGTACATCTTCTTCTATCTTTATAGTGAAGCCATGCTTTAAATCCAACCTGGCAATCTGTAGGTTTTAATCTATTTTTAAATAGAATGAATTAATTTTTAATGTTAAATGTTATTGCTATCGTTGATGTTTACCATGTTTTCTTGAGCTTTCTTAGTTTTTTTGGTCTTCTCTTCTCTTTTTCTGTGTTTTTTTTTTTTTTTTTTTTTGCGGGGTGGTGTTATTTGAATGTATTTTTAGTGGTCCATTTTAATTATTCTACTACACTTTTTGATTATAAAATTTGACATTATTTTGTAGTTGTTTGCTCTAGGGATTATAATATATATCCTAAATTTATCACAGTATACCTAGAGTTAAGATTGTACTTCTTCAAGCAAGCTTTAAGAAATGTGTAATGCTATGGTTATATTTATCCACATAGAGTATTATAACTATGTGGGTGAATATATAATGTATATTTAAATTAAGGTAAGAAAAAGGTAATATTTTATATTTACGGCATATTTTTTATTCTTTTCATCTAGTGGTACTCTTCTTTAGCCTGAATAATTTCTTTTTCTCTTTGCATCTTTGTCTGCAAGTAACAAATTCTTTTACTTTTTGTATTTCTGCAAAATCATGATTTCACTCTCATTTTTGAAGAATATCTTTGCTGGACATAGAATTTTAGGTGGCAATTTATATATTTCTTTTTAGCACTATAAGGATATTCACTGTTTTCTGTATTTCTCTTTTTTCTGAATGTAAGTCAGCTGCCATTCATGTCATTCCTCTGTATGTAATGTGTCTTTGTTTTTTCTGGCTGCTTGCAGTTTGACTGTGATGTGCTTGAGTATGTTTGTCGTCACTGAACTTCTTCAAATTTAAGTTTTAGTTTTCAATAAATTTGAAACATTTTCCACCCTTATTTCCTCAAATATTTTTTCTGCCTCATTCTCTCTCTTCTCCTTCTGTGACTTTGATTGTTCCTTGTTAGACTACTCTATTGTCCCACATGTCACTGAGGCTCTATTTCTTTTCTCTGTTCTTCAGATTAGACAGTTTTTACTGATCCTATGTCTTTCATTTCCAATCCTCTTCTAATCCCATCCACTGAGTTTTAAAATTTCAGATACCATAGCATTGATTTCTAAAATCTCCATTTTTATAGTTTTATTTTTCTGTTGAAATTCCCCCATCTTTTCATTCTATATTTTCTTTTGAGTTTCTGGACATATTTATAATAAAATAGCTGATCTACATTTTGATATATTTGTATTTTTCAATTGGTTCCTGATGACTGATATCTGACTTGACTGTGGATCGTATTTTTTTCTGTTTTGTTTATGAATTTTGTTTATAAAATAATAATGTTTATAAAACATTCTGGAGACTCTACGTTATGCTGTCTTTCTCTGAAGAATGTATATAACTGTTCTATCACGAGTAATCTGGCTCAACTCAAACTCTCAATGCCATCTCCCTTACGGTTGGTAGTAGCTAAAATCTGTCTATAAGACTTTTTTAAGCTTAAAAAGAGTTGCATTTAAACTGTTGCTTTCTGCTAGACACCTGGAAGTCTTAAGCATTTGTAGATCAGGGATCAGTTAAGAGTTTGGAAAGATTTTAAATGCAGATTTTTCAACTTCCCCACATTGTGCTGTTCTCTCCTGGGGTTTCTTCCACATGTTCTGGATACTCTGACATTCCTGAATCCATGCCTGGAAGACAGATTTCTGCTGAAGGTCCAGACATCCCACCCTGTGTGGACCCCTCCCAGGTGAAAACTTGCATAAATTCAAACCTACAAAGTTGACTCTCTTCCAGGTTCTTTCTGCTCTGACTACTTATTTTCTCTATTTTGTTCAGAGTTTGTAATTTTATCTGTAGTCCATTATGTAAGCCCGTTACAAGCTGCTCTGCCATTACTAGAATAACTTTACTTTTAAGGAAATAATATTTGTTGTTATTAATTCTAAAAATAGAATTTCCTTGTAGAAAAGTTGGATAATTTAGAAAAAAAAAGAAAAATAATTTGTAATCCAATGAACCAGAAATAACCATTATTAACATCCTGAAATATATTACGCATTATTACAATGTTTTCTCTCCCATTTTATAATACCTATACACCGATACACACAAAGTTGGTATATATCTATTGTTTTGTATTTTGCTTTTTTTATTTGTCATATCATAAACATTTCAATTTAATTGGGTGTATTTTGGAACAAAAGTTTTGAAAATGAAATACTATTCTCTCATTTGGGTATACATAATTAATCTAAATATTATTGTTAACTACTTAGATTCATGACAATTTCATTGTGTTAAATAGGGCTGTGAAACACTCCCTATATATTAATCTTTTGTTGTATATCAGATTATTTCATTAGAATTGATTTCCATAAATAAGGATATTGCATCGAAGCATTAAGATGTAAAGATTGTTGCTAATTCTGATTGTTTATCAGAAAGCTTTCTCTTTCTTTTTTTTGTTAACCAATTTATACTTAAATTGCTTATGTGTGAGTTATGCCTCACCACAGCTTCTATATGTACATGTGCTATTGTAAAATACTTCCAATTTCATTTGGGGAAAGGGATAGCTCACTGTGGGTTTAACTTGCATTACTAGTGAGGTTGGACATTAAATATGTTTATTGGCTACCTGTAATTATTTTCTGAACTATTTATGTGCTTTACCAACTTTTCTAGGTGAGACCACTCCTTAGAGACTTCTAAGAGCTCTTTATATCTTATTTACTAAGATCTACTACATAGCAGACATTGGATGATAGAAACTGTGGTAAACAAAATCCATATAGCTCCTGCCTTCTGAATCTTATAATCTTTTAATCTTTGCCTGTACTCATTAACTTTTGTTAAAAACATTTTTATCAAAATAGCCGGTGAATCAAGTAACATGGAAGTGCTAACTCTGCTTTCCTCAGCACTCTTTGTTCAGGGGCACATTCTTTTGGTGCTTATTCCCATGGTTGAAATAAGTCTTATTCTCCTCTTTTTTAAGACTTAGAAACACTAGATAATATCTAAGCAACTCTAAAATGAAAAGTTCAGATGCAGATCCATTGTACTATTGCTTTCTTTACCCCTCATCAATGTTTCAGATTTATACAATTTTTAGTCTTTCTCTTAGTTACTTTTGTAACTTAAAATAAGAGACTAAAAACTATTTTTTGTTACATGAAATTTTAGAAATATCTTCATATTTTGCAATTGGAGGAATTATTCTTTCTTCTTTCTCCATTTATGTCTCATATCAACATAAAATGAATTATACCTTCTCTACACTCAAATGTTTAAAATTGTGCCATGTTTTCTTTGCTTTTTATGAAAAAAAATACTAAATATATATATATACTAAATAGCTTTCTGATTCTTAATTACAACTGTATTCTATTGAAAGGATATATTATAACAAATGCCCTATACGTAAACATTTACATTGTTTCCAGTCTTTTGCTCTTATAAGGTTAAAATATTACCAGTTTTGGATAAAAATGATGGAATGTTGGTAATATATATAACAACCTAATATAAAATTGCTGTTTTTATATTTCCAGATATTTAATTTTGATAAATATTGCCAAAATTTTCTACATAAGTCTGATATAATTTTGTGTTATTATGAGCAGTTTATGAAGAAATCTAGATTTGCTAATATTTGCTTGTTCAATTTGCAGTTTTGCCAATTTGAAAGATGAAAAAATAGGATCTACTATTAGTTATGATTTACATTTCTATTACTATGAGTGAGGTTGAGTATCCTTTCATATGTTTACAGGCCATTTTAACTTCTGTTTGGAGGGTGAGCTGTATTCATATCCTTGAACACTTTTTATATTAGATTTCTGGATTTTTTTCTTGTTAATTTTTTATGAGGTTTGTAGTTATTAAAAATTCTAATCTCATATCTGATAGGAGTTGCAAATATATTTTCCCAGCTTGCTAATCGTCTTTCAATGTTTGACATTTGCTTTTTAATTTACTCCTTACATTTTTTTTTAACCACAGAACTTTTTGATTTCTATATATCTAAAATTTTCTATCTTTTCTTTCATAGCTCTACATTGTAAACAACAGGGTGGTCTTCTTTCTTCAAGATCATGAAATGATGACTCTAGACTTTTTTTTCTAATAGACTTTTTTTTCTAATACTTTAATAATATTACACTAACACTGAAATCTTTGATCTTGGTTTATTGTGGTATGAAGTGTGGTTTCAAGTGTGTATGTTTCCAGATGGCCATCCAGTTTTGTCAACATAATTTTTAAATATATATATCCTTATGTACTAATTTGATAATTAAGTTATATAAATATATTTGGGTTTATTTCTCAACTTTTCATTCTTTTCCATTAGTCAGTCTATTCATGTAACAGTAACATAGTTTTTACTATCAAAATTTGTATTTTAATATCTGGCAATGCCAGTGACTCTTATATCTCTTATTTTTTTAAAGATTTTCTGGCTATTCTTGCTTTTTAGGTGGTGCATGTAAACTTTGAATTGAATTATGTAGTTGCAGATGGACAAAAACCTTTTGGTATTTTCACTGGGTTCACATTGAACTTAAATTGACTTATGTAAGATATTGAGTCTTAAATAAATAGTAATTTTACTTCTAGTTGTTTAATTTCACTTCCGTATCCATCATGAGAATTTGAGCTATTTTCAAAAATATTGTCTTGAATCTTCCTTGTTAAGTATATTTACTGGAGTTAAAATTTTTATTGTAATGAGATCTTCTATTTTATCTTCCTTTTTAATTATATCTTATTTCATTCTTTAAATTAATTTTGTACTTTATTATCTATCTTACTACTTTTACTCACTGTGTGGGATTTCATCTTTCTACAAAGATGATAGGATTGATTGTGTATTGGAAGGGTTGAGGAATAAGAAAAATTCTTGAGTAAAATTAATTTTCTTGTTAAAAGCATTGGCAAATATCTCCAGTAGAATGTTAAATAGTTGTGATGAAAAAGTGATATGTGTATTTATCCTGTTAATAAATAGTCTGCCAAATTTTGTCAAATGTCTTTTTTTTTTTTGTATCTAGAGAGAGATGATCATGAGAATTTCCCCCTCGGGAAAGTTTCTCTGATCTATTAATATAATTGACTATAACTGCCTGATACCAAGTTTATTCACATATTTTTAGAATAAACTCCAGTGAGTTGTTACCTGTTAAGTTGATGTTGACTTTGGCTTGATATACTCAGGATTTTTTTAATGTTAATATTCGTAAGTGAGGTTAATCTATAGTTGTCTTTTTAAATGAAATATTTGTTGGCTTTTATTATCAATATTATATTCATTTTAAAAAACAATTGGAATGTTTTCTTTCTTTCTGAGTCCTGAACCCAGTTATGGAGCACTGGAATTATTTATCTATTGAAACTACCCAGTGAGATCTCCTAGCTTGGTTCTTCGTTAGTGTTAGCTCTTAATTTCTTCTGTGCTAAAGAAAGTATAACACACTAAGTTTCACTGAATCGTATTCTCCTAGAAAACTATTCAATTTATATAGGCCTTTACATTAAGTTGCCTAGAGTCATCTGAAGTAGTCTTGTAATTTTAAACATTTCTGTTCTTATGATTACTTTCTCTTGCTCTTTTATTTTTTCTCTTGAATAAATTAGGTAGTGACAAATCTATGGATCATTTTCAAAAACACCATTCATTCATTCATTCATTTATGCTATGTCATCAATTTATGAATGTACCCTAATTTCTTCCTTTGTCTTTTTTTTTTTTTTTGGTGTGTTTGTATTATGTTTCTATTTTCTGACTCTGAGCCAGATGCTTACTGCATTTATTTTCATTTCTTCTTTAAAAATGTTTCCTGTAGGACTTGCTTTAGTTGTATTTCATAAGTTCTGATATATATTGCTTTTATTGCAGTTGTTTCTGTAACTTCAGTTGGTATTTTCTCCTGACTTGAGACTTTTTAAAAGGTTTGCTTTTTAAAATATATATATTTGTTAGTTTTTGTTTGTTTGTAGTTTCCTTTTCCTTTCTGGCTTAATATATTGTCAATTTTCTTCTTTTCTATGGACACTTGAAAAGAAGTGTTTTCTACAACTTGAAAGCATAAAGTTTGCTATATAAAAATCATCTGGTTGATTATAACATATGTTGTTTAAATATTTTATATATATATATTTTTGTCTTCTTGATCTGTCTTGATTAGAGAAGTAAAGTGTTCTTTTAAAAAGGTATTTCTAATTCTCACAGTATCAACTGCAATTGCTCTTTGATGAAATTTGCTACTAGTATTTGGTGTCTGATAATAAAAGTTTTATGGTTTCATTATTATTTGCCTCCCTTAGCATTTTGAAGTGTCCTTATTTGTCTCTGTTAATGCTTTTGTACCCTGAATACTGCTTTGTCTGATACTAACTTTGCAGTCTCTGCTTCCTTTTTGGTTGTATGTTCTGGTCTACTTTTGCCCATATTTGCATTTTTAAACTTTCTAAATAATTTTGTTTTATACATGTTTCCTGTAATAAGCATAGACTTGTCTTTAGCTTTGTGATAAAGAGAAAGATTTTTAATATTTATCTGTGAGGTAAGCTCCCTCATATTGGTCAAGATGATATTCATATTTTATTTCTGTTATGTTTTGTTATGTTTTCTGTTTAAAATATAGGCACACCTCATTTTATTTCACTTCACAGATATTGCATGTTTTACAAGTTGAAGGTTTGCAGCAATCCTGCATGAAGCAAGTCTATTGGCAACATTTTCCAATAGCATGTACTCACTTTGTGTCTCTGTATCACATTTTGGTAATTCTCATAATATTTAAATTTGTTTTTATTCTTACTATATCTGTTATGGTGATCTGTGATCAGTGATCTTTGAGGTTACTAATGTAATTGTTCAGAGGGCCATGAACTGTGCCCATAGAAGTTGGCAAGCTTCATCAATAAATGTTGTTTATGTTCTGATTACTCCATTGACCAGCTGTTCCTGTCTCTCTCTTCTCAAGCCTCACAATTCCCTGAGACACAACAATGTTGAAATTAGACCAGTTAATAACCCTACACTGGCCTCTAGGTGTTCAAGTGAAAAGAAGAGTCACATGTCTCTCATTTTAAATCAAAAGCTGGAAATAATTAAGCTTTGTGAAGAAGGCATGTTGAAAGCTGAAATGGGCGAAAAGCTAGGCCTCTTGTGCCAGTTAGCCAAGTTTTTCTTTTGACTGCAAAAGAAAAGTTCCTGAAGGAAATTAAAAGTGTTGCTCCACTAAACATACAAATGATAAGAAAGCTAAACAGCCTGATTGCTGATATGAATAAAATTTTAGTTATCTGGATAGAAGATAAAACCAGCCACAACATTCCCTTAAGCCACAGCCTAATCCAGAGCAAGACCCTAACTCTCTTCAATTCTGTGAAAGCTGGAGAGATGAGGAGGCTGTAGAAGAGAAGTTTGAAGATTCCAGAGGCTGGTTCATGCATTTTGAAAAAATAATCCATCTCCGTAACATGAAAGTACAAGGTAGAGCAGCAAGCGCTGATGGAGAAGCTGCAAAAAATTATTCAGAGGGTCTAGCTAAGATCATTGATGGAGGCGAACAGCAGGTTTTCAATGTAGACAAAACAGCCTTATATTGGAAGAAAATGCCATCTAGGCTGTCATAGCCAGAAATAATAAGTTAATGCCTGGCTTCAAAGCTTCAAAGGACAGGATGACTTTCAAACAGGCACTAATGTGGCTGATGACTTTAAGTTAAGGCAATGTTCATTTACCTTTTCGAAAATCTTAGGGTCCTTGAGAATGATGCAAAATCTACTCTACCTGTGCTCTATAAGTGGAACAAAGCCTAGATGACAGCACATCTGTTTTTAGCATAGTTTACTGAATATTTTCAGTAAACAATTTCAGTAAGCATTGCTGAGACCTATCACTAAGAAAAAAAAAATCCTTTCAAAATATTACTGTTCAATGACAACACACCTGGTCACCCAAGAGCTCTGATGGAGATATGCAAGGAGATTAATGTTGTTTTCATATCTGCTAACACAACATCCATTTTTTAGTTCCTGCATTGAGTAGGAATTTTGATTTTCAAGTCTTATTATTTAAAAAATTCATTTTAGAAGGCCAAAGCTGCCATAAATAGTAATTCCTCTAGTGGAGCGGGGTAAATTGAAAACCTTCTGGAAAGGATTCACCATTCTAGATGCTGTCAAGAATATTCGTGATTCATGGGAGGAGGTCAAAATATCCACATTAGTAGCTGATTACAACCTTCACAGATGACTTTGAAGAATCCAAGAGCTCAGTGGAGAAAGTAACTGCAGATGTGGTGAAAATAGCAAGAGAACTAGAATTAGAAATGGACCCTGAAGATGTGACTGAATTACTACAATCTCATGATAAACCTCGAATGGATAAGGAATTGCTTCTTATGAATGAGCAAAGAAAGTGGTTTCTTGAGATGGCATCTACTCCTGGTGAAGATGTTGTGAACATTGTTGAAATGACAGCAAAAGATGTAGACTATTATGTAAACTTAGTTGATAAAGCAGTAACAAGTTTTAAGAGGATTGACTCCGGTTTTGAAGGAAGTTCTACTGTGGATAAACTGCTATCAAACAACACCAAATGCTACAGAGAAATCTTTTGTGAAAGGAAGAGGCAATTGATGCAGCAAACTTCACTGTGGTCTTAACAAGATAGTGTAATCACAACTTTTAAATACACTGTGAAACCAAAAAAATTGTGTAACTCACTTTATTGTGATATTCACTTTATTACTGTAGTCTGGAATGGAACCTGTAGTATCCCCTAGATATGCCTGTACATGTGCGTATGTACAACTGTAGATATATTTATACATTTGTACTATTTTATCTATTCTTTCTTGAAAATTTAGCCTTTTTGACATATAGAAAAGTTATATTTGTTTTCATGACTACCTTTATAATACCCTTTAGATTGAAATCCTTTTTTGATACCTTTTATGTCTATCTATCCATCCATTTATCACCTGTCTCTTTATCTTTATCATCATCATCATCATCATCATCATCATCACCAGCCCCATCATCTTATCCTTTTCTCTATGAGCAATAATAAAATTAGTTTATGTATTAGTCAGGGTTCTCTAGAGAGACAGAACTAATAGGATATATGTGTGTATGAAAGGGAGGTTATTAAGGGGAATTGACTCATGCGATCACAAGGCAAAGTCCCGTGATAGGCTGTCTGCAAGCTGAGGAGCCAGGAAGCCAGTAGTGGCTCAACATCCCCAAACCTCAAAAGTAGGGATGCCAACGGTGCAGCCTTCAGTCTGTGGCCAAAGGCCCAGGAGTCCCTGGCAAATCACTGGTGTAAGTCCAAGACTCCAAAAGCCAAATAACCTAGAGTCTGATATTTGGGGGCAGGAAACATCCAGCACGGGAGAAAGATTAAGGCTGGAAGATTTAGCAAGTCAGCTCATTCCACCTTCTTCTACCTGATTTTTCTAGCCACTCTGGCAGCCAATTGGATGGTGCCCACCCAGATTGAAGGTGAATCTGCCTCTCACAATCCACTGACTCAAATGTTAATCTCCTCTGGCATCACCCTCATAGACACAGCTAGAAACAATACTTTGTATCCTTTGATCCAATCAAGTTGACATTTAATATTAACCATTACAGCTTATATCCTATTTCTTCTCCTTCCCCTTCCATTTCCTAATGACCCAGCTTTATGTTTATGTTTTTTGTTTATATGGGTGAATTATTTTGTGGTGAAGTCTGGGATTTTTGTGTAATCATCACCCAAATGGTGTACATTGTACCCAATAGGTCATTTTTCATCCCTCAGCCTCCTCAGTTCCTCCCTGCTTCTGAGTCTCCAGTGTCTACTATACCACTGTGTTTGCCTTTGCATACTCATTGCTTAGCTCCTGTAAGTGAGAACATGTGGTATTTGGTTTTCTGATCCCGAGTTACTTCACTTAGGCCAGTGGCTTCCAGTTCTATCCAAGTTGCTGCCAAAGACATGATTTCATTCTTTTTATGGCTGAATACATAGATACATAGATAGCACTATCTTTATTGATTTTTATCTTTGTACCATAAGCTTATACTTCTAGACCTTGCTTCATCATCCTTATCTGTTTCCTTCATATTCCTGATGTCGCATATGAGACAACCTCTAACTTTACTCCACTTTCTATATTATGTCCCTCCTTTCCTCCAATATCTTGTGGTTGTATTATTTTTCACTGTCAGAGCACACAACATTTACATCCTATTCTGTCTTCTTTAACCTTTATATGTGTCTTAGATCTGTTGTTAAATATATTTTTGTCTCAAATGTACAAGTAACATATTCAATGCATAGAACCGATTCTTTTGCTAGAGCTTCTCTAATTATTTATGCATTGGCTAGAACTAATTCTTTAGTATTTCTCTAAAGAAAAGTCCACATGATTCTTCCTACCCATGAGCAAGGAATGTTCTTCCATTTGTTTGTATCCTCTTTTATTTCCTTGAGCAGTGGTTTGTAGTTCTCCTTGAAGAGGTGCTTCACATCCCTTGTAAGTTGGATTCCTAGGTATTTTATTCTCTTTGAAGCAATTGTGAATGGGAGTTCACTCATGATTTGGCTCTCTGTTTGTCTGTTGTTGGTGTATAAGAATGCTTGTGATTTTTGTACATTGATTTTGTATCCTGAGACTTTGCTGAAGTTGCTTATCAGCTTAAGGAGATTTTGGGCTGAGACGATGGGGTTTTCTAGATAAACAATCATGAAAATGGCCATACTGCCCAAGGTAATTTACAGATTCAATGCCATCCCCATCAAGCTACCAATGACTTTCTTCACAGAATTGGAAAAAACTACTTCAAAGTTCATATGGAACCAAAAAAGAGCCCGCATCGCCAAGTCAATCCTAAGCCAAAAGAACAAAGCTGGAGGCATCACACTACCTGACTTCAAACTATACTACAAGGCTACAGTAACCAAAACAGCATGGTACTGGTACCAAAACAGAAATATAGATCAATGGAACAGAACAGAGCCCTCAGAAATAACGCCGCTTACCTACAACTATCTGATCTTTGACAAACCTGAGAAAAACAAGCAATGGGGAAAGGATTCCCTATTTAATAAATGGTGCTGGGAAAACTGGCTAGCCATATGTAGAAAGCTGAAACTGGATCCCTTCCTTACACCTTATACAAAAATCAATTCAAGATGGATTAAAGACTTAAACGTTAGACCTAAAACCATAAAAACCCTAGAAGAAAACCTAGGCATTACCATTCAGGACATAGGCGTGGGCAAGGACTTCATGTCCAAAACACCAAAAGCAATGGCAACAAAAGACAAAATTGACAAATGGGATCTAATTAAACTAAAGAGCTTCTGCACAGCAAAAGAAACTACCATCAGAGTGAATAGGCAACCTACAACATGGGAGAAAATTTTCGCAACCTACTCATCTGACAAAGGGCTAATATCCAGAATCTACAGTGAACTCAAACAAATTTACAAGAAAAAAACAAACAACCCCATCAAAAAGTGGGCGAAGGACATGAACAGGCACTTCTCAAAAGAAGACATTTATGCAGCCAAAAAACACATGAAAAAATGCTCATCATCACTGGCCATCAGAGAAATGCAAATCAAAACCACTATGAGATATCATCTCACCCCAGTTAGAATGGCAATCATTAAAAAGTCAGGAAACAACAGGTGCTGGAGAGGATGTGGAGAAATAGGAACACTTTTACACTGTTGGTGGGACTGTAAACTAGTTCAACCATTGTGGAAGTCAGTGTGGCGATTCCTCAGGGATCTAGAACTAGAAATACCATTTGACCCAGCCATCCCATTACTGGGTATATACCCAAATGACTATAAATCATGCTGCTATAAAGACACATGCACACGTATGTTTATTGCGGCATTATTCACAATAGCAAAGACTTGGAACCAACCCAAATGTCCAACAATGATAGACTGGATTAAGAAAATGTGGCACATATACACCATGGAATACTATGCAGCCATAAAAAATGATGAGTTCATATCCTTTGTAGGGACATGGATGAAATTGGAAACCATCATTCTCAGTAAACTATCGCAAGAACAAAAAACCAAACACCGCATATTCTCACTCATAGGTGGGAATTGAACAATGAGATCACATGGACACAGGAAGGGGAATATCATACTCTGGGGACTGTGGTGGGGAGGGGGGAGGGGGGAGGGATAGCATTGGGAGATATACCTAATGCTAGATGACGAGTTAGTGGGTGCAGCGCACCAGCATGGCACATGTATACATATGTAACTAACCTGCACAATGTGCACATGTACCCGAAAACTTAAAAGTATAATAAAAAATAAAAAAATAAAAATAAAAATAAAAAAAAAAAAGAAAAAAGAAAAAAAAAAAAAAAAAAAGAAAAGTCCACATGAAAAAATTACTACCTGAACTGCCTCATGTTTAAAACACAGTACTGTAGCCTTTATAGTTGAAGGGCATCTTGTCTGGATAGAAAATCTTTGGTTCATGTTCTCCTCCGAATATACTGTAAATGTTCGTGAACTGGATCCTGTCTTCTGTTTTTGTCAAGATGTTTGAGACCAACTTAATGCTCTTTCTCTTAGAAGCAGGTCGGCAGTCAATCTAACTGATACTTTTGAGTATGAAAAGGAATAATATAAGTAATTAGCTTGAGGAACAAGTCTAAACCAAGATAACACCAGGTTAACTGGGACATTTTGTTTTTTATTTGCCCAGAGAACCAAAGCTTCTTTATTCAAAAGTCCGATAATTTTCTAGGATATGTATTTTTCTCAAAAGAAGATATAGAAATGGCCCTCAATCATATGACAAAGTGCTCAACATCAGGAAAATGCAAATTAAAGCTACAATGTGATATCTCCTTACCCCAGCCAGTATGGCCATTATTAAAAAAATTTAAAAAAACGGATGTTGGTACAAATGTGGTGAAAAGGTACCACTTATACAGGGCTGGTGGGAATGTTAATTAGTACGACTTCTATGGAAAAGTGTATGGAGAGTTCTCAAGAACTGAAAGTAGATCAACCATTCAACTCAGCCTTGTATATCTACCCAAAGGAAAATAAATTGTATTATAAAAAAGACACCTGCATGTATATGTTTTCTACAGCACAATTTATAATCGCAAAGATATGGAATCAACCTAAGTGCCCATCGACTGATGAGTGGATACAGAAAATGTGGTATATATACATCATGGAATATTACTCAGCTATAAAAAGAATAAAATCATGTCTTTGGCAGCTACTTGGATAGAACTGGAAGCCATTGGCGTCAGTGAAGTAACTCTGGATCAGAAAACCAAATACCACATGTTCTCACTTACAGGAGCTAAGCAATGAGTATGCAAAGGCAAACAGAATGGTATAGTAGACACTGGAGACTCAGAAGCAGGGAGAGGCCGAGGGGGTTGAGGGATGAAAAATGAACCATTGGGTACAATGTGCACTATTTGGGTGATGATTACACAAAAATCCCAGACTTCACCACAAAATAATTCATCCATGTAAACAAAAAACATATGTACCCCTAAAGCTTTTGAAATTAAAAAAAATCTAAAAGAAAGGAAAAAAATTATTTTAGGATCTGTCTTGCTGATAACTATTCTGAATAAATTTTCCCAGAGTGAACCCTTTCATTATGTGGATTCAAATCTTTTTTTAACTTCAGTAAGAGTTTTATTAATTATTACTTTAAATATTTTTTTCTTCTTTGGGGAACTCTGTGTGTGTGTGTATGTATATATATATATACACAGACACACATTATACATGTATGTATGTATGTATATATAAAATATATATACATACATTATATATATATAATATATTCACCTTTACACAGATTTCCATGTTTGTATGTTCTTTATGCTTTTATCTCTTTTGTCCCTTTTCATATCTTACTTTATTTGACTTTCTCATTTCCTTCCTCATATGCCTTATTCTGCTTTCCACAGCTTCTGTTCTTTCAAAATTTGGTTCTGATTCCTAAAATATTTTTGTCTTTTTGTATTTTTTATTTCTTTCCCTAACTTTCTCAATTCCTCTATTGTCTGATCACCTCTTCTTGTAATTCTTTAGTTTCTGTTTGTGTTTCTTCCTTCATATTGCTGACTATTGTATTATATTCACTTTAGTTCCTGAAAGATATTAGGTTGTAATTTGTATCTATGTTGTGGCAACATTTTTTCAGGCATGTTTTTATTATCTTTCCAGATATACTGTCTCTACTTTTTTACATTTTTGTATGGAAACAAAATATATTCTGTTCTATTAATTATATCCTAGATTTTACTGAACTATAGGGAAAGAGTGGACATTGGACAGAGTAGCTTCTTATACTCTAAGGCTCCTCCTCACTGCTACAGTGAAAAATTAAAATACAGAAACTCTGCATAGCCCCTCTTTCTCCATTGTCGGACCCTCCCATAGTTGAGGTCTGGGCTTCTCAGTTCTCTTTCTTTTACCTTTTAGAAATAATATTTTGCAGATGATTTCAGAGCACTACACCTTCTGAGCCCCCGTCACTTTCTTTTTGTTGCCCTCTGCCACTTTCTGCCAGCCCCAATAGTCTTGTCGTGGCCAAACTAGGCCTTGAAGCATGTTTCTTCCCAGGTTTACATCTTTCCTGTCTGGGAATCCACTGTTTTTCTCTGAAGTACCTTAAAAAAATTTTAGAGAATAAATGGGAATATTAAACAATTAGCTGTCACCAAATTCTTACAGAGAACAGACCATCTCTGGATATTTGCCCAACATTTCTTCTATTTTTGAGACGAACTTTCACTCTTGCCACCCAGGCTGGAGTGCAGAGTAGCTGGGATTACAGGCACCTACCACCACACCCGGCTAATTTTTTGTATTTTTAGTAGAGAAAGGGTTTCGCCATGTTGGGCAGGCTGCTCTCGGACTCCTGACCTCAGGTGATCCACCCACCTTAGCCTCCCAAAGTGCTTGGATTACAGGCATGAGCCACTGTTCCCAGCCCCAACATTTAAGTTTTTATTGAAGGTTCTCCTACTCTTTGTATTATTTATCTTTCAAATACCCTCATTCTGCTCTCCCTCTCCCACGTCTTCTATTGAGTTCCTTTTTTTGTTCATGGAGACTTCCAGCCGTGGATTTTTACATCCTTCTACTGCAAAATGCATGGGTTGACTGCTTGGACTTCACTGGCTCTGTTTTGATTGACTTTCAATCTGAACATGAGTCCTTCAGCTCTGTGCAATTCTTTTCTATTATGATTGTAGTGTCCGCCCTAGATTGTCCTCAACCTTATTTTTCAGTCTCTCTTTAATTATACAGTAACATCTGCAGCCTCTCAGACTTTTTATTCCCTCCTTCAGTGTTCCTTGTTCATAACTTTGTTTTTGTTTTGTGACAGTTTTTCTGATCACTCCAAACACACTTGTAGTTTTCAAAGTTCATGTCTATTTTCTGTACTTTTCCTAAAGCCATTTAAATGTTTGTCTATTTTGCTTTCTTTTATATGCTGCTGGCTCTTTTCACCTACCTGGCATTTTCTATTCCTTTATTCATACTTAAGAAAGATGTGGCTTTTCTATGCTGCTGTAAAACACTTTTCTAGACATTTTCTCTAAGGAGCTCTATGTATGGCCACTTTGCTAGGTAGAGTTATAGGATCCAGCGGGTGGGCTGCAGACCTCATTCCCCAACTCAGTGCCAGCATCAATAGCATTTTGTTTTTCAGCAGGAGAGGGGAGATGGAGAGGAAAGGACACTTGCCACAGGAATCCTTTGCCCCCAACATTGATTATAATTCCTTTGGAGAATAGCCTTTAGAGTTTTACCTGGGAAGAAAATGCTGGCTGTGTGTACTCTGCATTTGACCTTTTTGGGGTAGAGAGTAAATTTGGGTTCCTGACTATTCTAATTGCATCATATGTAACTCCTTCCCTGTACCTATAATTCACAATATATACTTACCCATGTCATTTCTTAGATGCAGGCTCAATAATTCCATGTCTCAGGAGTACTTGGAATTTATGTGTATTAATAGAGTTGCTACAAACCCTCTGAGCCCTATGGACAATTTATGAATAGATTCTGTTCATTTCATATTGATCTCCCTTCAACCTTCTGAGCAGTTCAATGTCTTTTCCTTTATCTCACTTTCACCATCTTTCTCTCTTTTTTTCTTTAGGGGGAGGAGACTCTCCTTTCTCCCAAAACCAAGAATCAAGTTTCTTCTCCTTTTATAAGGTCTTGTATTTTGGCTTAGTCTCTAATATTCTGGCAGACTGCCTCTACATGGAAGTTACCTAAATGGCCCCATTTGAGCAATCTTTCCAATTGACTTTGGGCTTCATAGAAGGCTGAGTTAAGTAACAAGAAAGTTAAGATGAGACTAGACAGTGAGGGCATCACAGGGTGAGCAAATAGGTCTTAGAGGAGTCCATGGGTCATTCATTGACAAATAATCCTTACTATAAGCATAAGACACTTAAGGAACCAAAATATCTAGAATTACAAAATAATAAAAAAGCCATGTCTACTAAATAAAAATAACCAAAAAGGACAACTACTTACTTTGTATTTTCCTAGAGTCCTATGCTTTCTTATTTCACATGTGTACACTATGACTTTTTTAAAAGCCTAACATCTTCTGAATGAGTCCTTGGTTCTTATTTCTCTCCTATTCTTCTCTGGTCCCTTTGTAACACTTCCTTTGTAGCGCTCAATGTTCCAGTGCTAATTTTCTATATGGCTTTTTTGGTTAGAGGTCAGTCCTGTAATTTCTTCCATTTGTTCCCCTCCTCCACCAAAAGCGACCCATTTGAACTCGTGATAGCTGTTCCAGTGTATTCCAGATACAGGCATCTTCCTGTCTTCCATCTGAATACTGTCTGCACACTCAAAGGTCAGAAACCCCATTATTGAGCAAAAGTGTAAAGTCCCAAATCCAGAGCACAGAATCCATTAAGTCTTAACAATCGGTTCTAGCCATTAGCTAATAGAACAAACTGCACATCAATAACAGTACTCTGAATAGGATCACATACTTGGCCCATGCAGAAGGTTGTAATTTGCCATATAAAACGTCGAGCTCAGAAAAGGATAGCTGGAGAACACAAGATACTGAACAAATTGTGAGGTTTTAATTTAAAAATTTAAATGGACAGAGGCGTAGCATCACTGGTAAGTGGCACTGAGAATTTCAGGCGATGCTGCCTATGGCTGCCTCTAGTGAGAACTATTTGTTAAAATGACTTGTACTGGTGTCAGACAACCAGAGGGTTCCTCTCACCTGTCAATTTATCTAATAAAGGAAGAGACAAACCTGCACTAGATTTCTGTATTGACTTTTCAAGAAATACTGCAGCCCTCCAGGTGCCATCCTATAAAAACATCAGAAAACATGGTAGAGAGCCTCTTCCCTATGGGTGTTTTTAATCCATTTACACCAATATCAACCAAGTAAATAGAGCAAAGCTTCAGTCATAAAGCATGCTTTTGACTGTAATAGTCTAAAATTTAACTTTATTATGTATCTTTATATGGTTTTGTGTGGAAAGTTGGAGAAGGTTGCCATGACTGATAAAAATCTTATCTCTGTTTGATTTATATTGATTCTTTCCATAACAATTATATGATTTTTAAAAATTAAACTACACTTCCTTGCCAAGAAAATGGCAATCTTTTTTAGTCCATCATATAATTTGTCTCTAAAATGCCTGTCTTCATAATATGCCGATCATTAGAGTGATGTATATTTGATGAAAACGGGTAATGAATAACATTCAAAGCCTATTTCTAAGCGTTGATTGATGTACGTATTGTTTTGTCTCCTGTGTTTAATGGCCACGTCTTCCTTTTTTTTTCTAGTTTTTCAGCAGCACTCGCTGAGGAGTAAATGAGAACTGACCTGTTTTGAAATCTTCCAGAAATAAAATTCTCATCTTGTTACATTTGTGGCTGGGGGGGGATTTGGCACATATTGCCATTCATTTGCAAATACAAAGTCACCCACTCAAAAGCCTATTCACTCTGAGGAGGGCACAGTCTATCAAACAAGATCAAGCGTACTTTTTATAGACTCACAAACATCTCTCTTTATGTACATACATAAAAGGGGCTGATAAGAATAGATTTTTTCTCACTGGAAAAAGTCCCTTAAGCATAAATACCCAGTTCTATGAAATTTATTGATCATAAAGGGGAAATGCTGTAGCAAAAGTGCCACTAAGTGACTCGAGCTCTATTTATACACAGCATGTATATAGCTTGGTAGTATTGAGAAATTCTCTTGTGCGATTTTCGGGAAAAATCAGTTCAGACAAATTCGTAATGAGAACTTTATTCCATTCTTATATCACTAGCAGATAACCACTTGACAGTGTGCTCAGATATTAAATTGTTGGGGAAAGGAAAAGGTTTTGCTTGAGCTCTCAGAATGCCTATGCTATTGTAAGCCTGCATGAAATCCTGGCAACAAGCCCCTGCTCACATCCAGGTTGTGTATCTGCTGGGTCAGAGTCACAGGTCAGTGATCAGTCTAACCACAAGTCAGATTCTATGTCCGCAAAGTGGAAAACCTATCATTCCTTTCAGCCTTCTGAATCAGTTTGCATTTCTCCCTTTCTTTCTAACACCAACTTTCTACTTTTCCTCTTATAGGAGTCGTCTGTGGTTCCATGCCTTGTGCATTTGTTCAGTTCACTTGTTTCTTCCTTTCCTGCTGACTTACTTTTGAAATTTAATGTATATCAAATAAGGGAGCATTTGCATCCATGTCCAGGAAAGATGAAAAAGATTGGGGTGGGAAGAGTTAAAATTCATGGAGAAAGATAACTGTGTCATTTATTTGTTTATTATTTATTTTGAGAGAGAGACGGGGTCTTGCTCTGTCACTCAGGCTGAAGTGCGGTGATGCAATCATGGGTCACTGCAGCCTCAGATTCCTAGTCTCAAGCAATACCCCTGTCTCAGTCTCCTGAGTAGCGGAGACGACAGGTGTGTGCCACCACACTGGGCTAAACTACGTAAAAATTAAATATGAGAAATAGTCACCTATGCAAAGGATTTGAATACGCCGCCTCAACATTCCTTCAAATCGTAAAATATTCTAAAGCTGCCAAGAAATTCCTACTTCAGTTGATTGGCAACAATGAAATAGGCAACTAAGCTCTTTTTATTTCTTTTTGGAAAGATGTTCACATTCTTTATTCTTGTTTAACCTCTGAGTTAGATAAAGAACATAGGTTGGTCAATATGAAAATACGTATTATTATTCTGGGATCCTTCCACAAAATTGTTTCTAAATATGAGTTAATAACACTGTGCTGTCTGACTACTCACTATTTCCTTATGTTGCTACTTTTACTTCTTTGTCATATAAACCTCTAGAGATGGCATAGATTCCAAGGACACTTTTTTCCTCCCAGCCATCTGAATATAATGATTTAAAATAGTAAAATTTATTCTTCATTTGTAGATATGCATTTATTTGCTAACCTCTTCTCAACCAGTTGCCATTATTCAACTAATCCCTACACCAATCAGACTAATAATTACATATTTACTATGAATACATGTCCAGTACTGTACTTTGTGCTATAGTGAATTAGAAAAGTATAACAGTGCTCTGGGTTTTGATGGACTCTTTACTGTAATCAGCTCTTACCTGACCAATGAGTTGACTCTGTTAATCCTGCCTATGATATTGGAAATTCACCATTATTGGAGCTGTTCACATTCCTAAAGTATGTACTATGAGAAATAAGAACGTGACAGAAAAACTAAGCATTTGGGCTTCATAGCTGTTTAAGTTTCAAGGTTTTAATATGTTCAAAATATTCCCATTATAATTGAATTTATCTTTATTATTCATCAATATATGCTTATAAATGGTAGCAAACATGCAGGCTGCACATTTGTTGAAATAAATATTTTTTAGCTTAAATAATGTAAAGTCTTAAAAACTTAATTACTCTAGAAGAAGAAACAGAGATTCTGGAAAAGTTGGATATCTTTTAAGTTAGAAGTCAGAAAAACTTAAAAAAAAAAACTTGAAGATTGAATTACTAAGGTTTCAAGCTTTCAAGTTGGTTATCTCTAGTGCCTTAGAAACACCAGCATTTTCACAAAAAGAATTTGATGATCCAACCTAAATTAATATCATATATAATTACTTTCTATTATATAAGATACTATTATATTAGACAACTGCTCCATTACTGTTAAATTAGAACTACTGCCTAGATAATAATTATACCTGCTTAAGTCTACAACATAGTAAAATATAATTTTATATAACAGATTCTCACAAGGTGGTCCATTAAAGTTCTCTTACAGAGTTATACAATAAAATTAAAACACAAAAGAAGTAATCTGTCTTGGTGTCAATCTCGAATACTAATTTGAGTGGATGTTTTTATTTTAAGAAAGCTTTTTGGTTGTTTTACATATTATGCACCTTTGTCATTTCCACTGAGATCTTGAAAGAAGTATTGCTTTTCATGACTTTATCATTAGCTCTTGGTACCTGACCTGCATTTAGTGAATGATGAAATTTGAATGTGAATTATGAACATTTAGGCATATTCACTTTTATAAAAATCATCATCATTCTGGTCAGAAAGTACATCTCCTAAGACTGAGATACTACATACAATTATTAAATGATCTGGGGTAAGCAATGTAGAGAAAGAACAAAATACTTTCCAACTTGTAATCATCACCTGTGATAGTAACTGTCTTAAGTGGCAAAAAAATTACTGGCAGTGCTTTCTGGAGCCATTAAGAGCTTGCTGCACCCTGGAGTGCAATGAGCCATAAAAGCAGAGCGGAGATAAACACACTCTGGGGTGTCATAAGCTATGAAGCACAGATGTGTTCACCCATATTATGATAACCATTGCTTACAGAAATCCTGCTTTTAGTGGAAGAAGATGAAGAAGGAAAAATGCATTTTTTATTCAATAAAAACCTAGCAACTTAATCTTCTATTTTTTTAAGCATGTGGGGCAATTGAACTGAGAAGTTTTACATAGGTATATCTTTGTCCTTAGATATTCTTTTCAATATTACAAACTTTCTCTAAGTGAAATAAGACCTGAGTATACATTTTATATATAGTCACTGAATAAAGCAACCCAAAACTTCATCCTTAGCATTAGGACTTTTAAAAAGTTACCTGGTTGATAAATATTTTTAGGCTTCTATTATCTTCAACTTACAATAAAAGATAAATAAGAGAATTCCAATATATTTTTCTCAATATGGAATTGATGCAGTCTAAAATGTAAAAAACAAAAATACGGCACTCCAGGAGGAATTCACCTTTCAGACAGGGTGCTCTTCAGATCAACATTATGAATTTATTTTATTATTCTTGTTGTTGTAAGTAAACAGGCCGTCTGTTATTATAAGCAAAGAATAAGGTAGGTCTCAAAATAAGGAAGACTTAGAAACTAGTGGTTTTTCAACTTTATCAGTGCTCCAATGTTACGATGTTGACATAGATTTAGTTAGCTAGTATATGTTGGAGTTTTAAAATGTCTCTTTCGGCCAGGCGCGGTGTCTCGCACCTGTAATCCCAGCACTTTGGGAGGGTGAGGTGGGTGGATCATTTGAGGTCAGGAGTTCAAGACCAGCCTGGCCAACATGGTGAAATCCAATTCCTACTAAAAATACAAAAATTAGCCGGACATGGTGGTGCTTGCTTGTAATGCCAGCTATTCAGGAGGCTGAGGCACGAGAATTGCTTGAACCTGGGAAGCGGAGGTTGCAGTAAGCCGTGATCATGGCACTGCACTCCAGCCTGGGTAAGAGAGTGAGACTCTGTCTCCAATCAATCAATCAATCAATCAATAAAATTAAAACAAACAAAATGTCTCTTTCTTTTTCTTTTCCCTTTGGGTTCCACTTCCGTTGGAGCATATTTGTACAGATGGCAGTGATTCCAACAAATGTGGCCTTTGATTTTTGTTGAGGAAAATAGGAGTTACTGGGTTCAACTTAAAAGGACCTATACAAGATCTAAGAATTAAAGAAGGGAGAGCAATGTAATAGCCACAATAAAATGGTGCAAAGAAGGTTTCTAAATACCCAGACAATCTGTATTTTTGTCCATAATATACTCCGGTAAAAGTATGTTATCTCAGACTTATAAGGAAGTGTTTAATGGCCAATAAACTCTAGAGCATGATGTTTAAACCTATGACCGATGAACCCCCTGAGACTACATTAATTGTGTTGTTGCTGCTGTGGTCTTGTTGTTGCTGTGGCCTTGTTTAAACATTATTGAATTCTGTGGGTTTGTCAGATTCTTAAGAATCTAATCTGTGACTCCAAAATGGTAAAGGACCAGGACCAAGGTTTGTGTCAAGAGAAATTTTAAAATATTTTATTAGTTAAAAATATTTTTAACTAATACAAGTGAAAGTGTAACTTATCAAAAATTGTGGGATGTAACAAAAACAGTGATCAGAGGGAAGTTTATAGCATTGAACACATATATTAGAAAAGAAGAAAGACCCAAAATAAATAATTTAAGCTTTCATGTTATGACACCAGAAAAAGAAGAACAAATTAAATTCAAAGTATGCAGAATAAAGGAAATAATTAATAGTACATCAGAAATCAATCAAATTGAAAACAGGAAATCAATAGAGAAAATAAAACCAAAACTGGTTATTTGAATATCAATAAAATCAATAAGACTCTAGTGAGGCTAACTAGGAAAAGGAGACAGAAGACACACATTACTAGTATACAAATGAAAAATGAAACAGAGGTCATTACTACAGATCCCATGGATGCTAAATGGATAATAAAGGAATATTATGAGCAACTCTATGCCCACAAATTTGATAACCTAGATAAAATGGAAAGAGTTCTTGAATGATGCAGTGTGCCCCTTACAAAACTCAGACAAGAAGAAATAAGCAATATGAATAGGCCTACATCTATTAAAGAAATTGAATCAATAATTAATAACCTTTCAAAATGGAAAGCAACAGGACCCTACATACTCAATGGTGAATTCCACCAGACATTTCAGGAAGAAAATCTATCAGTGCTCTATAATCTCTTTGAGAAGATAGAAGCAGAGTTAATATTTGCTAACTCATTATATTAGGACAGCATTACCCTGATACCAAAACAGACAAAGACAAAGGTATTATAATAAAATAACACTACAGACCACTATCTCTCATGAATATAAATGTCAAATCCTCAACAAAATATTAGCAAACAGAATTCAACAATGTATAAAAACAATATATACTATGAGTAAAATTTATCTCAGGCATGCAAAGCTGGTTTAACATTAGAAAACTAATTAATATAACCCTTCACATCAACAGCTTAAAGAAGTTAAATCACGTGATCATATCAATAGACACAAAAAAGCATTTGACAAAATCTAACACTCATTTATGATAAAATTTTTCAGTATATTTCAAATAAAAGGGAACTCATCAACTTGATAAAGGATATCTATATAAAATTTACAGCTAACATGCTTAGTGGTTACACGTATATGGTCAACTGTTCTTTGACAAAGAAATAAAGGTGATGCAGTGAAGCAAAGAGAGTCTTTTCAACAAATAGTGCTGAAAAAAACAGTATATCCATATGCAAAAAAAAAAAAAAGAATGTAAACACAGAACTTAAATCACTCACAAAAGTTAACTCAAAATTGATTGCAGACCTAAATGTAAAATGCAAAACTATAAAAATCCCAGGAGATAACATAGGACAAAATCTAGACAACCTTGATTTTTGGCAATAGCTTATAGATATGATATCAAAGACACAACCCATGAATGAAAGAATTGGTAAGCAAGATTTAATTAAAATTAACATTTTCTGTTTTGCAAGAGACACTGTCAAGAGAATGAAAAGACAATACACAGACTTGGAGAAAATGTTTGAAAAACCCTATCTAATAAGGGACTGTATCCAAAATATACTAAGTAGTCTTAAAACTCAACAATAAGAAAACAAACAACCTGCTTAAAAAATGGTCCAAAGATGTTAAAAAAAAATACCTCACCAAATAAGATAAACATATGGCAAAAAAAATAAGAAAAATTGCTTCACATCGTATGTCATCAGGGAAATGCAAATTAAAGCAACAATAAGATATGGCCTATTAGAATGGGAAAATTGAAAGCATTGACAACATCAAATGTTGGCGAGAATGTGGAGCATCAAGAACTCTTATTCGTCACTGGTGTAAATGAAAAATGACACAGTCACTTTTGAAAACAGTTTGGCAGTTTCTTACAAAACTAGCATACTATTGCCATAAGATCCAGTAATCATACTCCTTGGTGTTTACGCCAAGAAGTTGAAAACATGTCTACACAAAAACCTGCACATAAATGTTTATAGCAGCTTTATTCATAATTGCCAAAAATTGGAAGCAACCAAGGTGTCCTTCAGTATGTGAATGAATAAATAAACTGTGATACATCCAAACAATCAAATGTTATTTAGTGTTAAAAAGAAATGAGCTACCAAGCCATAAAAATATATGGAGGAAACTTAATAATGCATATTACTAAGTGAAAGAAGTCAACCTGAAAAGGCTAGATACTGTATGATTCCAACTATATGACATCCTGGAAAAGGCAAAACTGTGGAGAGGGTAAAAAGATCAGTGGTTGTCAGGGGTTGGTGAAAAGGAAAGATGAATAGGCTGAGAACAGAGGATTTTCAGGGCAGTGAAAATACTCTGTATGATGCTAGACTGGTGCATACATGTCATTATACATTTGTCCAGACCCATAGAATGTACACCACCACGAGCAAACCCTAATGTAAACCATGGGCTTTGGGTAATTGTGATGTGTCAGTGTAGATGCATCAATTGTAACAAATCTAGCACTTTGGTTGGGGATGTTGATAATGGGGGAAGCTGTACATGTAGGAGGGTAGGGGATAGATGAGATATCCCCATACCAACCTTTCAATTTCGTTATGAACTACTCTAAAAAATAGCATTTTTTTTAAAAAAAAACTTTATTCTATCTCATCATCTATTAGAAAATCCACTTTGGGGTGATTTAAGTGCTATTCTATACTAATATACTATATCAATGACATTCTGGTATAGACTACGAGAAACTTCTAAAGAAGAGACAGAAGAGTATCAGCACTAATCTGTTAGTCACTCTTGTATAGTTCCTTTCCCTTTATATTTAAGCAGTGTGTATGGTGGAGATGGTGGTGAGGCAGCAGGTAGGGTAATACCAAGATAACATATAGATGAAAAAATGTTACATAGTGTAATGAGAATTAGCTTTAAAAAGGCAATTGTTTCTATTTTAAATGTCTATTAAAAGTAAGTCACATAAGTTATGGTTTTTAATATGTGATATTTATTTAAATGTTGTCTAAGAGGAGGGTTATAGTATATTGGAGGTGCTAAAGAAACTCTCTAATATGTTAGAATATTAGTTTCAAATCCTGACTTAAACACTGAGTAGCTCTGAAGCCTACATTTATTTTCTTCCTTTCCCTTCCTTCTTTCTTCCTTCTTATTTCTCCTCATTCTTTCTTTTTCTTTCCTCTGACAGGATCTTACTCTGTCTTCCAGGCTGGAGTGCAGTGGTGCAAACATAGCTCACTGCAGCCTCAAACTCCCAGGCTCAAATCATCCTCCCATCTCAGCCTCCCTAGTAGCTGGGACCCAGACATATGCTATTTTTCATATTATTTTTCATATTATTTGTAGAGACGAAGGTCTCCCTATGTTGCCCAGGCTGATCTTTAACTTCTGGGGAAACCTGAATTTCATAATCCCTCTGCACCAAGACTTCCTTAGCTGGAGAGTAGGGAGTATGGAGTTATTGTGCGGGCTGACTAAACATTTTCTGAGAATGAGGCACCTTCACCTCATTATTTAATTCTGAATGTCAAATGACATTACTTGAATCTGAAACTGATACACACACACACACACACACACACACACACACACACACACACACACTCCATCTTATTTGGATCTAAGCCAAAACTGAGAATGTGCGCCATCTGCTGGTGACTTTTGGAACTTCAGACACATGTTTCCCAGGCCTTCGCGTTTGAGGGGATAGGTAAGCATCTATGCAGAATGTCAGAATTGCGGGTAACCTTAGAGATTATCCCATGTAGCCTTCATTTTTATAGTGATTTGCACATGTTGGCTTTTAGCCAGTTGCAGAACCAAGACATGAACCCAAGTTGTCTGACTCCGAGTTGTGTGTAGATCTAAAGCATCAGGGGCAGCGGAGGATTGCTGTCACAAAGTGGGAGAGTTTCAGACAAGGAAGGACAGATTTGGAACACTGGGAGAGAAAACGTTTTCTCCGCTCCACACTTGGGCGGCTGCACTATGTGTGGAGAATATTGGCCTGTGAGTCAAGGTAACCACAGAAAAATGGTACATAATGGATTTTATCATTGCACCCTATACTTCTCCACTCCAATAAGTCTCCCCTTCCTGCCAACCCTCATGCTTATCTTGTCAGATGCTCAGATACTAGCAGCTGCAAGTTTCTTCCTGAGTTTGCCTATTATTCGCTTTCCTTTTATCATCAAAACTACTGGGAGGGTAGGCGATTATCTGATCAAATAATCCGATTATCCAATGGACAACATAATGATGTTCAGACTATGTACCAGGTGGAGGTGATGCAAGTGTGAAAATGACAGGTGAGAAACTTACCGTCTAGAGGAGAATCAGGCTAACAAGGAGTCAGTCACCACAGACTGTGAAAAGTTGTGATAGGGAAACTGCTAATGAGGTTGAGCTTCTTTCCATATTTGTATGGGTTGTGTGAAATGCCTTCTGTAAACTATATGTTTAAAGGTTGCTTTGCTTTCTTTCTGGGGGTGAGGGGGCTGATTTTTAATGATGTTTTTGTCTTCATCTTACTAATTTATGTAATTTCATAATGTTTTCTGGATACTAGTTTTTTGTTGTTGTAGTGGACTCAGTGGTGGCCCCCCAAAAGGTGTCCACCTGGACCTTGTAAATATGATCCAATTGCAGTTATAATTAAATTAAGGATCCAAAGATAAGATTATAGGGTGGGCCCCAAATATAATAGTGAGTTTCCTTATAAAATAAGAGGGGAAGACACAAGAGAGAGACCAGGTGAGGATGTAGGCAGAGATGAGAGTTATGCCACTATGAGCCAAGGAGAGCCTGGAGCCTCCAGAAATTGGAGAGGCAAGAAAGAATTCTTGGGAGAATCCTTCTCAAAGTCTCTTGGGGGAGACTGGCTCTGCTGAAACCTTGATTTCAGACACCTGTCCTCCAGAAGTGAGAATAAATGACAGGTGTCATTATAAGACAGCCATGTGAAGACAGAGCTACACAGGGAGGCACACAGGGAGAATGTGTTGACAGAAGCAGATAGTAGAGAGATGAATCTACAGGCCAAGGAATATTGACAGCCACAGAGAGCTAGGAGAGAGGCAGGAAAGGATTATTTCTTCACCAGCATCTTCCTAATTCTTCATTTGCATGTGATCAATTCTAAAAAAGCATTGTCCAGGAGGATGCTTCATGAAGAGGTGGCACACAAGTTGGATATTTACTACTATGAGAAAATAAAAGAAGCATGAAAACTCTTGGGAGCATACATTTATAGTAGCCAAAAATACAGCCAGATTCGATCAAACTGAGGATGTATACGCTGAAGCCACTGCCAAATTCTTAATTTTAGTGCAAGTTTATCATCACTTAGAGATGTAGTTTGAACCCTCAGCATGTTGTCTCGAGAAGATTTTTTGCTGGCCAGTTTCAAATATTTGGCGTCTCGTATCAGCAGGACTGTACTGAATAGGCATGAGACACAATTGCTCAAATCAAAGCTAAAGAATGTTATTAGGCCATTCTTGCATTGCTATAAAGAAATAGCTGAGACTGGGTAATTTATAAAGAAAATAGGTTTAATTGGCTCATGGTTCTGCAGATTGTACAGGAAGCATGACAGTGGGCACCTGCTTGGCTTCTGGAGAGGTCTCAGAGAGATTCACTCATGACAGATGGCGAAGTGGGAGAAGGCACATCACATGGCGAAAGCAGGAGCAAGAGAGAAAGTAGGCGGGTAGAGATGCCACACTTTTAAATAACCAGATCTTGGGAGAACTCACATTAGCAAAGACAGCACCAAGCCATGAGGAATCTGCCCCCTTGACCCAAACAATTCCCACCAGGCCTCATCTGCGACACTGCGTCTTACAATTCAACATGAGATTTGTTGGGGACACAGATCCAAACCATATCAGTGATTGTATTTTTAAAGAACATTTCAGTTCCTTTTGTATATCTCCAATGAAAAAAAAGATGATATTCATATAGTTCTGTTCCCCAAAAAAGACACTTTTAAAAGCTGTTGGCATTGTGCATTGCTACTTAAATCAGAGACAAAGTGAGCAAATTCCATGAGGTAGTCATGGTGAAAATATTCAACTTTATGGTTTGTCACAGATTAATAAGCAAATAATATCAAGGCTCTGCAAACCCTTTTTCAATAACTTGAGTGATTATCAAAGATTACACAGGGCATGTGTAGCAAAAGAACAAAAACTAATAAATATGAACATCAATCTGTGAGCTGTGCCTCATTAATTATTTACACACCAGTGAAACTGAAGTAAAGCAAGAAATATTCATCATATAACTAGGGACCTGTGTAGAGAAGTTGTTAAAATATTATTTTTCATTAGTAATTTAAGAAAATAAATGGAATAGCTGTTTCACTGAAGTGAATTGGCATTGCCTGGATTTGACACTTAAAATTCTGTTGTGTAGTGAAGAATTAACTTTACCCAGAGAGAGGTCTGGCTTTTGTCCTCAGCTACTGAGAGGTGATCCCTGGGTTCCTCAAATATCCTGTCTGATGGGAGTTATCTTTTTTTGCCTAAGGGCTTTGTTCACTGGACAGATTAACAGTGTGATTTATGATGGGGCTTTGAGGCAGGGTGTATCAATTCCCATCTCTGGAGGAACTGGAGACTAAGTTCCAACCTCTGGAAGGACTGACTACATGTCTGTCATTTGGGGAGTATGGGATTAGCCCAATAAAGCCTCTGGTCAGCAAAGGCTCCAGTGAGCTTCCCTGGTTGGCCATATCCCATGTACATTGTCACATCATGGCCAGGAGGAGGTAGCACTGTTTCTGGTTCCAGAGGAGAGGACAACTGGGCTTTCTGGTAATAGGACTCCTCCTGGACTATCTGCCTTGTGTGTCTCTTCCCTTGGCTGTTTTAAAACTATTTCCTTGTAATAAACTGTAACCATGAGGATAACAGCTTTCAGTGATGTTTATAAGTTCTAGTGGATTACCAAACACCACCCCCCTCCCCACCCCACCAAACTTATAATTGGTGTCAGAAGTGAAGGCATTCTTGTGAGGACTGTTTTCTCAGACTCTTCAGTTTGATAAGCTCTGGGTAACTGTCTAAGGCCAGATGAATAACGGTAAAATAACTAGAAAAACAAGACAAAAATCCAATACAAGCACAAGATAAATGAAAAGTGTATGTCCGTATATGTATGTTAACATATACCTACTTTGTACAATTGTCACTTTTTTCTTGCCTCAAATCCTTTCCCCATTTTTTTTTGATGGCAGAATTCCTCTTTCCTAATGGTTATTCATTCCGGACTCACCCAACTCCTACTCCCAGCATAGTCACATGACCATCAAGGCATGTCAAGGCTTGGTTAATTGGAGTCCACCCTGAGAAGAAAATGACTGTTTACATGACCAAACTAGGCCGATCAAAATACTCTCTAGATTTCTCTGCTAGTCCTACTGAGGAAAAAACATCTCTCTTTCTAGAGTTGCCGGGAGAACAGGATATATACTTGGAATTGTTGGTAGCCATCTAGGCATCTTTTTTACAAAGTAAAGAGGTGCTGCTTTAAAGAACGGAGACCCCACACAGAAATGTCAAGAAATGGAGCGAGACCCAATGACATAATTTTATTTCTTGGGACTGACATGTTTCAGGTTAAACTCATCGTGCTTCCTAAATATCTGAGCCGATATTCTCATTCTACTTTTTGTCAGACTAGGTGGAGTTTTTTTTTTTTTTTCCTCTCACAAACTCAGACTGAACACTGTCAGCAGTATTTTTTATGGACATCTAGCAAATATTGAAAAATATGTATTGTAAGCACACTAAACAAAGGCAGGAATATGATAGAAATGTCTGGGATTATAAATCTTTGAATATCCAACCAGAAGTCATCCCTGCTATGATCTGAGAGTTGTGCAGAGACAACACTTTGGGCAATGGCTCACTTTTCAGTATTATAGGTATTTGATCAACAGTTCTCTTGAATACTCCCTAATCATGGTGATGGACTACATTACATATATCAGAGATCATTTTAGTCCCTTTAGCTTTAGGAACCGGTCCCTTAGGCAAGGATCCTGTTCTTGGCCCAGGAGATCAAACCTCTTCAATGTGAACAAAATCAGAGAAACACAAACCCAAGAGAAAGGGCACTGCCACAAAGGGAATATTTTCTTAAGGCCTGGATGGCAGTTGGCCTATCAGAAAGCCTTCTAAAAATTGAAGCATGTGATAGGTCCCTCAGTACGAGCTGGGAGCATCTTGTATCACCACTGTGGCAAGAAGCAATCCAACTTGGCCAAGAGGCAAGAGGTCATCCAAAGAAAGGAATCCCAAGAAAAGAGACACTAAAGAGGGCACGCAGATATTTTTCTATTCTCTTTGGAGCAGTTGTAGCAATGTTTCTTATGACAAATGGACTAAACATTATTATAACATTAGTATACATTATGATAACTCTTCTCTATGTGTTTATGTATATTTGAATAACTCTTACTTGAAAACTTAAAAAGGAAAGCAAAGCCCTTTCTCTCATTCTAGTAGAGGAAGTGATGCCACAAGGGGGAACTTGGAGTGGCTTTAGCCTTTTTCTCTATACTATTTTCCCACCAAGTTTCTCCAAATAACCAAAGCATAGGTACTTTTGTCATGGCAAAGGCAAATTTAGGGTTTTTTTCTTGAACTGCAAGTGGCCCTTCATCACTTCCCTAACCTTCTCCTATAAAAAAATTCTGGAGCTACTTTGAGTAATGTACATAACAAAAGTTCATAAACATTCTATGGTTTGATATTTTCCCCCTTGTGCTATAGTTGTAAATGTAGATAGTTTTGTGGGAGTCATGGAAGACAGAGGTGATTTTTTTTTTCTAGAGATATTGAGGAGGTTTGAGGGGGTAGTAAACTACTATTTGAGTCTGCTGGAATTGGTATGAACTTGGAGACAAGGAAGACAAGCCTTTTGGGCAAAGAGAATTGCACAAATAAAGCCATGAATACAGAAAAAATCCAGCCACATTTGGAGGCAGTCTGTCATTATGAACTGGAAATGTTAACAGGCACATGGTGGAAGGATGGGCTGGATAAATGAATTAAGCTCCACTTTGTGGGGGACACTGAATGTCAGACTAAGAAATCATTACTTTATTCTGCAGGGAATGTGTCTTGGTTGAAAGATATTATGACATGATTAGATCGGTACTTTAACAAGATTAATTTTGTAGTACTTTGTAGAATGAAAGATAGAGACAAAAGACAGGAGGTAGGGGTATCTTGTCATGTCTGACAATATATCTTTTAAATTCCTGATTTTTTTAATGTCATACAGCAACCATGAGAACTTCCACTACACTTTGAACATGAGATTCTGCTGTCAGTGGTGACATTCACTTCCCATTTTCTCTACCCATGAATGATGGAAGGCAGTGCCAGCTGACAGTGGGAAGAATATTTAAATAAGGTAAAATGAACCTCAGTGTTAGGAAGGCAAAGGCTTCCACTATATACATAGTCATAGTGTCTTCTGGTTCTACGTTATCAGGAATGACAATAGGAGGGAGGGAGGGAGAGACAGAGAGAGAAAGAAAGGAGGAGGAGAAAAGGAAAAAAGAGAAGAGAAGAGAGAATATGTAATGAATCTAATCAGTTTGGAAGTTTACTTAGGTTTTTTTCCTTTATATTTTGTGTTTATCATAGTAATTATTTGGAAGCTCTTGCATATCAACTTAAAAATCTGGGATAGTCATTAGTTTTCAGCTTTCTGGGGACATGGTGAGATTATACTTTCTGGTATACTTTCAGGATAAGATTATACCCCTTAGGCTTGGGTGTGACAGCGAGACAGTTCGGAACAATGAGCTCTGAGTGGAAGTCACGCGGGTCACTTCTGGGCTGGGACATTTGATTGCTGATGTGAGACTTTCAGAGCTCTTTTTTTTCTGGCACAGATGGTAGCTGGTCCCTCAGCCTACACGTCTGAGACAGGTTTCTCCTTACCAAGTCACATTTGCATCAACAGCATATGAGAACACTGGCCTAATAGCACCCTCCACAATATTGACTAACTTAGTATTTTTCTAGCTTGATATCTTCTAGTCTCTATTATGAGTAAAGTATACCTGCTGACCTGAGATGAAACGGTAGTAATCAGCAAGAATTAGACTGCAGCATAACATACTCTGGATTTTACTGTAATTTCACTTAATTTTAATACTTCCAGCACTTTATATATATATATACACACACACACATATAATATATATAATATATACATATATAAAGATATAAATAATAGTGCATATATTTTATACAATATATAAAGGTATTTATAATCGTGCCTATAAAATATATGCATTATTATTTATATCTTTATATATAGTATATACATATATCTTTATATATTATATATACATATATCTTTATATATCATATATACATATATATCTTTATATATTATATATACATATTATATATATCTTTATATATTATATATCTTTATATATAAAATATATATAATATATGAAGCTATATGGTATATATCAAAATATATTTGTTTTATATAAAGATAGACTATATATAAAGTATATATTTATATACAATATATAAAGGTATATCTTATGTATAAAATATGTTATATTTTACATATAATATATAGGTATATATAGTACATAAAAATAAATATATAACAAACATGCTCACATATGTATATATGGCACACATATATATAGGCTACATGTTATATATAAAGCCTATATATTACATATGTAGCCTATATATTGATTTTTTCTTTTCTTTTTACTGTATTATATAAGCATGTTTTGCTCTTGGCAATGATCACTTTTTCAAAATAAACTATAACATAATTAACCTTTCCTCCAGTGATGAATACTTTTGGATTGTTTTCAATATTTTTGCTATATTACGTTAAACTTCTCTGGTTGTTGCCCACATCTGTTCAAGGTTTTGCACAAACAGAGTTGGACAACAATCAAGGAAGTTAACTGTACCTCCATATATTACTGACTGTCCCTGGGGATTACTCACAAATGCTTATGAATAAGATGATTCCTGCTGGTGCTACCTGGCATGTTATGCTCTTCCAGGACCAACATCTCTTGGGAACCTTCTTTTTGCACTTGATACCACTGATGCACGAAATTCTCCATTGACTCAGGAGTAGTCTCAGAAAAAAAATGATGTTAAATTTCTCTCTCTATCATTAACTTACTCTTTGTTAAAGGGTCACCAAGCAGTGCTGTTATTGCTGACACACTGCCTTAAAATAGATTCTATTTTTTTTTCTGCAGAGGATTAAGATGTGTAATTATGGGAAAAATTTCTAGGCTTCTTGCCTTTCATGTATGACAAATCAACTGGCCTGTACCATCAATTTTCCAGGCTTCTTAAGATCTGTCTAAACAGAAGCCACAGAAAGAGCTTTCATATTGTCCCAGGGAGCTCCTCAACCCACATTCAAATAAGCATCGTATTGATTCTACCTCACCAGTTCCTCAGACAAGCATGACTGTTCAGCACTGATAAAGTCTAAGCTAAACTAAAATCTTTTCCCAAATAATGCTGAAATGAACATTGTCGAGCATGTAGATTTACCTGCATGTATCAGTTCATGATCTATATTGACAGATTTCTTTCAAGACAGATTGCTTTTTGCCAAGTCACATTTGCATCAACAGCATGAGAAAAATTGGCCGCATTCACTCTTCAAACATTGACTAACTTAGTATTTTTCAGGTTTGGTAATTTGATGTGGAAACTTATAACATCTTGCTGCATTAACTTTTTAAAATTTGTTTTTCATTTGCACATGTCATTGCTAAATAAAATTAGAAATCATAAGTATTTGTAACTTTTCAAATAAATTTATATTCAAATGATACATATATTTGGAAGCAAAATAATGCAAATTAGTTCATATCCTTTGTAGGGACATGGATGAAATTGGAAACCATCATTCTCAGTAAACTATCGCAAGAACAAAAAACCAAACACCGCATATTCTCACTCATAGGTGGGAATTGAACAATGAGATCACATGGACACAGGAAGGGGAATATCATACTCTGGGGACTGTGGTGGGGAGGGGGGAGGGGGGAGGGATAGCATTGGGAGATATACCTAATGCTAGATGACAAGTTAGTGGGTGCAGCGCACCAGCATGGCACATGTATACATATGTAACTAACCTGCACAATGTGCACATGTACCCTAAAACTTAAAGTATAATAAAAAATAAAAAATAAAAAAAATAAAAATAAAAATAAATAAAAATAAATAAAAAAAAATAAAAAAAATAAAAAAAAATAATGCAAATTATCTTAGGTGACTATGAACAATTTCTTAAGCTTTATTTCCTAAACTCAGGTATCACTCTTCAGAGAAAGCCTTTTTTCAAATTTGCTTTAATTTTACATTTTTCTGTAGGTCATTTATATAGCTCACATATTTTTGACTCATGATTTTGAAGACTAACTATCAACTTTATCTGATGATTTTTAGACATATAAAATGAGGATTTAGCTCACGTAAACTAGTCCATTTTCTCCTCTCCTTTCCCCACTGTTTGATATTTATATTTTGCTTATTTTCCTGTTTAATTTTATTCATGTACGTAATCAACTTGAATCATTCTTTTTTATCCTAATGAGCCGTAGACAGTGTTCCAGTTACCTATTGCCGAATAAAACCCATCTGAAAATATAGTGGCATAATAATTTCAATAATTTCACAGACTGTGGTCCGAAATTCCACCAAGACCCAGAAAGGACAACTTATTTCTGCTCCATGACATTTGAGACTTCAGCTGAAAAGACTCAAAGACCGACGAGTCGTAAAGTGGTTGGTGGCAAAGTCACTTCAAATGATTCCTCACATGTCTGGTGGATGATGCTGGCTATTGGCTGGAACCTCAGCTGAGACTGTCAGTCAGAGCGTTCAGAGCTTTTACACATGGTCTTTCCATGTAGCCTGATTTCTTCATAGCACGGCAGTTTCAGAGTAGTTGGACTTCTTATATGGTGTCTCAGGACTCCAAGAGTTGGTCTCCAAAGAGGAGGAGGAAGCTGTGTGACTTGAAAGTTATGCAATGCCACTTCTGCTTCGTTCTACTGTAAGTGGAGTCACTCTGGGTGACCAAGAATCAAGAATAGGTGACATAGATTCCACCTCTTATTGGGAGGGGTGTCAAATAGTTTACAGATGTCTTTTAAAACTGCCGTAATGACCTTATGCAGATTGCTTAGGGCCAACCTACGTAGTACAGTGGGATTTCGTTTCCTTCTCTGTAGGTCTTGTATCAGAGCCACTGGGCCACATAAGGAAGAATGTCCTTAGCAACAAGGTCAGTTGGGTTTTCCTTTCTTTCACTCCATGTAATGCTTAAAATAATGTTATATTTTATTATGCTTTGTATTTTGTATTTGAATCGTTAATCTGTTGCATAGTTCTCATTTTTCCTCTCTTTAAAGCTTTTAATTGCATTACTTTTTCTTACATAATTTGCCTTAATTTTCTTCTCAAATTTTTCCCCAGTGTCTCAACTATACCTTCTAATCTCGGAATCCTTTCTTTCTGGGTGCCTTTTCTCAGGACTCCTTGTTTTTTTGTGTGTGTGTGCTAACCAGGGAAGGTTCTCGCTAGACTCAGGGTACAGCTGTCATATTGAGATTCTCATTTGCCGCTCTCCTGCATTGGGGATATCCAAGCTTCCATTTTCTTGGTTGACTCTTTTTCTCTGAGTTCTTTTCCTAAAGAAGGATATCTATGAGGTAAATTTTATGAGTACTTCTATGTATGAAAATGTCTACTTTCATTGTTAAACACTAGTTTAGTCACACAGGCAGTGTAATAGGTCAAAAATAAGTATCCTGTCATACTTTTAAATGAATTTTTCATATTGTCTTCTAGAATTCAGTGCTGCTGATTAGAATTCTGACGTCAGTCTTTATTTTCTTTGTAAGTGTCCTGTGATTTTTTTTATTCACCTTTCTTGAATATTTTCCTCTATTGGAATATTTTTAAAAATTTATCTTGGCTGGGTGCAGTGGCTCATGTCTGTAATCCCAGTACTTTGGGAGGCCGAGACAGGCAGATCATGAGGTCAGGAGACTGAGACCATCCTGGCTAAAACGGTGAAACCCCGTCTCTACTAAAAATACAAAAACAAAATTAGCCAGGTGTGGTGGCGGGTGCCTGTAGTCCCAGCTACTCAGGAGGCTGAGGCGGGAGAATGGCGTGAACCCGGGAGGTGGAGGTTGCAGTCAGCCGAGATCGTGCCGCTGCACTCCAGCCTGGGCGACAGAGCAAGACTCCGTTTCAAAAAAGAAATAAAGAAATAAATAAATAAATAACAATAATAATCTTTACTTTGGGTTTATTCGGTTTTGTAAACAAGGTGTAGGTGTATTTTTAATTTATTATGCACATCATGCAGTGGGATGGAAACTGCTATACTTTACCTCTGAGAGCTTCTATATAATATTTTTGCTAATTTTCTTTGATTTATTTCTTCTCTTCTAGAACCTCAATATATCTTGGCTTTTCTCATATTTTACATTTCTTTTAAAATCGCTAAAATAACTTTCTCTTTTAATTGTTCCTTTTTCATAACACCATCTTATTTTAGTTATAACTTTTAAAACATTTCTTGGAATATTAAGAAGGTTTTTTTAAAAAAGTTTTGCTTATTTTACTCTATTATTTAATCTATATTTCTCTCTCTCTGTCTTCACTTGGTTTTTCTCTCATACTACTTTCTTCACTCATATGCCTAATGATCCTTTGATATCCATACATATTTTTATATTACGAGAATTCCTTCTGCTATTGCTATAAAAAGATGCTTGCGAATATTTTTTTTCTCTTGGGTAGAAATTGTGCTTTGGAGCTCCACGTGGTGAAAGAGGTGTGTTACGAATTATGAACTAGCAGACTGCCATTTAAGGCGAGCAAGTAGGAGTTAACTCTCAGACTACTGAAGCTCCAAGTCCCAGAAAGGGAGTGCCTTTCTGGGGATTAGACACCTAAGTCATGCACCTTAAATGTCTCTATATATTTTATTCGATTTTACAACAGTAGAGATTTCTGCTATAAGAAGACAAATAAAGCCTGTTTTTGCTCTGAGGGCTGGTGAAGGAAAGGGGAATGAGGATGGTAACTGATAGAGCTGTGCCATATATCTCATCTGCAGACTTTCATTGAGTCCTTCTATTTTGGGCTGCACTTTTTACTTTAGAATTCAGCTTTACCTGTTGACTCTGAGCTCAATTTGCAATCAGCAGGATTCTGGCCAACAGGGTATATCCCCATCTTCTTGGTATTGTCTTTGTAGTGTATTATGGGCCACAGAATTATTTGTCTTTTTCGTCTTCCCACGTTTCCATCCATATTCTTTCTTCTGGGAATTTATGGAAATTTCTCCTTTGTTGTTGACCACACATTTTCTGCTTTCTTAGCAGTTATTGGTTCACTGCCTAAACTGTTAGCTTATTTATTCATTCACTTATGTTTTAGTCTTTTATTTGGAGGATCTTCAAAATTTTGAGAATCAAATTTCTGTGCCCATTCTTCCATCTTGAATTAACATGTTTTAAACTGAAGAATATACTTTAATTCCATAGACATTCAGGAGAAAGAAATGGGCTTCTTTCCTGTTTGCCATGCCAACCTGCTTGTTTCGAAGAGTCAAGCAAACACAGGACACCTGTTTCACATCAGGGTCTTAATCATTCACCTGCAATCACTTGAGCTAATGTTTGATTTAACTGCATTGTTAAACTCCAAAAGCAAGAGTTCCTCATCTGCTGTAGCATTACGCACCTCAAGAACTGAATCACTGCCATAGACAACATCTGGATTCTGACAACATCATGAGTATTTCTTAGAGAAAATATTGCAGTGAGCAGCTTTATATCTCAGTAAAGGCCGATATATCATAGAAAATGAATATAAATATAGAGGATGGCTGTTTTGTACAGGGAGATAAAAGGCATTCCATTTGGTCATGACAAGCCAAATGAACTTTTTTTTTTTTTTTTTTTTTGCATAGCGTAATATTAGATAGGAGCTTCAGGATGTCTCAAATAATTCCTACTTGGTTCCTGATGTCCAAAACTTCATCATCATTTAATTACAAAGCAGATAACCCTGAAAATGGTAGCATGAGGTTTTATTAGTTATTTGCACCTACATATGGATAAAGAAATTGGAAACAAATATCTATAATAATATGTAAACATGAAGGGGTGGAACCCGCAGTAGGGATGCGGTTACTCTTCTTAAAAGAGGAGCTGAGGGTCAGCAGTGGAGGGCATTAGAAGCTAACACTACTCAATCAAATGACTTGCTTGTGCCCAGCAGGTTAATTATTCCCATCACAGGCTGTCTTCTTGAGCCTACAGACCATATTCAGATAGGCATATCAGATAAATTGGCAGAGAACTTTTGAAGCAAATTAATATCAGACATTTTCTTGTGATGTACCTAGAATTATTTATTTTATAAAAGCAGTCAATATCTACAAAACATTTTATATATTATGCAATTTAAATTCACAGGTATCTTTATGGCACTCATTGTTGCATTAATAATGAATAGAGGTATCAATGTTGGAGAGAACTTGATTCATCATGAAAATAAGAGATCTCTCTATCTGGGAGATGCATGATGTAATACAAGGAAATTACTCCCTATGAGTTAGAACAATCTATTCTCTGTCTCTCTCTTCAATGTCTACTTTATAACTTCTTTCCACTTCAATCTCCAAACTCTCCTCCTCTATCCCCATTCTCAGCTGATATTTTTTCTATTTCACTGAGAAAATAAAGTTGATCAGAAAACTTCCATATTCGCACACCATTACATCTTCTTAATGGCTAGCATCTGCCCCGCAAACTCTCCTCACTCAAAATTTAGCACAGATGGTCCTGTTAGATAGCTCCATCATGTCCTCCTTGTTCTCTCTGCTCTCTCCTTCATTATCACCCCTTCACTTCTACTAGATCATTCCTAGTAGCACACAAGCTTGCTCTTATTCCTCGTGTCTTAAACAAACAAACCTTCTTCTTGAAGCCACTAAATGTGCCAGCTACGCACTGTCTATGGTTCCTGTCCTCTTATTCTCCCCTAAATGTGCCATTCACTGGAATAAAGTGCTCATGTGAACATTGCCAATGTCCTCTGTGTTGCTCGATCCAATGGTCAGGCCTCATTCCTCACCTCACTTAAACCTGAAGTAGTATTTTACACAGGTGGTGACCCCTCACCCTCCTTACAGTTTTCTCAGTTGGCTTTCTGGACACCACAATCTATTGGTTTTCCTCCTACCATGTTTGTTGCTTATTCTCAGTTTTGTGCTCTCAATGTTAGATGTTGCCTTAGCTTGGGTTCCCCTGCAAGGAAAATCCGGAGACAGGGACTTGCCTGCAGGTAGTTATTTTTATTAAGTGATTCCAAAGAGGAGTCGAGAGCCAAAATGAAAACTATGAATCAGGGATGGAGGGAAAACTGAATGAAAGGTGATTTATTAAGTTGATTACAACTGTCGTGAATAACTGAGGCTCAATCTTTCTGGGGCCTTTTTGAGAATCCAGAAGGTTTAGGTTTAGAAAATAAACCTAGTATTGGCCCAGGCAACATGTAGATGAGGGGGATATTTATGTATTTCACGGATGAAGGGTAGCCTCATTGCTGTTACCCGTACCTCAGATCTTCCTGGTATAAACATGCACTGGAATGGCTGAGTGGGCTACCACAGGCTCCCAAGTACTGGCCACAAAGAAAGCCAGAGCAAAACCAGGAGATAACACAGCTCAGCTGAGGTAGGGAGCTGTCAGGCTATAGCTGCATAGCAGCTGGCTGCTACAGCAATGGCTGAATTTAAAAGGTCAACAGAGAGGATGTGATTCTGGAAGGGAAAGATACTGAACACAAATGCACCAGAGCTTGTCCTTGAGTTCTTTTTTCTACATATGCTCATCCTCTTGTTGAGACTCATTCAGTGCCACGGTTTTAAATACCATCCCTATGCTAACAACTTCCAAATGTATAAATCCAACACCGTGTGGGACATCTATGTATCCAACAGGCATTCCCGTCTTAACGTGACCCAAATGGTACTTCCAACGTTTCGTTTCACACTGGCTCCACCATTTCAGGCAGAATACATCTACTTCTCACCATCTCCCTGGTTACCACCCTGTTTCAAATTGCCATCATCTTTGACCTGAAGTGTGGCAATTGTTTCTTAACTTTGCCATCATCTTTGACTGGAAGCATGGTCACATTTGATGAGTTAAATGAGTGCATGGTCTGACATCTACTCCTACATCTGCCACAATCTGTGTGAACCTCATCAAATGTAGACTCGGAGTTTGAGAATTTTTTAAAATCAGCATAAAACATGTAAACTGAGACTGTTAGAATGTTCCAGCTCTAAAATGTTATCATTACTACTTCATAAGGCTAAGCTTGGTGAAAGTTTTCTGTATTTCCTTGGAATTATGAAAGTTATTGAAACAGTATATTTCTGAATGTTATATTTGGCTTAGAAATCTGTACTTCAGTGAACTAAGTAAGAGAACTATTAATTTGGGTATGTCATTAAGAAATGTAATAAGCCTCTAACTGCTATAAAATAAGCTTCACGTAAAGGTTCTAGGCTACTTGGTAGAAAACAAAATCTACTTTGTAAAATATAATTTTAAAATAATTTAAAATACATTTTTAGATGTTATGGACCAAATTTGCCAATATCTTCTATTAGACTTTCAGCAATAAACAGTAATGAACTGAAATAAATTCATCTCATATATTCAATTTAGTATTAGAGTGGTGAATGTTTCCAAAATGCTCAATGGCCAAGAAATAAAATGTTTTCCTGAGTTTTGAGGGGCTTTATAAAGTTTACCTGTGCATGTTTCAATATTCTCTCTAGAAATTATCCTCTCATTATGAGTTTCACAAAACATTTCTTTTTTGAATCACAATTGCTTCAACTAAATGATGACATATTGTGCACTTGAAAAATGTATAGATATGAAGTGCTCACACCACACAATGATAACTATGCAAGGTAATGCATTTGCTAATTATTTAACCATTTCACAATATACGTATATTTCAAAACATGATGTACATGAAAAAAACGGACAGTGTTAGCTGTCAGTCTTAAAGGAAACTAACAAATTTCATTTTATTTTTACTTTTTAACTTGTATTTTAAGTTCGGGGGTACAGGTTTGATATATAGGTAAACATTAACAAGTTCAGGTTTGATATATGGGTAAACTAGTGTCATGGGAGTTTGTTGTACAGGCTATTTTTCACCCAAATATTAAGCAATTAGTAACTTACTAGTTATTTTTCCTGATCCTCTCCCTCTTCCCACACTTCATCCTCTGGTAAGCCCCAGCTTCTGTTGTTCCCCACTTGGTGTCCACGTGTTCTCATCATTTTAAACAATGTGCCTGAGCCTGAGCATGGTGCGACAAGAGTCACTGTGAATTTCAGTTGACCCATTATCCTCCCTGACAACTTTCTAACAAGTCTCTAACTATGGTGAGTATACACACACATATTGAGTCACTGCAGTAGAAAGACTTTTTTCTTTTTTTGCTATATGTTCTCTTTTGAATTGTGTCTAAAATTGTGTTCATACAGTTGTTGAATCTGAGTAAGAAAAATAGTTCCTGAATTCTCAAGGGAAAAAAATGAGTATCACATTAATGCCGAGAATAATGTTTCTAAGAATTATTCTTTATATAGCTTAGTTGTGTTGATTAAATTAGTTTTTCAGCCTCCCTTGGTTCACCCAGAGTCATATTATAGGCCAGTCCTAGTTTACCACTTTATTTTAGCTATTATCATTGTAGGCAAATAAATTTCTCACTACATGTACGTTTAAAAAATGCCCTTTCTACAGTAATGACTGTCTGTTTAGTATGACTTCTGAAATAAGTAATTTGAACACTCATGCACTATGAACAGAATACTTAATAATACTACTTTTTTGTTTGTTTGTTTTTTGTTTGGTTTGTTTGTTTTTGAGACGGAGTCTCCCTCTGTCTCCCAGGCTGGAGTGCAGTGGAGCAATCTTGGCTCATTGCAAGCTCCGCCTCCCGGGTTTACGCCATTCTCCTGCCTCAGCCTCCTGAGTAGCTGGGACTACAGGCACCCGCCACCACATCCGGATAATTTATTTGTATTTTTAGTAGAGACGAGGTTTCCCCGTGTTAGCCAGGATGGTCTTGATCTCCTGACCTGGTGATCCGCCCGCCTCGGCCTCACAAAGTGCTGGGATTACAGGCGTGAGCCACCACGCCCAGCTCGATACTACTTTCAATAATGTGTCCTTGGCCTTAGTATTATTTCAGAGACAAAGAAAAATAGAGACTATATATTTGAACTTCTAAAATTCCATGATCAGCTGAAAATGGTTATAAAATTAAGCATATTTAAAGAAATTTAATGAGTTTTTATTAAATCAGATAATATGAGATAAGAAAATCAATACTGTTAATACCATTCTACAAGAGTTTGGATAAATAACATTTATTTAGATAAGGAGTGGGTCTGTCTCTGCTGGTTTCTAAGATGTTTCCTTGTTAAAAGCAAAACAAGAACACACATTTGAAAGTAGCAGTAACTGTTTTAGTGTACCAGGGTACCCCTTGGAGTATGATGGCTACAGTATACTAAGTGCCATCCTTGTAGTCCCACACAGATAATGCAATTTATAAAGTCTTTATTGGTCTTTAGTGAATATCCTACACACTGGGAGAATGTGGCTACACATATTTTTATGTCTGCTGAGCTTCAATAAGGATGGACCTATATAAGTTTAATATAGAAATATATGTATTTCTCATTTGAATACTCCACATGGTATGAGATCATGCATTTATAGTTCCCTAATGTACCACCTTACTGTTTCAGCAAGATTCATGGATTTTGTAAAATGTGTTAGACTGAGATCTTTCACTGTAATACTTAAACCTAGCATGCTGTGGTAGAGTAGCAATTCTAATATCTCTTCAACTTAACAGTGCATAGAATAGTGCCAAAGGAAGGGCCTAATCTAATGCCTCTAGTGTCGATAGATGTTTTTCTAAGAGCTTTCAAAACTCAAGATACTATGTTTTATTGTGAGCTCATTTTAGTTCCCAATAAAGTGATAATGTAAATATTTTACTAAGCGTATACATTTACTTGTTGCCAATATAGCATGAAAATAATTAATAATGAGCTTGATGCATCTGGCATTAAGGCACTTCCATAATGAAACTTTTAAGATGCTTAAGTATTTAAGGCAACAAAATGCAGATGAATAGGGCACAATAAACATATATAAATGATATGTTTATATGTGTTTAATTTTATATTTTGAAAAAATATAGTTTATGCTTGTGACTATTGTTGTTATTTTTTATTAAATGTGAGAGTAGTCTTTAAGTGGACGTTTTATAGCTTCTTTCTTCCAGATCTCTAAGTAAAAATTAATTTTAAAAAGGGTATACATATGTTAGCAGAAAATGTGTCCTTTCCAAGTAAAAAATAATCCAACTAATTAAAATAACTTGAAAAATTGGACTAAACCTGGTTTTCTGAATGGATTACTGCTTTTCTTATATTCTATTGAATTAGAGTAATCTTTAAGAATTTCTAATTCACCTTCAGGAAGTAATTTTGTGAGATATTTTCAGCCTATTACATCACATTTTAAAGGTCTATATGCAGAAGCAGAGTATGGAAGGGCTCTCTTTATCTTTGCTGCCTCTATTCATTATTATGACGTTCAACCCCATTTTTCTATATTTATGAACATCTACAGTCGTTCCAATCTCATGCAATGTTCTTCCTTTTATATTTGTGAGCTCTGACGCCATCAAAATGTACTGCATAATGAGAGACAAGACTTATCTGTATAAATGACCACTTTTGGTAAATACACATCTGGGGAAGAATACTTAAATGTTTATGGCATATACTTTTATAATGCAGTTTTCACTGTGTCTACATTCTAGTGACTTCTCATTTAGAAAGTGTTTCAGGGCCACTCTGCAACCATATAATTGGAGGATGATAAGAAAACTTGCAGTGGTTCACCTCTTCTGTTGTTGTTGTTGATTTGTTTAAAATTAACTACCCAGAGAGTATTCTTGTTTGTGGGGTGGGGGTGGGAATCAATTATCTTTGACACATGTCAGATTTCCTTAGAGAAAAGATGAGTATCTGCCAGCTGACCGTTGGTCCTTCCCAATTGCTTATTGTTTCATTGTAGAGAGAAAATTAGAGATCTGTAATAATTGGCTACTCTATAAACTCTGCTTCCTGGATAACCTACTATCTTGGCCGTGGACTCCTGGTTTAAGGAATAGAAACAAACCCAAATTCGTGGTACAGTATTGTGATTTGAAGGATTTAGGGCAATAGCTCAATCAGGTGAAATGCACTCGGCTTGTTAGAAACCATAGACTATGTTTTACTGTGTGCTTTCCTCATCTCTATATGGCAGAAATCATGTTTTTGTGTGCCTACATTCCAATATTTCACATATTGTATGACACATTGAGGGTATTGAATAAATATTTGGTGAGTATTCACTAAGCATCAGGTACTATCTAAAGTTTTAGGGACACAGATGGGAAAGAACAAACTACATCTGCCTTTAATGAGCCTTGCTTTTTGCCATTAAATTAAAAAAAAAAAGGGGGGGGGAGCCCAGAGAAGAAGGAAGCTCAAGGATCAAGGCTGGGGCTCATGAGTCTACAAATTCTCTCCTCTCTCTTTTTCTATAACTGTCCATCAGCCTAGTATTCATCTGTTATTCATTCACTCATTCATTCACCACCAAATATTTGTGGACCACCACTAGATGGGAATTAAATCATGAACAAAAAAGAATAAAAACAGTAAATAATTCACTAGAGAGGCTATGCATAAATTTATAGGGGATATATGCTAGATGAGCACACAGCAAAGGTAGCAGTACTAGTCAGGACTACTAGGACTAATCTGGCAGAGAACAGATCTTGGAGAGCTCTGCAAGTGAAGCGAGGGAGTTTGCCTTTCCTTTGCTATTGATCATGAAGACTACCTAGTTCCTAGTCTTTTAGATCTCTCCTTCCAAGAATAACTGTTTTCTATATTCTTAGTGTTAGTTAAAATTCTAAAGAAAGAATATGATTGATCACTGACAAACCAGTGAATTGAATCTTTGTCATTCAATCACCAATGATTGTTCGAATACAGGGAAAAAGGGGAGTAACAAATATTCACATGTAATATAAATGGCGACCCAAGCCTTACTCTTCAGCAGTTTGTGTGAAGGTCAATGAGACAATGTGTTAGGGCTGAGTGTGTACCACCAGACCCTCCTTTAGAATCTGCCCAACTTTTTTCTTATTCATTGGTGAAACTTTCGTGTTGAGACATGCAGGCCTTTACAAAGAGATCATCAGCATATTTTCATTTAGTGTTTCATATCTGAGGGCAATTAATATAATTTATTTAATATGAAATTATTTGGCTAGAAATGGCATTTTAAAAAAAACATCATAAATATCTCTCAAGCATCCAACTCGATACAGTGCAAACTTTCCTTGCTTTAGACCCAAAAGAGAGACAGAAAGGAATTATGGAGCCTCCATCCTTAAAATTCACTGACCTGATTTCTTATTAGAAGTGAGAGTAGAGAAAAGCTTGGGAGTGGGTCTTGAGAAACGAATGAAATATTGTTTGAACTTGAAGATTTGGTGAAATTCGGGGAGCAAATACTTAAAGAGATGTTCCTAATTTGAGAAAGTATATTGATATTTACATGAAAAATCTTAAAACAATTGGGGATTATTTCCAGAATAATATAAATCAACAACTTTAAGTAGTTGTAATTAAGCTACTAGTGTTTTATCAGGTCCCCCCGCTATTGTACTATTTGCTTAGATAGCTTTGGTTTCCTCTGTTCCCTTCCAATCAATCTTATTGACTAATCAGACTGAGTTCAACCTATAATCTATATTATTTTAGCCCAATTTAAAAAAATCTGAATATTGATAGAGGTGGGAATCTAACTCTGAGGTGATCCATTGATACTTGGCCTCTTAGATTTGTGGCATCATTAAATGGTCTCCACACCCAAGATATGGCAAAAAACAAGGCACATTAAAAGCAGATACAGTTTTTTCTTTCCCATCTGTAGCCCTAAAACTTTAGATAGTACCTGATGCTTAGTGAAGATTCACCAAATATTTATTCAGTACCCTCAATGTGTCATACAATATGTGAAATATTAGAATGTAGGCACACACAAAAGCATGATTTCTGCCATATAGAGATGAGGAATGAGGGAAGCTACAATTTCTTGAATATTTACTATATTCCTAGGACTATTCTAAGTGCTTTCATATCATTTCACTTAATCCAGACAACAATTTTATGAGCTTTTGACACTTAAAAAGAACTGCTGTTTTCTATTTCTCTCCTCTGTGATTTCAAAAGAGAAGGTGGTAGAATCTATATTTTGTTTATACCAAATTGCATATTTCTGTTATATTTTTAACAAGCTACAGTTATTGCATTTTTGAAATCTCTTAGAGTTTTGCAAAGATAAAAGCATATTAGAAAGAACTTCTAGTATCATTTGATGATATATACTTTACAATTATATGGATCAGGGCACAGAAATAAATACCAACTGAATAAGGTTTTACGTAACAACCTATTACAAAGTGAATATATAACATTTGATGAATTTTCTAAAATACAAAAAAAAAGTTATCTGTTCATGGAAGAGGATATTTGTGATAAATTTAACTTTTTTTTTTCTCCAACCAGTCCCAGGCTTGCTTACTTTGTAAAATTAATGAGGAATGCACTTGCATAGGATTATTATTTTTTAAAGGGAGATAAACATGTCTTTCAGAAAACTGTACTACTGTAATTTTTTTTCTTTTGTTAAGAAATAGCTTATGGTAAAGGGATTCTAAGCATTAGCAACATAATTTTTTTTTTTTTTTTTTTGAGATGGAGTCTTACTCTGTCGCCCAGGCTGGAGTACAGTGACAAAATCTCGGCTCACTGAAACCTCTGCCTCCCGGGTTCAAGTGATTCTCCTGCCTCAGCCTCCCGAGTAGCTGGGATTACAGGTGCCCACCACCACACCAAGTTAATCTTTGTATTTTTAGTAGAGATGGGGTTTCACCATATTGGCCATGCTGGTCTTGAACTCCTGACCTTGTGATCCGCCTGCCTTGGCCTCCCAAAGTGCTGGGATTACAGGTGTGAGCCACTGCACCCAGCCAACATATATATATACTTAATGTGGAGTGAAAAATGACAACAGGATTGAAATTCATGTAATTTCACCAAAAAAAATAATTATTTAAAGCTTTCTTCTTTCACATGGATACAGTAACAGTTTTACCATTAGAGAGTAGCTAACCTCCACAGTAGCACTGATGTTTACAAATGCAGGAAGTTTTTGTTAATCACATTGGACAATTTTAATTACATCCTTTCAGGTATATAAAATGTTACCTTATTCCTGCAAATCCTCCCAATGTCTGTTTAAAAAGAAAACTTGCTCAGCATTAGAAATATTTTTAAATTTAAAAATTGTTCTAGACCTTTGGGGTTTTAAAAATACATAAAGCCTGTTTTTTTATTGAACAAAACATGACAATTTGTAGACCATGTAATGTAGCAGCAAAGGTGGCATTCGCTGTTCAGCTGACACAGTGAATGGGTCCATCAAGTTTCTTTGAATGTGTTATGGAGCTTCTGAATATCTAAAAAAACATTTCTTTGAAACTATCAAACAACTGTTTGATAGGTTTTTCTTATTTGTTAAGATTCACAAGTTCTATTTTTCTCAGCATGCAGTGCTGAGCACAATGGGCAATGTTGACTAGCCTTTATTTAGATAAGCTGGAAGAGCATTAGTTTTCCTTGGGAAGCCATGCACATGCAAAATTAATTGAGGAAACCAACTGATTTATCTTTCCCAGCTGCAATTCAAATGACTCAGGTGGTAATACAGTGCAGCTGAGAAAAGTCAAGCTATACAAAGCCCAGCATTAAACAGTTGCTACTCACAGAATAAATTGTTGATTGTCACATCATCAAGAAAATCCACAATTTACAAAGGTAAATTTAAAAATCCCATCCTTTCCTGTAGACTACTGCCCAACTAACAGATTTAGAGTTGAAACAACGAATTTCAAAATTCTGATTCATTTTCTTCTCAGTGTGAACCTGTTTTCAGGAAAGTTGTTTTCTCAGTAATAACACAGATCATCCTAACAAGTTGTATGACAATTTTCAAGTGCAAGGTTTTTCCAAACAACAGTTTCTCTGCTTTAAAGTAATGTGAAGCAATAAATGTTTAAGGAACATGATATTTTGGATGAATTAGGTGAGGCTTTTTTTTTCTCTTTCATGTATAGCTCATGCTCCACTAATCATCAAAAATGATATTTTGTCAAAAACTATTGAACATTCATTGAGTTCTTTATAGTATTCAAAATAACATTCCCTTTTGTGGAGTTATTCACATTGTTCATTGAGCCTCAAAATTGTTTTTAATTATCTGAAACGTGTAAGGTCTGTCTGTAGTAATCACATGTCTGCACTTAACCAAGACCCAAAGGATAAGATCTACTATTATCTCCCTTAATCTTATTTTGAGTGTCTTATTCTCAAAGCACATACTTGAATAATCTGCTGCCCAAAGTAGAGGTCAAAATTGTTCTTTCGTTTCACTGGGTTTGTTCTTTAAATCTGCTTATTATCCCATCACAGTTTTATTTTTCAAGTCCCTCAAGATACAAACTAATTTTCCACTCAAAATATTGCTTATGTCATAATAAATCAGACTGTGTCCACTGACAGTTAGTGAATAATACATTTCAAATGAACTGAACATTCAAGTCATTGTATATAGAACAGCATCTTTGCAATTTCTTAACAATTCAGAAAAAAATGTTTTTCTTTGACTTCCCTTAAGTTTGACTAACTTGACCAATACAATAATTTACTAGGAGTTTCTGTGACTTACGATTTGGTTGCAAAGAGTTAAAGACCAAATGCTACATTCTCAGAAATGATTCACAAATACACTTCAAGGACAGTTTGGAAACCATTGAGGGGATGAGACTCTTTATAGTAAGGGAATTAGGACACATTAGGATCTGGGCTTGTTTCATTTTTAGAGAGAATAGTCAAGAAAGTCCTCTGCCAGGAAACATGTTCTTTCTCCCTAAAATAACTTGATTTCTGGAGAGAAAATGAATAGAAAATTCTATTGTTCAGAAACTTGGTTAAAAGGTGAACCTCAGAACCACTCCACACGCCAAGGGAATGCTTTTAGTATTGCTTCCTGAAGTCAACTAATGGATTGAAAAGGGACTGGGAAAAGTGGTCACCAGGGGAAGCCTGATGACGGGCAGCTGCAGCTGCACCAGTGCCAAGCACTGACCATTTAGGACAAAAAGGAGCATGTGAAGATGCATTGGGGGCATCAAGAGCAGTAGAAGTAGCAATAGAAGCGCCTCTTTCTTCCTCCTAGAAAAAAAGAATAGAAGAATATACAGAAGAATGGAAGGAAACGTGTAAGGAGAAAATAATAAAACACACAGTAAAGAGAGATTGATGGAATGGGATGGCAGAACTCTGTAGGGTGTTTCACAAAGGGAAGCAAAGCTCAAATAAAAATGAAAATTATTGGATGTTCAGCCTTTGTAGAAAATGATCACACACATACATTCACACATACAAACCCATGACAAAAAGGGACAAGGGAGGAACTCAAGAAGACAATAAATATAATACTGAGACACTGATCAAATAATTTCCTGCATGATTGAGAATTGATGGACAACATGAAACACCTACTTGTATGATATGCTTGTAAATCAACCATTTGGGTAATGCAACAATAGTGTGTGCAATTTGCAATTATTTCCTTTTAAAAATACTTTTAATAATATTAAAGAGGGCAAGTCTACTTGATATGTTTCCATGTTAAGAAGATCCCTACTCAGGTACTGCTTGAAACCTTGCCTCTTTATTCAGAAATTACTGAGAATCAGTGCAGCACGCTAGAAGGAGCATGACTTTGGAGTCAGGCAGACCGATATTTTGCTGTATGTTAGCCGTGTGGCCTGAGGTGAGTTACTTAATTTTTATGGCTTTAGTTTCCTCTCATGCAACTTGAGAATCATAAACTCTGTTTCAGGGGATTGTAAGAATGACAATAGGCAACATCTAAAGAAGTGCTAGGACATACTAGAAGCTCAAAAATGGAAGTTTCTATTGTTTCTGTTGTTGTTCTAGTTGTTATAATCATTAGGAGAGATTATTTAATATCACTCTTTAGTAAGGCTTCAGACAGAGTAGGTAGAATATGAAGTTGCTTTAAAATTATGAGTAGGATGTAAACTCCCAGAGAGGGGGCACAACAAATTTTGAGTAGAGAAAGAAACATTGGAAAAGACACCAGAGTGGAATCCATATGGAAAATGTCAAACAGTTTGGTTCATTTGGCCATTTGGAGGCAAGACCAAAGACCTTGCTCTGAAATGCATTATGCATATTTCACTTCCACATGGATTGCCGAACATTTATTTGCATTGCAGTGCTTATGATAGGTCTATGGTCTGCATGTTTTATATTTTTGTGGTGATTTTTCATTCTAAAGAATTTGCTGGAAGCAGTATGTAAATGCAACCTCTTTTGTATTGTCAAGATCTGTTTCTTACAAGCCAGAGTGAAAATCTACACCAAAATATGACTTGACTTCAAAGAACAATCATTTTTCACTTGTTTGTATCAAAGGACAGTGAACATTTGTGAAAGCTTCTACCTTTATTTTCAAAATACAGTGGGTTGTATTTTGTAATCCTCTGCATGTATTTGTGAAGCTGCAGATAGGCTTAGAACCTTCCAAAATGAGGGTCTTTTGATGAGCATGACTTCTGAATTGCAGGTGGAACAGATGCCCTAGAAGAGGACATGATTTTTCACTAACTGGGGCAAATTGGCTAAAAGCAAATCTTGGAATTGTGATGGCTTTGTAAATAGGCTGAACTGAAGCAAGGATTTTGAGATTAGATTAATGCCAGCCTTAGCTGGAATAATTTGTGCTCTTGACCATCTGCAGCTGTGAAAGCACTACAACCTGCTCTAGTTGAATGTGATTTTCTTGCCCTGATCCCTGGTACACTTTAGCTCAGAGATCCACATGTAGAAATAGGTCACTCAGGGGAAAATGTGTGTTTCTTACACCCTCAAACGGCTTTAGATTTACATATCAGCAAATGACTTACCATGAAGCTCAGAGAAAATACAGTATTTCCATCTGTAGCACGAAGATTATTGACATTTAAAGGGAAACTGTACACATTTTCACTTTTAGCAACACTTAGAAAAAAAAAACATAAACGGCATCTCTAGTAAAGGCCAATATTTGGTTCATATATTTTTCTCATCAGCTGTTTGCTAGAAGAGCAAATGATTAGAATACAGGTCCAAGTACATCTTTTACCCTCTAGAAAAATGTCATAATCTTAGCATACATTGAAAAAAGAAATACTAATGTTTCAGGTTAGCAAGGGTAGGAGAAGGTACTAATCTATTATGTGAGGGGGAAATGATATAGATTTTTCTTTACTGAAAACCACCAGCTGAGTTTATGACAATGAAATGAATTCTCTATAGAATCCTCACTTTTCATTGAGTTGGCGTTCAAGCTTTTAAAAATCTAGAGTTCTGAGCTAAAACGATAGGCAACAATGCATGGATTAATCTCACAAACATAATAGTGAAAAGCCCGACACAAAAGAATACATATTATACATCCAGTTCAAAAACAGGAAAAAACTAATCCAAGTTAGAAGTCAAAAGATTGATTCCCTTTGACAGGTAGAGAAGACTGGCACGATGCGTAAGGGGATTTCTGAGGTGCAGATAAACTTTTGATTCTTGATCTGGTGCTGGTTACATAGATGTGCCACTTTATAAAAAATCCATCAGTCTGTACACTTACAAGGTGTGCACCTCTCTGTACTTTGTTATACTTCAATACAAAGATTTTAATAATCTAGGTTCTGTAAAACTCTCTCTTGATAACCTCATCAGCCTCTACTTCAAGGCTAAGTCCTATGGCTATGAGAATATCAGTGGTGATATGACACTATGACTGATATGCACTGCAGGTTCTTATGGAGCCAAAGATGCTCGCGTTTCAAAGGCTCAGCATCTTCTTTAGCAGGAGTCCATCAAATGGGCATATTAATAGAGCAAAATCCCGTAAGTAACTAGGACCAAATAAACCAATCACAAGGCAAGCTTAGGGGGCATTTGGGAAATTGTACTAGCTTTTTTAAAGCTGGAATTTCATAATATTTTTCGTTAGAATCACTACAAAGTAAGAAAATAAACATCCGTATCAGGAGAAACATAATGATTCTTACCTAAAATAATGTAATTATAGTAAGAACATTATTGGGAGGCAAGCTCTCATTCTATACTATTTTTGGTGCCAGAATGAAATCAAAACTTATTTTTAACCAAGAAATATTATATTCAGGGAACAGAAACTGTCCTTTGTAAGCATGAAGCATAATTTTATTTGCAGTTCGCCCATTTCTTTACCTACAGGGACCACCTTCCAGGTGTCATCGTTCACTGATGCTAAGAGATCTTATGTATAATTCAGTACTTTGTACATCTGTCCAGAAACGCAAAACCAGACCCCCATTTTACATTATGGGAGAATCAAAAGCAGTTCCAGAGCATAATGCTTTTCTTTACATGAGGGAATTTTCTCAGCGTGATGAATGAATAGGACTCTCTTTAACATCAGCCAGACCTAACTCGAAGTACCGCCGCTTACTACCCAAAAAAAATGAGAAAGTCACTTGTTTTTTTTGTTTTTGTTTCTGTTTTTTCTGTAAAACATCTATTTCCTGGAATTTTTCTACTGTTTAAATGAGATAATATCTATAAAACTTGTTTAAAAAGTTTTCCTCATATTATTTGGTAAATATTCATGAATATACTACTACTATCGCTACCACTGCTGCTAATGACAATAATAATAATAAATTAGTAGTGCCAGACTATTACTAGTGTTACTAGTATTACTAGTGTTAGTATCCTCTTTACATTAATAGTGGTGGTGGTAGTCGTATGCACATTTAGAACTTGATTCCAACTTCAAATCTGAAATCATATAACTTATATCACTCAATTCTACTTCTTGCAAGCAGACATCTGTATATAAAACACAATTCCCTAACCTCATAATACTCAGCTCTCTTAACCTTTTCCCAGACTTCCCTTGCACAGATTTCTTTTTCAATTTTCACTGTTATAAATATTAAAATTTTAAGTACTAAAACATTTCCCCTTTTCTCCTTTTCTGAGAACTCACTCCTTCAACAAATAGAAGGCATGTTCTGATATGCCTGTTTTCTGCTGGTCATAATGCTAGGCGATGGTGGATAAGGTGGACAAGATACCTGCACTCATGAGACTTAATGTTCCAGTGTGAGAGGAAGAATATAAATAAGTATAGAAAATAATTGCTGATTTTGATAGTTTCTATGAAGGAAACCTGCAGGGTAAAGTGAAGAGGAGCAGCAGCTGGCAGGAACCACCTTAGACGCTTACAGTTGGGACAGGTATCTCCGAGGGGATGACTTCTGCGGTGAGATCTGGATAAATTATTTCAAGAGGAAACTCTAAGAGTAAAGGCCTTTAAGCTGGGGCTTTCTTAGCAGTATATCCAGGGGAAAGCCAGCAGGTAACTACACAAGATGCCGTGTGAAAAAGGATGAGCGTGAGAATGGAGATGGGGTGAGAGAGGTGGCGGGGCTGGGGGGTGGGCAGGAGGGAAGAAGATGCTAATATGAAGCTTTTACGCCACGGATGCTCACTGGAGAAATGTGAGCAGGGGGGAACACGCTTGTTCCCATAGGTAGCCAGTCAGGCATGAGCAGGTCAGGAGAGGGCTCCCCAGCAACCCTACCAGGAATGTCAGGTGACTATCAGGTGATGGTCCAGCAGTTGTTACACTGTCTCTCCAAAATAATAATTGGTCGCAGCTAGGGCCGGAGAAAGGCAGTCTCCCAATAGATAGAAAAACCCTGAAACTAGTGATCAGCAGCTTCCCCATAAGATCTCGGGAGTTGGATGAGTGGGCTCACACATGTGAACTAAGAGGCAAAACAACAGAGTTTAAGTGGTATATGACCTGCTAGTGACATTTGACTGGTAAGGGAAGGCTGCTTCAAGTGAGCATGCACACAACTCCAGTAAACTCACTGCGCATGCTCCCCTCCCAAGCACTAGCAGGCCGCTGCATGTGTGGACAGCCCACCCCAAGGGAAGAATCAGGGGAGAAGGGACACAAGACCCTGGAAACATGCCAACATATAAAATCCCAAGTCAAAAGTTCAAACCGTGCACTTGATCACTCAAGTCACCTGCTCGGCCCTCTTTCAAGTGTACTTTACCTCTTTTCATTCCTGCTCTAAAGCTTTTTAATAAACCTTTACTTCTATTCTAAAGCTTGCCTTGGTCTCTCTTTCTGCCTTGTGTCCCTTAAGTTGAATTTTGAGGTTGCTGCAGACCCATATGGATTTACCACCAGTAACATGATAACTTAAATTTGAAAAGAAACCCTCTGGATGCTGCGTGAGGAATGCCATGTAAGATTTGATGATGAAGCAGTACTCCAGGTGAGAAATGGTAGAGAGTTGTAAGAAGGAAGACTCAGTTTAGAGAAGACTATTTTAAGTCTTATAAGTAATATAGAATGTTCGTAAAACAGCCAAAAACTATCTACCTTTCTATAAATGTGAGTGAGGTGGTGATAATAATCCAGCTTTCCTGGGTTGTGGGGTGTATTAGTTTGTTCTCACACTGCTAATAAAGACATACCCGAGACTGGGTAATTTATAAAGGAAAGAGTTTTAATTGACTCACAGTTCCACATGGCTCGGAGGCCTCACAATCATGGTGGAACGCAAGTGAGGGACAAAGTCACGTCTTACATGGCAGCAGGCAAGAGAGAGCATGTTCAGGGGAACTGCCCTTTATAAAACCATCAGATCTTGTGAGACTTATTCACTATCATGAGAACAGCATGGGAAAGACCCACACCCATGATTCAATTACTTCCCACGGAGCCCCTCTCATGACATGCGGGAATTATGGGAGCTACAATTCAAGATGAGATTTGCGTGGGAACACAGCCTAACCATATCATGTGGTTAGTAACTGCACTAATAACTCAGTATTAACTACTAGTAGCTAGTTACTAGTAATTCTGTCCATGTAGATTTCACAGGTATTTTTCATTAATCACCAGAGGGGCATGGGTGAATCAGCCCAAGTCCTCTCCTTCACTGAAAGACAAATCTCAAAGCAATTCCCTACTATGAAGTAACAAACCTTTCCATTTAATGAGAAAGAAAATGAAAGTTTGAGAATGGTTCAATTGTAAGAATAGCAAGTTATTCTTTAGTGCAATGCATAAATAACTCATTAAAACACTTTCATGTGAGTTAATTCATTTAATCTACATAATAGTCTAAGAAAATAAATCATAGGGCAAGTATTACTATTTGTCCCCCAACCCTAACTTTATAGATAACAAAACCAAGACCCTGAGACTAAGTACATTTCCAATTTTCCACAGCTAGTGAGCAATTGAAGTGAGATATAAACATTGCCTCTTGATTCTTGATACTAAGACTATTTTCTCTAAGGGATGTGTAGACTGCCCTTTGTAGGATGCGATTTTAAAGGAATTTTCAGAGTGCAGGCTATACTGTGTGTCCTGCATTTAGCTGGCCTTTTTATCTTCTCCTTTCTTTCTATCCTGTGCTATTCCCATTCCCTATGTCCAAATCCAATTCTTCTCAGGCCATTATCACTACCTTTGTTAGAGGGAAAATTTGGAGGATATAAATACACAGTCATTATACAATGAGTTCTGATGACCTTTTAGTATTTGTTGTGTATGAACTGTAAGCAGCAGTTAAAGATGAAAAGGAATTGGCATTGAGCCTTCTTAATTATTGTTCCTGTTTCAGACCTTTAATAGAGCTTTGGCTGTTGCTGACACATCTAAATGAGGTTTACAGAACCTGGAGCTGTGAATTCAGTGCTCATTAACAGAGGGATGACAGGACTGCGGCATTTTCTTTTTTGCCCTTTTAGAAAAAGAAATCATCATGGATCTCAGATTTAGATGCCTTATTTTACATGTGGATTACCTTCTGATTTGGAATTATTGTTAAGTGTGCTCATCTCGAGGAAAGCCTAAAATGGGTTCATGAAAGCAAGACAAAAGAATGAAGGCTGTGCTTTGTTGGGCTTTCTGAATTCTGTAAGGCCTAACCGATATGACTAGTATCAGAACTCAACACACCATTGTAAATTATGCTATCCAAAGAGGGTTGAAAGGCAGAGGTTCACAACCTGGGTGAATTCCATCTCCATGGATACCACGGTCATCATCTTGACTGGTTGCAGGTCTTTAACTGGTCTTCTGACCTCTAGAGTCTTCTCATCTTGAACTCACGTATACATCACTGCCAGATTTGACTTATGAAAAGGGCAGCTTGGGTTATACAGTATCCTCCAAATTCTTTTTTTTTTTTTTTTTTGAGATGCAGTCTTGCTCTGTTGCCCAGGCTGGAGTGCAGTGGTGTGATCTCAGCTCACTACAACCTCCACCTCCCCCAGGTTCAAGCGATTCTCCTGCCTCAGCCTCCCATGTAGCTGGGATTACAGGCATGCGCCACCACCATGTATGGCTTTTTTTTTTTTTTTAATTTTTAATAGGGACAGGGTTTTGCCATGTTGGCCAGGCTGGTCTTGAACTCCTGACCTCAAGTAATCCACCTGCCTCGGCCTCCCAAAGTGCTGGGGTTACAGGCATGAGCCACCATGCCCAGCCAATAACCCCCAAATTCTGTTGTGAGTGGCCTATTTAATAATGAATTATATATAAACTCTACTTGTTATTTATTGGCTTTAAAATTATGATGTTAGAGTAACAAAGTCAACTAGTTAATATCAAAAGGCAAATAGAAAGTTAGTAGATTTGCTTAGCGTGATGTAGTTTGCATATTTATTGGGCGTGAAGTTCTCACTTAATCAACTCTTACAAGAACTACCATGGTGCCTGTGTTTCTGCTAAAATTGGGATTATGGTTTCCTGGCCACCCTCTCCCCTCTCCCTGCTAAAATGTGTGAAAATCGACTTCTTGTCTTGTGTGTAGAATAGAACATGGGAAAGAACAAAAACGCTTATGGCAAGAAACACATAGATAAGAAGCTGAATTCCAGGGCAAAGAAAATGGAAAATGATATTATAACTCAGCTAAATATGGTGGCAGGTTCTTAGCCAGAATAGTAAACAAACTCTTTAAAGTGTATTCACAAAAAACATATACCAAAAATCTGAACTTCGGACAGTGACTAAGAGAGTAGGAATTCTTTGTAGTAAGGAGCTTAATATAAAGAAACAATTATCCATGCACAAAACCATGTGAAATAAAAAAGCATGTAGCAGGCCAGAGAAGGATCAACAGGACTTAAGTTCTAAAAGAAGAACAACTCACAACAGAGTAAACAGAAGGGACAATTTCCTGACCATGCCCACTTTCTATCATTAACCTGTTCTTCAGTGAGAGGAATTATAAACAGATGTTGGAACTGCACATTGTAGTCATTTTTGTATATAACTGATGTTTACATTTACCCTATAGTTCTTATTTTGGCCATTCTCAACTCTTTTCTCATCTACTTGAAATTCAGAGGATGAATACAAATATGGTTATGACTAGACAATTTGCTTGAAGTGTATGAACACAAAGTAGACAAATTAAGGACATTTCATGCTTGTGACCTTGTCAGTTTATTTATATGTGAACTGAGCTGGATGTTACAAAAGCATTCTCAGTTTAATATCCTGTTTCTTTACTGGATGATAGATATTATTAGGGGATCCTCATATCTCAATAGTTTGAAAGGGTCTCCTGACACACAGCAATGGTCTTACTTTCATACTTCATTCTAACATGGTGACCAAGGGAATTAGCAAATGTGGAAAATGCTATAAGGAAATAGTTAAAAATAAATCAGTAGTGAATGTGAATATCCTTGTCCTGACTTTCAAAACGTCAAAAACTCAAGGTCATTTGAAAATTTGTTCATTGAATAAATAGTTATTAGCATCGCATATGCCACTCACTGTGCTTGATCCTAAAGAAATTTAGATAAAATGAAATAGAGTTACTGCCTCTGAAAAGGTCAGGTACTAGTTGGAAAGCAGGTATGCAAATAAATAAAATAGTACAAGGGATAGATAAAAAGCTGTTCATTATATTCTGATAATTCTTCTAGGGCAGATTGGGGAGGGATAGGTAAATTCAGGAATAGATAAATGACTTGAGTCTTAAAGAGTGGACTCAGGAAAGGCATTGGAGAATGAAAGAAAGCAACATGGTAAAGTGTGGATGCTTTACACACACACACACACACACACACACACACACTCTTAAAACATAGTTTTAGCTAGTTGGTTGCAATGGTCTACAAGTTTGTCTACCCCAAAATAATATTTTAAATCCTAATCTTCAAGGTGATAGTATTAAGAGGCGTGGCTTTAGAGAGATGATTAGGTCATAAGGGTAGATCCTTCATGAATGAGATTAGTTCCTTTACAAAAGAGATCCTAGAAGCCAGGCGAGGTGGCTCACGCCTGTAATCCCAGCACTTTGGGAGGCCGAGGTGGGCAGATCACTAGGTCAGGAGATCAAGACCATCCTGGCTAACACGGTGAAACTCTATCTCTATTAAAAATACAAAAAATTAGCCGGGCATGGTGGTGGGAGCCTGTAGTCCCAGCTACTCAGGAGGCTGATGCAGGAGAATGGAGTGAACCCGGGAGGTGGAGCTTGCAGTGAGCCGAGATTGCACCACTGCACTTCAGCCTGGGAGACAGAGTGAGACTCTATCTCAAAAAAAAAAAAAAAAAAAAAAAAAAAGAGATCCTAGACTAGAGAGCGAGCTAGCCTGCCCCTTTCTCCATGCGAGTACACAGCTAGAAGTCACCTTCTATAAGGAATGGACTCTCACCAGATGCCAACTCTGCTGGAGCCTTGATCTCGGACTTTCCAGTCTCCAAAACTGTGAGAAATAAATTTTCATTGTTTATGAGCTACCCAGTCTAGGGTATTTTGTTACAGCAGCCCAAAGACATTGGTCTGGTCCTTAGACCATTTAGAGGTCAGGATCACCTCTGACACATGTTGAAAAGGCAAAGTTTCAGATAATCACATCAGACTTCCTAGATTGGAGTCCCTAAGAGCCAACTTTAAAATATGCCATTGTAACCAGACTCCCAGTGATTTCAATGCCCACTATAGATGAAGAATGACAATTCTAGAAGCTAAAAATGGTTCCATGTAACAGGTGCCTCTATGGAATTTCACAGGTGATAGGACCATTTTATCTTAGGTATATCATACTGGCAGACAGACCATTTTGAACTCATAGACATCCAAGGCTAAAAATGCCAGGACATAAAGACCAAGTCATGGAGTTTTCTAGGAATATGGGACACGTAGTACTCATGACATGGGACTCATTTTCGATATGTCTCCAGGTTTTCTCTAAGTGGATTGGAGGGTGTTGAAGGATAGTGCATAACTCTTGATAGAAGAAAGCTCCACTGGAAAGAGGAAAATCATGTGGAATAAAAAAATCGTTATTTTTCTTTTAATTTTTATTTTAGTTCATGTGGGTACATGTGCAGGTTTTTTATATGGGTTAACTTGTGCCACGGAGGGTTGGTGTACAGATTATTTCATCACCCAAGTACTAATTATAGTACCTGATAGGTATTTTTTCTGATCATCTCCTTTCTTCCACCGTCTACCCTCAATTAGGCACCAGTATCTGTTTCCCTCTTCGTGTCCATGTGTTCTCATTATTTAGCATCCACTTATAAGTGAGAACATGTGGTATTTGGTTTTTCAGTTTTTGTGTTAGTTTGCTAAGGTTAATGGTCTCCAGCTCTACCCATGTTGCTGCTGCAAAGGACATGATCTTGTTAATTTTTATGGCTGCATTATATTTCATGGTGTGTATGTACCACATTTTCTTTCTCTTGTCTACAATTCATGGGCATTTAGATTGATTCTATGTCTTTGCTATTGTGAATAGTCCTCTAATGAACATATGTGTGCATGTGTTTTTATGGTAGAATGATTTATATTCCTTTGGGTATATACCCAATAATGAGATTGCTAGGTCAAATAATAATTCTGTTTTTAGTTCCTTGAGGAATTACCACACTGCTTTCCAAAATGGCTGACTTAATTTACACTCCCACCAGCATTGTATAAGCATACCCTTTTCTCTCTACCATCTGTTGTTTTTTTATGTTTTATTAATAGCCATTCTGCCTGGTGTGAAATGGTATCTCACTGTGGTTTTGGAAAATCATTCTTTTTGACAGGCAGACTTGTGCCTACATGAGTTTTACATACTTCATTGTTTTTAAATGTTTCTTTAGGCAAATTTAGGACATGCAGATTTAAAAACTATACTGTTGCCATTCTAACTGGTGTGAGATGATATCTCATTGTGGTTTTGATTTGCATTTCTCTGATTGCCAGTGATGGTGAGCATTTTTTCATGTGTTTTTTGGCTGCATAAATGTCTTCTTTTGAGAAGTGTCTGTTCATGTCCTTCGCCCAATTTTTGATGGGGTTGTTTTTTTCTTGTAAATTTGTTTGAGTTCATTGTAGATTCTGGATATTAGCCCTTTGTCAGATGAGTAGCTTGCGAAAATTTTCTCCCATTTTGTGGGTTGGCTGTTCACTCTGATGGTGGTTTCTTTTGCTGTGCAGAAGTTCTTTAGTTTAATTAGATCCCATTTGTCAATTTTGGCTTTTGTTGCCATTGCTTTTGGTGTTTTAGACATGAAGTCCTTGCCCATGCCTATGTCCTGAATGGTAATGCCCATGTTTTCTTCTAGGGTTTTTATGGTTTTAGGTCTAACGTTTAAGTCTTTAATCCATCTTGAATTAATTTTTGTATAAGGTGTAAGGAAGGGATCCAGTTTCAGCTTTCTACATACAGCTAGCCAGTTTTCCCAGCACCATTTATTAAATAGGGAATCCTTTCCCCATTGCTTGTTTTTCTCAGGTTTGTCAAAGATCAGATAGTTGTAGATATGCGGCATTATTTCTGAGGGCTCTGTTCTGTTCCCTTGATCTATATCTCTGTTTTGGTACCAGTACCATGCTGTTTTGGTTACTGTAGCCTTGTAGTATAGTTTGAAGTCAGGTAGCGTGATGCCTCCAGCTTTGTTCTTTTGGCTTAGGATTGACTTTGTGGTGCGGGCTCTTTTTTGGTTCCATATGAACTTTAAAGTAGTTTTTTCCAATTCTGTGAAGAAAGTCATTGGTAGCTTGATGGGGATGGCATTGAATCTATAAATTACCATGGGCAGTATGGCCATTTTCACGATATTGAGTCTTCCTACCCATAAGCATGGAATGTTCTTCCATTTGTTTGTATCCTCTTATATTTCATTGAGCAGTGGTTTGTAGTTCTCCTTGAAGAGGTCATTAAAAAGTCAGGAAACAACAGGTGCTGGAGAGGATGTGGAGAAATAGGAACACTTTTACACTGTTGGTGGGACTGTAAACTAGTTCAACCATTGTGGAAGTCAGTGTGGTGATTCCTCAGGGATCTAGAACTAGAAATACCATTTGACCCAGCCATCCCATTACTGGGTATATACCCAAAGGACTATAAATCATGCTGCTATAAAGACACATGCACACGTAAGTTTATTGTGGCACTATTCACAATAGCAAAGACTTGGAACCAACCCAAATGTCCAACAATGATAGACTGGATTAAAAAAATGTGGCACATATACATCATGGAATACTATGCAGCCATAAAAAATGATGAGTTCATGTCCTTTGTAGGGACATGGATGAAATTGGAAATCATCATTCTCAGTAAACTATCGCAAGAACAAAAAACCAAACACCGCATATTCTCACTTATAGGTGGGAACTGAACATTGAGAACACATGGACACAGGAAGGGGAACATCACACTCTGGGGACCGTTGTGGGGTGGGGGGAAGGGGGAGGGATAGCATTGGGGGATATACCTAATGCTAGATGACGAGTTAGTGGGTGCAGCGCACCAGCATGGCACATGTATACATATGTAACTAACCTGCACATTGTGCACATGTACCCTAAAACTTAAAGTATAATAATTAAAAAAAAGAGTAAAAATTAAAAAAAAAAGAAAACTATACTGTTAAGGTCTTAAGTTATTATTGTATTTCATGCTTGAGGATAAAAATCTCAACCAAAACCCATCATCCTCAGCAAAGTATCACAAGGACAGAAAACCAACCACCACATGTTCCCACTCATAGGTGGGAACTGAACAATGAGAACACTTGGACACTGAGCGAGGAACATCACATACCGGGGCCTGTCAGTGGGTAGGGGGCTAGGGGAGGGACAGCATTAGGAGAAATACCTAATCTAAATGACGAGTTGATGAGTGCAGCAAACCAACATGGCACACGTATACCTATGTAACAAACCTGCACGTTGCGCACATGTACCCTACAACTTAAAGTATATATATATAAATAAAAAAGAAATCACAACCAAAAAATGAGGACTCTGCCTACTCCCTTTTTTGGGACTGAAGCCCTTTACAGGAGGTCACATATACTGTGGACTGCTTAATTTTAAGACATTTTAATTTTCATTTATATTGGCATTTTGTAAGACTCTATGTTTACATTTAAACTGATTATGGTTTAAAGTGATTACTTATCCACGGTGATTTCTCTGTGGGAATCCTGAACAGATATGACGATTGTTCTGCCTTAATATAAGCCTGAAAATTTATCCCTAGGCAGCTCCCTCTATTAGGAGATATTTGCCTCATGTCTTAAACCATCTATTTTTAAAATGAAATTAATTCATTTATTTAGGAGAATTCTTAGTGGTGGTTGATAAAGTATTGTAGTGACAATGATGAGACTGCTGACAGCTATGAATCATTGAATACTTACCACATTCCTAAAATTGTTCAAAGATATTTACCTGGATATATTTATTTAATCCATTACAACAACCTTATTAATAGCCCCATTTTATAGGTGACAGGGCAAAATCATAAAAAAGTAAAATATTTTGCTCCAGGATCCTGTGAATAAGGGGGTAAGGTTTAGGATCCTGAGGATCCTAACTCAGGTAGTGGATCCCCCAAGCCTAGGCTTTGAACCTTAATGCCATTCTGCTTGGTTTTGAAGCTGCCAGTTCTGTTTCAGATTTTTTTACCCATTATTTATTATCTGAATTTAGCGATTTCTTCAGCATTCATTGTCTTCATTTTGAGAGATATAAAACAAAAAATGCCAATCATATTTCTTTAGCTCTATCTTAGGCTAACACCAAACGTGACCTTGTACTTTCGCCTTTCACACCCAAGGGCATGCTGTCAATTATCAGGTTACCCACCCCACGGCCTCATGCCTGGTGACATGCCTTTGTTTGGCTCAAAGAGAAATTATTCTCTTGGTGATTTGGCCATTGAAGCTTCTGGTCCAAGTGAGTTTTTATCCTTAACAATAAGATAGGACAACAGGCTTTGGATGCATAGTTGCAAATAGATAATACCAGTCTCTCCCACTATGCTCTGTGGAAGGTTACAAGAATTCCAGCCCCACCAAAGGCCATACAATTTCATAGCCCAAAAAACTAAAGAAAAATAAAATATCTTGGTGGTTCTGTGAAACCGCTCCTTTTCATTTTTGTTCTTTGAATGAAAAACTCTATTTACAGAATATTATTCTTAGTAACGCCATTGTAACTACCTTGTTCTGTCTTTTTACCATTTCACAGTACATGAATGTTCTTACAGGTATAATGGATATCTTAACATCAGCTCACATTTTACAGTGATACTCTTTGGCATATTTCAAGGCAATAATAACACATGCCTGCTCAACACACATTTGTATCATCAACTGCAATAATTTAGCTAATACAAAAAGCTACATGTTAATGTATAGCTTTTCCTTTCTTCTTATGCTCTTCCATGACTTTGTGCTTCTGTGTTATAATAATAATGACTAGGAAGAAAATGATCTATCACCATTTAGTACACCATAAATTTTCTACAAAATTGATGCTGTGTCAGTCATAGATGACCTGCCTCTTGGTGAGAATTTGCTAGCAACGCAAGCCCTTGTTGAGATTTTCTGAAATTTAGTTTGTGATGAAACCTGCTGTCGGCTTGAGGGCTTTTTATCAGTGAGTATCTTGCCAACTTAAATGTTCTTTCTCTTTCTTGGACAACTTGTTCCTCATTTTAAAAACAAAGCAAATATCCTTCCCTCCCAAATACAGCACATATTATCATTTAATAGATGACAGAAAATATTTAAACTTAATTTCAGGAAAGAAAACATTATTTTCCATCATAAAATAAAATAGAGCGTTAACATCAATATGAAAAATTACAAGCTAAAACAATGAAAGCCCAACTGTTTGGAAGTTAAAAAACACAACAAAGCACACACTTCTTTCCCATATAAATATTTCGTCAAAGATAGAAACAAAATTGCAGTTTTGCACCATAACAATAATACATATTAGGACTGCCAGAATGACTGCGTGAGGAACTCAGTGCAGCTATGTAACTCGAAAATACTTAACAACAGCAAAAAAAACAAGAATAAACATATTTAAAATCTTGAGAAAATGTCATAAGGACATAAAGCAAATGGAAACCTGTTAATTCAATAAAATGAATTAAATCTCTGTAACAAAAGCAAAAGTCTATAAAACAAGAACCTACTGCTATGATGTCTGGAGTTGGTTCCTTCTGATGGGTTCATGGTCTGGCTGACTTCAAGAAGGAAGCCGTGGACCTTCGCTGTGACTGTTACAGCTGTTAAAGGTGGCACAGACCCCAAGAGTGAGCCTCAGCAAGATTGATCGTAAAGAGCAAAAGAACGAAGCTTCCATAAAGTGGAAGAAGACCCAAGGGGGTTGCCACTGCTGGCTGAGGTGGCCAGCTTTTATTCCCTCATTTGTCCCCTCCCATGTTCCATTTCTGTCCTATCAGAATGCCCTTTTTTCAATCCTCCCTGCGATTGGCTACTTTTAGACTCCTGCTGATTGGTGCATTTTACAGAGCGTCGATTGGTGCGTTTTACAGAGTATTGATTGGTGCATTTTACAGAGTGCTGATTGGTGCATTTTACAGAGCGCTGATTGGTGCATTTTACCATCCTTTTGCTAGTACCAGAGTGCTGATTGGTGCATTTTACAATCCTTTGGTAAGAGAGAAAAGTTCTGCAAGTCCCCACAGGACCCAGAAGTCCAGCTGGCTTCATCTCTCATTGCTATTCTCTCTCCCCTTTCACCCTCCCCATGTTATGGAAGCTCCTCTCTGGAATGTGTGGCCGAGAAAATGAGAACTCTCTCTTCCTATAACTCCTAGTTAAGGGCCACAGTTTCATTCTGAAAGGCATAGGCCACTGGCACCACTTATACCCCAGCTCACCCCCAGTTTCATGCTGTGGAAGCTGTATTCCAAGCAGGCATAGCAAAGAGGACTGGGGGTCCCTTCTGCCACCCGGGGCTCACTGATAGGGTGGCAGCTCTACCCTAAGCATGGTAAGTTGAGAATATCGGGCTCTAGTCACCCATAAATTCTTACTGCTCATAAGTTGGGGTCTCCATTCTGGAAAAGGTAAGCCTAGAAGATGAGTGGCTACTTTGCTACCCCTACAGGGACTGCTGGCAGAGTAAAAGGTCACTGTGAGAATCTGGCTATTGTCTCTACCCCCAGTGGTGATACAGTGGTGAAGCGGTTATGCCTCAGGGGAGAGGCAGCCGATAAGAATTAAGACAGAAAACCAAACACCGCATGTTCTCACTCATAGGTGGGAAATGAACGATAAGAACACTTGGACACAGGGCGGGGAACATCACACACCAGGGCCTTTCGTGAGGTGGGTGGTTGGGGGAGGGATAGCATTAGGAGAAATACCTAATGTAAATGACGAGTTCATGGGTGCAGCAAACGAACACGGCACATGTATACATATGCAACAAACCTGCATGTTGTGCACATGTACCCTAGAACTTAAAGTATAAGTAAAAAACAAAAAAAAAACAATTAAGAACTCCACAGTTCTTCCCAAGGTGACTGACTTTACTTGGAACAGATCATAGAGAAGTTCATGCCTAAGGGCACTTTTAAAAGTTTTATTTCAAGATTTGGGGGGGCAACAGGTGGTTTTTGGTTACATGGATAAATTATTTAGTGGTGATTTCTGAGATTTTGGTGTGCCCATCACCTGAGCAGCGTACACTGTACCCAGTGTGTAGTCTTTTGTTCCTCACCCCTTCCCATCCTTCCCCACAATCCCCAAAGTCCATTATATCATTCTTATGCCTTTGCGTCATCATAGCTTAGCTTCCACTTACAAGTGAGAATATACAATATTTGGTTTTCCACTCCTGAGTTACTTCACTTAGAATAATAGTCTCTAACTCCATCCAAGTTGCTGCAAATGCCATTATTTCATTCCTTTTTATGGCTGAGTAGTATTTCATGGTGTATATATACCACATTTTCTTTATCCACTCGTTGGTTAATGGGTATTTAGGTGGGTTCCAAATTTTTGCAATTGTGAATTGTGCTGCTGTAAACATGGGAGTGCAAGTGTCTTTTTCATATAATGACAACTTTTTTCCTCTGGGTAGATACCCAGTAGTGGGATTGCTGGATCGAATGGTAGTGCTACTTTTAGTTCTTTAAGGAATCTCCATACTGATTTCGTAGTGATTGTACAAGTTTACATTCCCACCAGCAGTGTAAAAGTGTTCCCTTTTTACCACATCCACGCCAACATCTATTATTTTTTGATTTTTTAGTCGTGTCCATTCTTGCAGGAGTAAAGTGATATCTCACTGTGGTTTTGATTTGCTTTTCCCTCATCATTAGTGATGTTGAGCATTTTTTTTTCAAATGTTTCTTGGCCATTTCCTTATCCCCCTTTTGATGGTTTTTTTTTTTTTTTCTTGCTGATTTGTTTGAGTTCCTTGTATATTCTGGATATTAGCCCTTTGTTGGATGCAAGTTTGCAAATATCTTCTCCCACTCTGTGTGTTGTCTGTTTACTCTGCTGATTATTTTGCGGTACAGAAGCATTTTAGTTTAATTAGGTCCTATTTATTTATTTTTGTATTTGTTGCATTTGCTTTTGGGTTTCTTGGTCATGAAGTCTTTGCCTAAGCCAATGTCTAAAAGTTTTTCTGATGTTATCCTCTAGAATTTTTTATGGTTTCAGGTGTTAGACTTAAGTCTTTTATACATCTTGAGTTGATTTTTGTATAAGATGAGAGTTGAGGATCCAGTTTCATTCCCATACATGTAGCTTGCCAACTATCCCAGCACTATTTGTTGAATAGGGTCACCTTTCCCCACTTTAAAATATAAAAAGAAGAAAAAATAGTGAGCACGGACATTGGAGGCTACATACTGCATGGGAAACAGGCCTTATAAAGTTTATTTTCACCAAGTCACTAAGTAGATAAACACAATCATCCAAACAACAACAGCAACAATAACAAGTCTAAGTAAAGGAGGATTGGAAAGTATCCTCAGTTGCTACATTTTACTATCAAAGATGCTGAGTTTTCAATAAAAATCATTACACGTGGGAAAAAAAAACACATTATGACCCATGCACTGAAAAACAAATAGGTAATAGATATTGCCTTTGAAGGCACTCAGATGTTGGACTTAGAGATAGTTTTCAAAGCAGCTAATATAAATATGTTCAAGGAAATAAAAACCATGCTTAAAGAAAAAATCAGGTGTGAGAAAATGATTTATAAAATAGCACATATTAATAGATATTTTACGAAAGAAACAAATGGATATTCTGGAATTGAAAGTATAAGAACTAAAATAAAAATTTACTAAAAAGTCTCAGTATGGATTGAGCTGATAGAATCAGCAAATTTTAGGAAAGATAAAGATTATACATCTGAAAATCAAAAATTAATGAACAAAAATAAAAACTCAGAAAAATATAAGACATTTTAAACCCAACAACCTACCTATAATGAGAATACCAGAAGGAAATGAAAGAGAGAAATGAATAGAAAAATTATTCAAACAATGACTGCTGAAAAATTTCTAAACAGACTTACAAACATTTTTGTAAATATTAGAGAAGCTCAGCAAACTATTATATTCGACAATAGCAATACAATAGAACAACGTGGGAATAAAGCTATATTAGAGTAAGGAAATGAACCCAGATGATAACAGGACCAAACAAGAACATGAAACAAACCAAAAAATGCTAAATAAGAAAACTAATTTATAAATATTTGTGATTGTGCTCTCCTTTATTATCATAGCTTCTTTAAAAGACATAAGGTAATGTAAAGTAATAATTATAACAATGTGTTATTGGGTTTGTAACATATGTAGACATGATATGCGTAACAATAATGGCACAAAAAAGGAAGAAGGAAGGGAATGGAGCTATCTAGGTATAAGGTTTATATGCCTTACTAGAACATTTAAAGAATTAACACTAACTCTTTCAAAAATATAAAAGACAAAGGAACACTTCCCAACTTATTCTATGTATCTAGCATTACTCTGATATCAAAACCAAATGAAAACAGACCTTATGAATATACTCATATATTTAATGGATACAGATTAAAAAGTCTTCAACAAAGTATGAAAACCTGAGTATTTTATAATACTTATTAAAAGTATCATAGGCCAGGTGCAGTGGCTCAAGCCTGTAATCCCAGCATTTTGCGATACCGAGGCAGGTGGATCACAAGGTCGGGAGTTCAAGACCAGCCTGGCCAACATAGTGAAACGCTCTCTCTACTAAAAATACAAAAAATTAGCCAGGCGTGGTGGTGGGCGCCTGTAATCCCAGCTACTCAGGAGGCTGAGGCAGGAGAATCACTTGAACCTGGGAGGTGGAGGTTCCACTGAGTCAAGATCACGCTATTGCACTCCAGCTGGTGCGATAGTGCGAGACTCCGTCTCAAAGAAAAAAAAAAGTATTATAAATTATGACCAAGTGCATTTTATTTGAAAAGTGCAAGTTTGATGTAATATCTAAAAATCAATTCATGTAATACACAATATTAATAGAATATGGGACTATCAATCCCTTATCAGATACCTTGTTTGCAAAAGTTTTCTCCCATTCCATGGGTTGCCTTTTTTCTCTATTGATTATTTCCTTTGCTGTGGAGAAGATTTTTATTTTGATGCTATCCCATTTGTCTATTTCTGCTTTTGTTGGTTAAGCTTTTGGTGTCATATCCAAAAATCATTACCCAAACCAATGTTAAGAAGATTTTTCTCTATTTTCTTTCTGGTAGTTTCATGGTTTCAGAAATTACATTTAAGCATTTAATCCCTTTCAGTTGATTTTTATATATGGTGTGAGATAAGGGTCCAATTTCATTTTTCTGCATGTGGATATCCAGTTCCAAAGTAAATAACCTGACTAAAACATGTGCAAAGAACTGAACAGATATTTCTCAAAAGAAGGCCTACAAATGGCCAGCAGGTATACAAACAAGTGCTCAAGATCACCAAACATCAAGGAAATGCAAATCAAAGCCACAATGAGATATCACCTCACACTTGTTAGGATGGCTATTATCAAAAAGACAAGCGATAGCAAGTGTTGGTGAGGATGTGGAGAAAAGGGATCTCTTGTATATTGTTGGTGGGAATATAAATTAGTAAGTCGTTATGGAAAACAATATGGAGGTTTCTTGAAATATTAAAAATAGGACTATCTCATGATCTAGCATTCCCACTTCTGGATATATATGTATAATACATATATTATATATAATATATAATTTATATATAGAAAATAATATATACAATAGATAATTTATATATAGAAAATAATATATATATTATATATACAGAAAGTAAAACCAGGAACTCAAACAGATATCTGTAAGGTCATGTTTATTGCAGCATTATTAACAATAGTCAAGATATGAAAACAACTAAATGTCCATCTGTGAGTGAGTGGATAAAGAAAATAGTGTTCATGCATTTACATAGAACAGAGTATTATTCAGCCTTTAAAAAGGAGTCCCTGCCATTGATTACTATATGGATGAACTTGAGGATACTATACTATGTGACATAAGCCAGATACAGAAATACAAATACTGCATATGCAGATCTCAAATAGCCTAATAGGAAGACAGTAGAGTGGTGTTAACCAGAGGCTGGGAGTAGGGGAAAATGGGGAGGTGTTGGTCAAAAAAATAAAGTTGAAGTTATAAAAGATGAATAAATTCTCAAGATCAAATGTACACCAATGTGACTATAGTTAACAATACTGTATTGTGTTCCTGAAATTTGCTAAGAAAGTAGATCTTAAGTGTTCTCACCACAAAAAAAGATAAATGTAACTGTGTGAAATGATGGATATGTTAATTAGATTGATTTTGGTGAATTTTCTACAATGTATATGTGTATCAAAACATCAAGTTGTTCACTTTAAAATATAGTTTTTATTTCTCTATAAAACCTCAATAACCTGAAAATTAAAAAAATAGAATAGAGGAGTTAAACCACATGATTATCTCAATAGATGCAGAGAAAGTATGGATAAAATCCACACCCTTTCATGATATTATATTCAAAAAGCTATGCAAAAGGGAGCTTCATCAATCATATAAAGGGTATCTATGAAAAGTCCACAACTATCATCATTTCTAATGCTCAATATTTTTCCATTAAGATTGAGAACAAGATAAAGATATTCACTCTCACCAGTTCTATTCAATAGTGGATCTAATCTGAGCAACCAGACAAGAAAAAAATAGAAAATGCTGTTTCTCAGATAACATGATATTGTATATAAATACACAATAAAAATATTAATATGGAAATATTCCCCAAATTGATCTATAGATTTGACACAATTCTCAAAATCCCAGCTTTTTTCTCTTGCAGGAATTTTAGGATTCATATCAATCCTAAAATTGAAATTCAATGCACTCAGAATAATCAAAACAGTCTTGGAAAAGAAGTTGGAAGATTCATACTTCTCAATCTGAAAACTTATTACAAAGCTACATTAATCAAGATACTGTGGTTCTGGCATAAGGATAGACGTATAGATCAAATAAATAGGTTGAAGTCCTGAAAATAAACTCTTACTTCTAAGGTCAGTTGATTTCAATAAAGATATGAAGAAAATTCAATGGAGGAAGAATAGTCATTTTTACAAATGATGCTGGAATGACTAGATAGCCACATGTAAAGAACAAAATTGGACTTCTACTCACATGATACCAAACCAAGCCCCATCATAATGAATCAAGGACCTAAATACAAGAACTAAAACTACAAAAATCTCAGAAGAAAGCATGGAAGTAAATATTTGTGACTTTAAATTAGACAATGGTCTCTTAGATAAAATACTATATAGAAGACATATAGATGAATTAGACTTCATAACATTAAATTTTTTGTGCTTCAAAAAACACCTACCAAGAAACTCTAAAGATAACTCACAAAATCAGAGGGCATATTTTCAAATTATATATCTCACAAGTGACTTGTGTTCCAGCTATATAAATTATTCTTGCAATCCAACAACAAAAAGACACATAATAAAATGAGTAAATTATTTAATAGGCATTTCTTCAAACAAGATATGCAAATGGCCATTAAGCACATGAAACGATGCTCAACACCATTAGTCATTAGGAAAATGCGACTCAAAATCCAAATAAGAATCTACTTCACATGCAGTAAAATTGTTGTAATGAAAAAGACAGTAACGATTGTTGGCAAGAATGTGGAGAAACTGGAACCCTCATGCCCTGTTGGTGGGAATTTACAATTCTGCAGCCCCTTTCGAAAAGTTTGGCACTTCTGCACAATGCTAAACATAGAGTCACCATACGATCTAGCAATTCCACTCTTATATACGTACCCAAGAAAAATGAAAAGATGCCCATACAAAAACTGGTATATGAATGCTCAAAGCAGTGTAATTCATAATAGCCAAAAGATACAAATAAGTCAAGTGCTGATCAACTTATGAATGGATTTTTAAAAGGTGACTTATCCCTAAAATGAAATATCATTCAGTCTTAAAATTAATGAAATATATGCTATGATGTGGATGGACCTTGAAAACACTGTGCTAAGTGAAAGAAAGCGGATTTTTAAAAGGCCACATATTGTATGATTCCATTTATATAAATTGGCAAAAATAAACAAAGGTATTGAGTTAAAAAGTAGCTTAGTGAGTAACTAAAGCAGCAGCATGCGGGCAGTAAAGCTCAGAATGTGGGGAGGGGGAAGAGGAGCAGCTGCTCGATGGTACAGAGTTTCCTTTGGGATGATGAAAACATTCTAATATTTAATTATGGTGATGGTGACACAACCTGTAAATATATTAAAAACTATTCATTGTACACTTAAAATGCATAAATTATATGGTATGTAAATTATATTTTAATAATGCTATTAAAATGTCAACCATAAAACTAGTACATATATTCTGATACCCATCCTGTTATTGAATATATTAATTAGAAACTCATCTAATCACATGTAACAATAGGATGCTCATTACATTAAATTATTTTAATTTTTCTTATTTTTCCCATTTTTGAAAAGTTTTACAATGCATAGGAATTACACTAAAATAACTCTTCAAAAACTTTTATTTAGAATAAATAACAAAGAATACATTTTTAATTTTTTTTGACAACATAGATCTTGTTAGATTTTGTGGTTTCCCTTTTAATTGTAAAACACAGACACTTTAGTTCTGTTAAAAAAAATTGCTTTTTCTCTCTGCTTCGGGAATAGAGATAGTGTCTCACTAGTAAGGCTAGGAAATGATCCCTTAGTTTCTATTTCCCATTCCCAGGCTTAGATGAAGGAGAAAATAATCAGATTTTTATGGAATCAAAGCATGCAAGCCTACTCCCTCAAGAAACCCCCAAGCTAGACAGTTTTGAACATATGGGTCTCATACAAGGAATTAAGCTCCAGTTTGAGACAGCAGAATTGATGGGGTCAGTACTTTTAATTTTTGAGTGTTTATAAAAAAGGAAAGTGCCCAACTCCAATGACTGGGGGAAGGGAGATGATTCCAGAGGCAGAAAAGGACAGAAACTCTAGGTTCTAGGGATCTGAATTCCAAGTCACTCCAAGACAATGCTATTTCATGCCTGCTGCCCTGAGGAAACGGCCATGTGATACTGAACTGAAAGATCTAAGAATAAAGGGCAGGTGACTTGGGAATCAGGAAGAGGCACACCTGGAAAACATGAGCTCAGTGGGAGAGTTCTGTTTTCTTTTAAAGATCATCAGAGGCCTGGGCAGACGGACACCTCACATTATGGCCCTACAGCAGCAGATGGACCTGAGGATGCCCACATTTCACCAGCAATATTGGCAGCAATGTGAACTAGGGCAAAAGTAGGTCAATTGGAAATCCAGCTGTTTTCTACTTTGTAGTGAATATAACCTGTGTTTTTGGAGTGGGAGGGTAAGGCAGAGGGCAGAGTTGCTCATTAAGGGGATAACAGGATATGCCAGCTAGTTCTGCAGGCAAGGACTTTGAAGTTCTGATGTGGAGAAATAAAACAGTGATAAAATTGTCCCTGGTGTTTTGGTGCAGTGTGGGTATGGGTTACATAAACAAGCTCCATGCATATTTTGAAAGTTACTCTATATTGTTCATTTTCCTATCGATATTTTGTACTATGAGTTTAACGCAAATTTGGCTGAAAGAGGTCAAATGAAGCACAAAAAATGGTGATGTGATAATATAATTAAATAATTTATATGCACCTCTTTTTTCCTTTCAAAAAGTAATTATGCTAAATACATTGTGGTGTTCTGAATCAGCGTTTGAAACAGAAGAATAGCATTAATGGAAAAACTGATGAAAGCCATACAAAGTCTAGAATTCAATTAGTAATGATGTACTGATGTGGGTTTCTCAGCTTTGAGAAATGTCTTATAGTAAGATGTTAACAATAGGAGAAATTGTGCAAAGGGTTTATGTGGATTCTCTGTACTTTCTTTGCAACTTTTCTGTAAATTTAAAAAGTTTTGGAGTAAAACGTTAATTAGAAAAGTAGTTAGGACTCACATATTCTGTACCACGTTACTTTTCCCTCAAATTTCCAGCTGAAGAGCCAACTCATGTGACATTTAAAAAAATTTATGGATATATAATAGTTGTATGTATTTATGGGGTACATGTGATATTTTGATACAAGCATACAATGTTTAATGATCAGATCAGAGTAACTGGGATATCCATCACCTTAAAAATGTACCATTTTTTTGTGTTGGAAACATTTCAAATCCATTCCTCTAGTTAGTTTGAATTGCACAATACATTATGTAAACTATAGTCACCCTACTGTGCTACCAAATACTAGATGTTATTCCTTCTAACGTTTTAACATTACAGACTCAAAATATTGGCACATGGTTTGTACAAGCTTTCAATCTAGCTGCTGCTTATTCTAAAGAAAACTCAAGAAAGGAAATCCAGCAGTTAACATAGTTAAATTTGATGCACACTATCAGTTACAAATAAGCTGTATATTTGCTACTTTATAATTTGCTTCAGATTAATTTTCAACTAGAAATCTCTTCTTGTATTCTTTTTTGCATGTTTTATGCAATGTTAATTTTATAATAATTCTACTTTAATTTTTAGTTTAGTAGCCAATCAAAGTGCAAGCAGAGAATAATATGTATGCAAAGCATGCTGTCATGTGCTCTATGGCACTCTTTCCCAAGCAATAACCCAGTTCTACCAACAGGATGAAATTTCTAACCTTCATTCTTCCAGTTTATCTACTCTGGAGGTGAACAAATGCCTCATAAAACAGCCCAATGGTGCAATTATCACTTTAGTATTAGAGGCACACTGGAAAGTGCTAAAATTCCACATTAGATACAACATTTTATTGTAACTATAAACTCACAGTGGCCTTTAGGTATTTGCTACAGTGTTAGTAATGATTCATACTTGGCATCTGACAAGAAATGGAAAGATGCCTTATTTGATAAAACCAGTATAAGGAGATTAAGAGACGAGTTTAGGGTAAATTGTGTGGAAGATAATGGTTCATCAAATATCCAGTGCCACACTTCAATAAAGTGCTGGCAATTTAACATGTTTCATGGCAAAATATGATGTTTCAAGTTAAATATTACTATCCATGATTTTCAAAGCACATAGTGATGCCCTAAGCAGTCTTAACAGGTGGAGACATAAAGCAGGCTCTCTTCCCATTTCTTTATTTACACAAATAGCTGCCAGCATAATTCTAGGTTATCAGATTGAACAGAGCTTAAAAGAACATCACTAATATTTGATGTATCTTTTGGTTAGTCTAAATTATAAATTTCTTATTTTGAATTAATTCTACTTTTCTCTGGAATTTATACCCACAGTATTTTTCTTTACTTTTGACAATTCAGAGAAACGCTGAAGGAAAGGATTATTTTGTAAAGAACAATCAAATCCCTTTTACTCTCATTGCCTTAAACAAACGTAGATTTATGGAGAATCCTCTTCACAGTATTTCTGTATTAAAAAATGTTATCATCACTATAAAACTATAATGCCTTTTAAATTTTTAAAATGTAACATTAGATAAGTAATGTTTTCTGTTTTCATATGGATTTTATAATTATGCTAGGTAAATAATATTACATCAAGTGGGGTCCTATCCCAGAATTCGTTGAACAGTTCATCTGCTGTAGAACCTTTCAATTTCTTTCAACATTTTTTCATTGTAGATAACATTGCAATTGGCATCTTTATGCAGCTATCTTTTTTTGTATAATTACGTTCTTAATATAAATTTCCCAGAAGTGGGATTATTGCCTTAAAGCAGTAGCAGTGTTATAGTTCTTAAGATATATTTCCATATCGTTTTGTAACGTGTTTTGTCATTTTGCTGTCCTGCTTTCACGCACAGACATTTATTGAAACATGCCATATACATTAACTGAACTCACGTTTACATTATGGTTCCCCCAAATACCATTTGGGTAGAGAAGTTAGAGACATTCACTTATATTTTTGCTATAGAAAGAAGTATCCTCTATTTTATTTAATTTTATTTTAAAGATAGAATACATCTGCCTAGGATATGAGCAACCTTTTGTTTTTGCCTTTCCAGATTTTAGAAGCTGTACTATTACCAGATTGCACATTAAGTATCAGTATTTTACAATAGCAAATGTTGCTATCTAGCTTTATATTGGTTGATTTAACTTCTCATTTTTTTTTTGTTTAGGTAAAATATAATCTAGTTCTAATGTTTATAGTACTTTAAGTAAGACGTCAACTTATTTGTGTCAGTTATTAAAAAAGTGACACCTAAGGATTTTCTGCTAATGTAGTTTTTATTTGCATGTAAAGCTGCATAGTGTTATATTGAACAATAAACACTGTTACATAATTAGTTGTGAGGACTCATTTTAATTAAAGTAGATTATAATCATAATATATTATAACATATATAATCATAACATATATATAATAAAACATTCAAGACTACTCTTAGTATCAGTGACAGCAATTATAGAAACTGTGAATGTTGGGTTAGTCTGATCATTGATGTTATAATGGTTACATCTGATTCTATTATTATTAGATAATAATGCATTGCTACTGATTAATGAACTGTGAACAATGCAAAATCATTTAGAAAAACAACAAGATCAAATAAACCAAAAGATCTATTTTAGTTATAAGCATATAGTAATTCTTATATTCTCAAGGTGTACTTGCTTTCATTCAGTTGACTTTCTTCTATCTCAATATTTCTGTATTAATTGGTATGATCCTAATTACAGAGAAAATGATATGTGGGGAACAGAATAGATTTCTGCTCTCACTCTGCTATATCAAACTGTATAGAGGATATCATCAAACTATTTGTATTTAAATTTGCCAATTTAAAAACTCATAATCATATGATGAGAAATAAGTGTTAATATGAAACTATTAAGCTGTGAAAAAAATTAGAAATTGGTGAAGGCTCACCATTACCTTGAGGGACACAAATAAATTAGTACAGCCTCCTCTGTTGAGTGATTTTGAGGGTGGGTTTAGGTATAATTTGACTACTAGGTTTTCAGAGGGTTGCTCTGTTATCCTCAAATGTTGCTCTGTTATCCTCAGAGGTCAATTATGCAATCATTAATTGTCTTCATTTTGCTAATTTTTCTGTAAGAGGAAAGACATTCACACGTTAGCCCTAACTGTTTCACTTCAGCTTGGGTACATTTGATATAACTTCTGGGATGGGCAGGGGAGAATGAGGCATTTTCCAGTGAAGTGTAGCCATTTCTTTTCAGCAAACTAATCTGATTAGAGCTCTAATAAATCCACCTAAACTGAAATGTCTTTGTGTAAAGCAACTATGTGCAATAAACAACTAAAACTTCATAAATCATTTGAGATTGAACTGTCCATAATAGAAATTGCTTGACAACCACTTTGTCCTGTAGACTGCCCTCTCGTTATATCTACATAAGCCTGCTCCATAGAAGAAAAGTGAGATGATTCCAGGTAAAGGAGGCATGAGTAAATTTGCCTCTGAAATACTTGCTACTCTCAGTGGTGACCTTATTGCATTGTGTTTCTCTCTTTTTATCAATCACTAATTCAGATACCATAAAACAGTTTGGATTTAGAATTCTGAAACCTGCTGTCTGTATATTTCATATATAATATTTGCATAAATTATCCACATATATATTTAGATAATTTCTTTATTTGTTCAGCATGCATTTTTTAAATAATTAGTATATGTGATGCTTTTTCTGGATACCTTAAATATGAGGATAAGAAGACACACTTTCTATTCGTGGGGTGTTCTATCTGGTATTAGAGATAGGAATTTAAAAAATATGTATTTGCAACATTGGATAATTAAAACAATAGTAAAAATATTATTATGCATATTTTTGGCATTGCAGTATATAGTATCATGCAAATGCTCCACTCAGTTCTTTTGCTGTTGAAAGCATAGTTGATTGATGGCCCCAGCTGCTGTCCCTCTGTGTCTACCACTGACTTGTGCCCAGACACCACCTCTGGCTGCTCTCAGCCAATGACTGAGCACTGCAGGCATAATAAGACAGGCCCAATCTAGCCGGACATAAGACTTCTCCCACAGGTAATATTGGATCGAAGACTCTCCATTGGCCTGACTAAACATCTTTTGGACCTGGGGTGCAGTCTGAGACTTTTCCTTCATGATCTTTTTTCCCCTTGTCCTTTATGGGTGCCAGACTTGCTGCTCCATTAAAAGAACCTCCCTACCTTCTCTTGCTTCCTCTCCTTTACATTTCACAGGCCTTTTCTTCAATAAATCTCTTGTACGTCTAATCTCATCTTGTTGTCTGCATCTTGGAGGACCTGAACTAATGAACCATATGTATTGAAGGCTTACTTTGTGGCAAGAATGAACTAAATACATTATCACATGTCCTTTCCTCAGAGCAAGCCTGTATGCTAAGTCTCCAATAAGCCAACTTTACAGATGAGGAAATTAATACTTGGAGACATTAAATGACTAGACTGAAATCATATGGCTAGCAAGAGATGGAGCTGGAATTTGTAGCCCTCAAATTTATACCAGCCACCAAGCTGCCACTATACTTAACTGCAAAACCATAACAACTGGTAAAAGAAATGCAGAAGCACAAAAGAAATGATTGTCCTGATATATGAGAACATATACTAAACAGTATGTAACTTTTTATGGAACGTATTTTGTCATTTTGCTGTCCTGCTTTCACGCACAGACATTTAATGAAACATGCCATATATATTAACAGAACTCATGTTTACATTATCGTTCCCCCAAATACCATTTGGGTAGAGAAGTTAGAGACATTCACTTATATTTTTGCTTTAGAAAGGAGTATCCTCTATTTTATTTTATTTTTATTTTAAAGATAGAATACATCTGCCTAGGATATGAGCAACCTTTGGTTTTTGCCTTTCAAGATTTCAGAAGTTGTACTGTTACCAGATTGCACATTAAGTATCAGTATTTTACAATAGCAAATGTAGGTAGTAGGTAGGGTAGTAGGTAGCTGGCTAAAAGAGGATTTAAAAAGCACTATGGCATTAATCATAAAAAGACAAATGACCCAACAAGAAAAATAGGTAAAGGATATGAATAGACATTTATCCAAGAAGATATACAAATGGCTACAATACACATGAAAAGATGCTTAGAATCCTTAGTAACTAAGAAAATGCAACACAAAATCTCGATGAGATTCTACTTCATGCCTAATAAAATGGCTGTAATGAAAGAGACAGACAATAACATGTGTTCACAAGGATAGGGAGAAGTTGAAACCCTGGAATATCACTGGCAGAAACGTAAAATAGTGCAGCCACTTTTGAAAACAGTTTGGCAGTTTCTCAAAGGGTTAAATCTAGAATTAACATATGACCCAGTAACTGCACTCCTGGTTATTTACCCAAGAGAATTAAAAATGCAAGTCCAAACAAAAACTTGTATATAAATGTTCACAGCAGTATTATTCATATGGCAAAAAGTGCAAACACCCAAGTTTCATTAACCGATGAATGAATATTAAAAAATATATATCTACATAATGGAGTGTTATTTGGCCACAAAAAGTAATGAAGTACTGAAGTATCCTCTAACATGGAAGAACCGTGAAAACATACTAAAAAAAATTAAGCCAGACATAACAGGCCATGTATTATATGACTACACATTTATTTAAAATCTAGAATAGGCAAATCCATAAAGGCAGAAAGTAGACTAGTGATTGCCAGCGATTGGGGAAAGACACAATTGGGAGTACCTGCTTACAAGGAGTTTTCTTTTGGGGGGTGATGAAAATATTCCAGATTTAGATAGTGGTGATGATTATGTGATTTTTGTGAATATACTAAAAATCTTTGAATTGCATACTTGGGAAGGGTGAATTTTGTGGTATTTGAAGTATGTCTCAATAAAAGGACACTCAAAAGGTTAGAGAAAATGTTTAAATACAGTTAAAATTGTCATAATTTCTTTTTCTCTGTGTTCACAAAGACGCCCCATCCAAATATCTGTAGAACATGATTTGAAAACCAATGCTTTCAGGGTCCGAATGAAAATGAAAATTAAAGCAAGACAACAATAACAATTTAAAAACCAACAATGTTGGACAGCATGTTATCTCTGGATTTTAGTTCAAAGGAGAAAGTGGAAAGAATGTAGTGAAAATCAACATCCAAATAAATTAATTTTCCAAAGGAGTGTAAACTCTCACCTGAAGACAATGGTGAATCATTACCAGCTTTTGCACAAAGGAGTGAACTGGTTTGAATTGTGTTTCAAGACTAAAGTTCAAGGAGCAGAAATTTTTTTAAGTACGTTTTCACGGTTCTTCCATATTAGAGGATATTTCAGTACTTCATTACTTTTTGTTGCCAAATAACACTCCATTATGTGGACAAATGTTATCAGGGAGAGGCTGGATGCAGGAAGGTCTGTTGGGAAGTCCATGGTGATAGTTCAGATAGGAGGACTTGACCTAAGATAGTGGTATTGGAGATGGAGGTGGAGGAAAAGCGAGAGTTATTTTTGTAGTAGAATCCACAGGACTTGGGTCAGAAGTGAGGATGGAAAGAGAAAGAAAAATTGAAATCCTGCCATCTCCTGCTTGGGCACCTGGATACATTACAGAACTACATTAGCTTACATTGGGAATCTAAGACATTAACAATGAAAGTTGGAGATAAATATTTATTTGAGTATTTTGACTTTGCGGTGCTTGCAAGGCATTTGGGTACAATTCTCTTTTCATAATTCGAGATATGAATCCAGGACACAGGAGAATGATTTGGAGTAACACTCTGATATCAGCCTGTTTTCTCCATGAAATTACTTTGCTCCTGACCTTTTACTGTTGTTATATACAAAGAGTTCATTCATGTACACTGCCTCAAGGCATTTGTTTGTTTGTTTAATTGCAAAATGAATGCAGTTTCATTGTTCTTTCTTGAGTTTCAAAAGAGAAGTCTGAATCCAGGGAAGAAAGAGTTGCTTTCAGACAAAATTATTTTTTTTGTGTTGTAATATTCTTGGCATTTTACACCCTAAGCCAAAAATACCATAAGCAACAGATTTTTTGGAAAAATGCAAACACCCATGCAGATAGCATGGACACTATGGTTGAGAGTTGCCTGGCTAGGGATGGCAGTAATTGGAAAGTATTTACAATACATTAAGTCCCTTGGGTTTCCTCAAGACCTCGACCCCTCATTTCTCTAAAGCTCCATCTTGAAGGTAAAGGCTGATGGTATGTGGGGGTGGGATGGGTTAGTCAGATTTGTGTGCATTTTTCCTGGAAGAAAACCAGAAGTTGTAGCACGTCCTTGTTAGAATTCCTATCCACTGGCATAGGCAGACAGCTGGAAGTAAAGACCGCAGGTATTGTTTAGTTTTAAGTAATCCTATGAGAGTCCCCCATAAATTTTCTGTGTGCACCAAAGAACATCTAAGAGCTTCTAGGTCACTGAGAATGATTTGAAGAAAATGCCTCACTTTCCTCATCTGTAAAATGGAGAATTGATATGGGAATTAAATGAGTAGAAAGCTATAGAATACTTAAAATAGTGCCTAGCATATGCCACGTGTTCAAAATGAATTATCGTTATTAGTGTAGAATTGGGAAAGAATAAACTGAAATCTACCCTAGCCTCACCTGGCTGTGGGTATTGCAAACACCCAAGTAGGAAAGGTGGTAAGCTGACACCAAAACTTTTTATTCATTATAAATATCTGTATGTTTGTGGTGTGTGTTTCTGCATGAGCACCTACAGTTCAATATGTACAATATCCACAACTAGTAGGTACCCATAAAAATTTTTAAAAGAGTAAATGTACCAGTCCTCAATGGTTGTACCATTAAGGACTTTTGCTGCTTATTTTTTTATAGAAAGTCTTGAGTTACAGAGTCCACTTAATTATGCTTAAGTAATAGTACTTGAAGTGGGTTTACTACTTTGATATCATAACCACTAATTTCATTTGGATTCCTCAGTTTGGTAAACTCCATTACAAAGTCTTATCAAACTGATACTCTGGCCAAATGGGGACTTGATTGGACTTTAACTGACCCTTCAATTGACTGTAGAATAATGCAGACTGACCATGTTTATTTAATGGGTTCCCTCTTTAGAGTAGAGGTCTGGATACTGCCTCCTGGTTCTGCATCCTATTAGATGTCTGTCCAACTATACCAAATGCAATTTTTTGGTCTACAAATTACTCTTGAAAATAAGGTGAGGCATTCATTTAGTCTCTAAGATCAATTTAGGGGGTTTAAATACTTGAAGGTGCTAACGTCAGAGACAGAAAAGTAGTTTACAATCTATAACTCACGATTCCATCTTTTTCAAAGATGTTATATTAAATTTGCTTATTTTATCATATTTCTAAAAATGTGAAAACTCGATTGCCAGAATTCCTCTGGCATAATTTTGTCTTTGACCTTGCCAATGTGTTGGGCTTTGGGGAGTGAAGTGTGACATTATTCAGGAGTTGGGATCAAGGCTGAGGTTCACTGCCATCCCCATAGGAAGACTTCACTCAACACTGGGCAAAAAGAGCCAAGGGACATTCAGGAGGAGACCTATCCATGAGTAAAGGCACGAGATGAATGTGGATGTCTTGTTAACGACTAAGTAGGCAGTGTTCCATTCAAGAGAAGAAATGTCTAATTGTTGTACAGTGGGATATTTGGGTGGAAAGTAGCTAAGTAACTCCAAGAAGGGAGAAAGATTTGAACATGAAGAAAGTAAGTGTGGACTTCGGTTGGCAGAAATAGAATAGAGACTATGACAGAAATCTTAAGCCTTTGAGGAAATAAAGATCCCTTGTCTTTTCAAAAGTTTTAGGTGTATCTTGCCTATAGGATAGTCTTTCATGGTATAAGAACAGAGAATGTTAACTTAGTAATACATTTTCTACACTTGGAAATGGAGAAGAGTATAGGTCAGGAATCTTTACAGGTATTGGCTTTTAAAGCTGTCAGTTCTATTTGATAACTTTGATTCAGGTTTACTGGTTGATCATTCCTACGGCAGGCAATGAAGGCACTCTGAATATCAGGGAAAGGTGTTCTACCTGGAAAATACAGTCATTAATTCACATTATTTGATATTATTTAGTATGAAATAAAAAATAAAAATTTAAATAAAACAATAATGCTTGATGCACTAGATAAACTAGTTGCATTCAACTCTCCCTGTATTTGTCAAAGAGACAGGAGAATTTTAAGGACAACTACCTACTGTGTTGTCTTCAAAGAAACATAATATATATTGCCTTGTGTTGTGCTCATAAATGAGAAAGTGTGTATGTATTGTTCTTGCACTACCATAAAGAAATACCTGAGACTGGGTAATTTGTAAAGAAAAGAGGTTTAATTGGCTCATGGTTCTGCAGGATGTACAGGAAGCATGGCTGGTGAGGCCTCAGGAAACTTACAATCATGGTGAAAGGTGAAGGAGAGGAGGCGAGGCATGTCTTTCATGGCAAGAGCAAGAGGAAGAGAGAGAAGGGAAATGTGTCATGCAGTTTTAAACAACCAGATTTCATGAGAACTCACTCACTATCATGAGAGCAGCACTGAGGGGATGGCATCAAACCATTCATGAACAATCTACCCCCATTATCCAATCACCTCCCACCAGACCCCACATCCAACATTGAGGATTACAATTGAACATGAAATTTGGATGGGGACACAGATCGAACCGTATCAAAGAGGGAAGTCATTTGCAAAAATAAGATATTATAAGTATGCCACTGGTTGAAGAGGAAAAGGATAATGCAGACCCACTGTTTGTTACAGGACTGTGGCTAACAACATATAGTTCTCCACATCATTTTGTGACACCATCTGGTAAATTATGACATTCATTTAATTGACCCATGCGGAAGTAAATTTCTGTTTCAGGCAAAGCTGCATGAATAAAATGAAAGAAAATAAACTAGTTTCACTTAGTGAGTTCACAATTCTTATACCCCCATCCCTCGATAATTCTAGAAGTTTCTTTGGGTTTTTCTGTTTTTGTTTGAGTTTGGAAACAAGAAACTATTAAGTGGCTCTATAAACATTTAAATGTTTTACTACCTTGGTTCCTAATCACATTAAAGAAGCAGTGGGGAGCAAGAAAGGAGAACCAGGCAAAACAATACATAAACATTCCATATTTCACAGCTCTAACTATTCAATAAAGGTGGGGGCATTAATTATAGGTTCGGAGGAAATGTACTTTATTGGATAAATTTACTATTTTAAAGACTCTTCATGAAACTTGCAGAAAATTAGAAAAGAGAGGAAAATTTATTGAGAATCTTGCATCTCTATATTCTGTTTTGGTGTCTGTAGTTACCGTGTGTGTGTGTGTGGGTGTGTGTGTGTGTGGGGGTGTGTGTGTGTGTGTGTATTTACAGTAAAGTCATATGTTACATCTTCTTTTGTAATTTTATTTTTTTAATTTTTGAGACAGCATCTCACTCCATCACCCAGGCCTGCAGTGCTATGTTGCGATCATGGCTCAGCTCACTACAGCCTCAGCCTCTGGGGTCCAGCAGTCCTCCCATCTCAGCCTCCCCAGAAGCTGGAACTACAGTCATGTGCCATTATGCCAGGTTAATTTTTTGTAGAGGCAGGGTTTCGCCATGTTACCCAGACTGGTCTTGAACCCCTGGGATCAAGCGATCCACCCGATTCAGCCTTCCATAGTGCTGGGATTCCAGATGTGAGCCACCCTGCCTGGTCTATCTTGTTTTATAAATTAACCTTTTGATATTTTTTGCACCACCTTGATAGCTTATTTAAAAAAAAAAACTTGATCCTTAGAGCATTCTTAGATTCACAGCAAAATTGAGTAGAAAGTACAGAGTTTCCCTATACTTACTGCCGCCACACAAGCACAGCCTCTCCAAAGTGGAACATTTTGACCTTTATTTTTGAAGTTTAGACACCAGAGAAACATATTCAATGTAGTTATTTAAGAGAAAACTTGCATTTAGTACTATAGACTATGCAATTCAGGCATTTGAAACACACCCTTGCTCACAGAGATCCTGAATCACATGAAGATGATGTTGTAAGTTAATTCCAGAAATAAGATCAAAGCTAAAAAATCTTCGATGTCTATTGTTTCTCTCTAGTTTTGTTATTGTCCCCTCTTCTAATCCTTGCAGCATTGTTACAATCCAATTATCTATGAGAACTTTAACTTCTATAGCTATCACTATCCATTGTATTTCCGAATCATTATCTGTGCTTTCCTTGTTGTTTTCAACTGTTTCAAAACAACAAGAGCTCTTGGTTTAATTGGCATACTTTGCAACATATTCAATTTTATGTTTGTATCTTTTCACATTTTAAAAATTGTTGATATAGAGGTTATATAATATGTAACATCATATATTAAACAAATATACACACAGAGTGAGTACGTGTATATAAATATACATATATGTCTATATATGTGTGTGTGTGTATATATGTATACATACATATATACACACACACACACACACACACATATATATATATGACTTACCCCAGAGTACTTACTACCAGAATATAAGTGACTCTCTTTCAGTCCTGGCCACAAACAGCTTTTTCCGAAATCTGATGCTTGGGTCCTGCCCCTTAGCCAATTGAATCTGAAGTTTCAGGAATAAGGCCTGGGCATCAATATGGTTGTAATGTGCAAGCAAGTTTGAAAACTCCTAATGTAGCCAAGCGCGGTGGCTTACACCTGTAATCTCAGCACTTTCAGAGGTCGAGGCAAGAGGATTACTCGAGCTCAGGAGTTTGAGTCCCACCTGGATAACATAGAAAGACCCTGTCTCTACAAAAAAAAAAAAAAAAAAGGTAAAATCTATTGGCTGGGCATGGTGGCATACATCTGTGGTCCCAGCTATTTGAGAGGCTGTGGTGAGAAGACTGCCCAAGCTGAAGAGGCTGAGGCTGCAGTGAGACATAGTAATAACACTGCACTCCGGTGTGACAGAGTGAGATTCTCTCTCAAAAAAAGAAAAAATAATAAAAATTATTTAAAATAAAAATAAAACTACTAATGTAAATGTTGGGCTTAGCTGTTTTTTTCATTAAAACGAAGGTTCCCAGTAGGTGTAGATTAAGGAGTTTTGTACAGAAATCCATAGAGAACCGCCTTTGTCCATGAGAATTTCTCTAGATTTAGAGCATCCTCACCTAGGCTTTTGTGCCCACTCTGTGTCTCCTCGTGGCTTTTCATACTTTTCAAATTTTGTATCTTTTATTCAGTTATCCAGGGAGCTGATCATGTTCAAATATTTCAATTTTTCTTCTAAAGTACATATTTGTTTTGCCTATCTTACACGTGTTCTGTTAACAGATATTTCAATTCCCACCCACTTTCTGACATTTCTACTCCTTACTTTTGATTTGGCACTGAAAGCAGAAGGTGAATCTACTTTTCTATATGGCTGAGATAGGATGCATACTAGGTGGACAAAAGCAATGTGTATTAAAGAGATGAAATTCACGTGTGCGTGCGCCTCTCAAGTAGCTGGGACCACAGATGCTTGGTACCATGCACAGCTAATAGTTAGTTTTTACTATTTTTTTGTAGAGACAGGGTCTTGCTGTATTATCCAGATGGGTCTCAAACTCCTGGGCTCAAGTGATCCTCCTGCCTTGACTTCCCACAAGTGCTGAGATTTTGGCTACACACACACACGCGCGCGCACACACACACACACATCCAAATGCCAAAAACCTTCCTTACTAAATCTCTTAAATGAAGTGTATTCAAATAATGAAACTCTCATATATTATACCAATTTATCCTTCCCTCAAACAACATCTTCAGAAATACTTTGCTATACTTCATGTCCCCATTTTCTTTTAAACAAACAATGTATTAATCATGGTCTCCTGTTTCACAGAATTTCACCTGGAGCTGTCATTCACTCTGCATCAACTGAAAATACTTCAGAGCCTTCTCTTGTGCTCTTCCCCTTCCCAACAGTTTCATACATAATCTATGGGTAATTCTACAGCACTTTTTTTTAATGACTAAGTATATCTCTGATCAGGATGTGGCAATCACAGAATAATAAGCGTAATCACACCAAGAAAGACTTTATTGCTTTGTCTCTGGAATATGCCCATTAGAACCTGCACCTGTTCCAAATCTGGAACTGCTTTCAGGTTGTCAAATATCAGTTATCAGTGGACTTCCAATGAACCTTTTCTGAAAACAGAATCAATGCAGTTTCCTTGAAACATTATCTCATTTGGCTTGTACACAGTAATCCTGAATTGTTTTATGGGGTGGGGGGAGACATATACCACAGAAATCAAAAAATTAAAATGAAGATTTATGTGCATCATTTTCCAGTTTAGAGAACAATTATTCTTTTGAGAGATGGCTTTTTAAAGAAATAACTTGTATATATGTTTTCTGTTTTTATGAATGATTTACTCTTAATATGCTGAAATTTGGAAATCTCACAGAACCTGAAATACTAAAGCCAGAGTAGATGAGTGTTGATTTAATAGATTTCACTTGGCATTGTTAGAGAATTCTTAAATTACATAATTCAAGGTTATTCCCAGAGAATAAGTTATGTTATTGTTCTACAATGAAGTTGTTATCTTTCATGTCAAAACAGAAGATATATTTTCTATGCAAATTTGATAAAATGACTTCTCATTCTATTCTATGCAAGGAAGACTATTAAATTGTTTTTCAATGTGTCTCTAAATCCCATTTAGTCAGTGGTCAATGGGACATTACCTTTTAATCTGAAAACATATAACTATTTTATAAGTCTCATTCATCTGAATTATATTAGCATTAGTTATCAGTTGAGAAAAGGGGGAAATGTAAAAATTGTAAAATGGGTACTATCACATAAGCAAGTTGGTAAGTGAGTCAATGCTATGAGAATTTCAGAAAAAAGAGATCTGCCACAGTCTAATTTTTTTTCATATTCTGAAGATCATCTTCCTTCTCATACTCACTCACATCTTCCTTGACTAAAGCTGCTATTCAGATGAATGGAAGCTCTCCATAGAGGAGACACACAAGGGTGAAGAGCTGAATGAGAACAGGGGTGATGATGAGCAATCAGAAATCCTGCGTAATTAAATGACAGCTTGCTGACTTCAGCCAAGAGCATTAAAATGATTTCAATGGACATTAGACGTCTTCGATGAGATCTTAGTCGGCTGTGACATTACCCTTAAAGGAAGTCTGTGCTATCTGGAGAAATACCATTTCGGAGATCAGACTGAATTGCAGCTATGATCATATTCATTAGCAGTCAGTTAGAATGTTCTCTTTCAATGTCATATCTGGCATTCTTGGATAGGAGATTGCCTGTCTCACCATGGCCTCTGGCATTTTTCAGTCTTCTGGGCTGATTTCCTGAGTTTAAGGTATCAGTAGTCAATTTTCATGATAGTCCTATGACTCAACAATTATTTATTGAATGTTTACAAGGAGCCACCTTTGTTCTAAAACCTAGGGTGTCTAAGACAAATGGAAATGTTACTACACACAAATATTTTACACTATATTGGTAATAAACAAACACCAGTAAATAATAACAAATTATGTAAAATGTTGGAAATGGAATTTGTTCTCTGCCTTCATAAACTTGAATTGTTTATGTTGTCTACTGGTTGCCATTAATTTTTAATGGAGGAGTGTGCTGTCCAAAAATGGTGAGCATCTGACTTTTGTTGGCCTGTTAGTCTGTCTTGTTATCCATGTTTTCCTTTTCTTTTATTATGAAAATGTATATAATCTGCTTAAAAATTATCTTCTATATGTTTATTATGTATTTCAGTATCTTTACTGATAAACACTACATTTCAGTGAATATTTTTATAATAAAATCAAGCAAAATAATGTGTTTAAAGTATAAAGCCCTCTGCCATATATATGTAAATACATATATATGTATATACATACAACATATATATACATATATATGTATATACATACAACATATACATACATATATATGTGTATACATACAACATACATACATATATATGTATGTACATACAACATATATATACATATATATGTTGGTTTGTCTTAAGAAAATGGGACAGAGATGTACCTACAACCTTGAACTTTGCTATTTATTTTTAAAACATCAAAGTAATATATGCAGATTTATCTCACTCTGTTTTAATAGCTACATAGTATTTCATTATATGGCCATATCATGTTCTATTAATTTGAAACCATTTGAAAGACATTAGATTGGTTCAGAATTTTCAATAATACTAACATCCTTGTACATATGCAGTCATTTCTATGAAGTATGAAGGGTTGGTGGAGGCAAATGCATTTTAAATTTAGAGTTACTGCCTAATTGGCCAACAGAATTTTTATGCCAACTTGTACTGTCCCAGTTACATCTGAAAATACCTGTTTCCCCACTAGAATGTTGACTCTTCAAGGACATAGCCTTATCTGCATTTCCACCACTATTTTTGGTTATGTCACTTGTCTACTTAAATCCCTTCGGTGGCTTCTGATTGCTTTCTACAATCTGTTCCCTCCTCATCTCCTCGCCTCATTGGTGCTGTTTGCCTCTTGCTTCCTGCACTCCCCACACTGATTTCTCTTTTAGTTTGTCACATGTATTTGCTCCTTCTTACCTCACATTTTTGTTCACATCATGAATTTTTCTTGGAAAGTACCTTGTCCTCCTCTTTGCCCTGCTAATTTCGACTCATCTGTTAGAATTCAGATCAAATGTTAATTTCTCAAAGGAAACTTCTCTTGCCCTGATTAATTTAGTTCTGATATTATTAACTCCTGTAGGAGCCATAATATCTCATTTATAGCACTTTTCACTATTTAAATTTGTATTTTGGTGCGTGATTATTTTTTAAATGTCTGTCTCATCTGCTAGCATGTAAGCTCCATGAGGACAGGAAGCAAACTTTCCTATCCACCAGGAAATCCAAATCCTCAGCAAACCAGCTTTTTACATGGTAGATGCTTTGTAAGTAGATGTTGAATAAAATAATGTATCCCTAATCCCTAGTGCTTAGCAAAATACCTAAGACACAGTAAACACTCAATAATGTATTGTTTAATAGAATGTTTTTTATGTCTGTTCCCAACATTAGCTATTATATTTTCAAAAATTCATGCCAACTTGAAGAAAAAAACTCACTGTAATTTCATTTTCATTTCTTTAATTATAAGATCAATCTATTTTCATGTGTATTTTTTCATGTTTATTATTATATTTAATTTATTTGGTGAATCCTCTATTCTCGTTATTTTCCTATAGTTCAGTTGGGATAAAGAGAAGTGTCTATTTTTTACTATAGATCAGCAGTCCCGAAACTTTTTGGCACCAGGGACCATTTTCGTGGAAGACAATTTTTCCATGGATGAAAGGAAGAGTGGTAGATGGTTTCAGGATGAAACTGTTTCACCTCAGATCATCAGGCATTAGATTCTCATAAGGCACGCACAACCTAGATCCCTCACATGCACAGTTCACAATAGGGTTCGCGCTCCTATGAGACTGGAATGCTGCTGCGGACCTGACAGCAGGAAGAGCTCAGGTGGTAGTGCTTGCTCGCCTACTGTTCACCTCCTGCTGTGCTGCCTGGTTCCTAACAGGCCACCAGCAGGAACTGTCCACAGCCCAGGGGTTGGGGACCCCTGCTACAGATGAAAATATGAAGATCCATCCAGCTTGTAGCTCATGCTATTGTGCTTCTGCAGCTTCTCATAGCAACTCAGGTGGGGAAAATATCCTCCCATTCATATTGGTTTGGAATAGGAATAGCACTGGGTGGTCACAGGAGGATGGAAAAACCGAAACAACAGCTAAAACAAAAACCAGGCGAAGAAACTACAGAATAACAGAAAACCCAAAATAAGGAAGAGGAAATAGCCAAAACCCCAGTCAGGGTGACATGTCCATGACTCTTTCAAACAAACCCAAGTAAGGGAGAAAGGGGGTGGTAACTGGGAAGCCTCGGAAATCCCCTCCTTTTCCAGAATACCTAATAATTATTCCATCTACTTATTAAAGAAATACCCATAAAATAGAAATACTCGGTGGTCACAGGAGAATCAGAAAATATCAAGCAGCAATTTCACACAGCAGCAAGAAAGGAGATGTTAAAATTAGCTACAAAGAGAAGGACGAGCCTGGGTTGATAAGACCAACAACTGGGGCGGGGGCTCCAGCTGCTTGAGACCACCTAAGTCCAACATAGCATTGGATTTGACCCACACCCAACCCCAGGCCTAAATATATGCTCGTTACCATACTAAATCACTCACCCACCAGTGCAGTGGCAGATACAAGTATGCCCATATTTAGTATAAAAATGGGAGGCACCTCAATTCTAAGAAATCTCCGCCTTTTCCCTAGAAAACCTCATGATTATTCCACCCTCTAATTAGAAGAACCCGTAAAATTAGAAACCCAAACTCCATGTGTGCGACTCACTCTCCCCACTATGCCTGCACGCCCGCTCTTGAATGTGTACGTCCACTTTGCAATGAAAGTTCCTTGCCTTTTGCTTCTTTCTGACCCATCCCTGAATTCTTTCTTGCTGCCGTGTCAATAATCCGGACACCAGCTGGGGCTGGGATCTCACCAGCATCCGGAGACCCACTTAAGCCCTCCAGCAACAGTACCACTATTGTGAAAACTATAAACTCTGCTTCTAATGATGATTGATGGCTTTTCAAGAAACAGCTCCTTTAGTTCTCTTCTCCTCTCTCTATGATTCAGGAACAAGCCTTTTCTCTGACTTTGTCCGAATAATTTTTAGTATCTAAAAGGATGCTACTTATTGCTTGCTTTTTATTTGTGTATTCTCTTCTCACATCCCCCACTCTCGTTCCCCAAATCTCCCCTGCCCCCACCCGCTACTGCCCCATTAAGAAGGAATTGTTTCAAAGAAAGACTTGAGACTCATTCTTGGTCCCTGATGAATCTCCAGTGGCAACAACAGGACATGGAACATAGTAGGAACTCAATAATTATCCGTTGACTTATTGAGTGGCTGTCCTGTCCAGAGAGCACTGCAAGTTACAAGCATCAAGCTGTTAAAAAAATCATCCATCTCTTCCATCGTTAACTGTTTTGATCCAGATCTGTGCTTCTTACTCATCTCTTCCACTTGGATGAGTTTTCCTGGGACAACTCTCAGTGTTTCAGAAAAGAAAGCCCATCCGGATATTAGCCCCAGATAAGCACAGGCCTATTCTTACCCTGGCAGGCATTGGAGAAGAGTGGGATGGATGGCTGTGCCTGCCAGGCGGTGGCTAAATGTCCAGATTCTAGATAAAACCATTAGAATTAGACATAGCTCCATATAACCTTGGGCATTCCACTTAATCTCCTGGTGCCTACTTTTCCCCAGCTGCTAAACTGGCTAACAAGAGTTCCTGCCTTGTAGAGTTAGTGTGAGGATTAATAGAATTAATATATGTAAAGCACTTAAAGCAGTGTCTGGCATGTAGTAAGTGCCTGATAGATGTTGTTAGTATTCTATTAGTCTGGGCTCCTAGCTAGAATTATGTGTCTGTCTCCCTCCCTTGAGGTTAAGAAGGAATCTGCACATAGAAAGGTGGTAGCAGATGTAGATCTGGCTTGTTTGCAAATTACTGCCCAGGAATTATTTTTTCTAACCCTCATTTATGTAAAATGCCATAAACTTTTCCTTTTCATTAATTGTCTGTGAAGATCTGTGATCAGAGTGGGTATTATCCTATTTCATTTAAAAGTCTGAGGCATAGAAAGGTTAAATGATTTGCTCAAGGACATAACAAATGACTGGTGACTGGGAGATAGAAATTATATGACTTCTAGTACACTGCTCCAGACCAGGCTCATTCTATTTAGATGTTAAGTTCTTACTTAATATTACAGATCCAAGTGACCTGGACCCATCTCACATTTCCTGTATCATAGCGATATGCAGATGGTGAGTGTAAAAGCAAGGTTACAAGTCAAATGTTGTATCATAGACAGAAAGACTATAAAATTGAAACATGATCCTTTATATCATTCCACTTTTATTTGAGGCCTGTTCTTTCTCCTTACTCACATGAAAATACTATTTATTGGCTTTTTGGAGATGGCATATCCTAGTTTGAAATTATATCTGTCAATTGCAAAATAAAGTTACCAACTATACAAATAAAAAAGAGATCATCTTGGCAACTTCAAAAATAATAAAGTATGCTATTATAAGAAGTAAAGTTTTACACTAGCAGCAATTTATAATAAAACATTAAATTCATATTTATTGCATGAAAAATAAATTGGACCACATTTATACCCACTACTTTATAGCCACATGCTATATTAGAGGAGAAAGCTGTAATCCATAATGGAAATACACAAATAGAAAAATATTTCCTAGAGCTGTTTTAGTGACTGAGAGTAAGGTAAGCCTTTTGTTAAAATTACACATTGGTATTTCATGAATTGAAAGTTGGAGTTGTGGTTTAGAGAAAATGGCACTGCAGGTTTCATCCAGTGCTGTGGAGTAGAATTCATCATCCTGGGGGTGGGAGGAAGAAACAGCCCAGAGCAGCTGGCCATGGAAGCAAGGCAGAGCAGCTGGAAACTGCTGTGGGAAGTGGCAAAGGCAATGATCCCAGTGCCCCCAACAGCAACGGGGTCCAATAGATGAACAGTGTGAGCCATGCAACAGCACTAGTGACCCCAGAGGAAGAAAACAGCTCAGTTACCAGCACCACTACTGACAATTATGCAAACAGGGACAAGAGTCAGGAGGTGTTCAGGCTGAAAGTGTGGGTCACAGCCATGAGAGGAAGAGGGCTGATAACTGTACACTGGGCACAACCTTTGGGTTTTTTCCATGCTGGATGAGGAAGGAAATATTGAAAAGAAATATATATCAAACTGAAAAAAAAAAATCAGACCTGGCTTGTAACTTCAGACACCACAGTATAGTAAAGCCCTAGGCCATTTCTGTTCACATAACATACAAGACTTCTGTTAATAAGTCTAATATCACAATGTGCTGTGACTTATTGAACACTTATTCTATGTCAAACATATTTTATCTCATGAGACTCTTACAAAAACCTTGCTAGGAAACATTGTTATGCCCAACTCCACAATGAGCATAATAATGTTTCCTAGCAGGGTTTTTGTAAGAGTCGCATGAGATAAAATTAGCTCCAAAAACACAAAATTAATCTTTAATGTCACCAATGGAGATGTCAAGATTACAGCAGGGACCATGAACTTTTCACCTAGCTTTACTACCTCTGCTTAGGAGACCACTGTCTCAGGAGTCTATAGTCTAAATCTGGTTATTAAAGCAATGCAACTAATTTGAAAAAGCAACATTTCCTGGAATACGGACTGTTAATTTGTCTTAACCATGTTTTACTGAGATTGTAGTCACTGCTTTTCTTGTATCTTTCTTTCTTCAGAGATAGAACTTGCTTGGCAAATTTCTCTGCTGCCATTTAAGAAACTCTGTATAACAAGTAAAATGAGACCCAATTCACATGGACGCATACAGAAAATAGACTTGTTTGTTCAGGTAATGGAAAAGTCACTGGGTATGTCTGGAGCTTCAAAACCAGTTTGATTCAGAGACTCGGGAATGTCACCAGAGCCCCAGCTGCTACATTCTGCACATCTCCTAACTGTCTAACTATATGAATTCCAAAAGTGTGCTGCCCCTTGGCCTAAATTGGGCAAAGTTAAAGCTAGAGAGGGCTTTGCCTGCCCATAAGCACTAAGAGTGGAGGAGTATGGGTTCCTGTAGATGGAAAGCCGGGTTAGTTCCTAGGACGGTGAACCTCTGGATGCTGGGCAGCAAAACACTCGTGTAGAGAAATAAATTCTAAGGGATAGAGTAAAAATCTGAATTGCAAGTCAGCACCAGGGGGTTCACTTGAGCTCTGTGAGTATGCCCTGAAGGCTACTGTAATATTGTTATAAAGGGGGTAATGGAAAGAGTTTACTTTGTATTTGTGATAGATGGAAGACTTTATTCTTCAAAATTTTTCCATAAGAAATAATGTAATATATGAACATGGTGAATAAAGCAAACAGCCTGAGGAGACTATAATGAAAATAGAGGCCTCCCTCTCCCTCTTCATTACTCCCTGTCCCCTAAGTCTTTATCCCTCCTCCCCGATGTGACCACTGTAATAGATTTCCTGTGAAATTCCAGCAAAAAAGTATACATTGACATATGTTTTTGTTCCTCCAAATATTTATAATAGAAAATGAAGAAACATTTCCCAACTCATTCAAGGAGGTTAGTACAATTCTTATCATAAAACAACAACAAAAAAGAGGTTATAAAAAAGACAAAGCTCAGGCCTGTGTAAAATCTTAAGCAAAATTGCAATTTGAATGCAAACGTGTATTTAAAGAGACAATATACCATAAGTGGGTTTATTCCAGGCACACAAGAATAGTTTCCATCAGAAAATCCATGAATATTGTTCATCACATTAACAAATCAAAAGAGAAAACAAATAATCATCTTATTAGATAGAAAAGCCATCTGATACAATAAATAACTCTTTAACACAAAACTTTCAGTAAATTGAAAATAGAAGAGAACTTCCCTATTCCGATAAGCATATCATTTATAATAAATCTGAGCAAATATCACCCTAAATGAAGAAACATTAAATCATATTCTTTAAAAGAAGGAATGACACAAGATGTCCACTCATTACTTCTAACGGCAACCCCAAATAGTATAATGAAACAAGAAAAAGGAATTAGAGGAATAAGGAGTGAAATGGAGGAAATTAAAGTCCAGTTGACCCTTGAGCAACATCAGATTGACCTGTGTGCATCCACTTACACACGGATGTTTTTCAATCAAATGTGGACTGAAAACATAGTATTTGAGGATGCAAAACTTGGGTGTACTGAGGGCCAGCTTTTTCATTCATGGATTCTGCAGGGCCAACTGGAATACTTGACTATGCATGGATTTTGGTATCACAGGGGTCCTGGAAAAATCCTGTTCTGTATACTGAGGTATAACTGCATTATTATTTCTAGATGATAGAATTTTTTTTGATGATCCAAAAGATTCTACAAGCAAATCATTAGAAATTACAAAAATATATTCCCCAAGAGAGTTAGATATAAAATTAAATTTAAAAATCAGTTGAACTTCTATACCCAGCAATAAAGTACTTAACAATTAAAGAGAAGATAACAGATGTAATATTATCAGAGAGTATTAAATACAATTAGGGATAAGTAAACAAAGGAAATGTAAGAAATTTGTAGGGAAATGATAAAAAATACTTTAAACACAAAAATTCTTCAAGGGCTATTAGATCATGCACAGAAACACTGAGTATGTGAATATATGAATTCTTACTGAATTGATCTATAGGGTCAATAAATTTACAATCAAAATCTAAACAGTTTTTGACTTAATAACATGTTATTGAAATTGAGTTTTTATACTACACCAAACACTAAGATCAACTCAAAATAAATTAAAAACCTAAACATAGGCCAGGCATGGTGGCTCACGCCTGTAATCGCAGCACTTTGGGAGGCTGAGGTGGGCAGATCACTAGGTCAGGAGATCAAGACCATCCTGGCTAACACGGTGAAACCCCACCTCTACTAACAATACAAAAAAATTAGCCAGGCGTGGTGGCAGGCATCTGTAGTCCCAGCTACTCAGGAGGCTGAGGCAGGAGAATGGTGGCATAAGGGCGTGAACCCAGAAGGCGGAGCTTGCAGCGAGCAGAGATCACGCCACTGCACTCTAGCCTGGGCGGCAGAGCAGGACTCCTTCTCAAAAAAAAAAAAAAAAAAAAAACCTAAAAATAACATAGGTGAAAGGCTTTGATACTGGCCTTGGCAATTATTTTTTTGGGTATCACACCAAAAGCTCAGGCCACAAAAGCAAACTAAATAAACTACATCAGATGAAATAGCTTCTGCACAGCAAAAGAAACAATCAACAAAATGAAAAGGCAATCTACAGATTGGGAAAAAATATTTGCAAACCATATACCTGATAAGGGGGTAATATCCAAAATTTACAAATAACTTACACAACAGCAGAAAATTAAATAACCAAATTAAGAAATGGGCAGAGGACCTGCATATACATTTCTCAAAAGAATACATAAAAATGGTCAAATATGTAAAAAAAAGTGTCCAACAATTTGCTAACTGAGCAGATTTTAGCCACTCTTACCTTAACATAATGGATGAGTGTGAGATAATGAATATGTTAATTTGCTTCACTATAGTAAACATTTTACAATCTATATAAATTCCATAATATCTTATTGTATACCTTAAGTACATACAACAAACTTTATTAAAATGTTTTAAAAACAAAATTTATATAGAAGAGTAAAGGCCAAAACAACACTGTTTCTGAAGAAAAGTAGGAACTTATCATAACAGAGGCCAAGATTTATTAAGAAGCTAATAAAATAAAAAAAAAAACAAGTAAAAGACCTAATGATGCATCTTAAAGATCTAGAAAAGCAAGAGCAAACCAAATCCCAAATTAGTAGAAGAAAATAAATAATAATGGTCAGAGCAGAAATAAAATAATTTGAAATGAAGAAAACTATACAAAAGATCAGTAAAATGAAAAGTTTGTTTTTTTGGAAAAGATAAATAAAATTGACAACCTTTGGCCAGGCTAAGTAAGGAAGTGAGAAACCCAAATAAAAATGAGAGATGAAAAAGGAGAGATGACAACTGACAGTGCAGAAATCTAAAGGTTCATTAGTGGCTACTATGAATAACTGTATCCCAACCAATTGGAAAATATAGAGGAAGTGGGTACATTTCTAGACACATGCAACTTACAAAGATTGAACCATAAGGAAATCCAAAACCTGCACAGAGCAGACAAGTAATGAGATGGAAGCCATAAAAGAAAAGCTAGGGACCTCATGGCCTCACTGCTGAATTCTACCAAACATTTACAGAACTAATACCAAAACTACTCAAAGTATTCCAAAATATAGAGGAGGAGGGAATACTCCCAAACTCATCCTATAAGGCCAATATTGCCAATAACAAACCCAGACAAAAAAACTTAAAAGAAAACTACAGGCCAATATTTCTGATGGATATTGATGCAAAAATCCTCAACAAAATTGAAGCAAACCGAATTTAACAATACATTAAAAAGATCATTAATCATTACAACGTGGGATTTATCCCAGGGATGCAAGGATGGTTCAACATATGCAAATCAATCAATGTGATACATCATATCAACAGGATGAAGGACAAAAACCATATGATCAGTTCAGCTGATGATTCTCCTTATTTTATAGTCAGCTGGTTAGAAAGTGAAAATTTTAATTCCTCCTTACATATAATATATTCATTCACAGGTTCTGCAGATTGAGGCATGGACATTTGTTGTTGTTGTTGTTGTTGATGTTGAGACAGAGTCTCACTCTGTCATTGCCCAGGCTGGAATTCAGTGGCATGATCTTGGCTCACTGCAACCTCTCCCTCCAGGATTCAGCAATTCTCCAGCCTCAGCCTCCCGAGTTGCTGGAATTACAGGGGCATGCCACCACGCCTGTCTAATTTTTCTATTTCTTTAGTAGAGACAGGGTTTCACCATGTTGGCCAGACTGGTCTTGAACTCCTGACCTCAGGTGATCTGCCCACCTCAGCCTTTCAAAGTGCTGGGATTACAGGCGTGAGCCCCTGCACCCGGCCGAGGCATGGACATCTTGTTAGGGATATATTCTGCCTACTACAACAATAACATAGTTTGTGACTTTCATGACAGCTCTTCAGACAACTAATGACTCCTATATAAATAACCACTTGCAATGGTAGGACTCACACTATGTCTTCTGTTGCCTATTAATATTGCATATAGATGGACATTCAATTTAAATTCTTTAGCTTTCTAGTATGAGTTCATATCAGTCTTAATTCACAAAACTAAAATCCATATTGTGTTTTAACACATCCAGCATGGTAGCTTCTTCATTTTATCAAGGCCTTCAAAATAATTCAAAGAAGTAAACAGATTGGTGGATGCGGTTATATTAATTCTCTTGGCCATATTTGTTGTAACCATCCTACTTGTCAGATGAGCAACTTTTATATATAATAGATGCCTAAGTTTCCCTACCGTATGTTCGAGATCAAAGGTGATTATAGAAAGGAATGCTAATACAAAACTAGCCTAAAATTTAACTGACATTCAAGCTAGGTAGACAAATAGTAAAATATTTGTATAGTTTTATTTACATTTTTGATAAAGTGGAATTTAGATTTATACTCATCAAGTTTTGGGAAAATGAATAACCATTAATGATTACATTCTCCCTATTTATACATGATTGGAATATTTCAAGACAGCTATCAATTATTCCTAGAGGAAAAAATCAAGTGCAAATGCCATTTTAAATCATACATTACAAACAATTAAAAATTTTATTAGCTTTTGCAATTTTTCTGTCCTGGATGTTATTATTTTTTTATTTCAATAGTTTACCTATATTCTCAAACAGTAGTAGCTGCTGAACTAAAGTCGTTTGGTATTTTGGCATTTCAATAGATTTTACTGAAACTACACATTAATCATTTGCAATTACCTATATTTAACAAGTAGTAAAATATATAGGCATAGCAGTCTTTATCTTAGCAGCTACAGATGGCTGATTCCAACTGCTACCAATTGCTACCAACACATACAAGACATAGGTGGTTGGAAATGACCTTTTGGAGTGACTTCTTGTCTTGTTAATCTCCATATATCTACATTATGTATGTACGTTTTAATGTTAGGAGCTCAAGGTGTCAGAAAGCATCATCAGAAACAAATAGAAATGCACTTTATTTTAATTTTCTTCCATTTGAAACCAAATCCAGAAAAAGATTTTGCAGGATCTGAATATTTATACATCATAACCCCTATTTCTCTCATGCTCCATTATTTATATACTATATTCTGCCATAACTGGTTAATTAAATCTCTTTGTCCTTGGTAACCAGGTGAGTGTTACTACCAGTCACATTTTACTGGTAGGCACCTTGAGAAAATGAGTATGTGAGCAGTATGCCTACACACATTCTGCATACAGATTCTGTTGAACGCCACGAAAGGTAAAAGCAGCATGTAAGGCAAAGCTTCCCTGATGAGATAAGAGATGTAAAGAACTGTTTTAACCAGTGTTTTGAACCTAGTTTGTTGAATTTAATTAAATTAACCTGGGTTAGAGCAGCAACTATTCTAAAGTCTGTGGAGGATACACAGATAAATAAGATTGAGTTCCAGCTCTCAAAGTTTAAAATCAAGAGAGGTTGGTGTGTTTGCAACTACTCTAATGTAGTCAGAATGTTACAATAGAGGGAAGATAAGAAGAGATTGATTGCAGTTTTGATTTCATTTTTGAGGTAGGTGTGAATTTTGGTCATTTTAAGAAAGCTTTTTATTTTAAAATAATAGATTCACAAGAAGTTGCAAAAATAGCATGGAGAGGTCCCCTGTACTCATCATCTAGCTTCCCCCAGTGGTACCAGGGAATGGACATTGGTACAATACAATTAACTAGACTCCACACCCTATTGAGTGGTCTTTGAACGTGTAGAAATGAGGAAGGGAGAGAAAGAAACTCCAGGTTGAGGAAATAGCATTTGGTTGAAGGTCGGTCATGATGCAGTTTAGATTTTTCAAGAAATCTGCTGAAAGGGATTTTAACAAATAGGCCACGCTTTCCATTTTACAAATGAGTGATTGAGGCCCAGATAAATTAGACAGCTTGCATATTTAATTTTCTTTCTGTGGTAAGATTTAAGTATATTTATACATCATACACCTAGGCATCAGTCTCCAGGGTCTTAGTCCAGGTATATTCCTCCCCACACTATGGTTTTTTTGATGGAATAAAAACACAATTATTCTTTTGGAAACTCCATTGAGAGCTACTCAATGTACATTTTTTTATGAGTCCCTAGAGCCTAATGCAGAGTCTGCCACATAGTAGATGTTCAATAAATATTTATTGAATAGATAAACCAATGCATTTCCTTTTTAGCCTTTAGAATCTGGAAGAGAGATCAACGGAGGACAAGAGGATAAATCACGCCCACAATTAGCCAACTGCAATGGAAATTCATTACTAAAAGTCAATTTGCAGTTGGGCAAAATGACAGCTGCAAGAAGACAGAGAAACACATTTCATTTGAATTGTGATGAATTTAAAATGTACACAGGTTAATTAGCCCTATTTCAGCTAACGGTAAAGTAAATCTGTAAATAAAAGGTGAGTTTCCAATGTGCAAAATAGTGTATCCTCACTTTCTGCATTTTGAACGCATGCATCAGACATCCCATCATGAGGACCATTGTGGTTTTTAGCTTAATTCCAAGCTTAAAAACAGAATCATTACAGAAATGCTGCTTTTCTTATTGAACACTCTACAAGATAGCTTGTTGCCAAATTAAGCTGCACACAGCACTTGTTAACTTAATTAGCAACCTAATGGCTGAACCGCAGCCTGACAAAATGCATGTTGCCTTGGATGGAAATTGCAATGAAACTATAGGCACTTTAAGAAAAGCACAATCCGGGGGGATATTTATTTTCCCTTTTGGACTAAAGGAAAATCTGATTGCCTGGAAAGACCTTTCTCTTCCTGTTGAAGCCCAAACAGCTTTGCGAGGAGCGAGCACCTTCCACAGATATGAAGCATGCCTTTTTCAAAGGCTGCATGCAGGCGAACTCCCAAATGGCTAATGGATATACTTCTGCTTCCATTAATAGCACAGAAAGCAAACTAATTAATTAGAGGACACACTGAATGAACTCCATTTATCACCAAATGGCTCAAGTGATAAACAAATTATTTAAGAGCTCATTGAAAGCAGGAATCAGGACAGCGATTGTAAAGGATTCAACCCAGTGTATTTGTGAATATCCCTAGATTAGCAGCAGTGTCAAGGCCTCTTGTTAGAGACAGTCATGGAATTTTTATGTGATAGAGAATCTGTGTAGATTGACTTGCCATCAAATCTTAAATTATTGTTGAATTGCTACTCCTCTTCAGAATTCGTTGATGTCTCTTTGACTCTGATAAAACTCAGGTGTTCTGATTCTTGGAGAACAGAGGCTCAGATCTGATATGCCGGCATAAATGGGCCTAGCTTTAATCCCAGTGTCACTCTGGTATTTTAAAATGCAAAATTTTCTTTTTTCAGGCTGCTGTGCATTTTCAGGGAAACACTGACCTACTAGAGAAAGAGCTAAAAGCAATAAATATAAGAGAGAGTGCTAAAAGCAATAAAGACAATTGCAATTTTTATTATATACTGAGAATATCTATTTGATGTGGTATATTTACCTAATATATAATGATTAATTTTTATAACAATACCATCTATCTATCTATCTATCTATCTATCTATCTATCTATCTATCTATCCATCTATCCATCCATCCCAATACTACATAAGATAAAATGGGTTTCTGTGACTGGTCACTTGCTCCCATTTTCTTTCTTCCTTTCTTTGTCTGAGCCTGTTTTCTCTTATAACCTATCATGTCACTGCATTTTGCCAGGGCCTTAGAAACCTATATTGATTCTTCTCTCATGAAAAAGCACCGACCTGGCTGCAGTTTATTTTGTTCCACTAAATACTTTGGGGAAGGGAATGCGAATGGAGGCCATCTCTATTTTAAGTGGGTGCCCCCATCAGATTAATTCCAGGATTTGTGTGTGAACCTCAGTCTACGTGAAAGTCGGCTGCTTGTCTTGGGAGTCCCATTAGCTGTCATCAGACTAAATAAACATGTTCCTAATAATTTGGGGAGGTGTTTTATGGTGTCTAATTATACAAGTAAGTATGAATGATTTTGTATATTACAATTGAAAAAAAAAGATAAGTTGGTTCCTGTGTAAGGATGACACAGAAATCTCTTGTGTGCTCCTCCTCCATTTTAGGTCATTATTTTGTACCTCTTGACTTAACAGTTTGAAATTTTACAGACCACCTTTATCCAACGTGATTTGACTCAATTAGCGTGTGGATTCCTTGGTAATAGGGACTATGTCCTTGTAATCTAATTAACTGAGCAACTGCCATATGCCCAGCACTCTAGAACCTTGAGTTTTTAAAATCAATTAAAAGTTCTCCTACTCCCTCTGTACCTTAAAACTGTACTTGATAATATATATTCTTTAAGTCAATTTTTATTAACTGAATCAGAGTGATTCTGGGGATGGCAACAGAAGATGTAGCCTGTTAGCCGGTTACCTTTAGCCGGCTTTCTTTGAACCACGGGTATGGGGCTAAACGGAAATAGAAAGGCCCATGTCATGGTAACATCCATTTAGCTGACATCTTATTTAAAAAAACAATTGTAATTGATATGCATCATGCTTATGGTACTGTTACAATTGTTTATGTTGATATTAGGGAGAGTGACATTAAGTAGTGAAAATTACTATGGATTAAGGGCCAGTGAATTTGAATCCCATAATTTTGTCACATGTCTATAATTCTGAGAAAGATTCTTAAATCTTTAACTTTTGATGTCTTCGTAAGTCTAGAAAGAATGTCTATGAATCTTCTTAGAATACACTTTCTTATTCATTATTGAGTTTTCCTCTTGATTATAATCTTATTTGGCATGTGGTTGTGGTGTGAACAATAGAGAAAAGTGAAAGAGAGTCATCAGCTGGGTGGCAAAAGAAAACAGACATAGCAGAAAATCCAGTGTATGCTCCTTCTCATGGTTTCTAGATGGATAACGGGTTACTTCTAAAGGGAGCAATCACAGATGTGGTCATAACACAGCTCTCTCCCGGAGTCATGTGTACGACTTCCATTAAGTTTTGGGGCTGGACTGTCAACTTCTGAAACGCTCAGTGTTGCTAGTTTTGTTCATAAGGCCTTACCTGAACAATCAGAATGAGTCTCAGTTTCCTACTGCTGTTCAGCAACAGACAAATATCTCCTGGGCTAGGCAGGCTCAGACAGCCAGGGCTAAGTGGGTATTCAGCACTCCCCTTACATCTCCTTCCAAAAGAGTGAGTGTGAGTCCCAAGTACATTTTGAATTCATATCTTCTAAAATTTCACCACTCAGCATCAATATATTTTTCTGATTAAATATAAAGAGAGTACATTTGATCACCAACAGCTTGTACTTTTTATAGGCCACAGTTACGTGTTCCTTACAAAGATACTTTCATGTAACTGTTAGAGAATTACAATTTCAATCACATTCTGTTATTTTTTTCTCATTTGGATGCATACTTCCATAGCTTTGCCTTCTATAAATTTGCAAATTGCTGTCCTCCCTTACATTTTTTTGCCTTATTCCAATTATTACGCTATTTTCTTTCCTTCCTTCCTTTCTTCTGTCCTTCCTTCCTTCCTTCTGTCCTTCCTTCCTTCTTTCTTTTTTTTTCTTTCTTCTTCTTAATTTTTTTTTTGAGATGGAGTCTCGCTCTGTTGCCCAGGCTGGAGTGCAGTGGCATGGTCTCGGCTCACTGCAACCCCTGCCTCTGGGGTTCAAGCGATTCTCCTGCCTCAGCCTCCCGAGTAGCTGACTAGCTGGGATTACAGGCGCCCACCACCACACCCGGCTACTTTCTGTATTTTTAGTAGAGACGGGTTTTCTCCATGTTGGCCAGGCTGGTCTCTAACTCCTGACCTCGTGCTCTGCCCGCCTCAGCCTCCCAAAGTGATGGGATTATAGGCATGAGCCACCGTGCCTGGCCTACACTATTGATTTTTTGCTTTGAACTCATCCATCTATGCTTGACTTGGCATTGCTGAGGTTGAGACTCTGCCTACTACATTTCTGCTTTACAAGACTTCACCAGTGAAAGGTGCAAGAGGGAGACCATGAAGCTGGAGGAGCCCGCAAACTGAGTTCTTTCCTGTTTATTTCCTGCTCCTATCAGTGTTATGTTACTACAGTCTTACAACTTCACCTTGACAGAAGCAGTTACTTGAAGAAGCAGCAATAACTCCCGTTTGGAATGTGTATCACACTGGCTGAACCAGCCTCCGGGACACTAGCCCCAGTTGCCAGTGCCCTCTCCTGAAACGCCTCATCTCCAACTTCTTGGAGCCAGAGAGCAGAAATAATTGCTCAGCCCTAGATGTGGCAGCTGCTTCCTGCAGGCGCTCCCACCAACATGTCTTGGCATTTTCATCTTCGTTTTACCTTTCTAGTTAATATAGTTAACAATTATTTATACTTACTTACTTCTGCATATTAGATTCTCTCTGTTAAAAGAGCTGCTGTGATTTCTGTCTTCTTAGTAGACTGTGACTGACACAAACCATTACTCATTTATCCTGGCACAGCCATTCCTAGGGTTTTTCTTCAAGTCAGTTCCAGAAAATACTTCAAACTGTTTTCTATCCTGTTTTTCTGACCTCACAACAAAGGTGCCTCAGCAATTGCTCTAAAGGATTTTGGTAAATGCCTCATGAATGCATGTAGTGAGTTTCAGTCTTTCAACAGAAAAGGTCACACTTGCCTTGCTATCAAGGCTCTGAAGCCACCCACGCCTCTAAAGGAAAACACTCAACACTGACAACATTTCCACACATTTTGTATTTAGTCATCTTTTGCATAACCTCATTAAATCATAAGACTTGGAAGGAAAATTGAGAAATCATTTAGTTAATTTGTTTGCTTCAGGAGGTACTAAATCTTGATACTTGCATAATTTAGTTTTTCCATCAAAGCTAGACACTGGGCATTCAAAATATGAGTAGATGAAAGAATTCCATGTTCTAGACATTATAGATGATAATAAATTAAGAAATTTCTCATGCAGATATATGACTATTATCCCAAGATATATATTATCCTAAGATATATTAATTTGATGTCCCTATATTATTTAATTTTGATTTTTTTGAGACAGAATAACACAGATGGAATCTAGAAAAACCTCATGGGTGGCTGTGTATCTGGTTCTAGCACTAACATCTGGTTGCTATTCCTGCTGGTTTATGGCCATTAGCCTCAGTCCTCATTGTGTCTACTATGGCCTGGCTTGTTTTGTCACTCCGTGTCCTGCCCTGTTATGAGTGAAGTGAAATGATCTGAAATTTGGCTTAAGATTTGGCAAATGATACTTCTGATAATTCCTAATCTTAGGAGGACATGGCTTCATGATAAGACTTTCTTATATTTGACTTTTCTCTGCTCCCAATCTGTGAGGTTGTGTCATATACTCTTTATCTCAATCTGTAATTCTATAATCACCTATGAGTTATCTCCTCAGATCTATGGTCTAATTCAGGAATTTCTGGTGTTGGATTTCTAGCTGTCCCACAGGCCTAGAATTTTTTTTTTTTTTTTTTTTTTTTTTGAGATGGAGTTTCACTCTGTTGCCAGGCTGGAGTGCAGGGGCACGATCTCGGTTCATTGCAACCTCTGCCTGCCAGATTCAAGTGATTCTCCTGTCTCAGCCTCCCGAGTAGCTGGGACTACAGGCACACGCCACCACGCCCAGCTAATTTTTGTATTTTTAGTAGAGATGTGGTTTCACCATGCTGGCCAGGATGGTCTCAATCTCTTGACCTTGTGATCCGCCTGCCTCGGCCTCCCAAAGTGCTGGGATTACAGGCATGAGCCACCGTGCCCCTCCAGGCCTAGAATGTTTTTACTTAATGTAGGAATTATCCACAGGACACAGAAGTCTTATATCCAAGTTGTCACGAATAACTGGGCTGTGCCCTACCACAAGTCCCATATTGGGTTTGCTGACAGCATTGCCCTTTGTTTTGAGGTTCCCAAATGTGATGAGCTTTGACCTGAACCAGCCTTCTTCCAATTCACAAGTTTTTTAGAAATTCCATAATTCCCACCTTTCTCTGAGTTCTGAAAATTCAGTATCAGTGGCATTCAAATTATTTTGCTTACATATCTCCTGAAATAATTTTGGAGATCTAGTCACTACTCACACATTTTTAATTTAGTTTCCTCATAAGTTTTAATAGTTGCAAAGGATATGATTTTAACATGTTGTAAATATTGCCATTTTAAAATAGAATTGCTATATCACTTTTTAAAATATATCCAATGCAATTTAAATTCATAATAATTTGATACCCACTGTCATCCATATTAGAAACATTGAACAAGCCCTTCACTGAAAGTCATAAATTCTATTTTTGTTCCTTTTCTCCTGAGTTCATATTTTCCCTTTATTTTTCCTATAGAATTTGTTCTTATATATTTTAGTGCATTAAAGTATTTTAGTTACCACCCTGTGGTAGAGTACAAAAGTGGCCCTAAGGCTTTCCCCATCCATTGCCATGTAACTTTGTACTACCTTCTCATTTTGACTCTGAGATTAATTTGTGACTTGCTTTGGCCAAGGTGACGTTGGAAAATGTGAGACGAGCAGAGGCTTAGGAAGCTCTTGAATGATTGGGTTTGCCCTCTCTATTGTGCTTCTGCCAGAGTTAGTCTCTTAAAGAATAAAAGACACCTGAAGCAGAGCTGAGTGTCCCCAGCTGTCTGAGCCTAGATCAGTCCACATCCAGGCATCACAGATGGATGAGCAAAACCAGCCAACATAAGCAGAAGCACCAAGCCAAACTCTAGCTGCTCCAGATGAGCAAATAGATCCTTACTGCTTTATGATATTGAGGTCGTGTGTTGTTTTTTATGTAAAGCATACTTGTATGTAAAATCTAACTGATTTTCTCTACCATGCTTTTCTAAAAAGATTTTTTTTCTGTAAGCATGTTGTAAATATGCTTAAAAATTTTAATGTTAAAAATGTTTAAAATTTGAAAAATTATTTCTTTACGTTTATCCGTTCTGTTATTAGTATTCAGTTAATCCAAATAATTCAAATATATTTTAAAATTAGATACATATTCATTAAATAAAAAGGTAAAACTTTATTGAAAATCCATCCCATTATGAGAGAGATGAGGAATTTTTTCCAATTGTTTCAAAAATTCGTAGTTGAATATTACATACTACTGAATGAAAAAAAGCTAATGATCAAATTTATTCATTTAAAAATGTTTACAGATATAAATGCCCAAAAATCTTGTCCACATACATAAGTTTATGAGAATGGCAGTTGTTTTATAACAATGTCATTCAATTGTTTTGTCTTCCTTGATTATACACCAAATTTAACACAATGATCTGTAACCAAAAGTATTTTTAATGAATTTAGTAGTTGACAGCACCACAGACCATAATTGAATTATTACCAAAACCTAAAGACTAGATAATCATCTGGTTTACAAGATAAATATTTAAATCCAGTTAGGTAGAGATATTCACTCTCTCAGCAGATAGACCAAGAATCACAACTGTCTCTTTATTATGTGTACCATACTTTTTACATCCAGGTCAATGCACCAAAGAATATGTTCTTATTTTGTAAAATGGAAGGACTATTGTCTAAAGAGAGGGAGTGAGTTCTCAGGCAAATCAAATTTTGGAAGGAGCACATCTGGAAGTTGAATATCTGGAAACTAATTTCACTTAAACCTTCAAATATTGCTAACCTTGGAAAACATACGTGTTCTCTCAGGGGTAAGCACACCCTGGTGTTTGGTTTACTGCTTTTACACAGAGTCAGAGAGGTAAGCTGGTTCCAGTTTCACTCATCCAGACCCCAAGTCAACCATTTCTCCTCTTCCCTTTCCACAACAGTTGGATGTAATGCTGGGAATTTAGGGGTCCTCTGGCAAGCTTTCACTCCTCCCAGTTTATGACAGAGAAAAAGGGACATCAGGCTGATGTCCTTAGATTCACTCAAACTTGTCAGGCAATTTTCATTCTATTCCAATTAGGAATTAATCCTTGGTTGTAGTCATGATCCTTCCACTTCAAATCTCCTTGTCCTTCCTCTCCACTCCATCTTCCTACCCCAGACCTAGAAGAGTTGTTTTGTCTGTTTGTTTTTTTCTGAGATGTCTTAGTTCAGGCTGCTGTAACAAATTACCATAGACTGGGTAACTTAAAAAATGGAAATTTATTTCTCAGAGTTCTGCAGTCCAAGATCAAGGAATACTGTGATTATGGTGAGGGGCCTTGTCATGGTTTATACTGAGTGTCAACTTGATTGGATTGAAGGATACAAAGTATTGATCCTGGGTGTGTCTGTGAGGGTGTTGCCAAAGGATATTAACATTTGAGTCAGTGGGCTGGGAAAGGCAGACCTACACTTAATCTGGGTGGGCACAATCTAATCAGCTTCCAGTGCGGTTAGAATATAAGCAGGCAGAAAAATGTGAAGAGAGGGACTGGCCTAGCCTACCAGCCTACATCTTTCTCCCATGCTGGATGCTTCCTGTCCTGGAACATCCGACTCCAAGTTCTTCAGTTTTGGGACTCACACTGGCTCTCCTTGCTCCTCAGCTTGCAGATGGCCCATTGTGGGACCTTGTGATCATGTGAGTTAATACTTAATAAACTCCCCTTTATATGTATCTATTCCATTAGTTCTGTCCCTCTAGAAAACCCTAATACAATCCTCTTCCTGTTTTGTAGATGGCCTTCTTCTTGCTGTGTCCTCAGGTGGCAGAGAGCAGAAAAAGAGGAAACAAGCTCTCTCGTGTCCGTTTGTATGAAGGCACTAATCTCATCATAAGGGTTCTACCCTCATCACCTAATTACCTCCCAAAGGACTCATTTCCAAACACTAGCATCACATTAGGATTAGGGTTTCCACATACACATTTTGACTGGACACAAGCATTCAGTTCATAGCATGTGGGTTGGACTTTTCTCTTTAACATAAATACCCTGTGTTTTTTTTTTCTTCTATTTCAAGGTTGATTCTTTGGGTAACCCACCAAGATTTGTTCTTAATAGGAAAATCAAGAGTCCTCTCTTAAAAGACTGGGGTAAAAATCTATGATTTCCTGAAAGTCTGGAAAAAGCTGGACTAATCTCACTGCTGTGGTTGTACCCATTTTACTTTTTGGTGGTGTTAGCATAAGTTTCATGGATATATTATTTGTGAAATACCTGAAGGAAGAATATAAAATCACACACAAAACCAAATAACAAAACCTACACTATAACAAGAAAGGTGAGAAAGTTATGTGATGTTCCAAAACACTCTCCATATTACTATAAGCTTTAATTATACTAAAGTGTTTCCATTGAATTTTGACCTATGAGATCATGAGTGTACATTTTGTATTCAGGAACATGTTCTGCTTAATTATGTACTCATAACCATGCTTCCTGTCACTAGGACCCCACAGTGAGGCTGCCTGGGCAATTTTCAGTGCACTGACTAGAGTTGCAGAAGGCAGGTAAGAGGATGCCAAATATATACACTTAAGTGGCTTTTTATCAGCCACAGAATAAAGCCCAAATTCCTTACTGTGGTACCGACATTCTCCCTTAATATATTTCATTTGGCTCTTCTATAAAAACTAAATCTGACCTAAACCATATATTCAACCTCTCTCATTTGTCTCCTTAAAGCCTTCTACTTTAGCTAGGCAAATCTCTTCCAAAACTCTTAAATGAGGTGCACGTCCATTTCATCATTAAGAATATTTGTATCATTTTTTGTGATACATTTTTTCCAATTACATTAAATTCCATATCTTGAAATCTTTGTTCATCACTCAAACCAAATTCTTTTAAACTCCAATTGTTTTCATTGCCTTTACAATTTCCTAGAAACTTAAATGTATTACCCATGGTATTATTCATACTTTTATTATTTTTTCCAGTCTCCCAACTAAAGAGCAAGTTTCTCGAGAGGCCAGAAAACATGTTTTATGATCCTTTGAACCCATATTATTATACAACGAGTTGTACACATGTGTCATACTGGGCGTCATTAAATGTCCAAAGCCCTTTCACAATCCATGCCTTATTGTTAACATATAATACTGCTTTAAATTTCTCAGAAACAAAATTGCATTAATCATAGGGGATCTTATTAACATGTTAACTTCCTATGTCTACACATCTGCCTACCCCTATTCTTGCCTCCCTACTGCTAGCCATCAAAGAAACTGATGTTTGAGCTTTACCCGAGAAAAACTTAATTAGAATCTCTGAGCATAGGCCTTGGAAATTAGAATTGTAAAGAAGCCTCTCATGATTGATAACCAGCATTTTCAATCTCTAGAATAGATTCTAGCCTCTCCTATCTTGAAGATAGTATTTCTTTTTCTAGTACCTTCATCCTACTTCTGTAATGATTCTTTCCTTCAGTTTACTCAATTGCTAATTTTTCACCAAGCCAAAACAAACCAAACAAAACCCTTGATTCTTCTCCCATCTCTCATGTTATAGTTTTAGTACATGTTTTCCTTTCATAGATTACTTTTGGAAAATGCATGCAGATAAGCTATCACAAGTCCAAGTCCAATCAGGAGACAGAAACCACACAGTAGGTTAAACAGGAGGAATTTGATACAAAGAACTACTGACTATGATAAAAGAGTCAGTAAATAAAAAAATTAAAGGAAACTCTATATGGTATCCTGAGAGAAAGTGCCTTAAAAAGGACAATTTGGGGCTGGGCACAGTGGCTTATGTCTATAATCCCAGCACTTTGTGAGGCCTAGATGGGTGGATCACAAAGTCAGGAGTTTGAAACTAGTCTGACCAACATGGTGAAATGCCGTCTCTACTAAAAATATAAAAATTAGCCGGGCATGGTGGTGCATGCCTGTGATCCCAGCTACTTGGAAGGCTGAGGCAGGAGAATTGCCCGAACCCGGGAGGTGAAGGTTGCCGTGAGCCGAAATTGTGCCATTGCACTCCAGCCTGGGTGACAGAGTGAGACTCCATCTCAAAACAACAACAACAACAAAAACAACAAAATAAAAACACCACCACCACAAACAAAAGCAACAAAAGGACAATTTGGAAGAAGTTCAGATTTCTCTGGAAGAAATATAGTTTATTACACAAGATAGCAAAGAAGTTTGCTTCTTTAGCCAGAGCTAGTCTGGAGTTACTGGGTGAGCAATTACCCACTGTGGTAGGAAGAATAAAGGCCCCCTGAAAATGTCCACATCCTGATTTCTATAACCTGTGAATTTGTTACCATACATGGCAAAAAGCACTTGCAGATATGATGAAATTAAGGACCATGAGATGGAGAGATTATCCGGATTTTTCTGGATGGATCCATTATAATAACAGGTTCTTAAGTAGTGCCACTTTCTCACCTGTAGCTAGAGAGAGAGCTATGACTATAGGAGAATTGTCAGAGAGATGCAACTTTGCTGCTTTGGAAGAGAAAGGAGCCATGATCCAAGGAATGTGGGAAGGTTCCAGAAGCTAGAAAAGGCAAGAAAAGCGATTCTACCTACAGATTCCAGACAGGGAAATCAGCCCTGTTGCCATCTTGATTTCAGTCCAGTGAGACATGTTGGATTTCAACTTACAGAAATTTAGGATAGTAAATTTGTGTTTCAGACCACTAAGTTTGTGGTAATTTGTTAGAGTTGGAATAGAAAACAAATACATCCACTCCTCAGAGTACAGGAGGGAGCAGGTAGCTGACCGGCAACTGGTGGCAAAGTGTGCTCTGGGAGTTCTGGAGCTGGTGATGCTGGGAGATGCTCAGAGAATAGGACTTTGATTTCCAGGTAGAGGGGGCAACAGAGAGGTTACCTCTAGGCTGAAGCTGCAAAGTCTCCTAGGGACCACAGTTGGGGCCTGTGGTTGGGTAAGCTTCTCTGGATGCCTTCAGGTGGACATAGCCCACCTCTAGCTCCTGTAGAAAGAGGACGGGAGAGCGCTTTTGTTTTTGCAATGTTTCTCCAGTGCACTTTACTGAAAAGCAAAACATCACGCTCACTTGAAAGGAGACACAATTAAAGGAATTATGTTGTTTATCACAGAGCATATATTAAAAGGTATATTTGGATCTGAGAGGCAATAAAATGATAACTGACATATATTCTAACTCCAAATTAGGCTATCCTTTTATTATATCCCATGATTTTTCTGACATTATTCCTCATTCTCCTCCCATGTCTGAGTGTTTATTCATATTTTCCTTCCAGGGATCTTTTTTATTCTTCTATGTCGTTAACTCCTTCTCAGCTCTCTACTCACTTTACATTCTGTTTTTGGGTGAACATATTCAAATCTACAGATGTGAATTAATTAAACAGTAGATGGTGATAATTCCCAATCTGTCCCCCCCTGGATTTCTCAATTCTATTGCTAGGCCCTTCCTGGGCATACATCACAGGAACCACAAGATGCCATGGCCCAAACCGAATTATCTTTCCTAACTCTTCTTCACACAGTACATATTGATGGGTAACACCAGCTTTCCAAACTGCAAATCAGAAACCTGTGCATGATCTTTTGTTTGTTTCTTTGTTTTTTTGTATTTATTATACTTTAAGTTCTGGGATACATGTGCAGAATGTGCAGGTTTGTTACATAGGTATACATATGCTATGGTGGTTTGCTTCACCCATCAACCCATCATCTACATTAGGTATTTCTCCTAATGCTATCCCTCCCCTAGTCCCCCACTCCCTGACAGGCCCCTGGTGTGTAATCTTTACTCTTTCTCTCACATGACCCGCAATCAATTCTTAACAAATATCACCATGTTGAATACAATTTCTGAATGCATCTAAAGTCCAGTCACTTCTACTATTCTCTTTTCCTTAGTTGAAGCAGGTTTTTCCCCCTGTCTGGAACACTGCAATGGATTCCAGGTGATCAATAGCTCTTCAAAGAGCTAGTCTTTCTCCCTTCCTACCTATCCATGCTCTAAAACAAATAGTGGGCTGGGCATGGTGGCTCACGCCTGTAATCCCAACAATTTGGGAGGCAGAAGCGGGCAGATTACCTGAGGTCAGGAGTTCGAGACCAGCCTGGGCAACATGGTGAAACACTGTCTCTATTAAAAATACAAAAATGAGCCAGGTGTGGTGGTGCATGCCTGTAATTCCAGTGACCTGGGAGGCTGAGGCAGGAGAATCGCTGGAACCCAGGAGGCAGAGGCTGCAGTGAGCTGAGATTGTGCCACTGCACTCCGGCCTGAGCACTAGAGCAAGACTCCGTCTCAAAAACAAAAACAAAAGCAAAACAAAACAGTGTAATTCTGCTCACAATAACCTATAGCATATAATCACTTCTCAACACAGTAAGTGCTTTGCAAAGATTTCTGTACAGGCAAAGGAGACCATTGATGGAGAAGTGTTTGACTTACGCCTTTAGAATGATTAAATTCAGCTAGGAGGTGGCATGGAAAATAAATGGGAAGAAGAGAATTACAGTGGGACATTTTTCCAGCTAGATTAGTATATTTACATGAAAATGCAATGTATGATTTTTTAAAAATTAACCCATATTTGGAGTCTTTGAGTGACTGAAGACTGAAGTAACTAATTAAAGGGTATTGAGAGAGCAAGGAGATTTTTTAACTGGAAAACCTTTCTTAAATCTACATACTCACCTGCATCTGCCTCTTTCTCTCTTGTTGTTTTAATTGATGTCATGTGCCTCCTGTCAAAAGGAAATCCTTTCATGCATGCTTAAGATCCCACCTGATCCTGCCTTCTCAGGTGTGCTCTGTGTGTTATCTTCTCCCTAACATGAAACCTTCATCCTCCTCTGCACTTTAACTTTCCCCGATCATTTAAACACGCTTTAATATCTTTGACATCTTACGTCCACTCCCTTGGGCCTCTCCTTCCATCATAGTCCCTGAAAAGAGTTGTACACTTACACATTCTTCATTTTTCACCAGCGTTTCACTTTTCAAACATTACCTTTTGGTTTTTGTCTCGAACACCTTACCAAAACTGTTCTTGCAAATGTCACAAAAAATTTTCATGGAATCAAACCCTGTGAATATTTCTCAATTTTTTTTGATGTTTCAGTCAATTTTCCAAGTATTTCCTCTTTCTACCTGCCTTTAAAGCTGCTTCTTCATAGCTTCCTTTGCTAAAATCATCTTCTCTAACGGAAGTGTTGGCCGTCTTTGAGGCTTATTTCTGGGTCGGCTTCTCTCCTCACATACTTCCACCTTAAATGACTCATCTGTGTCTTTGTCTTCAAAAACTGTGTGCTAAGAACTCCTGGGAATTTTATCTCTCAGGAATGCAGGCATCCAGGTATGAGCCCAAACTATAGACAGTTGGGTCTGAAGGAAAGGGACAGATGGAGAAGCATGATGAAAGATGAGTCAGCCTGATTTCATTTCTCATTACTTCAAACCGAAGCTAAATTTTGGAGAAACTAGCTAAATTTTAGTTCAGAGCTTTAAAAATCTCAGAGAAATGAATATTCATTTAGATAAAAAGTATCTATCTCCCCCATTGCATCATACACCCTTTGTAAGATACCTCAATTTATCCTATAAATGTGCCCAATGTATTTTTTGAACTGGGGATTGAACATTTTAGAAGATCTATAAATATTTTTGGGGTAAGTCATTGCAAATTTAACTGTGCCTGAGCTGTCCTTGTGAACCATTTTTTCCCTGGGTAAATCTTCAGGCCTCCCTCCAAACAAGTCTCACTGTTATCTCCTAATGTAATTCATTGATAATATTATTAAGGCAGGAATTAGGAAACTTTGAAAATACTGTTTTTAAACGTATGCCATAACTCATACAATTTTCCTATATGCTGTCACAAGTAATGTGCTTATTGGCTAGGTCAGTACAATTGATATCCAGTTGGCAAGGCATTTTACAACAACATCTGTATTTCAGGAAGACTTGAATATTATTGTACTTTTAGAGCCATCATGTTTAAACAAATTTTGACTGAAAATTAAATGTTTTAATTAGCTTGCTATAATACTGGGTGAAATTGTATTTTTATATTGATGAAAGTGACATTAAGTAGTAGCAAGACCTCAATCAAAATCATAATCATTTCCTTAACAGTATGGTGCCTTAATTAGCATTGGAACAAACAAATTTTACTTTTTGCAAAATTGCTTCTTTGTATCTGAGATCTGTATGTGAGATTACTTCAGGGTGAGAAATGGTGTGGCAACCATTCTGACGTTCACAGCCTTTCCTTCTTTGTAGTAACGCCTTTATTTTTTTATACTAACATTTAAGTCCAAATAAACAGGCCATTCACCACTTGACATTATCATATTCTCACATAACTTTTCAATTCTTTCATAAATAATAATGCAAATTCATTAACTTCTTTTTGTGCCTTAGTTTTGACTATTTCCCACAATTTTTCATTGAAATAGTATTTGATCTGAGAACATCTGCTGTTTTTGGAAACATTTTTCCAGTATTTCACATATTAGTGCTTGCTGTAGGATTAGCTGTTCATTCACCAATTCAGTCACACTTCTTGACATTAGTGCACAAATACCAGTTTTGTCTATGTATTAGAAGCCTTGACTGGAATTGACAATGAATTGACTGTATCAGTGACATACCTACAGATTTCATATTTGTCTCAAATCCTGTCAGTCACTTTTCTACTATTTTAAAAATTAAAGCTACAACATAACATTTCCTAAGTAGGCATATCTGAAATCAACAGTAACATCATTCACTGACCACTTCTGTTTGCAGACTATTAAGATTCACAATCACCTTTTTAAAAAATTTTTACTTTATTTTTTGAGACGGAGTTTCACTCTTGTCACCCAGGCTGGAGTGCAGTGGCGTGATCTCAACTCATTGTAACCTCCGCCTCCCAGGTTAAAGCAATTCTCCTGCCTCAGCCTCCCGAGTAGCTGGAATTACAGGCATCCGCCACCACGCTCAGCTAATTTTTGTATTTTTACTAGAGACAGGTTTCACCATGTTGGCCAGGCTGTTCTCGAGCTCCTGACCTCAGGTAATCTGCCCACCTTGGCCTCCCAAAGTGCTGGGATTACAGGTGTGAGCCACCGTGTTTGGCCCACAATCAATTTTAATGCTTATATCAAGTGTGTATGTTCATTGTAATAATGTTGTGATTCAAAGAGGCTAAATCACTTACCAAAAGTCACTAAAAAAATGTAAGTGGAAAAACAGACTCAAAACTATGATTGAGTCCTTAGGCAACAATCTTTCCATTTCTTCTACTAGTTCCTTTATCTACATTTGGAAACTTCCTATTACCATTTATAGCTGACATTGATTGGTGGCAGTAACTTCAAAGTAATGGTGAGAGAAGTTTTGCTACCGTAGTTGACTCTTCGTTGTATGTTCTAGACTTTATTCTCCTAGTTTTCTGCAATTTTGCCTTCTCCAATCTTATTTTGTGTCTCCTTTTAATGAAATATGTGATTTCTTAATATGAGAATGTAAGAGACAGAATATATCCCAAATATAAAGTTTTGATTCATGTAAAAGATTTATTCTGTCTACATAAAAGTCATTCTCGTGAAACCCCGTCTCTACTAAAAAATACAAAAAATTAGGCGGGCGTGGTGGCGGGCACCTCTAGTCCCAGCTACTCGGAAGGCTGAGACAGGAGAATGGCGTGAACCCGGGAGGCGGAGCTTGCAGTAAGCCGAGATGGCGCCACTGCACTCCAGCCTGGGCGACAGAGTGAGACTCCGTCTCAAAAAAAAAAAAAAAAGTCATTCTCCTGTCAAGTATTTTTTTCTCTGAAATTAGTTGTTTTTGAGTTTGTATTTTTTTCAGATTCAGACAGTATGAAAGCATACATCCAAAGCTGTCTTCTCAATTGAATAAAAATGGTGAAATGGAAAATACATATCTTTGTTATACTTTGTCGTTCTATGTTGGTATCAAAATGCCTAGAATATGATGTTGCCTGTATTCTGAGACTCCTTCCCTTTGTGACTCTGCCTGGCCTGCCAAGTTTTACAATAACCCAAGCTTCAGATCTTACCACCTTCTCCTCCCATGTTGTGTCCTGGAAACACTGACACCTCAGCAATGACCAGTATGCTTGGCACTCATATCTTGGATTCTAAATATAATTCCCCACTAGAAGAAGCCCCAGGTCTTTGAAAATATGGCTGATTCTACAGCTGGGGCAAGGAATTTTTATCTTGTACCAGGAAAGAAGGGAGATGAATATGATGATGTCACTCTGATTAGGCTACACTGTATGGCAAAGGTAAAGACATTTTGCAGATGCGATGAAGATCCTAAGTCCGTTGCCTTTAAGTTGATCAAAAAGAGGATTTTCTTAGTTGAGGCTTTTAAACAAGGGTCTGTCAGAGACACACTTCTGCTGACTTTGAGCACATGTAGAAGTCTAGAAGAAGAAAAACTGATAAACCTTAAGTTGAAAAATTCTCAGCTATCTCAAAAACTCAGGGAATAATGGATTTTTGAGCAGGCAAAGTTAAAAACTCATGTTGAACAACAAATGTATTTAGTAGGAACCTCAGAACAGTCAATCCATAATAGTAGGGCTAAATTATCCTTAGGTCAGGAGTTGGCAGACTACAGGCTGTAGGTCCAATGTGGCCTTTCACCTGTTTTTCCTAAAATTGTAAAGGAACACAGCCACACTCATTTTTTTAATGTGTTATCTGTTATGTGTTGCTGTTTTCAAGCTACAATGGCAGAATTAAGTAGTTGCAACAGAAACAGTGGGACCAACAAGGCCTAAAGTATTTACTGTCTTGCCTTTATAGAAAATGTTTGCCAACCCCTGCCCTAGTTAAAAGGCTAGTTAAATGAACCCTAACAAATATAAAAAACAAACCTCAAAGAAGATTAGGCTGTTCTACAAGTAACTTAAAGTCATGCTAAACAAAGTCCAATAATCTTCAAATGAAAATCACAAGATCTAGACTCTTGACAATGTAAAATCAAAAAAGTCTAATATCAAATAAAAACTGCTAGATATTCAAAGAAGCAAAACATGTGACCAATAATCAGAAAAAAAAACTCAGTAGACACAGATCCAGAAATGGCAGGCGATGATTGGAATCCGCCATCTACTATTACATCTACTTTAAATATGCTCAAGGACATAAAGGAAATTATGAACATAGTGGGAGAGATACTAAAATTATAAAAAGGAGAATGAACTGAAATACAATAAAATTGAAAAAAAATCTGTGAAGTGAAAATTTATGGATGGGGTTAAGACATTAGATATTGCTGAAAAAAGTATTAATGAACTTGAAGACATAGAAATAGAAACTTTAAGACCTGATGCACAGAGAAAAAAAAAAAGCTGAAAATAATCAGAGACAATAATCTGAGGAACAATACTAAGTTGTCTAATATACTTGTTAATTGTAGTTCCAGAAGGAAAGGAAGATGGGGAAACTGTACCCGGCCAAAACAGGAAAAATATTTTAAGAAATAATTATTAAATTTTTCTAAATTGCTGAAATATATAAAGCCACTGCTTCAGGAAGTTTAATAAATCAATCAGGAAAAACACAAAGACAGATGCATTAAGGCATATAATAATCAAATTAATGAAAACCAATGATAATCTTAAAAATAGCCAAACAAAATAAGACACAATACATAAGAATAGATTCCACAGATTTCTCAACATGTTACCAAGACACCAGGGGTTCAGGCTAGGTCCTGATGCTTACCACACAGAAAGCCAATGACTGAGACGATGAGTAATGTCAAGGGAGAAGGCTTTAATCAGGTGCTGCAGTAAAGGACATGGAAAATCAGCCTCAAGTCCATCTTCCTGACCGGCTAAAACTAGGGGTTTATATAGCAGGGAAGAAATGCAACAATGTGTAAGAAAATAGGAACTAGGGAGGGGCAAGGAAGCAATCACGATGAATGATGCTTTCAGCATCTCATTGTCTGGATGTGGTGACCTGCTGAGTTTCAGTTATTTCACACTTTTTGATTATTTGATACTTTTTGAGAGGCCTAAGGGATTCTTTCCTGAGGAAGGAACTCAGATAAAACAAATATAAGTTGGCCTGGTGGGGTGGCTCACGCCTGTAATCCCAACACTTTGGGAGGCTGAGGCAGGTGGATCACCTGGGTCAGGAGTTTGACACCAGCCTGGCCAACATGGTGAAACCCTGTCTCTATTAAAAGTACAAAAATTAGCCAGGCGTTGTGGTGGGCACCTGTAATCCCAGCTAATCAGGAGGCTGAGGCAGGAGAATAGTTTGAACCCGGGAGACAGCAGTTGCGGTGAGCCAAGATCGTGCCACTGCACTCTAGCCTGGGCGACAAAAGTAAGACTCTGTCTCAAAATACATATGTTTTAAGCTTTAGGACCAGGAAAGTTAATTTCTGTATATCCAAAAACAACTATTTATGGGACTACTGGGTGGATTTCAAACAGAAACTGTGCAAACCAGAATTGAGTGGAATGACATCCACTAAGTGCTAACAGAAAACAAATTGTCAGTCTAGAATTATAAGCTTGGGGAAAATATATTTTTAAAATGAGGGTGAAATAAAGACTTTTTCAGACTAACAAAAGTTGACTGAATTGGTGGTAAGCAGACTTGTTTTAAAAGAAATGTAAAAAAATATTCAGACTGAAAGTAATATCAGATGGAAATGTGGATTTATACATGGAGAGTTTTGGAAATAGTAACCATGTACATAAATATAAAATACTGTTATCTAATTTTAAATTTTATTTAAAAGATTAAAAAATCAACTCAAGTGGATTAAAGACTTAAATATAAGACCTGAAACTATAAAAATGCTAGAAGAAAACTTAGAAAAAAGTCTTCTGGACATTGATCTGCGCAAAGAATTCATGATTAAGACTTCAAAAGCGCAAACAACAAAAAACAACAAAAACAAAAATAGACAAATGGGACTTAATTAAACTAACAAAGCTTCTGCACAGCAAAAGAAGTAACACAGTGAACAGACAACCTGCAGAATGGGAGAAAATATTTCAAACTATACATCTGACAAGGGATTAATATCCAGAATCTACAAAAATCTCAGACAACTCAACAACCACCACCACCACCACAACCACCAAATAAACCCATTTTTTTTAAAAAAAGAAAAGAACACCAACAGAACAGACATTTTTCAAAAGAAGACATATAAATGGCCAAAAAGCGTATGGAAAAATGCTCAACATCATTAATCATCAGACAAATGCAAATTAAAACTGCAATGAGATACCATCTCCCACCAGTCAAAACGGTTATTATTAAAAATTCAAAAAACAACAGAGGTTGGCGAGGATGCAGAAGCAAAGAAATGCTTATACAATGTTGATGGGAATGTAAGTTTGTAAAACCTCTATGGAAAACAGTATGAAGCTTTCTGAAAGAAAGATCTCCCATTCAATCCAGCAATCCCACTACTGGGTATCAAAAAGATACCTGCGCTAGTATTTTCACTGTAGCAATATTCACAATAGCAAAGATATGGAATCCACCTAAATGTCCATTAACAGATGACTGGATAAAGAAAATGTGGTATAAGTATGTATATACAATGAAATAAAACTCAGCTATAAAAAAAGAATGAAATCATATCTTCTGTAGCAACATGGATGGAACTGGAGGCCATTATCTTAAGAGAAATAACTCAGAAACAGAAAGTCAAATATCACAAGTTCTCACTTGTAGCTGGGAGCTAAACAATGTGTACAAGTGCACATAGATTGTGGAATAATAAACACTGGTGATTCTGAAGGGTGGGAGAATGGGAGGGAGATGAGAGATAAGAAATGGCTTATTAAATGCAATGTACAGTATCTGCCTCATGGTTACACTAAAGCCCAGATTCCACCACTATGCAATATATCCGTGTAACTATACACTCTGCATTCCATAATTTACCTGTAGTGTATCCCAATGAGAAATTCAACTGTAAATTATATCCTCTCAAACTTTCCAAGTTCATACTGAAGATTTTAAACCTTACTTTCCACTTCATACACTTACAATTAGTTTGTCATTTAATCATGCGCTTCTTGCACTATTTTTCTGTCTTTAAATTTTTATTTATTTATTTATTTATTATTTTTTATTTATTAAAAATAAATAATTTCTGGACATTGGTCTGTGGAAACAATCTTGTTTCCCTTTTAACCAGAGTCCATGTAGTTTAAAAATCATGAGAAATTCTAAGTCAACATTGTCTGTAGTCATAATTACATTAAAATTTCTTAATACATTTGAAAACATTTTAAATTAAACAAGACTGTTTCCCGTTTAACCAGAATCCATGTAGTTTATAAATAATGAGAAATTCTAAGTCAACATTGTCTGTAGTCATAATTACATTAAAATTTATTAATACATTTGAAAACATTTTAAATTAAACAAGATTGTTTCCCTTTTAACCAGAATCCATGTAGTTTATAAATAATGAGAAAAATAAATGCCAGTGGGCTGGAAATGTGTGTACATTGGTTAGGTATTGTCTGTCCTTCTATATAAGAGGGCAATTATAGCCAGAAGTGTAATGCTAAACCTGAAGGCAAAGCGAAAAGTTATTTGGAAGATTATAATGGTTTTGTTACTTGTGGTGACTCATTAAATGCTTGAGTCCCCAAGTTCATGCCTCCTCTCCAAATGTGCATCAAAGACAGACTAATCAACCCTTGTTCTGTGGCACCATCTTTTGTCTAGATTTCATCCAGCATTTATCCCAAACTTTGTGTAAGAAAAAAACTATTTAAAAAGTAGAGGAATTTGGGAAATTTTTCCAGTTCCCTTAGCTGGAACCCATTTTGCTCCTTTTATTATCTTGTTTGATTTTGTGTTTTCATAGAATTTTCTACAACATGTATTTACAAAATATCTATGTTCTTTCGTACAGATGGCTAATTCCATCGATTAGGAGTTTCACTTATTTCCAAGTCCTGCAGACACTCTTTGCATCCTTTTTAGTATTGATTATTGCCCTCCCCTACCCCTACACACATTTTAAAAGATGTAACAAGTCATTAGCTTACTTCATGGCCCTAGCATATTACAATTATTTCATGTAATATGTCTGAAGGCACAGATCAAATAAATTTCACTTTTTATAATTACAAAGAATTACGCATCTCCAAATGTATTTCCTTACTTAATTCCTCATATCTGAATCTCCTTAGATTTTTATCTCACAATATTTATCCATTCAAATGGCTCTTGTTCTGACATTGCACTTCATTCTGGATAAAATAAATGGGTTCCTTCTCAGTCTCTTAGCATTCATCTATTGTATCTCTTCATAGTTTGTTCTGTCTTTCATTATGCATGTCAGGGTGTTCGATTTCTAACATTACTGAAAATGAGGATCCTCTTTAAGAGTTGATGTCGTGGGTGAAGAGTCTAGTTTATTTCTAATTTTCCTCTTTTTAAAACATAAGCAATGTGTAAGATGTGAGATGAGTTCTTTCGTATTTTAATCTTCCCCAAAAGAAGGTGTCTTATCCTAAAATCCTTCTTCAAGGACATTTTTTAAAAGGTTCTCACCTTTAAATATAGCACAACATGAAGATTTTACAGATTGATGGACATCATAGTACAGTTCTGGCCGGAGTTTAATGCTGTTTCCTTAGGGATTGCCGACTGCAGGATCTTCCCCTATATTTCTAATGAAAGCTTGTCTTAAAACAATCATAGCAAAGTAACCAACATCTGTTTCTTTGCATGGGTTTGGTATGTATATGCACAGGATTTGCTTACTCAAGTTTTTTCTTTCTTTCTTTCTTTTTTGTACATGCTAAAGATCAATAAATATGATGAACTAGTAGAGAGAAGTTCAACATTTACCTAGACACTCTTTTGTGAATTGTACACAATTGTTAAAGCCACTTGGTTCAAAATATATTCCTTCCTACATTCTGATAGTCCATTAAATCTGTTAAAAGATGGTCCAAATATATATTAACTCAATAGTATAGCAATTTTATTACCACAGAATATCACAAATTCCATTTATTCTAACCCAATTTGGAATATAAGCTCTCATGTATCATCAATTTTTTTGGAAGTTTTCTTCAATATAGCAAAATATGCTAGATATGTGAATGTAGAAAATTATGATTCACAAGACATTTATAATTTATCTTATCTGAATAGTCTCTTATCTGAATAGTCTTTGAAAAGTCCCCATAATGCGAACTTGGCAACAAATGAATGTTATTCACAACTATGTGACTGTTGGAATGATTCACAGATTTCCCCTCACTAAGTCCTGGCTACTTCTGATTTGTAATGTGTTTAAAAACTATCATGTCTTGAATTTCTATTAGGTAAAAATTCCTTTATATATGTTATGTTTCACTTTCACAGCAACCTTATAAGATTGAGAATCTTATACCTGTTTTAACTGAGGAGTCTTAAGGGTATTTCTGCAAAAATGAAGATCCAAAAGTGTTGACAGTATTTGATCAATTCCTTCTATCCCAAGATCTAAGGATTTGCCAAAAGTAAACACAATAATACCAACTCTCTGTTACTTAAACAATAAAAAAGGTTTATTACTTTTAACTAAAAGTTTTACACATGTTTCAAGCAGAAATCTAGCATAGCTTGTGGTGGCTTGATAGACTCTGAGTGTCACCTGGCATCCCTCTCTTCTTGTCATGGCCCTCCATGGGCCAGCATCAGGCCTCTGTAGTGCCCACCATAAAAATAATAAAAAAAGACTGTGGTGCACTGGAAGTCAGCTAAAGTATAGAGCACGAATCTCTGGCGCTAGTGCCCCTAGTAGTTAGGGTAGATGTTTCCATATAGGTCACATTTATAGTTTCTGCTGAAGTGGGGGAGTATAGCAGCTGCTGCGCAAAAATGGCCTATAGGCCTTATGTTCATGGGAAAGCCCTAGGGTATCATGCAATCACTATTCTAATTCATAGGAAGTAAGAAGGCGGGCATGGTAATGAAGTTAGCCATTTGTTGTACCGTAGACATAAACAAAATATCTAGGATTGTTTTTCTCCATCATAATAGCAGTTGGCATCCCAGGGTAGCATAGGAGTTAGTGGAATATAATCCAAAGAATAAGCCCTTGTTATGTATCTTTTACTTATACATTTCCTTAGTTTTAAAAACTGGGGCCTTGGTAACAAAGCCCATTCATATTAGTGCAAACAGTAGGGTGCATGTACCTTCTAAGAATTTAAAATAGTAAATACCAAGTTAAAATGTGTGTGAGCATGTATATGGCTGTTCAGCATTTAAAATAAGTCCTAGCCTATTTCAATAACACTTAGTTCTTCAGTGTCATATACCAATAAGCGTCAAGGAAAGAATTCGATTCCAGGTATTGGAAGACTATGTTTTATGTTTCCTCTATTACAGCATACAGTCTCTGGGGAGTTTGATGCCCTTCCTTTGGAAGTTAGTTGTTTACGTAGTTTTGAAGGTGAGAACCTTGATCTATAGATCTATGGTCTGATTCCCAATTTTGCTTATCCATAAATTTTATTTTGCTAGTGTATCTAGAATTAATTGGACCTAGGGAATGGAATAAGGCAGCTAAACTTACAAAAGATTTACTTAGAAATAGAAATGTCAATATATTGATTTGTCATGATTAATATAAATGCAAAGAGTACAGGAAACAAGTACCAATTGATCAATTCAGTTTTACTTCTGTAAAATATTCTATATAGGAAGCCAAATATAACACGTTACTTAGAACTAATTGAGTCAGAGTATGGGAAAGTTTATAACTGGTTTTAATTGCTACATGTCTAGTGCACGCATTTCACTATAGGAACTTATTTACCATAAGAATCACACCTTTGAGTGTTTGTGTCAATATGTCCACCCTATTAAAGGAAAAGGAAAGCATTTTATTTTGATTTAGGTAATTTAATCATCTAACAGCAAGAATTATCTACTAGCCGGGAAGGGGACTTTTTTGGAGGAGGGGCAAAGCATCATTTTAAATAGTAGCCACAAAAAGCGTTAAATTATTATATTCCAGAAAGTTTTCTCAGATCAGTCAAACCTTGGGAGGCAGAAGTAAAGCACAAAAGCAAAGTGTTGGAACCTGAGTATAATCAGTGGCAAAGAGATCAGTAGGCATCGAACTACATAAAAGATTCTGATCAGAGTCACGTGGAGCATACCTCACCATGGAGGTCCAAGAAATAGGCTCTCCGCCTCATGATAGTCACATCATAATAAGAAAAACTTCATGCAGATGAAGTAGAGAATAACTAATCATAAATCTGTAATTGGTCCAGTGGGATTCATTTTAGGGAAGAATCGAAGGAAGCAGGAAGGAGATATTTGTGTTGCAGACCAAGAATCAAGTCACAGGAGGAAGAATAAGTCTCAGGTATGAAAATGTTAGCAGGAATCTGTGCACTAGGTGTAGCAAGACAAGCTGCAGACAAAACCCCTCAGACACCGAGTCAAAGAAGGAAGTGGTTTATTTGGCTGGGAGCATCGGCAAGACTCCTGTCTCAAGAGCAGAGCTCCCCAAGTGAGCAATTCCTGTCTCTTTTAAGGGCTCACAATTCTAAGGGGGTTCGCTTGAGAGGGTCATGATCCATTGAGCAAGCAGGGGGTACGTGACTAGGGGCTGCATGCACCGGTAATTAGATCGGAACAGAATAGGACAGGGATTTTCACAGTGCTGTTCTATACAATGTCTATAATCTATAGATAACATAACCGATTAGGTCAGTGGTTGATCTTTAACTACCAGGCCCAGGTCACGGCGCTGGGTGGTCTGCCTGTGGATTTCATTTCTGCCTTTTAGTTTTTACTTCTTCTTTCTTTGGAGGCAGAAATTGGTCATAAGACAATATGAGGGGTGGTCTCCTCCCTTATCAGGAGTTAAAGAAGGGGAGATCCTTGTGGCACTGCTGATTGGGCTGAGTCTCCAACTGATTCAAGTCCAAGGTCTAGTCTGGTCCTAGCTATATTAATGAATGTTGGAGCCATAGATTCAAATTGCCTTCTAGTCCTTTCATTAGCCCTTGCAGTTCGGAGAGAAAAAAAAAATCCTAAAATCGGGAACTTAGGACTGAGAAAGATGAATACGCACTTTCCTGTTTAGAGCAGCTTACATGGCCTTCTTCCTGGAGTGCCCTCCTTTCACTTACTCTCACCTGGTAAGTGTGTCAGGGTAAGTAGACTGGAAGTCAACAAATTTAGTGATGCAACAGGTGGAATATCTACATATAGATTGCAGTGAAAATATTAGATCTGAAACAGCAAACGTGTAACAATACACTTGACTCCTTAATTTGTTCAGAGATTGTTCTGGTGCTGTGCTTCTTAATATTACCACACCTAATTCCTCTTTTTTAAAAAAAATATTATGTTAATATGCCTTCTTTAATCCTGATATGCAATTCATAGCTAGCATAACCTAACTATACAGTTGACCTCCATAATACTCTATTTTAAATTGGAATTGGAATTCTATTTAAAATAGAAATCAAAGTAATTTGTAATAGCATCACATATGTTTCAAAGGTGCAAATTCATGGACATGATTACACTGGGAGAGCCGAGGAAGCGGTCAAGCATTTACCACAAATGTGATTGCTACAGATGCAGTTGGGTATAGGCGAACTGTATTGCAACTCAGATTTTATGAGCCGCATTTCCAGGGATGTTGTGGTTTTACAAAATTGTAATCAACTCCTGGTGAATGTCCAAAGAAAATACAATCTCTTCTCTATTTACACAAATGTTGCATTCCTAGAATAGCCCATTTGTGTTAAACCCACACAAGAAAATCTTGTGCTTGCACTTAAAACAGTCACATTATAGCTTTAGTAAATTATAAACAAGCATTTCATCTCTAAGAATGTCCTGTAAAATATCTGGATATCTTGAAGAGTTAGGGGCAATGCTTCAGTTGGGCAGGACTGCAAGTTCATTTCAGGACATCAAGTATCCATGACTCTTAAATGAAATTCTCGGAGTGGCCATAACCATTATGATAACCAAAACACCCTCACACCTTCAAACTTCCAAAGCACGAGAAGTCACTAAGAGGTCACTAGAACCAAGTCTTCTATGCATTTTGGAAATGCATTAATTTGGGATAAGCTATACATAACTGTTTCAAAATTTTTAGAAAACTGGAATACTCTTATTTGCCCTATGAAACTTATCAAATTATTTTTTAAAATTTAATTTCTACATGTGGCCAAAGACACAGATAAGGATAAGAGTGAGGAGTTAATAAAAAGCAAATGTCAAAGACAGAGTCATGAGCCAGAGAGTTATTTATTTGTAAATTTTTGAGATGAAATGAAATGAAACAATTATAAGCACCAAGGCCTCTTTGTAAGAAGATCCAGGTCAAAGCTAGACTTGAGATGTTCAGATGACAAGTGCCTGAGATCTGGAGAGTGGGTGTTTGAATGAAAACACAGGATTTGGGGACTAACACATAAGGTTGTCATGAACATATTTTCTAGCAGCCCAAGCTCCAGGGCTTTGACAATGTAGGGATGACTGAGTGGGGAGGTCTTGGCTACTCCAGTGTGTGATACATCAAGGATCTTTTGGGATATGTCAAATAGCTTCTGCTGGGAACCTCTTTGGTTCAGAATCTCTGTTGCCTCAGCTTGACTTCAGATGCTGATGCTGTTCTGATGACACTCTGGCTATTCTCTCAGAATCCACAGGCTGACCATGCTTCCTTGTTGCACACAGGGATGATATTCTATGACCCAGATCAGGGGCCCCAAAACACGTTAGCTCTCAGCCAGAGATATGATGTGCAAGCCAGCGTGGAACCAATAAGCAGACTCCTGCTCTGCTGAGCTGTCATCAAACCCAGTGGGAAAGCAAAGAGGTTGTTACCTGCTGCCTCACTGCAGCCTGAATTTTCACTTCCATCTGAAATTATTTCTCTTCCTTTATTCTTTGTGGTTCTTTCTTTTGTCCTTACCTCCAATCTCTTCCTTTTTTCCCTGAAAATTGTGCTAACAAATTAGGAGGATTAAGCTCAAATTAGATAAATAAAATAACGCTAGCCTTTTTTGCCATTGGGGTAATTGTACCTTCTTATCCATCCCTTTCCATTTGGGGGCATGTCCCTTCTCCCCATCCCTGGCCCTCATTTGTTAGTTACTGTAGCTTACACTGGTTTTTAGGTTTTACTTACTCCCCTCCCACAGCCAGTTTCTTGCCAACCATCTACCATATACAATATTGCAGCTACAAGCTGTTCTCCGAAAATCCACTCAAAATAGCTGAGGAACAGCTGCTCCTGTGATATTTTCAAAAGAAAGAAATTTGTATTTGGCTTCATGGTCTAAGGGTCTGTTGGTTTTGCATAGAAAGAGACAAATGAAGCCCTTCACTCCAGCTGAAATTCTCTGTCCCTCATTCTCAGGCTCCTATTTCAGTGGAAGGATAAGTGGGCCAGGAAATGGAAAGATGGTTCTGGAAAAAGCATGCATCATTTGCTTGAGGGCTGTTCATTTACTTCTCATATTTTTGCAACTGATATTTACAAGCAGATTAACAAGAGTTAATTTGTGGGTACAAATTAGCGGGAAAAACAAGACCAGTTGAATCCAATTAGCATTTTTTGACACATGTGTCACTCACCTAACATAACACTGGTGGGAACACTTTAATAATGCAGAGGAAATATATCATTAATGTGTGGCACGCTTCTTCTACTCTTGAAATTTAAAGGCTTTCGTAAATTTTGAGAGTGGGGCTAAGTATCCTTAAATTGTTTAGTTTGCTAGTGAAAGTCTCTTTTTATGTCTTTCTTCTCATACTTCCCCAGGAAGCATCTGAAAGAACAGTACGGCTGTCAGGTTTGGAACAGAACAATTAGATGTCAAGGATGCAATTAGTCTAAAATTAGCACATTAGGGACTCAAAATCATAGCATCTGAGACCACACAGCTATGAACTAGTAATTAAGAAACTACTTTCCACTCACTGTTTCCTGGAAAAAAAGTATTTATGTATTTCCTGTGAGATAATATTTATTCACTGTAGAATTACATTTCATTTAAGCACTTGAAGCCATATCTTGATTCTGGAAGAGCTGAAATGCATCTTTGAAGGAACACGCCTGTGTTAGCAAGAGGGGGGTGTGTATTAGCAACAGTGCCCATTGCTTCTAAAGTAAATTTTATGCTGCAGAGCAAGCAAAGCTACAAATAATCACACTTCTTGTCACATGCTATGGGATCACATCAAGCATTATAAATTATTAGAGATTTCACATGGACATCATGTAATACCACAGGAGTTCCATTATGACCTACCGTTAATTAACATCCACTGCCTATATTTCAAAGTGCTATTGCTCTGTCACACCACAGGCTGTTATACAGACCATAAATGCTATCAATATTCCTGCATTTATCTAAGCTCCAACTGCTCAAAATGTGATTTGTCCCATAATACCTTCTTAGTTTGATATGTGACTCAGATTGCTGACCTCACATTACTTCTATCTCAAGTTGTCATGCAGTCAATTTTACTGAATAACTGCGGGGCTTAAGAGCACAGAGGAGAACCAGTATTGCAAGGAAAACATTACTCCCATAATTTTAAGAAAGAAAAGAAATACTAGGATGAAGAGTGTGGGGGCTATTCTGTGCCAATGAAAACAAGTTGTAAAGTTGTGAGTTTCCTGGGGCAGAACATAATTAAGTCCGTGCCTTGCAGTTTAATGAGTTAGGAGATGCTCGCAACTTTGGAGAGAAAGCCTGCTGGTTTACATACTTTCTTGCCTTCTTCTCTTTCTCTCTCTTCCTTTTTCCTCTTTTTCATCAACATTTACTTATTGAGTGTCTAATACATGCATTCCTTAGTGTACCACGGAGAAGCCAAACTTTTCAGTGTAACGGCAAAGAATAAGTCCGTCACACTACTAGATTAAATAGTAGTATGAAAAAAGTTAATATAACTTAACAAATAATTTGCTTTTACTATAAAGGTATTTGCTAAATATTAGAGTTTCATAGACTATTATGATTAAGGATTTTTTTAGTGATAACCTAGTCTAACATTACATAAGAAAAATGAGACAAAAATTAGCAAGTAAGTGGTTGGAGTAATACCAAAAGTTAAGGCACTAGAAAATCAGGACGAGAGCCCCGTCTCGTAGAACTTGGCTAGCAAATGTTTTTCTTCTTACACATGCTTTTATAATTTGCTATCCTAAAAAGACAATTGCAATTGCAAGACAGACAGATTTTATACCATATAGTTTAAGCGCTTATTTTTCTTTAAGCAGAACAAATTAATGGAGAAACTATGAGGGCCGAGTGCAGTGGCTCATGCCTGTAAACCCAACACTTTGGGAAGCTGAGGCAAGTGGATTGCTTGAGCTCAGGAGTTTGAGACCAACCTAGGCAACATGGCAAAAACACATCTCTACAAAGAATACAAAAATTAGCCAGGTGTGGTGGCATGCATCTATTATCCTAGCTACTTAGAGGCTGAGGCAGGAGGATCACTTGAGCTGGGGAGGTTGAGGCTGTAATGAGCCGTGTTTGCATTACTGTACCCCACCCTGAGTGACAAAGTGAGACTCTGTCAAGAAAGAAATTATGGAGATGTAACCCCTTAAGCCTTGTGTAATGGAAAAAGTCACAAAACTACAACAGTGAGGGAGCAAACAATACATGATTTGAGACAAAACACTTAAATTTGAAAAGCTTTTGAACTGCAAAGTGAGTCTCTCTAAGCTACAGTTGCTCATTGTTATGGAGCATACTAGGGTTTAAATGTGTCTCCTAAAGTTCATGTGTTAGAATCTTGATCCCCACTGTGAAAGTGTTCAGATGATGGAGCCTAATGGGAGGTGTTTGGGTCATAGAGGTGATCCCCTCATGAGTTGATTAATGCTGTTTTTGTGGGAGGAGCTTCCTTATAAAAGTGGAGTTCAGCCCCCTTCTCCCTCTCTCTCTCTCTCACGCACACCCCCTCTCAATTTCCATCATGGGATGACATAAAAAGAAGGCCCTCACCCAAGGCTGGCCCCTCAGTTTTGGACTTCTTAGCCTCCAGAATGGTGATAAATAAATTTCTCTTTTTTATAAATTACTCAACCTCAGGCATTCTGTTATAGCAACAAAAAATGGACTAAAATAGAACACAAGGTCGTTCTTTGGAGATCACCTTTTTTACTTGCCTATCAGATAAGCTCCCTCACACTGGAAGAAAGCCATTGGCATAAAACTGTGTTTTTCTGTTAAAAATGTACAAATGGTCAAACACTTAAAAGTTCTAGAGTTAAAAAGCAATGACCCTTTCATGTTTTCTGAATGCTTGTCAAATAATGAAGTTATTGCCCTGATCAGGCAGGAGAGGTTGATAAAGAGTATAGGGGTTAAGGGTTGCTTACAAATGACAGGAGGGCTGGCTGTATCCTGTCTATGAAGTCCTTATGAAGAAAAACGAAGTCCCAGGAAAATAAAAGGCATTTAGTGTTATGATCTTTATAGATCCTTTGCTTAGTTTTTTGTGAGGTAAAACTCAACTTAGAGAAGATATTTTATTCTCAATGTGTCCAGGCATCTTTGCCAGCTCAGGAACAAATGTAGAGCTCTGCAATAGATAAAACCTGCATTGTGATTAGATGAGCTGCCAATCAAAGTCCTCAGTGGTGTCTGATTGGAGAACAGAATCCTGGATTTGTAGAAATTTGGAGTGGGCTGAACCAATAAACCTCCACACGCCTCAGATACCCTGGGACTAGTTCCAAAAAGAGAGCCAGAAACCAGTATGCAGTGTGGGTCTGGGCAGAGACAGGAGTTTTCTCCAATGGGTGGAAAGAAAAAATTTGACAAAAGGAACAAACCTGGAGTTCCTAGGAGCCCACGGTGATCTGGTGATCTCTGTATAACATACTCTAGATAGCTTTTACCCCTAGTACAAGTTTCAAAATGACAGTTTTCAACTTTGATATTAGCTTTTATTATTTTGCTTCAACTGACATTTTCTTAATATTAGATGTAAATGTATATACTGAATTTTTATATATATTACATAATTTAGTAATTAGAGAGTTTATTTTTCTGAAAAAAAATCAAGCCCCACAGCTGGATAGTATATTTTCATAGTTTTCTCAGTTAACCTTCATAGAAAAAGGTTCAGTTAGAGTTTTATGCTACCCTCAATGATGCCTGCTGGTAGCAGCTAAGCTGGGGTTAATTCCCAAAGTGAAATAAAGTAGTCTCTGGGCAATATGCCCTACAAATCTAGCTTAGTTGGTGATTACAAGTTTCAGACTCATTATCTTCTTTTTTTCACTCAAACAAATAAATATAGCATTTAAATATCAGGCAAGTTTAGAGAAATTTGTTTTTGTTCACTTATTTAAGGCTGAATAAAGGGCTCAGATGAATTCACAAAAAAATTAATATACATTTGCCCAACAAATATTTAGTGAGTACTTTCTTTTTCCAGAACTGTGACTGTTCAAGATGTAATATATTTCTATATTAGGGTTACTTTTACTTTTTTACAAAATTAAACTTATATCTCAGGAAGTATTTTAGGATGAAATGAATAAAATAATAAAAGTGTTATATATTTATTTATTTATTTATTTATTTGCATGAGGAACTTTCTGATAAACCCAGGAGATGGCAGGAATTGAAGAATAAAAGGAAGGATGAAAGAAATGGTAAGGGGGCATTGACTAGATCTTTGTGGAAATGCCATTTTTTTCCACTGGCATTAGCTTCCTGGGTAGCTCAAATAGATGTACAATCTCAAGATTGATGGCTTCCTTGCATTCCTTTCACTTAGAATAACAGTGAGTCATTGCGCTCAGCTCCAACTTTAAGCAGAACTTCGGAAAGAACATTTCTTGTAGGGTTTTGTCGTTTTGCTAATGAATCACGTGGAGCTCTCTTATGGTTAGAGGGCCCCCAATCAGGAAGGATATTGGACCAGTTGGATAAAGGAGTTTAAGGAATCAGTGACATTCCTCATAACTGAGGCTATAGACTTGTAGAAACGTATTCACTCTGTGCACAATCTAGGTGACACATTTTTAAAAATTATTTCTAATCCTGGGGCTGTAGGAAATAGTAACTGGAGGGCTGAGGGAGTTACATTGCCATTGCACTGCTCATGCACTTGTAAAATCCTCCCCTGAAAAAGCAAATTGGACTTTTGGGTTCATCCCTCTTCTTGGCAGACTGAGTGAGCCATATTCGTAATGGCATTTTGTTTTTTAAAAAGATATTAGTTATTATGCAAAAAGGCAAAACTCCTGGTGGACAAATAAGCATTGCTAATTTTGAGGAGATTCCTTCTGAGGCCGTTCTATTACCTTCAGATGTTGGCCATTCCTTGGAGGTGGTCTTGACAAGAGACTAGACCAGACTCCTTTCCCTTTTATGTAACCACGTCTGATAGATGTGATAATCTTCTGATCTTTTGGGAGTTCTGATGAACATCTTTCCTCAAATAACTCTGAGCTCTGTTTGTCAGGTGACTATGTGTACTAGTCTGTTCTCACACTGCTATGAAGAAATACCTGAGACTGGGTAATTTAGAAAGGAAAGGGATTTAATTGACTCATAGTTCTGCGTCGCTGGGCGGGGAGCAGGGGGAGGTTCTTAGGAAACTTAAAATCATGGTGGAAGGCAAAGAAGAAGCAGGCACCTTCTTCAGAGGGAGGCAAGATAGAGTGCCTAGCAAAGGGGGAAGCCCCGTATAAAACCATCAGATCTTGTGAGAGCTCACTCACTATCATGAGAACAGCATGGGGGAAACCATCCCCGTGATGCAATTATCTCCACCTGTTCTGCCCTCAATGTGAGAGGACTGTGGGGATTACAATTCAAGATAAGATTTGGATGGGGACACAGAGCCTAAGCATATCACCAAGGTTCCCCAAAGTGTCCCTTACTTTGGCACAGAAAGAACTGGAACAAAGAACTATCTGACCACAAGGCTCTGGACACAAAACTGCGCAGAAATGTGTGAATTGGAGATCAAGCTTTGGCTAATGGTTTTTTCTTTTTTTTTTTTTTTTTTTTTTTTTTTTTAATTTTTTTTTATTTTTTTTTATTTTTTATTATACTTTAAGTTTTAGGGTACATGTGCACATTGTGCAGGTTAGTTACATATGTATACATGTGCCATGCTGGTGCGCTGCACCCACTAACTCGTCATCTAGCATTAGGTATATCTCCCAATGCTATCCCTCCCCCCTCCCCCCTCCCCACCACAGTCCCCAGAGTATGATATTCCCCTTCCTGTGTCCATGTGATCTCATTGTTCAATTCCCACCTATGAGTGAGAATATGCGGTGTTTGGTTTTTTGTTCTTGCGATAGTTTACTGAGAATGATGGTTTCCAATTTCATCCATGTCCCTACAAAGGATATGAACTCATCATTTTTTATGGCTGCATAGTATTCCATGGTGTATATGTGCCACATTTTCTTAATCCAGTCTATCATTGTTGGACATTTGGGTTGGTTCCAAGTCTTTGCTATTGTGAATAATGCCGCAATAAACATACGTGTGCATGTGTCTTTATAGCAGCATGATTTATAGTCATTTGGGTATATACCCAGTAATGGGATGGCTGGGTCAAATGGTATTTCTAGTTCTAGATCCCTGAGGAATCGCCACACTGACTTCCACAATGGTTGAACTAGTTTACAGTCCCACCAACAGTGTAAAAGTGTTCCTATTTCTCCACATCCTCTCCAGCACCTGTTGTTTCCTGACTTTTTAATGATTGCCATTCTAACTGGGGTGAGATGATATCTCATAGTGGTTTTGATTTGCATTTCTCTGATGGCCAGTGATGATGAGCATTTTTTCATGTGTTTTTTGGCTGCATAAATGTCTTCTTTTGAGAAGTGCCTGTTCATGTCCTTCGCCCACTTTTTGATGGGGTTGTTTGTTTTTTTCTTGTAAATTTGTTTGAGTTCACTGTAGATTCTGGATATTAGCCCTTTGTCAGATGAGTAGGTTGCGAAAATTTTCTCCCATGTTGTAGGTTGCCTATTCACTCTGATGGTAGTTTCTTTTGCTGTGCAGAAGCTCTTTAGTTTAATTAGATCCCATTTGTCAATTTTGTCTTTTGTTGCCATTGCTTTTGGTGTTTTGGACATGAAGTCCTTGCCCACGCCTATGTCCTGAATGGTAATGCCTAGGTTTTCTTCTAGGGTTTTTATGGTTTTAGGTCTAACGTTTAAATCTTTAATCCATCTTGAATTGATTTTTGTATAAGGTGTAAGGAAGGGATCCAGTTTCAGCTTTCTACATATGGCTAGCCAGTTTTCCCAGCACCATTTATTAAATAGGGAATCCTTTCCCCATTGCTTGTTTTTCTCAGGTTTGTCAAAGATCAGATAGTTGTAGGTAAGCGGCGTTATTTCTGAGGGCTCTGTTCTGTTCCATTGATCTATATTTCTGTTTTGGTACCAGTACCATGCTGTTTTGGTTACTGTAGCCTTGTAGTATAGTTTGAAGTCAGGTAGCGTGATGCCTCCAGCTTTGTTCTTTTGGCTTAGGATTGACTTGGCGATGCGGGCTCTCTTTTGGTTCCATATGAACTTTGAAGTAGTTTTTTCCAATTCTGTGAAGAAAGTCATTGGTAGCTTGATGGGGATGGCATTGAATCTGTAAATTACCTTGGGCAGTATGGCCATTTTCACGATATTGATTCTTCCTACCCATGAGCAAGGAATGTTCTTCCATTTGTTTGTATCCTCTTTTATTTCCTTGAGCAGTGGTTTGTAGTTCTCCTTGAAGAGGTGCTTCACATCCCTTGTAAGTTGGATTCCTAGGTATTTTATTCTCTTTGAAGCCATTGTGAATGGGAGTTCACTCATGATTTGGCTCTCTGTTTGTCTGTTGTTGGTGTATAAGAATGCTTGTGATTTTTGTACATTGATTTTGTATCCTGAGACTTTGCTGAAGTTGCTTATCAGCTTAAGGAGATTTTGGGCTGAGACGATGGGGTTTTCTAGATAAACAATCATGTCGTCTGCAAACAGGGACAATTTGACTTCCTCTTTTCCTAATTGAATACCCTTTATTTCCTTCTCCTGCCTGATTGCCCTGGCCAGAACTTCCAACACTATGTTGAATAGGAGTGGTGAGAGAGGGCATCCCTGTCTTGTGCCAGTTTTCAAAGGGAATGCTTCCAGTTTTTGCCCATTCAGTATGATATTGGCTGTGGGTTTGTCATAGATAGCTCTTATTATTTTGAAATATGTCCCATAATGGTTTTTTCATTAGCCAAAGTTGAAATTCAAAAGGTGTTTGTTGTCACAGATGGCATGGGTAAACCTGGAGGACATTATGTCAGGTGAGATAAAACCCAGTCGCAGAAGGACAAATACTATGTGATTCCACTTAAAACATGAGGTATCTAAAATAGACTCATTGAAGTTGCTAGCGACTGGGGGTGGGGAAAATAGGGAGTTAGTCAATGGGTATAAAGTTTCAGTTGTTCTAGATGAATACGTTCAAAGTATCTGCTGTACAAAATAGTGCCTATAGTTAACATCATGGTATTGTGTACTTCAAAGAGTGTGTTAAGAGGGTAGATCTCATGTTAAGTGTTCTTACCACAAAATAAAAGAAAAACAAATACAAATGAAGAGAAACTTTTGGAGGTGTCAGATATGTCTATTACCTTGATTGCAGTGATGACATCATAGGTGTTTCCATATGTCCAAACTCATCAAATTATACACATTAAATACATGAAGTTCTCTGTGCATTATTTATACCCCAATAAGCTGTTAAAAATAAATATTTAAAAAATATTAGTTGAATGAATAAATGAATTAGTGAATTCAGTAGCCATTGATTATAAAGAGTCAGATTTTGTGGCAGGTCCCTGGAATACAGAATTAAAGAAGACAGTCAACAACATCAAGGGAAAGTGACTGAGACACACATAAAAATGCATAATTCCAGTACAGTGTTCGCTGCTAAAATAGATGCCGACTCTAGAGCACTGAAGAGTAAGAGTAACAGCCCAGTGAATCAGGAAATAATGCCACGGGAAGGAAATTTTGAGCTGGCATTTGGTCTTTTAATTAAGGCAACATTAATTCCACCATATCATTACTTTCAAATTATTTCTATGTTATGTCTCTCAATTGCTTCTGTAGGCTAACATATTGTCTAGGAGTTAAGCCATGGCTTTAAAATGCATTCTGATGTGATTGTATTCATTTACCAGTTGAAGAAACATTATTGATACCATAGTTTATTTTCTGTTACTTTCCAAATTTTTAAAACTTTGAAAATCACCCAAACTATATCAAGAAATCTATAGTATGCCTATAAACTTAGAATATCTAACAAAAGACATCTATTGTTTTAACATAATCATCCTTTCCTTTTTCTGATATCTTATATTTTCCTGGACCATCATGCACTTCAGGTTTTAAAATACATTTCCATAGAGTTGAGACAGATAATTTTAATTTGCTTGCTATGATTCATTCTCATTACCAATTATAATTTTGTGATTTTGTGCTTTTTCCTGTATTTTTAAGTTCATGTTTATTTTTTCAAAGAACAAAGTTCTGCATATATTTATAAAAGTTATTGTTTCGCTTTATTAATTTCTGCTTGTATATTTGTTATTTCTCTCCTGCCAGTATATCTTGGTTGATTTTGCTTATTCTTTTTCAAACTTCTTGTGTGGAGTACTTACTTCCTTTTTTGAAAAAACAAATTCTTTTTAAGTTTCCAGATTTTTTTGTGAGCATAGTTTTAGCCATTTTCCATATTGTGTAATTTTTATACTTTTATTCAAAAACTTTTATTTATATTTATTTGTTGCTGTTATAAAGGCGTTGGTTCATTCTCATCAATATCGCTGATACTGGGATGGTTCCTATTGGCCAGAATGGTTCCTCTCCTTACAGTAGGTAATCTGCAGCCTCACTGGCTCACTGGGGACACAGGGAGGGGTGCGAGCTGAGCCCAGGGTGGGGACGATGACTCTTCAGGCAGGCAGCCTGTCCCGTGTGAAAGAGGCATGGGTGAGTGAACCACCAGGGAAGCAGAGTTGGCAGAAACGGCCTCACAGTCTTTTATTTTTCCCCATCCGTCAATGATTCTCCACCCATATTTCCAAGTTTCAGGTTAAAGTGTTTCCTCTCAATTTTTGTCATGAATTTGTAGTGTTGTTTCATATTATTATAAATTATGGACTGTTTCACTATGACTTATTTGAATTTATTGAAAGTTTTTGTTATATTGCCTAATTTAGAAAATGTTTTAATGACATTCATAAAAGGCAAATATCTTCTTTATTAAATGTGCTATTTCGTTCTACTTATTATTTATTAATATAAATAAAACTACATCATTTTGTCAAAATTTTCAAGTACTTCTGACCTGCCTGTGGTATATTCTCAAGGTATATGAAAACTCTTTGAAAGAATCAAAAGACTACGCAGTCCAGGACCACTGAAGAATATCTGCCAGCACTCTAAAGATTTTAAGAGGTTTTGAAAGAAAAAGGATTGGTGTCCAAATAATTTTTGAGTGATTTGAGGTTAACAAAAATTAAAAATCATTTCTTTCTGAGTTTCCAAAGGTCTTTAATATGTTAGCATGAATTGAGTATCTCTAAGATATAGCTATTTAATACAAGTTTTCCAAACTAATTTTGTCATGAAAAGTTGTTTTGTGGGACATCTCAAGTAAAGTGACTGGATTTCATTGGAAGTTTTTAAGAAGGCAATAGAAGCTAAGAGACCGTTCCAAAACTGTGAACTTAATTGACAAACTTTGGATCTGGTGTTTTAGCAGTGCCAGTAGTTCCATATCAAGTGTATCAATAGTTAGCTAAATATTGCCCATCAAATTACATGGAAAGAGAGTGAAACAACTTAGTCAGCAGTCTGAACTGGATCTAGGCTAGCAATCTATTAAATTCTAATTGATAGCCTGTATTGTCGTGGCTCAATTTTTTCAAACGCTTCTGACCGACTGTGCTATATCATCCATAAGTGAATTTTCATTCCACACTGTAACTGAAAATTCATTCATTCAATTAAATATTGAGCCCCTGTGACGTCTTAAGCACTGTCACTATTAAACAGGACAGTTTATGCTCCCTTCTTGGAGCTCATTTGCTTCTTTAGAGACATAGACAATAAATAGGAAAATATAAAAATTAAAAAAGTTATGAATACAAATTATGTTTCTGGTGGGTTACTTCAGATTGGCAGACATGGAAAATATCTCCAGATGCAGGAATGTTCTTTGAAAATGATATTTTAATTTTGCTCTTGAATTAGTCCACTTCTTCTTGATGCTGATACTCAAGCAGCTGTTTCCTAATGACTGGGTACAGAAAACCTCACCATGCTGGCTGATGGCCTCAGATCAAGCGTAAGAGCATGAGAAGGTTCAGAAAATTGTTTGGCACAAATGTGTAATAAGTAGATGCAGTGTCTGTTTCACCTGAAGATGAGAAGTAATAGTTCTATTTAGGGAATATTTTTGATTCTCCCTTGTTCAATGGGGATAAATGCTGCCTTAATTTTTAAATTGACATGTGAAATTAAATTTACATGGAAACATGTTTATCGCAGGGAAAATTAATCATTTGAACGGGTACCTAACAGAGCCTTTAAGAAAAAAAAAATAAGAGTTGGGGTTTCACTATGTTGCCCAGGCTAGAGTTGAACTAACAGGCTCAAGTGATCCTCCCACCTGACCCTCCCAGGTAGCTAGGATTACAGGTGCCTGCCACCATGCGCTGCTAATTGAGCTTTTTAAATGATCGGTCATAACAAAAATGTTTCTGTTTGGCCTGTGTGCTCATGTCATTTAACATTCATCATGTGGCCCTGATTAAGTTGAAATCAGACTTTATTTTAATATATATTTTCACAAAAGGGTAAAAGAACATACATTAAAGCACATTTCAAGATCGATCTATCTATCTGTATATATATTAGATCTTACACTATTGTCATAAAAAAGTACACAAAATTGCGCTCCAGTGTAAAATTCTATGTCACATTGTTCTCTGTTTTAAACTTTTCACAAGTAATTGTTACTGGCACTATTGTTTTTGAGAGGAAAAATGCATGTATAAAGGAAGGCACAGTATATGTAAGGTTTTGATAAAGCCATTTGCAAATATCCTTTCTAAATATATTAAACATTTGGCCCCAGGCAAATAATAATGTTTTATGGGATGGAGGAAATAGGGAGAGTTAATATTTTTATAAATATACAAGAAGCTGTCCGATCTTGAGTCACTTTAAATGCTCATTTTGCTTTTAATGAGTAAAAATGTTCTTCAAATAGTAATTTATAATTTGTATTTCTTCTTTTGTGAATTTTCTGTCAATACATTTTGTCAAATTTTTCCCACTATTGGGATTCATGTCGTTTCTTTGCATTTGACAAAGCTCTACTTTGCCATTTCTGTCACAGGTTGTAAATATTTATATCAAATTATAATTTGCTTTTTGGTTTCTTTACATATTTAACCCATTTGAGTAAATAAAACTAAGGAAGCTCTAAAATGTAAGGTTATTTTATGTTACTAATTATGATTTCTGCCTTTAAATTTGTTAAAGAGCCATCTATGTGTTCTTCTATTTCTTTTAGGGTTTCATATTCTACATTTAACATTTACTGTGCAGAAATTATTTTATCTTTTCTCCAAATTGTTCACCAGGAGACATAAGCTTATTATTTGTATATTTGTGTATTTATTGATTTATTGAATAGTAAATAGTCTTGCTATATATATAATATATGTATTATGCATATATATTTCATGTAAAATAATGCCCACTCTTTTTTTTTGAGACAGAGTCTTGCTCTGTTGCCCAGGCTGGAGTGCAGTGGCGCAATCTCGTCTCACAAGCTCCGCCTCCCGGGTTCACGCCATTCTCCTGCCTCAGCCTCCCTAGTAGCTGGGGCCACATGCACCCGCCACCATGCCCAGCTAATTGTTTGTCTTTTTAGTAGAGATGGGGTTTCACCGTGTTAGCCAGGATGGTCTCAATCTCCTGACCTCGTGATCCGCCTCCCTTGGCCTCAAAAAGTATTGGGATTACAAGCCTGAGCCAACACGTCAGGCCAATCCTCACTCTTTCCTGACTTATAAAATCCTTTTTATGAAATTTGTTTTCTTTAATATATTCCATTATTCATAAGCAAATGTATTACTATTTTAATTAGTATATCTTTATAATACTTTTTAATTCTTGATACTTTTTAAGTCCTACCTTAAAAGTCTTTACGAAATTTTTTACCTTAAAAGTCTTTACAATTTTTTTGTTTGTGTGGTGGAGGCGGTGGGGGCGGGGGGACAGAGCAGAGTCTCGCTCTGTCGCCAGGCTGGAGTGCAGTGGCCCAGTGTCAGTTCACTGCAACCTCCACCTCCCGGGTTTAAGCAAGTCTACTGCGTCAGCCTCGCAAGTAGCTTGAACTACGGGCAAGCACCACCACACCTGGCTAATTTTTGTATTTTTTGTAAAGACGGGGTTTCACCATGTTGGCCAGGATGGTCTTCATCTCTTGACCTCCTGATCTGCCTGCCTCGGCCTCCCAATACAATTTTTTTTTTTTTTTTTTTTTTAGCTAAACTAGTACATTTATTTTTAAAAATAAACTCAGATTATATTGGAAAATTTCCTGCAACTCATAGTAATTTTTTTCTCTAGTTATTCAAGAATTCTTTGTATATTTCTAAAAAATAATTTTACTCTTTACCTAATGATGTAATAAATTATAGTTTTGGATTTATTGTAATAAATTATCTCTGCATTACTATAAATATGCTTTTTTGATCTTAGGTCCAGGTAGTAATATTGCTGGTAAGCTCTAAAGTATTTTACATTTATTCACATTAGAATAAATGTACTGTGACCATAGATTGGTCACAGTTTTCTATGTTTTGGTGCTATAAATTTCTGATACACTGGTTGCAATTGATTATAAATATGATTTGAAACTCCCAATATTTACCCGTTATGAATCATTATATAGCATGGGTATTATAAATGGACTTTAGTAATGCAAGAATTTATTTTTAAATTGATATTGACACTTATTTTAGATATATTCTTTGACCACTAATTTTTTCAATATCTAACATTTATTTTCCTATTCATGTTTCTAATTACTTTTAATTTAATTTTAGTTGTATATTGTGAATTTCATTGATATAGTCACATATATTAGTATGAAGTCATAAGTTACTTCTACAAATGTATGTTTATTTCCCCCATTAACATTAATTTTTAAATTAAGATTTTTCTATTTTTGCTTGATTCGTTCTTTTCTTGTTTATCCCCCAAAGAATAACCTTTTGGTTATATTCACAAACACCGATCTTTTAGTTTTAGGTTTTAATATTTTAATTTTACTTTTCTGAATTTATATTTTCTTGTTTTTTGTTTTGTTTTTTGCATTTTTTAAGTTTTTCTTTCTTCATCCCAAGATTTTATATTGCTGGATTCAATTTGCTGATATTTTGTGGGAATTTTATGTTGAGGTTCCTGAGGGATATTCATCGACAGTTTTATTTTTTTCAATGGCTCTTTTGCTTTCTGGGTAATTTTGGTCTCATAACAAGAGTTGGTAAGCATTCCCCCTTCTCACACTTTCTGGAAGAGCTTGTGTAGAATTGGATTATTTCTTCCTTAAATGTTTGGCAGAATACACTAGTGAAACAATCTAAGTTTGGATTTTTCTTTGTTGGAAGTAACGTAGCAACTTCTACTTTGTTTTTATTTGATTATTCTCTAATATCTAAGCTTGCTTTTTTATTTTCAAACTTTCTGGATCATTTCTTCTTTTCACTTACTCCTTTTTAGATCCCATGCAATTGGTTTTGACTGATTGGTTTTTATCTTAATCTCATTATTTTCCTATTTTACCAAATAAGCTAAACTGTTTAGCTACTCAAATTTACGGTCATAACTAATTATATAGTCTTATTTTGTCACTTTTTTTTACTTTAATATGTATCTGCAATTGATTCCTTAGATTTGTGTGTTATGCCATTTTAACTGTTTTCTTTCACTTGGTTATACCTAATTATTTGGAATTTTCATCACATTTTTAATTATCTCACTATCTTTGTTCATTAAATATTGCTACAACTAATTAGGTGTAATATTTAATTCTCAGAGTCATAACAGTAGATAGTTTATCTGCTTATTGCCTTCTTGTTTTATGATAGAATTTTAATTTTTTGTGTAATTATTGTTAAATTATACTTTCTGTCATATTTCTTTAAAGAAATACTTACAACACTTGGATTTTTTCTTGAGATGGAGACTTGCTCTGTTGCCCAGGCTGGAGTGCAGTGATGGATCTTGGCTCACTACAACCTTTTGATCAAGCCATTTGATCGAGGGTTCAAGCCATTCTCCTGCCTCAGCCTCCCGAGTAGCTGAGATTACAAGCATGCGCCACCACACCAGGCTAATTTTGTATTTTTAGTAGAGACAGGTTTCATCATGTTGGCCAGGCTCATCTCAAACTCCTGCTCTCAAATGATCTGCCCACCTAGGCCTCCAAAAGTGCTGGGATTATGGCATGAGCCACCATGCCTGGCCCACATTAACTATATTTCCTGATGCTTAAATCTGTGTTTCAATGGTTTTAATGCTTTCTTTCAGTTGCTTTATGTTGCAATACCCCCATTACATTCTATTTTTATTTAATAAATCTCATTTCTGTAATATATTTTGAGTACTTTACTAATACATAGTTGGTAAATAGTAGTGAAGACTTCCTTATGTGATAATTTTTTCTTCAGGTGCCAAGTCGCATGAACCACAAATTAGCTCAGCATATAATTTCTAGCAATAACTTTTTCTCATTGAAGTTCTTTAGACTTTGAACCATTACTGGGATCTTACATTATGGGAAAAAGTCTGACATGAGGTCACAGTGTCTTCTTTTATGAATAAATTGATTTTAACACTTGATGTATGTACCAGTGAAAGTCTCTAAAGCATAGTAAACCCTCTTAGCTTGTATTAATATTTAGGCCCCCATATAGGAATATTTTCTTCTATTATATTTGATTATTGTCTTTTTTTAAAAAAATTGGTTTTGCCCGAGGAACACCAGTGATCCATCTGTATGTTTTTGGTTGGGCTATCCACCTTATCTATTATAGCCTTTATTATTTGTGTGATTTGTTCTTAATAATCTATATTCTGCAGGATTTTTTTCAAGCTTTCATCCATAACATGGTTTTATTTTTTCTTCTATTTCTTGTTAAGGACTAGTATTGTCTAGTTGTTTTTCTTTTTAATCTCAAGCTATTTTTTTTTCTTCAACGAATGTTTGAGTGCCTTCTGTTGCACTAGGAACACCAGTGAACAAAACGGTCAAACATCCCTGCACTGAGGGAACTTATATTCTGTGGCTAGAGAGAGATTAAAAAAACATACATATGTAATATATCAGACGGTAGTACTTAGGAGAGAAAAAAGTAGGTAAGAAAGCTGGGGAGTGTTATGACTGGAGATTGGCCTCATCCAAAAGGTAAATTTTGAGCAAAAACTTGAAGGATTTGAGAAAACAGTGTGATAAAAATATCTAAATAAAGAGCATTCCAGATAGAGGAACAAGGAAAAATGTTTCAAGATGGGATGGTATCTAACTTGTTCCAGTGATAGCAAGAGGCCAGGGATTCTGGAGCAGGAAGACCAAAGGTAAGAGTGATATGAGAACAAAGAGTAACAGAGATGCTGACCGTGTAGGGCTTCCTAAGGCACAGTAAGAATGTAGCTATCTAGCCATCTAGCTATCTGTCTCTGTCCCCACCTCTCACTCACTCTTGAAAGGTAAATGAGATGTGATATTCATTCTAAAATAGTGGGTGTGAATTATCCTTGTGTCCCCTCAAAAATTATCAAAATGATACTGGAATTCTCTCTTAAATCTTAAGCTAGAGCACACAGATAAATCATTAGACTAAAAAGAACGTGGTAGGAGCTAGAACCATGAATCAACCCAAGTGTTTACCTCTACATGGCTGTTTCTTCACTGTTTTTGTGGAAGCTCTGTACCAAGGACAAACTTTCCATTTGTGTCCAGCCTGAAATTATGTTGCATGATGAGACGTGTCTCTTTCCAGGTCTTGTTGTCTGCCTTAGGAAATACCTTCAGTAGCATGAGGGATAAGCTGTGTCCCAGGGAAACCCTATTATTCCCAAGTTTGGAGTGGCTACTAACTGCTGTTGTGGCAAAGCAGTCTCCTCAGCCCTCAACCCATATTCTTCCTTCACTTGGTCATTCAAATTAAGAGCTGTGTTTAAATTTACTTTCTTCATTTCCAGTGTCATTGTACTTCCTTCAAAGGAGGAAGGGCAAAAAATTGTCTTTTAGTGTTTTCTATAATTTTGGGAAGAACTCTTAAAGCTTGTGTAATGTTTATTCTTAAATTTTATGTTTTCTAGATGGTATCTTCCAAAATTTACAGCAATATCATTTAGATGTTTAAGTTGAATTCTGTTGTATGAATGTGTGTATGTTTAGAGAGATGCAGGGTGGTAGAGAAAGCAATATAAGGATAGTTGGGCATCTGCATAACAGTGTATTTGTTTTCTATTGCAGCATAACAAATCAATATTATTTTAGTGGCTTAGAGCAACACATATTTATTATTTTAGAGTTTCCATAGGTTGCAAATCTGGGCACAGCTTGGCTGGGTCCTCTTAGCTGCTTTGTGTCCTGTAAAGCTGTAATCAAGGTCTTTATTAGGCTGCATTCTCATCTAGTAGCTTGATTGGGGAAGAATTGCTTCTAAGCTTATTCAAATTGTTGGAAGAATTCATTTTCTTGTGGCTGTATGAGGGCACCAGCTCTTTAGTGGTTGTTACCTTTATGCCAAACTCAGGTCCTAGAGGCTTCCCATAGTTTCTTGATGTGGGAAGTGTGGCTGCCTACTTCATTAAGGCTACAAGATCAATGTCTGACATCGAGGGAGGCCAAATCTTTTCTCAAGGACCTTCACCTAATAAGGCTCTTCCAGAAAAAAATGTCCCTTTTGATTAATCACAAATAAACTGATTTGTGGACTTTATCTGTCTTTAAAAATCTCTTTATCTTTGCCATTTTCTACTGGCCAGAAGGAATTCACAGTTCTCATCTCCACTTAAAGGAAGGCATTTTTCAAGACTTAAATACCAGAGAAAGGAATAGTAGGGGACTTAGAATTCATCCTACCACATCAACCCACAATTGTCCCCAGATATATCTTAAAATATATGTATTATTTCATATATCTTAAATTAAAATTTAATTTTAAGTTAAATAGTGGAAAACATTTTAAGAAATCAGCTTATTTTTCATAGCAAAATTTAATACGTATACTTTTCAAAACATCACTCAACTTTCTAAAATAAACATTTTATTGAAAATATACTCATCAACTTCCATGAAATACTTATGGACTATTCTAATTTTATTTATTTAGTACTCTGATGGTTTCATCATCTAACTTATTTTTTCAGGCTAAATTCCAAGTACGCTGTCTCCATGCTCCTCAAAACACACATTGTTTTCCAGAGCATAAAAACACAGCACTAAAAGAATGATCCATTGCAGATTTGCCTGCCTACCTGCCTGCCTGCCTTCCTTCCTTCCTTCCTCCTTTTTTTCTCTTTCTTTCTTTTCCTTTCTTTCTTTCTGAATCTTACTCTTGTCACCAGGCTGGAGTGCAGTGGTATGATCACAGCTCACTGCAGCTTCAACCTCCCAGGCTCAAACAGCTATCTTACCTCAACCTCTTGAGTAGCTGGAACCACATGCGCATACCACCATGCCCAGCTAGATTTTCTTGGCTGTTGTCAAGATGAGGTCTCCTTCTGTTGCCCAGGCTGGTCTTGAACTCCTGGGCTCAAGCGATCCTCCCACCTTGGCCTTGCAAAGTGTTGGGATTACAGGCATGAACCACCACACCTAGTCTATGCATTAATTTCTAAAAAATAGTTTATCTAAGTATGTTGGGTTTTTCTGTTGTTTGATTTTGGTTTATTTGTTTTTACCCTGTGACTCTACTGGGTCATTGACTATTCTTTTATATACTCATTTTGAAATTTTGAGAAATGAGAATAGACAATTAGGATAAGATATGAAAATCAGTGATATTTGTATGAACTTTGACAAGCAGAGGAAAGATGATAAACTACTTTTTTCATAAGTTTGCCTTCCCTTTCCCATATTGTGCTTCAAGAATCATTCAACATTATAAGCTGAATTACTACTTGTCTTTTTAGACATCTAATAAATGCATGAATAAAAAGTTTTATAGTGGTCTTTATCATATTTTAAGAATGGAAGCGAGAGACAAGAACACGATATGCTATCCAGGTTCTTAATTTATCACCAACTAGGATTGCAATAGAATCTATTATCTGCCAGTAAAACCAATGTTTTTAGAAGTCAAAAACAGGTGGACCACTAGAAGTCTCCCTTTGTGAAAGTGGTAGAAATTGCCCCTGATTCAAGTCAGCTAATACTAGTAAGACTTTTAGAAGTAACTGGCTTCAGGCACACCCCTCTGATCTGTCTATTGTTCTGACTTGCCAGCAGGAAGGGTGCAGGAAGTTATGGTGTTCATTAAGAAAAGTGCCTTTCAAACCTCCCTAGACTCTAGCCTCAAGTGAACTAACTGACTGCAAGCTTGTCTGTTTCAATGTTGCAAGAGAACAATTTTTGTAAGAAAAAGCAAACAACTTTAACAGCAGGTGGCTGAAGCATAGCCTTCAGAAAGCTGTTAAGAACCATTTTTGTCTGTGAAATAAAACATGGTTGCGAGCGATATTATTTGCACTTATTGATTCAGTGAAAGAAGTCACCTTATGTTTAATTCAAATTGCAGTCCTGACATGGACGGGCTTAAAACAATCATGTTTTACAAATCCATTTGTTTAAATGATTCTCTTGTTGGTTGTTCACACTGTGCCCTGTGTTGTTATATTATCACTCACTGCAAGTGCTATTTAAAGAAGTGGGAAGCCAGCAATACACATTGCTTTAGGGGGCAGAGATTATACTTAGTAGAATAAGGCAAAACATAGTAGGTGAGTGTTAATTTCACAATGCATCTTTGTATTTCTTCAGTCCACTTCAATTGTTACTCTCCCTTTCTGTCCCTATTGGTGGATTTAGTGTGCTCCCATATATGCAGTTATGATGGCCATATTTCTTTTTTCTCTTGGGGTTGAGATGCAGTATAATACGCTACAAAATCTTTCAACTAATTTTTCTTTTAGTTCTATCTATGTTGGGCATCACAGTGCTTTTCAAAAATCTCAATTTCATTCTTTAGATGCCAAAGCACTGTACTGGATGAAAAGAAAAGCTTGTCAAAACACTGACAAGATGGGGTAGACCGTAATTCTCTGCAACCCAATTATTCTTACCATTTAAATTAGGAAAATCTCCTTGAAATTGCTGAGAAATTGCTGTAGATTGAGTTTTGGCCGATTTTATGGAAGTAACTTTGATCATGGGAACACCCATGGAAGCTCTTCTGATTGCATTTGTGAAGTTCTGCAAATACGAGTGCAGAGAAAGGTTAAATAAACTCCCTCAGATTTTAAAAATTAATGAGTAAAAGTGAACCTTGTTTGTATGTATTTTAAAATCCCAGTCAGAGGCCGGGCACGGTGGCTCACGCCTGTAATCCCAGCACTTTGGGAGGCTGAGGCGGGCGGATCATGAGGTCAGGAGATCGAGACCATCCTGGCTAAAAAGGTGAAACCCCGTCTCCACTAAAAATACGAAAAAAAATTAGCCGGGCGTGGTGGCGGGCGCCTGTAGTCCCAGCTACTCGGGAGGCTGAGGCAGGAGAATGGCGTGAACCCAGGAGGCGGAGCTTGCAGTGAGCCGAGATCCCGCCACTGTACTCCAGCCTGGGCGACAGAGCGAGACTCTGTCTCAAAAACAAACAAACAACAAAATTCCAGTCAGAAAGGATAGCTGATCCATGTGCATGGAATTACGAACCCTAGACTCATGATAGCTGGTAAAATTGGAAGGAACCTGATACGAAGTCCCAATGTTAGTTAAACAGGGAAGAGCCCCAGGAAAGAACCTGCATTGTACAGATAAAACTGAGTGTACAGATAAAACTGAGTGTACAGATAAATATTCATTAGGTACAGAACTCAGATTGAGGAGGCATCCACAGTTCCCTGGAATGGTGCTTGCTTGCCTTCTCTTACTTCTTTTTCTTCCTCTTGGTGGGTCAAAGGCATCAGTCCCCTGGAGCCCAATAAACCCCAGAAAAATCACATATGTACAGCTTTTTTGAAAAAGCAGTGGCTTTAGTGTCAGATAAATCCAAGTTTGTGTCCTAAATCTTCCACTTCAGTAACTGCTTGGCCGGCCCTGGGCAATGGGCAAATTCCAGGAATCTCAGGTTCTTAATCTGTACAAACAGAGATAACATCTCCCTTACAGGTTTGTTGTGAAGAATTAAATAAAATAAGTTCCTCAGTCACCCAGAGGAATGCTTTATTATTTGGCTTCTGTTGTTCCTGAATCTGCAAAGCTGAGAACTCAAGATTCTGGGGATCACTCCTCATGAGACCTTGTCTTAGTGCCCACCACACTTGCCATGGCATGTGCATGCACTTGCAGCAAGTGCCGTGCCCATCATTCTCTCATCCATAGTTGTGTGGATCTAACAGTCTCTTTTGAACAATGAATGAGCTCTGAAGAAGTAAATGGAAGGCATAAGAAATATTCTAGCACTAGCAACAAATTTAACCTGAAATTCAGTCGTTTTCCTTGTTCTTTGTTTCATTGAGTAAATCATCTCTTAGCATGGCCAATGCACACGTGGATAATTGTTTTAGGAGACACAAAAATGAATCAGCACATGCTTGCAGTCTAATAGATGAACTAATATATGTAAATAAGAAAATACTAAAGATGTGAGAAAAAGTTAGGAGCCATAAGAGAAGTACCGATATATTTTATTAATTAGACAAAATGATTTAATATTAATGTACCATGCTTCCTGGGAGACTAGAATTCTGAACACTGAACTTATATTGAAGAAATGAAAAATCACGTCATTAATATTATAGCCGATTGTTTCCATGTCTCACCAGATCTTTAAGAGGCAGGGCATTGAATTTTTCCTTGCTTAAACACCTCAGCATTTAGATCTTTGTATGTATCTTGCACATAATAGAAATCCAAAGCATAAATGAAGCAATGAATGAGTGAATGGAAAGAATGGGAATAAGAGGAAATTAATAAGACAAAAATGAAGACAGTATAGCCTTAATCAGCACAACCAGAAAAGATGTCCCATAATGTTTTTCCCCCAGTAAAAACTTACTAACTCATACCCTGTTCTAGGACTATGGCAGAATAAATCCTGGTTTTTATTTTCCAGGCAGCAAGTTTTAAAAGACAGGTAAATCTATTCTCATAGATTTGGTAAGATAATTGATATGCTCCTCAATAAGTTGTATAAATATAAATAAGTAGATCTATGCTCTATTACTGTATTATTAAACTTACAGCATTTTCTGAAACTGCCTTATAACATTAAAAAATCCTATGTCATAGCCAATGTTAATACCCTACCTCTGATAATCTAAGTTTCAGTCAAATTGGAGGAATTAAAGTGACTCAAAATTGTAAGCATGTGGTTGTTACCCTGAAGACAAATATAGTTGTGATTGAGCATTCATTGTCTCTCAGCCAAAAGGTTGCCACTAAAATAAATTGAGAATGGAAATGTTGGCAGAGGTATCAAATGGATGGCTCACGTGTTTGGAAAACCTCTGTTGACCCATAAGCATCTATCTCGACAGATGAGAATGAGAGTGAAAAGAATCTTGGCTCATGTAAAGAAAGGTGCCCCTTTGAAGTCAAATTGTAGGGTAACCTCAATACAGCTAGTAAATCAGGCCCAACTCTTTGGTTCTTTGAATTGCCTACCTAACTTCACCATGGCAATGCGTGCTACAATACACAACTGTTACCAAGCTTCATTAATATTTTATAAGAGAATACTGAACATAAATGTTTAGAAGGATTACATGCATAGAATCAAATGAACAAATACATGTAAAACATTTGAAACAGTGCCTGCACTAGTAAGTAGTCAATAAATATGGGTACTATTATTATTTATACACACTTAAAAATGGTCACTTTAGTGAAATAAATGCTTTTCATTTTGGTTTATTTAGTTAGTTAATATTAAGCCAGTCAGTTTTTAAGTGACAATGTGAACTTTTTACAAATTGGAAACATAATAGAATAATTAATACAATTTTATATCATGATTTTATATACTATACACTATAATTTTATAATATACCTTATACTTTAAGATTTCTTAAATTTATTTTACAATAACCCTGTTAGGTTGGGCAAGGAAAATTCTATTATGGCTTTTTTTTTTTCTGTAGAATTGGAGTCTATAGGATTTTGTAGGGTTTGGAATTTTGAAAAATTTAAATGAGTTATTCAAGTATACACGATTTTTTTTTTTGTCCTCTAGGACCCAGCTAAGAAAATAGTACATATCTCCTAATGACACATCTAATGTTCTTTCCACTACCTAGCTCACCTTATAATGGTGCAGCAAAGCAGGAATTTCTGTTTATTTGTTTTGTTTGTAAGTGAAAAAGCAAAATGGTATATAATAGAAAGAGCTTTTGGGGAAACTAGACCTGGTATTAAATGATCTCTCCGCTACTGCAGTAATAATTATGATCACCTACTGATTACCCCTTACAAGTGAGATAACTCATTAAAAGTTTAGTTGATTTTTAGAACAATTCAACAATGAAAATGCTGTTGATGCTCACATTTTACAGATGGGGGAAATAAACTGATCCTCAAGAATTTTTTTTTTTTTTTTTTGAGATGGAGTTTTGCTCTTGTTGCCCAGGCTGGAGTGCAATGGTGCGCTCTCGGCTCACCTCAAGCTCCGCCTCCAGGGTTCAAGCGATTCTCCTGCCTCAGCTTCCTGAGTAGCTGGGATTACAGGCATGTGCCACCACACCTGGCTAATTTTGTATTTTTAGTAGAGACAGGGTTTCTCCATATTGGTCAGGCTGGTCTCGAACACCCAACCTCAGGTCATCTGCCCGCCTTGGCCTCCCAAAGTGCTGGGATTACAGATGTGAGCCACCACACCCATCATTTTTTTTTTTTTTTAATGGTAACTTTGTGAAAGGGAAGCACCTGGGGTGATCTGGATCACAAACTGGTTCTTACATTTTGTTATTGTGATTCCTATCAGACTGTATACTAATGCTCATACAATGCAACCTGCCTCATTAAACGTTAGTTTCTTCATTTGTAACAGGGCGTTAGTTTCTTCATTTGTAACGTCATAAAGATACTACTTGCTTTGCATGGTTGCTGTGAGCTATTATTTAAAAAGTGTCCAAATAGCTTACTACAAAGCCCTTCAATAGTAGAAATTCTAAAACCCTGGTTGCTCTATCATTACCTTCCGTGGATAATCATATTATTTGAATAAGGTATAAGCCACTTAGTGCTTTCAAAAATTCTTACATTTGGCTACATTTTGCAGTGATTAGTCAAGTTTTTATTTTATATTGGAGTAGTAACAGATGGACACATTTTGGTGCTATATGATTTTTAATATCAATTGTGAGAAAAATTGATGTGGACTCCAAGTTCTTAATTCTTCATTTTCATTAAGAAGGTCTCTTTAGATATAAACTTACCTATATAAGAGCCAAGGACTTTCAGAAGCTATGCTGAAAATAAACATTTTAATCATGAAGTTCTATAACTTCCACATTACTTGGCAGATTGTTGTCAAGCTTGTAGCTCTCATTTCTTTGTGGAATATGGTGGAATCAGAGCTGTTTCTAGATCGATACATGTTTCTTTGATAAAGTATTAGTACTCAAAGAAAAATATATGGAGTTTTACAGATCTGCACAAGTCTGACAGGCATCAGTTTGGTCTTCTTGAAACTGAATAAAATGTTCAATTTTAATAGAAAGAATTTTGGAAGTCATTAGGCATTTGATTATTTTTCAATTGTATATCAATACATTGTAATTAAGCCACTTTTACAAGTGATTCAATGCTGTTTCTATTAAAAACAATCACTGTCCTATTTAAATCTTTCAAAACTTGCTATTTATATATTGTTTATACTTGGAAATGCAAACTTTGGCCTGTTTCAATTAATATTGACATTTTTCAAATTATATATTCATTTTCAATTCTGAGAAAATATGTCAAATGGACTCAAAGCAATGTGAAGCATTCAACTGGTTTCTGAAGCAGGTTTAGGAAGCCTCTCTCTCCAAATTGCTGCATTGTATATGGACGTAACCATGCCCAATCTTCACTTTAAAAAGTCATATGTTGTATACCATATTCAGCTAAAAACTATGAATTACACTCCCCCTCTGACACTCATTATGGAAATTCAGAGCTAATAAGGATGTCTTTGATCAACTAATCCAATAATTTTATTTTTACAGATGAAGAATCTAAAAAACAGAAGGCTAAGTTAGAGTCACACAGATGATTAAACTATGAGCATCAACTAGAAGGCAGGTTTTTATTTGTTTTTCATCTCTGTTATTGCCCATATACTAGACTGCTTCACATTTCGTAACAAAACAACTAATTTCCTCTTATACATAATAGGAATACGTAGAACATGCCACTCCAAAACAGCATAGTATACATTTTGACAATTTAACTGTCCAATTGAAAGGCAGAGATTAGCAGAATCAATAAAATAATGATTCAACTACATGTTGTCTACAAGAGACTCGCTATAGTGTACACGGATTTCTCAGGTGCCAATAGCTTTCTCAAGTGTTCATATACTCCAGTATAGACTACACATTAGGCAACAAAACAATTCTCAACAAATTTTCAAAGATTGAAATCAAATGATATTTTTCAACCATAACAGAACGAAACTAGAAATCAATAACTAAAGGAAAACTAGAAAATTCACAAATATGTAAAAATTAAACAACATACTCTTAAATAACCAATGGATCAAAGGAGAAACATCAAGGGAAATTAGAAAATACTTTGAGATGAATGAAAATGAAAACACAAAAGCAAAACTGTGCTTAAAATACATAGTTGTAAAAGCCTACAATAAAAATAAAGATCTTCAATTGAGAACATGTATTTTTT